>NC_090265.1:1124431291-1125096291 GCF_040414725.1 Anabrus simplex | reverse complement strand
CTTGTATCACTATCTTGATGATGTCGTCGTATTTTCTGAGACCTTTGAAGAACACCTAGATCATCTGAAGGAAGTACTTAATCGCCTTCCTAAAGCTGGGTTAACTGTCAAATTATCCAAGATAGCGTTTGCTAAACCTTCTATGTCATTCCTAGGGCATATTGTGTCACTCGATGGTGTTTCTATAGATCATTCCAGAACACAGGCCATCCGTGATTTCAATCCTCCTAAGGACATCAAAGGTATTGCCAAGTTCATAGGCATGGTGAATTTCTTCAGGAAATGTATTGCTAACTTCGCTAACAGAGCGGCGCCCTTAAACTTACACCGTAGGAAAGGCGTCAAATTTGAGTGGGGACCGTCTCAACAAGCCGCTTTTGAAGATCTGAAATTAGCTCTTTGCAACGCCTGATTTTTTGACGAAATTCATCGTTCAAACCGACGCCTCGTCATCGGCGGTGGCTGCTGTGCTTCTTCAGGAAACTGAACTCGGAAGGCGACCCATCGCCTATCCGTCTAGGACATTATCGGCCCAAGAGGCCAAATATTCCGTCTATGTACTTGAGGGTTTGGCTGTTTTATTTGCACTAGAGAAGTTCCGACTCTATCTGGAACACACCAAGTTCGACCTAGAAACTGATAACCAAGCCTTAAGTTGGGTACTAGCTAGGCCGCTTCGTACAGGTCGTATAGCCCGTTAGGCCATTAGGATTTCTGCCTTCCAGTTTGATGTGAGACATATCAGAGGATCTGAAAATGTTGTTGTGGATGCACTAAGCCGCATGTTTTCTCATGATGTGGAGACTACCGAACAGGAAGATAGTTCTTCTCTTCCCGGCTCATACCTTCGGGTGTTAATGCCATTCTAACTGATGCCCCCATGTTGTTTAGGGATGAAATAAAATGAAATGAAATGAAATGAAATGGCGTATGGCTTTTAGTGCCGGGAGTGTCCGAGGACAAGTTCGGCTCGCCAGGTGCAGGTCTTTTGATTTCACCCCGTAGGCGACCTGCGCGTCGTGATGAGGATGAAATGATGATGAAGACGACACATACGCCGAGCACCAGTGCCAGCAAAATTAACCAATTAAGGTTAAAATTCCCGACCCTGCCGGGAATCGAACCCGGGACCCCTGTGGCCAAAGGCCAACACGCTAACCATTTAGCCTTGGAGCCGGACGTTGTTTAGGGATATTGAAAAATATCAACATGAATATCCTGTGCTGGAACCTATTATGGAAACCCTTTCTCCTGGGGAACATGTCGTCCCTTATGATCAAAAGGTGAAAATTGTGGTTCCAGCTGTTCTTGTGCATATGATCTTCAAGTATTATCATGGGACCCCATTAGGGGGGCATTTAGGCATCTTATAAACTAGCGAAAAGATCCGAGGGGTGTTCATTTGGAAAGGTATGGAGAGCAAAATTCGAGAATTGGTAAAAGCTTGTAAATCTTGCTTGCTTAGTAAGCCCACCTTGTCCACTAAGCTAGGTCTATTATCATCTCACCAAGCGTCGCGCCCCATAGAACTCCTCTATATAGACTACGACGGACCCTTCCTCCAATCAAAGGGGAGCGCCAATAAATTCATTCTAGTGTGTGTAGGTGGTTTCACAAGATTTTCCTGGCTATTTCCGACTAAGCTGGCAGCCGCTCAGTCCACCATTTCTTGTTTAAATACCATATTTGCTTTTTTGGGCCCGTGTCAATATATCGTTTCTGATAATGCTAAGGCATTCACATCCAACTTAATCCGCAAATTCTGTTTTGATCTGTCTATATCACATGTAACTATATCGGCGTATTATCCTCAACCATCTCAGGCTGAGCGGGTCAATGGTAATCTTAGATCTGCTCTAATTGCGTTTCATCATGAATATCATTCCAGGTGGAATACGTCCCTGCACAGGTTGGCCTTTGCTCTAAATTCGGCGGTTCATGAGTCTCACAAGTTCACTCCAGCTTCTCTTCCTAACACTCCGCTCTCTAACCTTGGATCACTCAATGATATTTTACCAGAGACAATAGATCCCGATACTATTAGAGATCTATGGAAGAAGGCTAAGGCCAGTCTTAAAGTGTCCCATGAAAAGGTTAGGGAAAGATATGATCGTGGACGGAGGCCCACCAAGTTAAAAGTTGGACATCAAGTCATGGTTAGGAATTCTTTTCCTGCGGGCAAGCTTGCCCCCAGATTCCATGGGACGTGCGTCATTTCAGATTTCTTGACACCAGTCACCTTATTGGTAAGCAATCCAGCCACAGGGAGGATCTTTAGAGTCCACCTCTCCCAGGTGAAACCTGTATAATTGGTTTTCTTATATTCGTTAGCCGCTAAATTTAGCAGGAGTTTGAAGGTTATATTTTTAAAATTATTATTCGAGGCCTTCTGGCCCGATTATGAAATTAAATTTGGTATATGATCTGTATGTACGATCTTTCCCTCTGGTTTTCCTGCTGTTAATTTCTTAGTGGCCATTACCAACCCCCGTCTCCTGCATCCACGCACTATTGGCACTCAAGCTCCTTCCACGCCGCCCGCACCTCCGCATCACCAATAAAGATCGTACTCTCAAGTCTCCAACAACACTTCTCTGTCGCCCAGATCTTACTGTTTCAGTGCCCCCTCAGCTGTCTGCCGCCGTACTGTAACATCTTGTGAGGGATACAAGAGAGAATAAAGGGCCCACTTCGCTCTAGTGAGGCCTCCTTATGAACGGCGCGCCGGAGTCCATCTCCCGGCAAAGGCTGCAGTGAGGTGACACTACTGCCAACTCATCTGGGGACTGTACATAATATACATCTCATCTGCGGCGTCCGTCATCATGACTACCCCTCTCATAATAGCGGGAGATGTGTATCTGAGAGTACTCGGGGGGTCCGGGCGACCTGTACCACCTCATCCGAGACGTGATACCTAATACAGGACATTAAAATTGTTCATACCTCAATGTTTGAGTTATCAACTGTACATGGGTCTGAGGTTCACTCAGACTACAGCCGGAATGAGTTTGTTAAGAAGGTAGCCATGCTTTTCAGTTAAATCTAACTTAAAAGCTATTCAGTCTGTCGGACACATAATTTCAATGTAAATATTACACAAATATTACCAGTAAAAAACACGTTATTAAACAAGAAATATTAAACAAAGAATGACGTGTTTTGTTCTTGAAATAAAACATGAGATTCTATCAAGCCACATTCAATATTTGGAAATATTTCCATATATATGAGCACCCCCAAATACCGTACGCCTAAATAATATCTGGAGTAGCTGTAATATTAGGAAAGAAGTGGGCAAACAACGTGTTAAACACATATCATGTCGATGATAGAATGCTCGTTGTGAAAATAGCCGCCAAACCAGCAGATATGGTAATAATACAGGTATACTTCCCTACTACTGGACATGACGACGAAGTTGAGCAAATGTATAATAAAATAGAATATATATTTAAACTAAATAATGACAAAGGTAACATAATCATAATGGGAGACTTCAATGCTGTGGTTGGCAGCAATATTACTAGAAAAGGTGTTGGCAGATTCGGTCTAGGACGAAAAAATGATAGAGGAGAACGTATGATGGACTTCTGTGAAGAACACGACATGATCATAATGAACACTGCATTTGACATGCTTAATAGAAGAAGTTACACATGGAAGGATTTCGGAGATAATAACAGATACCAAACTGACGACATTCTACTTAAGAGAAGGTACAAAAAGCAGATAAAGTCATGCCATAGCTACCCTGGCTTAGACATCGACAGCGACCATATCCCAGTATTAGCAAAAGGTCGAATTAGGCTGAAGAAGTTAAGGAAACCAAGAAGCAAGAAATGGAATCTAGAAAATTTAAATGATCCATTAACACAGGTAGCATTCGAAGAAAAGACAGACACGAACATGTACAACAACAACGAAACAGATTGGAACGATGTCAAAGCTTCACTTACAAATGCAGCAGATGAAGTGCTAGAGAAGAGATCTTGAACCAAGGAAGAACTGGATGACTGAAGAAATACTAAATCTCATTCAGGAAAAATACTCCAGAAAATATGATAAAGAATCTAAAATACCTGGTTACACAGAAGAGCCGAGATGTGAAGGAAAGATGGATGGATGACATATGTAAAAGCGTAGAACATGACATGAAAATCGGAAATGCTGACAGAGCATGCAATCAAGTAAAATGATCGCAATTCAAGGCTAAAATTAAATCCAGTGTAATATAAGATATGGAAGGAGGTTATGAAATGGAAAGAGTATTTGGAGGATCTACATAATGGAGAAGAAATTGACAATGTAGATGAGTACATAATAAAACAAGAGCAGGCTTCACAAGATGAGCTAGGTCCTCCCATAATGAGAAGTGAATTTGAAACAGAACTGCAACAGCTGAAAACGAAAAGGCTCCTGGTCGAGACAAACTGCCTACTGAACTGCGGAAAAACTCTGGAAAAAAAGCTGAAGGATGAACTCTTCAAAATCACCAAATACTGCTATGAAAACGGAGATATGCCATTTCATTTTGTAGAAAGCAAAGCAGTATTTCTGCACAAAAAAGGAGATTCAACATAATGTACCAATTACAGAGTACTAAGCCTTGTTTCACATGCGGCAAAAATGTTCATATGCATATTAGAAAAAAGAATCAAAATGAAAAATGAGCAGAAACTAGATGATGACCAGTTTGGGTTCAGGAAAGGAGTCGGAACGCGAGAAGCTATTATAGCACTTAAAAACATCTTGGAGAGAAGTCATGAGCTTAAAAGAAATATATACACTGACTGACAGAGCAAATGCAACACCAAGGAGGAGTGGTTCGAAAGGAATGAAAGTTGGGGAAAAAACAGAGTCGGCACGGAAGAATAATTGATGTTTATTTCAAACCGATATGCAGGTTACACAATGCGCACGGCATCGACTCAGTAGGATGTAGGACCACCGCGAGCGGCGATGCACGCAGAAACACGTCGAGGTACAGAGTCAATAAGAGTGCGGATGGTGTCCTGAGGGATGGTTCTCCATTCTCTGTCAACCATTTGCCACAGCTGGTCGTCCGTACGAGGCTGGGGCAGAGTTTGCAAACGGCGTCCAATGAGATCCCACACGTGTTCGATTGGTGAGAGATCCGGAGAGTACGCTGGCCACGGAAGCATCTGTACACCTCGTAGAGCCTGTTGGGAGATGCAAGCAGTGTGTGGGCGGGCATTATCCTGCTGAAACAGAGCATTGGGCAGCCCCTGAAGGTACGGGAGTGCCACCGGCCGCAGCACATGCTGCACGTAGCGGTGGGCATTTAACGTGCCTTGAATACGCACTAGAGGTGACGTGGAATCATACGCAATAGCGCCCCAAACCATGATGCCGCGTTGTCTAGCGGTAGGGCGCTCCACATTTACTGCCGGATTTGACCTTTCTCCACGCCGACGCCACACTCGTCTGCGGTGACTATCACTGACAGAACAGAAGCGTGACTCATCGGAGAACACGACGTTCCGCCATTCCCTGATCCAAGTCGCTCTAGCCCGGCACCATGCCAGGGGTGCACGTCTATGCTGTGGAGTCAATGGTAGTCTTCTGAGCGGACGCCGGGAGTGCAGGCCTCCTTCAACCAATCGACGGGAAATTGTTCTGGTCAATATTGGAACAGCCAGGGTGTCTTGCACATGCTGAAGAATGGCGGTTGACGTGGCGTGCGGGGCTGCCACCGCTTGGCGGCGGATGCGCCGATCCTCGCGTGCTGACGTCACTCGGGCTGCGCCTGGACCCCTCGCACGTGCCACATGTCCCTGCGCCAACCATCTTCGCCACAGGCGCTGCACCGTGGACACATCCCTATGGGTATCGGCTGCGATTTGACGAAGCGACCAACCTGCCCTTCTCAGCCCGATCACCATACCCCTCGTAAAGTCGTCTGTCTGCTGGAAATGGCTCCGTTGACGGCGGCCTGGCATTCTTAGCTATACACGTGTCCTGTGGCACACGACAACACGTTCTACAATGACTGTCGGCTGAGAAATCACGGTACGAAGTGGGCCATTCGCCAACGCCGTGTCCCATTTATCGTTCGCTACGTGCGCAGCACAGCGGCGCATTTCACATCATGAGCATACCTCAGTGACGTCAGTCTACCCTGCAATTGGCATAAAGTTCTGACCACTCCTTCTTGGTGTTGCATTTGCTCTGTCAGTCAGTGTATATATAGCTTTTGTAGACCTGGAAAAATCTTTTGACCATGTTCAGTGGAAAAGACTGTTCAGAATTATGATATTCATTTGGACTGGAAAGATAGAAATGCAATACTAAACCTGCACATCAATCAAAGAATAAACATTGGAAGTAATGAAACAGTATGCAAGGTGATGATCAGGAAAGGAGTAAGACAGGGGCGTTAATTATAACCATTTCTGTTTAACCTGTACATTGAAGAGGCCATGAAAATATTTAAATCATAAAAAGCTGGCATTAAAATAAGTGGAACAACAGTACACTGTATTAGATTTTCCGACGGCACGGCACTTCTGGCTGACAATGAGAAGGACATGCAGATTATGCTCATCAAAACATCCATCTTAAAAGATTTCGAACTTAACATTAATGTAAACAAAGCCAGAGGCACATCAAAGAATTGGAAATGTTTTAATAAAACAGGGGCACAAGTTCTGCTACTTAGGAACATTTTTTACCGATGACAACAGTTGCACTGTGGAAATGAAAAGAAGAATTTCCCTGTGTAAGAAAGCCTTTGAGGAGAGTAAGCATTTCTTAATTAATAAATCCTTAAGTACTGAACAAAAGAAATTGTTTATCAAAACATTCATTTGAAGTGTGCTGCTATATGGCTGTGAAGGATGGACTCTCTTGAAGAAAGACGTGAAACGACTAGAGGCAGTGGAAATGTGGCTATGGAGGAAGGTGACAATAACTAGCTGGATTGAGAAGAAAACTAATGAATCAGTGCTTAGAGAAATAAACACCCAGTGACAATTAATAACAACGATCAAAAGGAGAAAAGCACCAGTTTTTTGTCACATTCTCTGGCATAATGACTTCATAAAGAACTTGTTCGAAGGCAAGGTGATGGGAAAGAAAGACAGAGGGAAACCACGGAAGAAGATCATTGAAGAGGTAGTTGAGATGATGGGATGCCACGGTTATGGAGAGATGAAAAGAATCGAAGAGAGAAGAGATTAATGGTTGCAGCGACAAGGCAAATACTTTATGTGATGATGTTGGTTAATTTCACTGGCAAAGGGGTGGGTGTATGCGTCGTCTTCGGCATCATTTCACCCTCAACACGACGCGTAGATCACCCCCGGGAGTCAAATCAAAAGACCTGCACCTGGCGAGCCGAACATGTTCTTAAGATCACAAGTGTACTGAAATTGATGACAGCTCTGTTCAGTACGTTAGACCTGCTTACAAATTATTATTATTATTATTATTATTATTATTATTATTATTATTATTATTATTATTATTATTATTATTATTATTATTGTACCGGGCGGTACACCTCCACGCCGCTAATTTAAAATGTGCGCCAGTTGAAACTCCTCTGCTGGAGGAAGTCTGAACTTTATCGACGGTATTAATTTTCAAGTTTCTCAGAAGATGTCACTACTTAGAAAGTTTGGAGTTTTTGAACTGTGCCACTTTTGATGTATTTTTGTTTTACCGGTAGTAAGAAGTGTGAACTTTCTCTTCTAGAGGACACTACTGAAAAACTACAATGGTGCACCCTAGTGCGATGTGAAAGAACTGTTTTTTGGAGAAATTTTTATTTCAAAAGTTTGTTTCTTGTTAAATTTCTTTCTGTTATTGTTTAAGTTGGCTGTATACCCCTCTCTTTCCCCTTGTTTTGTATTTAGCCAATCCCGAATTTCTTTAATTAATTTCTCACCAATCTGATGTATCTTCCCCCAACTTGAATATGCTGCTTATCCCTAACCAATAAAGTTTTGGTGGGAGGGTGTTCTCATTCCAAAAACGCCTCGAACTTTCCGCGAGAGTATATAAACTGCTGATTTTTGGGTCCCTGCGCCACTTCTGTTCCATCTTTTAGTGTGTAAAGTACATAGCAGGGGGCGGGAAGGGCCTCTTTCTTCGGCAGCGGTCAACAACAAGGTAATGGCCGATTAATAACTTCTTTCTTTGCTAGCTCAGCAGTTTAACTCTCGGGGCGGGTCCGAAGTTTTTCCATAATGTAACCTTCCTTGAAATGTAAAGACCCTTGGTATCTATTCTATCTTTAAACTGCATATCGGGATAGAGAGTGCTTAACCCTCTCGAGCTCCCACTCATATTGTTTTGAGGTGAACTTATTTTTTTCTCAACCTATTCTTCTTTAACGTAATGTAAATGGTTTCTTTCTTAAGTCACCTCTTTAGTATGGGATTAGCCCTTGTATTAACGGCCTAGTGCCAAGTAGGTTTTAAACAAAGTGTATTAGGAGCGCAAGTTCGCCTCCTCTCTAATTGTTATTTTAGAGGTCATGTAATTAATCTTTTTCTCACTTAATAGACCTCAGTATGTTGGGTATTTTACCCCTGTATCTATGTCCTGAGAGGACAACTTGAAGGTGGAGTTTGGTGTGGCCTTTGAGAGGCTTAAAGTTTGAGAGCGACTGGCTCTTTCTTGCAAATTGAGTGTTGTATGCCTCGAGGAGGCTTTTCTGTGTAATTTGGAGCAAGTGCTCCTGAGCATGAATGGGGTTTTCTGCCCCTCTGTTAAAACTTATTTTGAAGTAAGGTTGAGCTGTTTGCCCAAGAATTGTGAAGTCGGGGCGCGAAGCCCAAATCCGGTAAATATTGTAACTACATTTTGTTGCCTTGCTACTCTGTACCTGCCATGCTTGTTTTTTCTTTATTTTGAAAAGAAAATATAACCTTGTTAATTTTACATGAACTCTAATTTCGTAGCTTGAGACCCGTTCACACCCGCACCTTCTTTCACCTCTAACTACCGCAAAAACACGGTAACAATTCTTATTATTATTATTATTATTATTATTATTATTATTATTATTATTATTACTATTGAGCCTCCGTGGCTCAGTGCGCCGGCCTCTCACCGCTGGGTTCTGTTATTCAAATCCCGGTCACTCCATGTGAGATTTGTGCTGGACAAAGCGGAGGCGGGCCAGGTTTTTCTCCGGGTACTCCAGCTTTCCCTGTCATATTTCATTCCAGCAACACTCTCCAATATCATTTCATTTCATCTGTCGTTCATTAATCATTGCCCCAGAGGAGTGCGACAGGCTGCGGCAGCCGGCACAATTCTTATCCTCGCCGCTAGATATGGCTTCATTCATTCCATTCCTGACCCGGTTGAATGACTGGAAACAGGCTGTGGATTTTCATTGAGGGGCTATCTGACGGTGAGATAGCGGCCCCGGTCTATAAAGCCAAGAATAACGGCCGAGAGGATTCGCCGTGCTGACCACACGACACCTCGTGTTCTGCTGGCCTTCGGGCTGAGCAGCGGTCGCTTGGTAAGTCAAGGACCTTCAACGGCTTTAGCACCATTGTGGGGGGGACATAATTGACCTCTTTGATAAGTTATTGATTAATTAAGTAATGTTAGGAATAATTTTTGAAACATGATATATTCACCTGTAGTATTGAACATCGCCTTCAGTTTGAATTTCCCACGTGGTAAATTATACCTGGTCATCATTTTAATTTCATGACACTCAGGATTAAAATTAAGGGTCTAATAATAAATTATGATAACCTTACAATTTATGTCGGGATAAACAGTGCCTATAAGAAAGTGTGGAGTGGAGGAGCGGTCTGCGTCCACTTCGCAGTGCCGAGCCCTCAGCGTGGGTCTGACAGTCGCCGCGCCAGGGGGCGGCCTACTCCACCTCCATGGTGATGTCACTGGTTCCGGCGTGGACGGGAGGACTAAGTCGGTATTAACCACCTTGTTCCTCATCCATCGGTCCTTCCTGTCCGTCTGAGTGGCGGCCGAGCTGGTAATGGACCTCCATCGGTAGGCGTCGAACATCCCTGGTGCGTCGTCTCTGCCTGGTAGCCGGATGACCTTGTATATTTGAGAGAGATCCCTCGCGATATTGTCCAGGCGCTCCTGCCTTTGGTCCCGGATGATTAAGCCTCCAGGTAAGAAGCTCCCGACGTGCTGCGTGGGGGAGATCCTGGCTTCCTTGGACACGGGTGGAGCATCATGTGCAGGACCATGTCCCGCTCAGTGGCGCGTCCTACCCCGGCCTGTAGTACAAGAGGAGAGCCTGGTCCAACGGGGTTGCGGAGCTCTCTCGAAACACGAAGACATCAGGGAGGTTCGCATCCGTCCCTGTAGGGGTCCCAGTCCGTCTCGTTGTCCACCGTAGTCGTCCTGATGTCCGCCGCTATCCAGTTGCCCGACGCATGCCACGCGTCCGCCGTTGTCATCCTGGTCTTCCTGAGAGAGAAAAGCGAGCACTGAGAAGTGCTCAGCTCTGACAAAAGCTCTTTCGCAATTGTACTAACAAGTACAGCTGCCTGACTTGCACTTAGAAAGTACAGAGCGCCTGGCGAGGAGAGGGAGAGCGGAGCGAGAGGCACGTACGTCCTTCCGCTACCACAGTCAAGCTCGTCCTCAACCATCTAGCATTTTTTTACGGGGGCCCCCGTAGCCCGCTTGCCCGTCGTGGCAATCGAATCAATCTGCATTGCCTCCGACATGCTATTAGTTCTAAGTAGAAAGATAGAGCTGGGAAGAGTGGGAAATTATACAAGGAGTATCTGCCAGTTTTCATGTGAGACACGTTACCAGGCGAATTCGTATTGGTTGGATGGTGTTAAGGTGTGGTATTGAAGGGTCAGGGAAAAACCACATAGGAAGAAAAAGAGAATGAGCCTATATGTAAAACCTGATATCTTTTGATAGCACATGCAAGGATGTGGGCTGGAAAAGTCCAGAGGTTATGTTAGTTAGAAGTATGTGTCATGCAATCATACCCATTTTCCTAGCTTTTGTCAATTATTATGGGGAATCAGTCCTTCTCGGCACTGCCTGGTGCGGCTCGGGTCCGCTGGCGTCTGGGCTTTGGGCCACACATTAGTCCCTTGGTCCAGCAGCCAGCGGTCCCTGGTGCCAAGTCTCCTTTAAGGAGAAGGGGAGTATAGCCAAGCCTTACTTGGAGTAAGGGGCTTCTTCTTCTCACTTGATGACGTCCCTTCTTTGCGGTGTTGGTGGCACACACTTGTCTCTGAAACTATATACACATAAATACATGCATACATACATACATACATACATACATACATACATACATACATACATACATACATACATACATACATACATACATACATACATACATACATACATACATACTGTGACCGTACCGGCACAATTAGTATTTATTTCAAGTGATATGCTTGGTTAGAAAGCAGGCAGCTAGCTCTCTTTGTGTGGATGTTGGGAGTATCATCAGGTTGTGCAATAAGACGCCCGCCAGAGAGGCGCCTTCACCCGCCCACTGGGTGGCTTAAAGAATCCCCGAACTAGGCACACGTCATAGAAGAAGCAGGAGAAGAACACTATTTAGCGACTCCATATTGGAAAACAAATGCCAGCGTACAGCGATGCCAAAGCGATCGGGCTAAATTTAATGCATTTTCGGCGTAAATAAGGCTTAATTAACAAAACTGCACCCGTCAGAGAAGTGTGCTGAATTTTGGTGGAATTATAAAGTCAGGAGTTCGGATAGAAAATACTCTCCAAGCGAAAGGCGTTGGTAAACAACTTATATAACTCCGTTAGCGTACGTACGCCTAGTGAAAAACCAGATGCCTGCGGGGACTCCCCACTTCCCCTCCAAGCTGATAAATTAATTACTGCAGATCCGCCGAACATATTCAACTCCGCATATCATAGCGTACTTGTGCATAACCAAGTCACACAGTCTAGCGTATTGCAAATTTCGACAGGCTGGTTTATCCAGGAGCAGTCGAAATAAGAGTGGGGGTGGATCTCGCTAGCCGCCCCTACTCCCGGGTCAAGTATAAGTTTTTGCAGTCCCAGGAAGCTGGAGAATTCGTTGAGGAGCTTTCGACGGGAAACGACGGCCGGTCCGCTATCGAATTACCGCTCCATTGTATACTGTGTGAACAAAGCAGGAGTGAAATCTTTCAGGTTTTTCGATTATAATTTGTGATAGGCAACAGAAGATTACGGTAATGAGATGTACTTAAGATCTCGGTTGCAAAGTAGACTAAGACTTCGTGAAATATGAAGTAGGATTTTGTATAACAACTACTTGAAAGTACGCAGAATAACTGTAAGAGAACATAGAACTGTATAAATCCACGCTGTTTCCGAATAAAGCGCAGGTCAGATTATTAACTGATTAACAATCTAGTGAGGAGTGTTCCTGAACTATTAAACCATACAGAAGATAGGGGTAGAGAGTTCTGCATCATACGGATGCTGGGAATGTCCGGCTTAACAGTGCAATTCGGGTAGACTAGCTGAAAGTAGCCGGTATATTCATCTCCATGTAACTATCAGTGGGTAAACAACGAAGTAGTAGGAGTGAATGGTGACACGTGAGCAAGAAATCGATAAATTGTGTAAATTACAATCTAATTTCAGTGATCCGTGTGCTACTAAAATGGATTACACGAGACAAGATATGGAACTTCTGAACTCCAGGACTCCAGGATCCGGTGCCATGGAGTAATCCAACATGGGTAGGCCTCCGGAACCTCCGGATGGGGCCGAAGACATCAACCGTTGAGTACAAAGTTTTGTTTCTTTTCCAATGCTAGTATTTCCCTTTGTAAATAACAGTCATGAGGTATAGGGTTATTAATAACATGGATTATATAGGCAAAATCCGCTTAAGAATGGGCAGGAATCCTTTTATTCATTTTGGTTTTAATTAGATATGGGAAGGGAGTGATCCTATGTTAGTGTATAGAATATGGGACCCCTTTTTAGTGGCTATATTTGCATGTTATCATATTTTGTTTATTTAGTGCTGAGAAGGAATTGAGGGGGAAAAGGAGTAGAATGCTATGTAGATTAATGATGTAGATCTCATCTGAGCAATTGCCTAAGTTACGCAGGGATTAGCGAGGTGACAGAGTCATCAACAAGTGCCCGTATAAAAAGGAAAGGCTTGGGCTAGAATCAGCACTATGTTCGTAAAGATAGAGTTCGTTGCATGGTAATATAAGTTTGGCTGTAACTCAAGATGTTCAAGGAATGACGTGCCGAGGTTTGAACCCCTGTCCCCCACTACACTAATGAGGTCTGTTAGTGTTTTTGGCAGGATTTAATAATTTTAATTAATTTTGATTATTATTATTATTATTATTATTATTATTATTATTATTATTATTATTATTATTATTATTATTATTATTATTATCTTAATGTAACTTGATCAGTGTTTTGATACCGATACATTTCAAGCAAAAGGTTAGAGGGTTATTATTATTATTATTATTATTATTATTATTATTATTATTATTATTATTATTGTTATTTTACCAAAGGTATTTTGATTGATGATTTATACCGATAGATTTCGAGCAATAGGGTAGTATCTGATAGGTACACACTCTCGCCTTAGAGGCGGAGAAATAGGAGTATTGCTGTGGTCAGTGGCTAACGGATGGTGGACTTTTGGAAGGAGAGAAGATACGAGTCGAACTCCAGACCTCCAGAGATATGAGAGAATGAAATGTGAATTAACGGTCGAATTTGAGAAATGATTCTCGTGTACTGAACGTACGTGGGCTGGTCTGAGCATTGAATAAAATGTGCCAGTTTCTAATGAATTAATTTGATGGACACAGAGAGATAAAGCCTAGCGGGAAGCAGGTTGAATGGTGTCTTTAGTCTCCGGACCGTGGAGACAAGTGTCAGTCATGATATATGGCTGAGAGGGGGAGCGTCTGGAACAGGGAAGAATAAATACAAGCAGAAAGGTTGGTCGGACCAACAATCTGTTTTCTTTTGAGAATAAAGACAGCAAGTGCTTTAATTGCCACGCCGTAGACCATGACCCACAGAGCAATATAGATGTTTATTTTTGTTATGACTGTTCGATACATGGTTAGATTAATTAGGGCTTGATTACAGTACCCTGGATGGAGACGACCAGAGTCTCAGGTACAAACCTCGTGTGAGCACAGCAGGGATCAACAGCTCGCTAAGACAGCGGGTTACAACGGGTTAATTACAGCCATTGTCTTTATTGATACATGTGTTTGATATATTTCTTTTCCAAGAAGTGTTTTGTTTACTTATAATCGATGTCGATTTGAATCTAGACTTCGTGAAGGTCCACTGGTAGTGATTGCAAATGATAATTCGTTGTTCAAGTCTGTTTAATTTTATATGGAAGACTTGAGTCCATTTTTTTTTATTTTCCTTCTCCCTGTTTTAGTGACGGATTTCTGATATGGTCAGAATGTTCGGATTAATTATGTTTTAATTTTTACTTTATTGATTCCTAGAGTTAGCCGACCATTCAAAAAAAGCGGACAGTTTTCTTTTGTGTAAATAGAGTCAAATGTGTAATACGGGATTCAGTCCCATGGAATACTCGCATTGGGGGGAACATGGCTTGTTTTGTTTTTGTGAATATGGTAGGGTCATTTTATTGTGTATGTCGTACTCAATGGTTTATGGTAACCGGGTGATAGAACGCACAAAACAATCGCGATAATACACAAAACAATTTGTATAGCATACATCCAAACTAATGTAATAGTTATGTAAGCAATATAGGACACAGGCAATTCAAAGTGATAGTATGTGAAAAAGTGAGATCATATTAATAACCTCTCGGTAATTCTCTGTTTTGGTAGAGAGGGATATGGATATTTACGCCTGTGTCAAAAGGGAAAATTTATTGGATTAGAGAAAGTACCAGTTAACGTTGCCGTCCACATAGATTTTGTCTGTGGGATGTGGAGGTAACATCTGATGTCAATGGCAGCACGGAATTTTCCGCTGCTGAAATAAGTGATTGCTTATATCAATTGTGTAAGAAGTATCAAGGGTGTATGTAAATTTTGTATATTTCACCGAATGAATAGTAAATTGTTCTAAACGATTTTCATGCCTATCTATACCGAAAAACAAGCATCCAGAATCCTCTTCCGTTCATTGTAGGCCTTTAAGATAGTTTATGTTTGATAGCCTCTATATGCCGCGAACGGTCTTCGGCCCTGAGGAGTCCGTGTTCAGACCTCAGGAACGGGAGAGTAGCTTTGATCTAGCTAAGTCGTATGGCCGATAACCTTTCATGTGAGTGGATTAAGTATACAATCCCAATGAGGGGAAATCGGCACAGACCAAAAAGATCCCTTGACTATCGACTTCCGTGGAGCATGGTCCCATGTATTCGTGACCCGAAAGGGTTGGTTTGTTTTCACATGGTCCCATGAGTCATGGGGGACGGTGGGAAAGGTTCCAATAATACATACATACATACATACATACATACATACATACATACATACATACATACATACATACATACATACATACATACATACATACATACATACATACATACATACATACATACATACATACATACATACATCGTTATCATATATATATTTATACGTTTCTCGGTAAAGTGCGGGCCGCTCTTCCGCTCTCATGTCCTCTAAAATTTGTAAATTTAATAATTAAGTAATAGCTGCAGGGGGGTTTCCTGTCCACTCCCTTGTCACTGGCGGGAGGCGGGGGTGGATTGTGTCGTTTCTTATTTGGACTGTGTTGCCTTCGTCGTTGTGTTTCTTCTCTCACTCCTCCCTCGCTTGGTTCCCTCTAACATAAGACAAGAGACATAGATATACATGTACATATATACAGGAGTTTGCAGTGTGGTGTGTAATATTAAGTGGAGCTGTGTAGTGAGTTGGTATCAACTTAGGATGGAGGGCGTTTTTGGACTCCCGGCCTCCTTATCCTGTGGCTGAACAGAATGTGCTTCGGCGTGGGGAATTTGGTGTATAGATCGACGTCGTAGCGTCCTATTCCACTGACTAGTGGGTTGATCTTATTACCCCATGACTTCGTGTACATTTGGAGTGTTTGTTTTCGTATGTGTTGCCTTGTCGAGCTGACTTTCGCAATTGCGCGTTGGTGGCGTATTGGTGTGTCATAGGGAGTCTAGCCGCTGCTCGAATGCATTTGTTTGGTATTAGTTCCAGCTTATCCAGGTTCGTCATAGCAGTGTAGTCCCAGGCTGGGGCTTCGTACGTTATTATTGGCCTAATTAGGGCCTTGTACATGTTGATTGCTACTCTCTTGTTGATCTTTTATTCAGTATAGGATAGAGCTGTGACAGTCATGCGTGAGTTTTCCGCTGGATGTCTTTAATGTGATGTAGCATGGTTAGTTTTCTATCTAGGACAACTCCTAGATATTTGACCTTGTCGTGCCATGCTATATCTTGATTAAATGGTTTGAGCGGTTTGATATTGGCTGGCCTGTGTGCTTCTGTTCTTCCTAGTGAACATCACTGCCTGGCATTTGTCAACGTTGACCTTGATACGCCATTTGGTTAGTCAGGGCTCGAGGGTTCGCAGTGCTACTTGTAGTCTCTTTCGGATGCATGCTAGCTGAGGGTGTTGTACTGTGATAGCAGTGTCATCCGCGTAGACGTGCGTGGTAGTGAGTTCCGCTGTCGGCATGTCATTCGTAAATAGGATGAACAGGATTGGGCCTGTTAGTGACCCCTGGGCTACGTCCGCCCTGATCGGTCGCGTGCTTGACAGTGTGTTGTGAACATCTACTTGGAACTCGCGACCTTTCAGATATGATTTAATTAATCTTATGTACCCTGGGTGGAATTCGAGGTCTATTAATTTCGCTAATAGGCCTTCGTGCCAGACTTTATTGAATACCTTCTGGATATCAAGGAATGATGTGCCTGTGTCCCTCCGCTTGTTTAGTCCGATGGTCGCTTGTTCTATGACCCGGGTAAGCAGTTGCGGGGCGGAGTGGCTGTTCCTAAAACCGAATTGTTCATTTCGAATGATTCCCTTTCCCTTAATATGTGCTATTAGCCTTTACAGCAGTATTTTCTCGAATACTTTGCTGACGGCATCCAGGAGGCTGATGGGCCTGTAATTATTAGGGTTAGATTTGTCCTTGCCTTGTTTACCAAATACAAGGATTCTCGCCTTTTTCCACTGTTCCAGGTAATACTGCAATTGAAACATTGCATTGTATATTTTAGCGAGTAGTGCGAGGGCTTTCGGAGTTAGCTTTTTGAGTATTATGTTCTGAATCTCATCTGGGCTGGGTGCCTTCTTCGGGTTAAGGTGATCTATTATCCACTTAATTTCGTGGATATTAGTCTTCTTAACCTCGGGCTTAGGTGCGTTTGCTAGGAATTCCGCTACCTTTTGTCTAATGAAGGCGGGATCTGACGGTTCGTCATTGGGCGTAAAGGCCGCTTCCAGTGAGTCAGCTATCACCTCGGCTTTATCTTGGTTTTCGTATACTGGTCCATTAGGTCCCTTAATTGTTGGGATCACGTGTGGTTTTCGCGTGAAATATCTCGCTAAGTTCCATACCGGTCTGGTATTTGTGTCAAACGTACTCAGTTTGTTATTCCAGATCCGCGACCTGTATTCCATTATTTCGGTTTTGATTTCAGTTCTGAGTTCATTTTTACGTACCCGGTCTTCATCGCGGTGGTATCGGGCTCAGTTGCGCTTGTGTTGGTTGCGCTGGCGTATTAGATCTTTAATGTGGGCCAGTATTTCGATGTTAGTCTGTTGTTTAGGTTTGTGTACCGGGATGCTCGCAGTTGTGGCTGCCTGGATCGCATTTATCTACCACTGCGCATTACCCTTATATAACCTATCAGGCCTAAAATCACGGTCACGTGGTGACAACACTAATGCATTCTGGTGACCGTTGTAGCCATTACAAATCACTCCAACTCCAATCATTTAAATACCCGCCACTGATATGCACGTACATGAATTATGTGGATATCGGACCATTCCTTTCAAGTGCTTCACTTTTTTTGTCAGTGAGTGCATTAATCAAATAGTACACAGCCTAGTGCACAACCTGCTATCCCTCAACATGAATATCGAATTTGAAGAAATTATATTCAACCATTTTCATGTCTGTCATCACAGACAGACAGATATACAAAAAATGAATTGATCGTACTTTTGACATTTTCAAAAATTCGAGATAAGAAAGGAAGTAGCAGTAAAAATTTATACACGCACAGACAAAAATGATATTTATGTAGAACTAGCAAATGTACCCGTGCTTCGCTACGGTATTCTACATTGTATTCAAATATCGAAGTAAATACTGTACACGCAGTAAATAAGATTGTTTTAAACTTGCATGTCTCTTAGGGGCTGCCTGCCGAGGCGGCAAAGGCGTGCTCAGTTCGTCTGGAAGGACGTGGGTTCGAATCCCCGTCAGGAAGTCGTAAAATTTAAGAAACGAGATTTCCACTTCCGGAGGTGCATATGGCCCTGAAGTTCACTCAGCCTACACCAAAAATTGGGCACCAGGTTAATTCCTGGGGGAAAGGCGGCCGGGCGTAGAGCTAACCACTCTACCCCATCACGTGCCGAGGTTAACAATGGTGGAAGCCTTTACCTTCCACTCCTCCAAGGGCCTTCATGGCCTGTACGGAGGTGACTTTGCCTTTGCTTGCATGTCTCTTAGCGTTATCCGAGAAAGAGAATGGGGAGGTCTCCAGACGCTGTTTCCAATGTAAAGCGTTTGTTACGGTTATGTGATATAACGGCAGGCTCACTTGACTACTGCTATTCACAATCGAGTTGGGACGTTTACATTATAATTGCATGCCGCATTGCCTACTGCGTGGTCACAATCGATTTGGGCAGTTTTCGTTACAATGGCAGCCCCCTTTCCTACTTCCAGACAGATAACAGTTGAGGAGTTTTTATTATAATGGCAGGCAACTACCCAAATATCAGTCGAAATTGAGTTGTCCAGTTATCATTATAATGTCAGGCCCTTTTCCTACTGCCAGCCAGCTTACTGCCAGTCACACCAAGTTGGTGAGTTTCCATCAAAATAGCAGGCCACTATGCCTAATGCCAGTCACATTTTAGATGAGGACATTTGTTTATAATTGCGGGCACCCTTGCCTACAGCCAAACACAATCGGGTAGGGAAGTTTTAAACAAAACTGCATGCTCCCTTGCCTTCTGCAAGTCAAATCGAGAAGTGAACTATTCATTGCAATGGTAGGCCTTCCTTACTTATGCCAGTTACACAGGAGTTGAAGAAGGACCCCATTCCTACTGCCAGTCAACATCGGTGTAGGGAGTACTGATTGCAATAGCAGACACACCCTTTCTCGACCGCTACAAATCGACATCAGTGAATATATATAGATTGACATACGAAAGTATATGCGTGTTTACAATATTGCAGACCTTCATTTACAGATTAACTGCTGCTAAACGAACGTCATATCGACAAAGGATTGTGCCATAAGACGCCGGATTTAGTGGCCTAAATGGCTGGTCCTATGATATCTCATCTATTCTCGGTGAGTTAGAAACGGTGAACAGGGCAAAGCTTTTGTAAGATTATCTCACATTGCATTACTTTTCGGATAATTATGTGACAGCTACATACATACTGTAGCATTTGGCTCACATATGGCTACTGGGTGGGCCAATTTTCGTGAAGAGTTTGATGATTCTATATTTTCTATAAGTGATTTAAAGTATGAATTATGCATATGAAAAGTCCAAATTTACTTAACATCGATTAATAGAGAAAAATCAAACCTAAAAAGGATACAGATACGATAAAAATTCATAAGACCAAGGATGTAGATCATTCCAAATTGAACGGAGATTGTCCAATCCGTTATGTGATAGGACTTCCAGAATTTCTGTATCCATCATTAAAATTGCCTCCATATTCCGATATTCTTCGGGGATAAAAAGTAAAAAAAATTAAAGATCTTGGAAGTTTTCCGTCCGTTACAGGCTAAAACGTATAATTTTGTCACATTTCCATTTTCTTTTTCGTCTGGCAGATTATGCCGCAATCTGGATTTTGGGCGAGGAGAGTAAAAATTAGGACTTTTAGGAAACTGAACCAAGAAAATATGCAGATGGTCATTATTACCCCTTAAAGGGGTAGATGTGCGGAAATTTCGGCAAAATAGTCAATGTAGAGGCACACAGTCGTTACGATTTTATTCATATAGATAGATAAGAAATCTGCTCCATGTACAACACCTTTCGTGTTATGTCCGCTGGACTTAACCTGCAAAACTGACCATTCATGATATCTCCCTTATTAATCCTCCTGACGAAAAAATGCACATGAACAAAACGTTTTAGAGATGGAATTCCATCACGCTTGGTCGATTTCCAGTCAGGTTTGTCTTGTACTGTATATATTGTGGAAGAGTAAAATCACAATTTCGGCTCCCTATAAACCACCAGTCCATTCCGGGAACGTGAAATGTTATTGACCTTTAAAACCTATCTTTGGACAGGTGGATGCTAAGTATAAAGTATGGCCCTAATATCTTCAGTAGTTTTCAAGTTGTAAGAAATACGCTTTACACGCACCCGCTCTTGAGTTAAGTCCGATGGGACTTGTACCGAAAAACGGTCCGTTAATGATATCTCCTTTATCAATCCTCTATCTAAATTATGAACATGAGAAAAAAAGTTTAGAAATTAATTTCCATTAAGGCAGGTAGATTCTCGTTAAGTTTGGATGTGTATATTTTGTGGGAGTGGTCTCGTATAAATCCCCAATCCATTCAGGGATTTAGAAACAATATTTGCCCCAAACCTACCCAAGGACAGGTGGATTCTAAATAAGAAGTTTGGGGGGAAATACACTGACTGACAGAGCAAATGCAACACCAAGAAGGAGTGGTCAGAACTTTATGCCAATTGCAGGGTAGACTGACGTCACTGAGGTATGCTCATGATGTGAAGTGCGCCGCTGTGCTGCGCACATAGCGAACGATAAATGGGATACGGCGTTGGCGAATGGCCCACTTCGTACCGTGATTTCTCAGCCGACAGTCATTGTAGAACGTGTTGTCGTGTGCCACAGGACACGTGTATAGCTAAGAATGCCAGGCCGCCGTCAACGGAGGCATTTCCAGCAGACAGACGACTTTACGAGGGGTATGGTGATCGGGCTGAGAAGGGCAGGTTGGTCGCTTCGTCAAATCGCAGCCGATACCCATAGGGATATGTCCACGGTGCAGCGCCTGTGGCGAAAATGGTTGGCGCAGGGACATGTGGCACGTGCGAGAGGTCCAGGCGCAGCCCGAGTGACGTCAGCACGCGAGGATCGGCGCATCCGCCGCCAAGCGGTGGCAGCTCCGAACGCCACGTCAACCGCCATTCTTCAGCATGTGCAAGACACCCTGGCTGTTCCAATATCGACCAGAACAATTTCCCGTCGATTGGTTGAAGGAGGCCTGCACTCCCGGCGTCCGCTCAGAAGACTACCATTGACTCCACAGCATAGACGTGCACGCCTGGTATGGTGCCGGGCTGGAGCGACTTGGATGAGGGAATGGCGGAACGTCGTGTTCTCCGATGAGTCACGCTTCTATTCTGTCAGTGATAGTCACCGCAGACGAGTGTGGCGTCGGCGTGGAGAAAGGTCAAATCCGGCAGTAACTGTGGAGCGCCCTACCGCTAGACAACGCGGCATCATGGTTTGGGGCGCTATTGCGTATGATTCCACGTCACCTCTAGTGCGTATTCAAGGCACGTTAAATTCCCACCGCTACGTGCAGCATGTGCTGGGGTCGGTGGCACTCCCGTACCTTCAGGGGCTGCCCAATGCTCTGTTTCAGCAGGATAATGCCCGTCCACACACTGCTCGCATCTCCCAACAGGCTCTACGAGGTGTTCAGATGCTTCCGTGGCCAGCGTACTCTCCGGATCTCTCACCAATCGAACACGTGTGGGATCTTATTGTACGCCGTTTGCAAACTCTGCCCCAGCCTCGTACGGACGACCAACTGTGGCAAATGGTTGACAGAGAATGGAGAACCATCCCTCAGGACACCATCCGCACTCTTATTGACTCTGTACCTCGACGTGTTTCTGCGTGCATCGCCGCTCGCGGTGGTCCTACATCCTACTGAGTCGATGCCGTGCGCATTGTGTAACCTGCATATCGGTTTGAAATAAACATCAATTATTCTTCCGTGCCGACTCTGTTTTTTCCCCAACTTTCATCCCTTTCGAACCACTCCTCCTTGGTGTTGCATTTGCTCTGTCAGTCAGTGTATATCCGTAGTTTCTAGCACTTGCGTACATTCGGAATAGTTAAGGAAGAAAATAATACAGTTGAGAATGTTGAAATTAATAGAAAATGGATTATAACTGAGGACAGCTGAATAACGACAAATATGTAAATGCCAAGTGAATGCATTGGAAAATCAAATGCCCCTCAATAAATTATGCTGGTGTGAGTTACGGATATAATAAAGCGGTAACAGAGGAGAAATTTAGGCGCAGTGATTCTTAGGTAAACAAATAATAAGAAGATGACTAAAGGTGTTATTACTTAATGTATTCGAGGGCGGTTATAACCTCCAACGACATTCCGCCAATATCGCGCAGATAGGCCGATTGAAGCCTCTCTTCCCTTCTACCTAAGGAACAACCACGAATTTAAAAGCATGATGAGGAAAATGACAATACGTTACTTCCCTGCTGGCAAGCAGTCAGAGACGTTGCCATGGTAACCTGTAGGTTCGTTACCATTTAAAGATCTTGGAAGTTTTCCGTCCGTTACAGGCTAAAACGTATAATTTTGTCACATTTCCATTTTCAATAGACAATAGACAGATCAATAGACAGTCTCTTTGAATCGTGCAATCTGGTTCCTTAACCCACAGTAATTGGTAAGAAGTAGTTCAAACGGAGAGTGAAGAGTAAGGTAAATTATGAACATAACGAAAGTTGTTTATAATGAAGAAATGTTTCACGTACGGTCCACGGAGTTTACAGTTCAAACGGAGAGTGAAGAGTAACGTAAATTATGAACATAACGAAAGTTGTTTATAATGAAGAAATGTTTCACAACGGTCCACGGAGTTTACAGAAAATCAATAGTATAAGAGGAAAACCGTTCAGGTTTTCCTATAAACCCCCGTCTTTCCAAAGATTTTAAAATGATACGCATATCGAAACCTTCCCCGGGATGAGTATACTCTAAACATGAAATTTGGTTGAGATCTATCCAGCCGTTTAGACGTGATGGTAGAACAGACAAACGGACAAACAGACACGAAAAGTAAAAACCACCGATTCGGTCTTGAGTTGACCTAAAACGGATAAATATCTGCAAAATTGGCAAAACAAAAGAAATTACAGACAGTGGACCCCTACAACTTTATTTATGTACATTTATATACTTGTGACTTCAACAAATGATCATTTTGTGACTTTTGACGGTCGAATACAAATATCATTTACAATGATTACGATAATAATTAATGTCATTGAATAGCTCGTAAAATTTTGAAGATGCATGAAACTGAGAAGACTTGGAACGTCTGTTTAACATGATTATAGATATGGTCATAGTTGTTAATCACGGTGAACACTTTCAGTGCAGTATATACATAAATTCGTTAGAGTTCCATGGCTACGTTTTATCTATATATATATATATAAAAAGTCATTGTATGTATGTGGGTGGGTGGGTTTGTACCAGATCTCCTCCCAAACCATTGGAGCGATTTCAACCAAATTTGATACACTTATGACTTGGTATCAGGAGACAAACCGCGTAGGGGTAAGACATCCCAAACACCCCTGGGGGCGGGGGGACGAGGGGGGTCATATATAAAAATAAATGAAAATAGTGTCGAATCCATACTTTTCGGGGTCGCTGAGATGAATAGTGACACTCCAATTTTTTTAAAGTCCAAGTTCAGCCCCCCTTTGTGGTGGGGGCGAGGGGGGAGTGATATATACAAATAATCGAAAATAATGTCGAATACATAGTTTTCGGGGTCGCCAAAGTGAATAGCGACACTCCGGATTTTCAGTATCAGGAGACAAACCACGTGGGGGTAAGACACGCCAGGAACCCTTAGGGGCGGGGGGCGAGGGGGGTCATAAATAAAAATAAACGAAAATAGTGTCGAATACATACTTTTCGGGGTCGCTGAGATGAATAGTGACACTCCATTTTTTTTAAAGTCCAAGTTTAGCCCCCCTTTGGGGAGGGGGCGAGGGGGGAGTGATATATACAAATAATCGAAAATAATGTCGAATACATAGTTTTCGGGGTCGCCAAAGTGAATACCGATACTCCGGATTTTCAGTATCAGGAGACAAACTACGTGGGGGTAAGACACGCCAGGAACCCTTTAGGGGCGGGGGGCGAGGGGGGTCATAAATAAAAATAAATGAAAATAGTGTCGAATCCACACTTTTCGGGGTCGCTGAGATGAATAGTGACACTCCAATTTTTTAAAGTCCAAGTTCAGCCCCTTTGGGGTGGGGGCGAGGGGGGAGTGATATATATAAATAATCGAAAATAATGTCGAATACATAGTTTTCGGGGCCGCCAAAGTGAATAGCGACACTCCGGATTTTTGGTATCAGGAGACAAACCGCGTGGGGGTAAGACATCCCAAACACCCCTGGGGGCGGGGGGGGCGAGGGGGATCATATATAAAAATAAATGAAAATAGTGTCGAATCCATACTTTTCGGGGTCGCTGAGATGAATAGTGACACTTTAATTTTTTTTTAAAGTCCAAGTTCAGCCCCTTTGGGGTGGAGGCGAGGGGGGAGTGATATATACAAATAATCGAAAATAATGTCGAATACATAGTTTTCGGGGTCGCCAAAGTGAATAGCGACACTCCGGATTTTCAGTATCAGGAGACAAACCACGTGGGGGTAAGACACGCCAGGAACCCTTAGGGGCGGGGGGCGAGGGGGGTCATAAATAAAAATAAACGAAAATAGTGTCGAATCCATACTTTTCGGGGTCGCTGAGATGAATAGTGACACTCCAATTTTTTAAAGTCCAAGTTCAGCCCCTTTGGGGTGGAGGCGAGGGGGGAGTGATATATACAAATAATCGAAAATAATGTCGAATACATAGTTTTCGCGGTCGCCAAACTGAATAGCGACACTCAGGATTTTCAGTATCAGGAGACAAACCACGTGGGGGTAAGACACGCCAGGAACCCTTATGGGCGGGGGGCGAGGGGGTCATAAATAAAAATAAACTAAAATAGTGCCGAATCCACACTTTTCGAGGTCGCTGAGATGAATAGTGACACTCCGATTTTTTTAAAAGTCCAAGTTCAGCCCCCTTTTAGGGCGGGGGCGAGGGGGGAGTGATATATACAAATAATCGAAAATAGAGTCAAATACATAGTTTTCGGGGTCGCCAAACTGAATAGCGACGCTCCGAATTTTTGGTATCAGGAGACAAACCACGTGGGGTTAAGACACCCCAGGAACCCTTAGGGGCGGAGGGTGAGGAGGGTCATATATAAAAATACGAAAATAGTGTCGAATCCATACTTTTCGGGGTCGCCGAGATGAATAGTTGTACTCCGAATTTTTAAAAGTCCAAGTTCAGCCCCCTTTGTGGTTGGGGCGAGGGGGGGAGTGATATATACACATAATAGAAAATAGTGTCGAGTCCATACTTTTCGTGGTCGCTTAGGTGAATAGTGACAACCCGGGAATTTTTAAATTCCAAGTTCAGCCCCCTTTAGGGTGGGGGACAAGGGGGGAGTGATGTATAAAAATAATCGAAAAGAATGTCAAGTACTCTTCGGGGTCGCTGAGATGAATACTGACACTCCGGATTTTTACTATCAGGAGACAAACCACGTGGGGGTAGGGCACCCCTGGAACCCATAGGGGCGGGGGGCCAAGGGGTGCGATATAAAAATCATCGAAAGTAGTATCGAATGCATCCTTTTGGGGTCGGTTAGATGAATAGTGACACCCCGGGATTTTTTAAAGTCCAAGTTCATCCTTCTTAGGGGCGGGGAGCAAGGGGGGTGAGATATAAAAATAATAGTATTTAGTGTCAAATATACAGTTTTCGGGGTCGCCGAGGTGAATAGTAACACTCCGGAATTTTAATATCGGGAGACAAACCACGTGGGAATAAGACACCCCAGGAACCATTAGGGGTGGGGGCGGGGGGCTTGAGATATGAAAATCATCAAAGTAGTGTGGAATACATACTTTTTGGGGTTGCTGAGATGAATAGTGACACTCCAATTTTTTAAAGTCCAAGTTCAGACCCTTTGGCGTTGGGGCGAGGGGGAAGTGATATATACATGTAATCGAAAATTGTGTCGAATACGTAGTTTTCGGGGTCGCCAAAGTGAATAGCGACACTCCGGATTTTTAGTATCAGGAGACAAACCACGTGGGGATAAGACACCCCAGGAACCATTAGGGGCAAGGGGGGTCATATATAAAAATAAACGAAAATAGAGTCGAATCCATACTTTTCAGGGTCGCTTAGATGAACAGTGACATCCCGGGAAATTCTTAATTTCAAGTTCAGCCCCCTTTAGGTTGGGGGGCAAGGGGGGTTATATATAAAAATAATCGTAATTAGTGTCGAATCCACAGTTTTTAGGGTCGCTGAGGTGAATAGTGGCACTCTGGACTTTTAAAGTACAAATTAAGGCCCCTTTTGTAGTGAGTGGTTAGAAAGGGAGTTAGATATAAAATAATCGAAAATAATGTCACATCCATGGTTTTAGGTGTCGGTTAAATGAGGAGTGACACTCCGGTTGTCGTTTAAGTCCAAGTTGATCCCCGATTGCCAGGCGGGTGAGAAGGAGTCAAGAACAGAAAATATCCAAATGACCGAGATTAAGGATGTTTTTGGACGTTCCAGTATAACTGTCAGCAGAACTTAACGCAAATATTACCTAATACCTGAAAAAAATACTAAGGGGGAAAGACACCCCTTGAAGCCTTAGATAAGGGTACGAAATGTAATTAAGACTGAAAATGACCGATATTAGTGTTGAATCCATACGTTTCGGGACTACGGGAACAATTTCAAACAAATTTGGTCACTTATGACTTATTATCAGGAGACAAAGTGCGTGGAGGTATGACAACCCTAGCACACCTACGACGGGATGAGATGTAGAAATAATCGAAAATAGTGTCGAATCCATTCTTTTCGGGGTCGCTGAGATGAATAGTAACGCTCCAATTATTTTAGAAGTCAAAATTCTGCCTCCTTTCGCATAGCGGTGAGAAAAAGTGAAAAACAAAATTTCGAAAATGACCGAGAGAATGGACGCATGTGTGTATACTGGACCTACTGTCTGGAGAAATATACCCTAGGGGTAAGAGACTCCTAGCCTCTAAAGTAGGGGCGAAATGTAAATATTAACCAAAATGACCGAAATTTGTATCTAATCCATAGTTTTCGGGGTCGCTGAGATGAACTGTAACACTCTAGATGCCGTTTAAGATAAAGCTGAGTCCTACTCGGCAGGCGGATGAGAACTGGCAAAAAATTGAAAACGTCCAAAGGGACAGAGTTTAAGGATGTGTGTATGTTTTAGCATATCTCTCAATCAAACTTGGTATACACATGGCTTACTATATAGAAAACATTACTGAGGAGGTCAGATACACCTAGCCCCCGCTGGTGTTGGGGAATGAGAGGGGCTGACGTGCAAAAATAAGGAAAATAACCAATATTAATGTCGAAATCCATTGTTTATGTGTCGCGGATAAGACCTGTGACGCTGTGGATAGCGTTTAAGTCCACGTTCAGCCTCCATCGAGGCAGGAGCTGAGAAGGGCTTAAAAGTAAATAGTATAAAATGACCGAGATTAGTGTTTACTCGATAATTAAATAATCTAAAACTTGAAGTCAGATACATCTAAATAACTATAAAACTACATGATAAGTCGTAAAATCAACATCTCAAAAATAATTCTATAAGCATTCACTTCACACTCAACTAACTGGTAATACAAATATTCAAAGTAAACATTCAAAAACTATCCGGGCAACGCCGGGTACTACAGCTAGTAATGAAATAAAATCCTTTTTTATATTTAATTTTTTCGTTTTCATTGGTGGAGAGCCTGCGTGAATGCCTACATTGATAATACTGTAATATCGTTGCAAAATTTCGTTCTGAATGAATGATTTTAATAAGAGTGAGTATAATGTATTAAAATGTTAATGACACGTTAAATAGTATAAATATATATAAGGTATATAATAAATATTATTTATATTTTTAATTTCACGCTTCTTGACAAGTTAATACTTGCTAAATGACTACATTTTCCAACTGAGACTGGGGAAATAATCTCGCTTTGCAATAACGCAGTATAATTCAAGAGACCAAACCCTTGTCATTCGTATTTTTCAGCAGAATATTCTTGCCATATTGAAAGTCGCTGGATAGGATCCAAATGCTATACTTACAGTAAGGTCCTTGTTCTCACTCTGCCATTGGGGCTGTAAATTCAATTACAAGGTTCTTGGCTGAACACAGCTCTCCAATGACAGAGTGGTATCTCCCTTATGAACGTTTTCGTCACATGGAAGACGCTTTATTGTAAAACCCTATCCTCATGCAATATGGTGAGCAATACTGCAGTCTAGCAATAATAAAAGAGAATGTAGCCTCCCTCATTTCACGTTATCCTTTTGAAAAGAAAAGAGAATAAGAAACGAATTCTGCTGAAAGCCAGATCAATAGACAGTCTCTTTGAATCGTGCACTCTGGTTCCTTAACCAACTGTAATTGGTAAGAAGTAGTTCAAACGGAGGGTGCTGATAAAGATAAACTCGTTATGGTGGAGCGAGGGTCCTAAATGAGCTTTTTCATATGAGTTGACATGTTTATAACATTAATTGATTAACGAGGAACGTTGTTCCTTTAATAAGTCCGAAAGGAATAACCCAATATGCACCATGATTCACACAGGGATTCACTACCCCCATTTACTGTGCGAACAAATGTTTTCCGATGCCGGGAAGGGGTCCGTTGGGGCTGCAATTGGCTGTGCAATTTTTAGTACGGGGTTCTTTTTTTGTTTAAGAATCCCCAAAGGAGTTAGCAAATATTCACCAAAATTCACAACTAAAATAGTTATCCCCACTCAATGAGCGAACAGAGGTTTGGTCCGGATCTGGCGTCAGGAAAGGGTCCATCGAAGGCACAAATTGCCACGCAACACTTAGCATGAAGGGGGATTCTCTTTTCATCAGTAAATTCCAGAAGAGTTACCCAGAATTCATGTAAATTCACACAGTGATTGATAACTGCCACTCGATGTGAGAACAAAATGTTCTGTTCTGATCCGATGTCAGAATAGTGTTCATCGGGGCCACACATTGCCACGCAACTTTAAGCATTAACGGGGATCGTTTTTTTTTTCTCAGAAAATTTTAGAATAGTTACCCGGTATTAACAATTCACAAAGTGAGTTATTACTACCACTCGATGTGCGAACAGAAGTTTCGTTCGGATCCAATGTCGGGATGGTTTTGTTGTTGGGGCCACAAATGGCCCCGAAACTTTTTGTAAATTATGCCTTCATGTTTGTGGATGGTTCATGTTTGTGGGTTACTGTAGTCACGTCCTAGTTCGTGAACCATGGGCAACGGCTGAGTGGCCTAGTAAGTGGTCCTGAGAGTCGGGATACCAGTTGCTATGGAATGGGAGTGGGCATTTCGGACATATTCTGAGTCGTGGCCCTCCTTGTGTTCAGGCGGCTAGGACTACACAATTCACCGGTGGTTCATAACCCGTTAGAGGAGAGATCCTCACTTGGACTATGTGCAAGTAGGGCAGCATCCTGCTTCATGAATTTACCGAGCTCAGAACATTTTAAGCAAGCCTCGGACCTATGGGAGTAATGGAGTCCCACTCCCATTTGACAGGCGAGGGACTCCTTGGAAACAACTTGGCGAACGAAATGGAATTCGATGGGGAGCTATCAATATTAATGGGACTTATGGAAGAAAGAAGGTAGAACTTGCTGAGTCAGCAAAGAGGATGCATCTGGATGTGCTAGGAGTAAGTGATATTCGGGTAAGGGGAGATAAGGAGGAAGAGATAGGAGATTATAAAGTGTACTTGACGGGTGTTAGAAAGGGAAAGGCAGAGTCTGGGGTAGGGCTCTTTATCAGGAATACCATTGCACGCAACATAGTTTCTGTTAGGCACGTAAGTGATCGAATGATGTGGGTAGATTTGTCAGTGGGAGGAATTAGGAAAAAAATTGTGTCCGTGTACTCACCATGTGAGGGTGCAGATGAGGATGAAGTTGACAAGTTTTATGAAGCATTGAGTGACATCGTGGTCAGGGTCAACAGCAAGGATAGAATAGTGCTAATGGGCGATTTCAATGCAAGAGTTGGGAATAGAACTGAAGGATACGAAAGGGTGATTGGTAAATGTGGGGAAGATATGGAAGCTAATGGGAATGGGAAGCGTTTGCTGGACTTCTGTGCTAGTATGGGTTTAGCTGTTACGAATACATTCTTCAAGCATAAGGCTATTCACCGCTACACATGGGCGGCTAGGGGTACCAGATCCATAATAAACTATATCTTAACAGACTTTGAATTCAGGAAATCTTTTAGGAATATACGAGTTTTTCGGGGATTTTTCGATGATACAGACCATTATCTGATCTGTAGTGAACTAAGTATCTCTAGGCCTAGGGTAGAGAAAGTGAAATCTGTCTGCAAACGAATAAGGGTAGAAAATCTCCAGGACGATGAAATTAGACAGAAGTACATGGATATGATTAGTGAGAAGTTTCAAACAGTAGACAGTAAGCAGGTTCAGGATATAGAAAGTGAATGGGTGGCATACAGGGATGCTGTAGTAGAAACAGCAAGGGAATGCTTAGGAACAACTGTGTGTAAAGATGGGAAAAGGCGAACATCTTGGTGGAATGATGAAGTGAGAGCAGCCTATAAACGTAAAGAGAAGGCTTAACAGAAATGGCTCCAAACAAGGGCCGAGGCAGACAGGGATTTGTACGTAGATGAAAGAAACAGAGCGAAACAAATAGTTGTTGAATCCAAAAAGAAGTCATGGGAAGATTTTGGTAATAACCTGGAAAGGCTAGGTCAAGCAGCAGGGAAATCTTTCTGGACAGTAATAAAGAATCTTAGGAAGGGATGGAAAAAGGAAATGAACAGTGTTTTGAGTAATTCAGGTGAACTCATAACAGATCCCAGGGAATCACTGGAGAGGTGGAGGGAATATTTTGAACATCTTCTCAATGTAAAAGGAAACAGTCAAGCTCATGGGGAGGAGGAAAATGATGTTGGTGAAATTATGCTTGAGGAAGTGGAAAGGATAGTAAATAAACTCCATTGTCATAAGGCAGCAGGAATAGATGAAATTAGACCTGAAATGGTGAAGTATAGTGGGAAGGCAGGGATGAAATGGCTTCATAGAGTAGTCAAATTAGCGTGGAGTGTTGGTAAGGTACCTTCAGATTGGACAAAAGCAGTAATTGCACCTATCTATAAGCAAGGGAACAAGAAGGATTGCAACAACTATCGAGGTATCTCATTGATTAGTATACCAGGCAAGGTATTCACAGGCATCTTGGAAGGGAGGGTGCGATCAGTCGTTGAGAGAAAGTTGGATGAAAACCAGTGTGGTTTCAGACCACAGAGAGGCTGTCAGGATCAGATTTTCAGTATGCGCCAGGTAATTGAAAAATGCTACGAGAGGAATAGGCAGTTGTGTTTATGTTTCGTAGATCTAGAGAAAGCATATGACAGGGTACCGAGGGAAAAGATGTTCGCTATACTGGGGGACTATGGAATTAAAGGTAGATTATTAAAATCAATCAAAGGCATTTATGTTGACAATTGGGCTTCAGTGAGAATTGATGGTAGAATGAGTTCTTGGTTCAGGGTACTTACAGGAGTTAGACAAGGCTGTAATCTTTCACCTTTCACCGAGGGAAAAGATGTTCGCTATACTGGGGGACTATGGAATTAAAGGTAGATTATTAAAATCAATCAAAGGCATTTATGTTGACAATTGGGCTTCAGTGAGAATTGATGGTAGAATGAGTTCTTGGTTCAGGGTACTTACAGGAGTTAGACAAGGCTGTAATCTTTCACCTTTGCTGTTTGTAGTTTACATGGACCATATGCTGAAAGGTATAAAATGGCAGGGAGGGATTCAGTTAGGTTGAAATGTAGTAAGCAGCCTGGCCTATGCTGACGACTTGGTCTTAATGGCAGACTGTGCCGAAAGCCTGCAGTCTAACATCTTGGAACTTGAAAATAGGTGCAATGAGTATGGTATGAAAATTAGCCTCTCGAAGACTAAATTGATGTCAGTAGGTAAGAAATCCAACAGAATTGAATGTCAGATTGGTGATACAAAGCTAGAACAGGTCGATAATTTCAAGTATTTAGGTTGTGTGTTTTCCCAGGATGGTAATATAGTAAGTGAGATTGAATCAAGGTGTAGTAAAGCTAATGCAGTGAGCTCGCGTTGCGATCAGCAGTATTCTGTAAGAAGGAAGTCAGCTCCCAGACGAAACTATCTTTACATCGGTCTGTTTTCAGACAAACTTTGCTTTATGAGAGCGAAAGCTGGGTGGACTCAGGATATCTTATTCATAAGTTAGAAGTAACAGACATGAAAGTAGCAAGAATGATTGCTGGTACAAACATGTGGGAACAATGGCAGGAGGGAACTCGGAATGAGGAGATAAAGGCTAATTTAGGAATGAACTCGATGGATGAAGCTGTACGCATAAACCGGCTTCGGTGGTGGGGTCATGTGAGGCGAATGGAGGAGGATAGGTTACCTAGGAAAATAATGGACTCTGTTATGGAGGGTAAGAGAAATAGAGGGAGACCAAGACGACGATGGTTAGACTCTGTTTATAACGATTTAAAGATAAGAGGTATAGAACTAAATGAGGCCACAACACTAGTTGCAAATCGAGGATTGTGGCGACGTTTAGTAAATTCTCAGAGGCTTGCAGACTGAACGCTGAAAGGCATAACAGTCTATAATGATAATGTATGTATGTATGTATGACAGACTCCATGATGTTACGGGTCGAAAGTGGGAGGCAGTATGTAGATTGCCATTAATTCTTTAAATCATTTTGTCTATATCAACTTTACATAAGAGCTAAGTAATCTTTCTTTTTCATTTCGTGCTACATAACGCACTGTACTCCAATTACAGTCTTTATAACATTGACGCACATTAAATATCTTTCTGCTATATGACTTTAATTTACAGCGTTTAAACATATCTCTTTAATGGTTTGGGAACTCGTATAATAGTTTACGGAATATGGAAACGAATACATGAAATATCGTATGCAGTCAAACAAACGACAATGAAATGTTATTTAATTGCACATGTGTTCTAAATATATACCTTCATATACTCCATTATTTATTATAACTTCTCTGAGGATTACTGAACATGTTGATGGACAAAGTTTGCGCCAAGGACACAAAAATTACGTTATCTACTCGCGTAAGTAGGCAATATCTGTCTTGGAAACGAATGCCCGGGTCCATCAAACTCGGTTATGACTTAACAATGGTAAAATGGGTAGCTTACCATGATTGAGTTGAATTTCTGTTGCATCAAACTCGGTTTTGAAATTTGTGATGTTTTACCGCGGTTAAAAATGAACCGGTCGTGAGCCAGCAGTTAAGCAACTAACCGAGTCTTTAATGCCTATGTACCCTACATAACCTTACGGGGGCTGTCACACAGGCTCGATCGAACGACTGCGATCGACCGACTAAGAAAACAAACCTACAGAGGGCAGTGGCACCAGTCACACAGCATCGATCGTCAGCGATCAACTACCGGTACGAGCGATGAAGATCGACTGGTTTGTAAAAACAAACGTGTCCGTTTTTCAGTCGCAGTCGTTCGATAATGGCGGACACAACATAGTCATCTGTTGATGAAATCGAAACATTAATTTGCTTAGTGTATGAAAACAAAGTAGTGTATAATCCTAGACTCCCTGGATATAGTAATAGGGAGACCGTGAATTTTGTATGGCATTCTATAGTGTGGAGAATTGGGACAAAAACTGGTAAGTAATTATTAGATTTATTACGATTATCTTATGAATAGTGTTATCTTAGATTATTTATTGATAAAGTATATTATACGGAATAGAGTGGTAAAATGAGTTACACTAGGAGAAGTAGTAATTATCATTCTTGTAACTTAATTGAAGAAATATTTGGAAAACATAAGCAGTGCTTTCCTAACCTCCATCTCGTACCTAATGAAATGAATACCATTGTTTGCTTTAATGACAAATAAGTGTAGGCCTATGCCATAAGTAGGCCTACTACATGTATATTTTCTTTGTCACAATATTCTGATTCATTGTTTCAGGAAAAAGTTGTGCCAAAACATGGCAAATTCTGAGGGCTGGATATCGAACTTGGAGAGATAACATCCTCCCTCTCCTCCCCAGGTTCTGCTGTACAGAAAACATAAAATGGGTCTACTTCAATGCCCTCAACTTTCTGGAACTCTTCATTGCTGGAAGAAGGTACAATTCTGTAATATTTATTTTTAAAAGTAGGCCTACATTACAGACCAGTGTTCTAGTTGTGAAAGAGTGAGGGGAAGATTCAGTCTGTAGGCCATAAGTTCCACCCATCTGTTCATTAATTTATCAGATATAACTGAAAGTAATATAATATAATCTAACCTAGCAATCATCTTACTAAAATAATTATTGAAAGTAACAATTTCTTAAACAGAAGGCTTGTGTCTAGACTAAAATGTAGCTCCAATTTAGAAGAATTGCATTAATATGTTGTTCATTTTTTTCAGTTCTATAACAAACACATCTATGGAAGTGGCACCTGGTGTATGAGAGCCTTTTCACCAAGCTGAAATATAGGAGGAGGAAGCAGAAATAATTTGTGTTGGAGGGGTTTAACTCCTACAGTTCAGAAATTACTGAAGGGACTTCAACTTCCAGTCCAGTGGCTTCTGCTTCTACAAACAGCTTTGCCAGCAGTTAAAAATAAAAGAAACAGAAATGTGAAAGTGACAGTGATGTGTTAAGTGAATATTTAGAAAAGATACTGAAAACCTAAAAGAAAATATAATCAATGTTATTTTTAGTGTCTTCATGATGACATGGAAAGAATGAGTGAACTAGGTCGAAGGGTTTTCAAAGTTAAAATTCAGAAACTGTTGTATACAGTGTTAGACCAAGAAAGAATCTAATAAAATTTATGTTCTTGAGAAATGTTCTACTTTTTAAATTAAATCATTTTTTGTTATACTTATCTATCAATATTTATTGGAATACTCAGTGAGTTATGTGTATTAGGACCTGATGGGAAAGAACCTTAACTCCAATTTTTATTAATTATTAGCATTATTACAACATCTTAATTTGTATATTTTATGTGGTAGAACAGGTATGGTTTACAAGGAAAGGAGTTTTTGAAATACATGTAGTAGGTCCTTTCTGTGTGTATGTAGTAAGCAGTTGTAAAGCACAGGTGGTCTGAAACCAGACCAGCGTATTGATAGTTCTGTCCAAGAGCTGACTTCCTTCTTACGGTATACTGTTGATCACAACTGCAAACTCATTGCACTAGGTTTGTACAGCACAGGTGGTCTGAAACCAGACCAGCGTATTGAGACTTCCTTCTTACGGTATACTGTTGATCGCAACTGCAAACTCATTGCACTAGGTTTGTAGAGCACAGGTGGTCTGAAACCAGACCAGTGTAAGGACATTAGTAGTTTTGTCCAGGAGCTGACTGCCTTCTTACAGAATACTGTTGATCACAACTGCAAGCTCATTGCATTGGGTTTACTGCATCTGTGTTCAATGTTGCTTGCTATACTGCCATCCTGCGAGAATATACATCCTAAATACCTATTTGAAATTATCTACCTGTTCCAGTTTTGTATTCTCAACCTGACATTCAGTTCTATTTTATCTCCTCATTCCAAGTACTCTCCTGCCATTGTACCTGTCTGCACCAGCAATCACTACTTTCATGTCTGTTACCATACTTATAATTTATTAATAACATATAGGCCTACAGAGGGCATCAAGGTAGACTGCTTATTTTATTTCTTGTGCTGTAGATCCATTAATATTAGATTGCACAGTTTCAATAGACCAAGTTGTTTGCATAGGACAAAATTCTTACTACAGTTATACCTGACAGAATCCCTCCCTGCCACCTTATAACTTTGTAACTTAGGTAGCCTTTATCTCCTCATTCCAAGTACTCTCCTGCCATTGTACCTGTCTGCACCAGCAATCACTACTTTCATGTCTGTTACCGTACTTATAATTTATTAATAACATATAGGCCTACAGACGGCATCAAGGTAGACTGATTATTTTATTTCTTGTACTGTAGATCCATTAATATTAGATTGCACAGTTTCAATAGACCAAGTTGTTTGCATAGGACAAAATTCTTACTACAGTTATACCTGACAGAATCCCTCCCTGCCACCTTATAACTTTGTAACTTAGGTAGCCTTTATCTCCTCATTCCAAGTACTCTCCTGCCATTGTACCTGTCTGCACCAGCGATCACTACTTTCATGTCTGTTACTGTACTTATAATTTATTAATAACATATAGGCCTACAGAGGGCATCAAGGTAGACTGATTATTTTGTTTCTTGTGCTGCAGATCCATATAAACAATGAAAAACAAAGATGAAAAATTCATTTGTAACTATTTTGACAGATGTTTCCACCAAAGTTTAGTAGATTTTAATCTACAACATAAAAAACTGTATTTTGTGTGATGTGATATTAAGGGGATATGATGGCAGAATATGTACATTATTTATAAAAAATATATTCATATGACAGTTACATGCTTGTAATAAAAGGTTGAGTAGATTAATTACCCTGTAAGTCAATCCAAGATCTTACAAGGCCCATACACCCTACTCTGTCAAACATTCATTTATATAATTGGTATTTACAAACAGTTTTGACAGGTAATGTAAGATATAGCAAAATTAAATCATTTACCACCTGAGGCCTAAATAACATTTTACTGTAGACGGCAATAGTAGTCTATTTAGTTGTTAGAAAGGCATACTCTTCACTTCTAAAAATAGAAGGCAAGGTGCTTGTTATTAGCACCTATTATTTTTTGCAGTGGTTGGTTCTTATTTTTGGTGAAATTGAAGGCAAAGTTTTCATTTTCCTTGAACTGATACATAAGGAAAGTATTTCAGGATGGATAGATAGGCTTTGTCATGTTCATATCAGTAAAGAAGTTACATATGAACAATACACAGAAAGGCAAAATCAACATTGAGGTAAGAAAGAGAGTCCTACCAGACCTTTGCGGAAAAAGTTGTTACTCTGTACCAAGGAGTTTACCAGTAACTTGGATGGAAGTGCAGGATTTATATTAATTGGCTTATTATTGCCAAGTGAGCAATTAGATCAGCTTGCCAGTGCAATGTTTGGGGAGACAGTACTTTATGCTTAGTGATGAGGGTAATAAACAAGACCTTGTGTGTAATTTACATGTAGTTTTGACAAGTATCAGTCTATTACACTGCCAACGTACTTATTAGAACAATATTCCAGAAGCTTTTCCTATAGTTATTAAGCTAGTGTACAGAGCACTAGCCTCACCTGAACTCCTCAAGAAATGTACACATATGTGAATACACAGAATCCTAAAGAGAATTTACTTTGGAAGAGATGTCCATAGACAACCTTTCTTCACAGCCATTTGGTAAAATTAGCTGCTTTCGAAGCTGCTGTAGTCTTCAATGATATAAATTAAGACAGGATTGTCATTCTTGCAAAGTTTGGATATGGACCTGGATTCTTTGCACAAAACACAGCAACATGCTTGTCATGAAAGCAATATGATACTATTCTGAACATGGCACAATAACAAAGAAGAGGAGAGGCGACAAGAGATTTGCAGAGGATCATGAGGGAGAGAAATAATGTAAGGAACTCCATTGCTTTTATCATTTTCACAATATTCAGAGCATATGTGCATTTTTCTTTCTTTCAAAATTATTTACAGGATTGTAATGAAACTTGACACACTATTTCTACATTAGGTAATGTAAATTTTGACTGGAAGCATTTCTTGATATGTCTATTATTTTGGTAGGTGGGATCTCACCAAGTGGTATGAAAAAAAAAAAAAAAAAGCTGTTAACCTCCATCTAATAAACACCTCAAAATATCATTTGAAAAGACAGTAATTATGCCCCAGGATCCAGCATCATTAAAACAAATAAGCATAAATGGTATCAGTCTTAATATTTGAAATACAATGAGCCACTTTTGTGAGGCTTTTGTTGGAATTTTCACCCTGTCAAGAATTCTGGCTGTAGTGCTCTATGAATGGCATCATATATAATAGGAACAAATCCACTGATGTATTGTAAGCAATCCTAAATCTGTATGAGTCACCGATGTCCAGAAACCTGTAGGCCTAAATAAATATATTTCCACTGTTGATGGTAGCACCTTCAAATTATGAATTCAAATTGATGTACATAACAGTTTTCAGTCCTTTTTATCAATACTTTATTAGAATCCTACAGAATGCCACTAATCTTTTATTTGATATATTTTGCCACGGACATACAGTAGTTGTTTCGAAGGTGAACATCACTTTTGACTTTAAACCTAAAGAAATCGTTGTGAATATTGAATTTAACGATAGTGTCAGCCTTTCCTCAGAACTTATACTTTTCCTGTAATTTGTTTGCCTGATGTTTATTACTGACTTCATTTTTCCTCTAATTCCTTATACCGTAATTATTGATGGGCATTCGGTACTAGTTCCTGAATTTTTCTTCGTCATTCCGCAACGAAGGCACACTTTGGTGGAATTCTCCATGGCTCTTTACCTTGTTCACTGCGATCGTCTGGTTCTTTCCTTTCTCCTAATATATTCATAGGTTAGAATCATATTTCCACCCGAATTATCGCTTTCACAACACATTCTTTTTCTCTCGTGAATATGAATACATCTGTAGCCTGTACGGTACTGGGAGGGAGTATCAGCTGTTTCCGTGCAGTCGATCCCTCTCGATCGATGAGCAGTGTGACAAGGTAAATGAATTTAGTCGTTAGTACTCGATGCCAGTTGGTCGCTCTTGATCGTTCGATGCCCTGTGTGACAGCGGGCTACGAGTAAGTTGTATATTACGTGCATCAAAAGTGTCGTGATCCGATTTAAAAGTTTACCGGTCGTGAATGAGCGTTATAATCACACATTGCTTGCTTCTAAAGTGCCGTGATGTCATCTTTTAAATAGATTTGTCACCATATATCGTATAACTACAATATCTTGAGTACGTTGAACAGAGAGAAAGAGACTGTGGCGTCCTTGTGTTACGATTAATGTGCGACCAACTCGAGTTCCCAACTCATAGAAATAATGCTGTTTCGCCAAAAAGTAATCTAAGTCAGTGAGCATTTCAGTTTCAAATGCACTAAAATTTGGCGTCCTCACTCGCCCTTCCCTTTCCATATCGGCTGTTACTGATAACAACCTAAACTAACCTAACTAAACAAAATTAATTCATCTTAGAAATAAAGGACTGTAATAGAAGACATGATAAAAATTACCAGAATGATGTTGACAAGGAGAAAAACGATTACGATACTTTTTATACAAGTGTAAAATACTATTCGTCCTAGAAACAAAAAGACAGCTGACGATTCCGGAAAAAACGTAAACAACTGGGAACTGGATAAATCAGAGACAGATGACTGTCGAAAATATCACTTCCTTCTGGATAAATGCGACAAGTGACCTTCCAACTCATCCATGCCTTCTAAATACTACTTTCAAAGTGGATAATAGTGAGAAAAACGAGCGTCAAGAAACAGATTCGAAACCAAGGATTAGCAACGGTGCACCAGGTTAATAACATAACCACGGTAAGAGATTTACCACGGTTTCGTGACGCCTGATGCTTACCGAGAATAGTGCACCGGGGCATAATTCTTTCAACATACCCATATTTAGGCATCTGTGGTCGTGACATCCGGGTACAGGAACAAGGTACAAGAAATTAGACGATCCCAAATTGTAATTGCAGAAGGGTTCTTCGTTGACTGCGCTTTGAGGACTGTAACACCTGTTTGTGGTGGTGGTGATTATTGTTTTAAGAGGAAGTACAAATCGGTAACTAAGGAATGCAGCTCAGTAGCTTTCCGTACATTTTGCCTCTCCATTCCAGTCACGAGAATGTACTTCATTGAAAGCTTATGTGCATATTGTTGGTCTTCATCCTCACTTTGTATTTCAATTAATTTGGTAAATGCTTCTTTTGTGACACATTGCCCGCTTTCAAGTTGATATCCTTCGTCAAGAAAGTGATTCCTCACTAATTTAATGGCATGTGGCACATCACCAAACAGAAAAAAGTTACGTTATTTACTTGATAGGATTTCCAGCGACGGTTTGTCCCACGAAATATTCAGATCATTCCTAGATTTCCTATTTGAAAGTCCTTTGTAACATATAACTGCTCTAAATTAAAATCTGGTGCTTTCTACAACATGAATTATCCCTACTCACAGTTCTCCTGACATCGGCGTATCAAAATTGGAGCATGTAGATAGACTGCATCCACTTTTGAACTAACCTTCTTATTACAATGACTTGGATATCATCATGGTGTCCTGAAATCATTTATTCACTTTGATCTTTCAAAATTTGTAAAAAGACTTGATTGTGCATTCAAGATATTAATTTTCAACCGAATGAATCCAGAAGAAATGTAGAAAACTGTCCTAGCCGTCGTTCGTTTGATTGTAAATTCGGAGGGCAATTAATCATGCCTCCATAAAAACACAAGGCTTCATACGATATAGATCGTAAGGTGACCGCCTTAGCAATGTCCTCAGACGAACAATTTGAGTATTTACCTTCTTACTAAAGCTTGTTGCTGACTTTTGGAAAAATTACCTCCCAAAACTTGAACATTCATTTTTAATTTTATTATCTCAGTATTCGCTGCAATAAGACGATCCAGAAGATCTTCATTTTGTTGTTTTCAGTCACAGTTTTCTATTCGAATTAACTCCAATTCTGCAGTCAATGTAGCAATTTTATCATCACAGAAGCATTGATGTTTACTTTTGTTACCGAATTCCTTTCTCAAGACCGCATTATTAACGTTTTGTGATTCAATTGAAGCCTGCCATTGCAAAATTTGTCGTACCTTCTCTTTTTTGCCCTTATTTCACGATTTTTACAGGATTGACTCGCTATAGTCTACCATTACTGTTCAGTGGCAAATTCAAATGTGGTACTAATTCAGGCCTTAAAGCCCGTCTAGTTGGAATGTTTAATAACTCACTCTTCAAGTGTGAGTCATCAAAGTGTACAGAGCACACACGAGTATTCAGCCTGTTTACAGGCATTCATTCACTTTAATTTAATTCCACTGATCTTCGGAAAGCGATTAAATTTGATGTCTAACTCTTTCTAGTGTCTAGCGTGGTTAGACCAACCGGCGATAGCACAACACACCATGGCAGAGCACAGAAAAACTAACCTCCTTCACCAGGGCTCCTGAAACGCCCAAAATCTCAAGCGTGCAAACTGAGGTGCAGCGTTCCTGTGCACAGTGCATCGGTCCCACTCGACTCACCTCGGACCAGCGCGTCGTCTCGGGGCGACTCGCCTAAGCTCGGCTCAACTCGGCTCGGATTTGGAGCGCCACGGAGCAAGTGAGGAAGAGGGAGACAGCGCTATTGCTCCAAATCGAGGAGTGGGGGTCTGCACTCTTTTCAACTAAGCGAAGTCGTCTTTTGCACCGTGCACAGCGCAATGCACTGGTGCATGCACCCTGAGAGGCGCTGTCTTACACTGTATGCTACTGCGCATCCAGTTGGTGACCCCTGCCGTCTAGTCTAGTAACCGTGCCTCTATCTGCCGAGTTTACGAACGGTGGAATTATTCAACTTTCACTCCCCAAGGGCCTTCATAAACTATTTGGAGATGGCTTTGCGTTGTTTCATGTTTGTTGTTGTTTGCGTGTTGTTTAAACGGGCCTAACGTCATTATTTTAAGATGCTGTAAAACAAGGTCATGAAGACCTCGTAACATTGATCTGAGAATATAAAAGGAAATCTATTCATTGAAGAAAGAAGTGTCGGCTAAAGAAGGTGAAAGACCATGAATGAGAGGAAAATTAAAGAAGGGTAAGCCAAGTACCCCCGAGATTAGAAGAGAACAAGACTCAAACAAGGAATATTGAACAGGAAATAAGAAAAAGGGGCACAGGTACAGAGGAGCGGAAGCAATATCGGACTTGCCAGTTTCCCCGTATTTTCCACGCACGCCTCACAAGTTGGGAGTTATGCAATGAAAGGGTGAATTGAAACATTCGGCAATACACCCTCATGTTCCTTAACAATGTATTCTGTCCCACCAGAGCCTCGAACAAGCAGCCCACGCATGCGAATTACATGTTTTAATACCTCTTCGTGTGGAGCGCGCACCATACATCAAGAGCCGCGCAAAGCGAGAACTACGCTGAATGGTGAATGAGATGACTTGAGTTGCGAGGGAGAAGCAGAAAGTTCCAGAACTCGAGCAAAGACCAAGTGACTGAGCGGCAGGTGTGGTTGCAGCTAGGACTCAACATCTCAAGCAGACATTCCTATGCCTGCCAACCCCGTTTTTAACGAAACAATTCAATTACCACCTACCTCTACATATAAATTAGAGGAACAAAAGTCATACTATTCAGCTACATAATTTTGCAAGAAACATTTACTAGAAGATAATATGTACTAGATATAGGAGCCTCTGTGGCTCAGGCGGCAGCGCACCAGCCTCTCACCGCCGGGTTCCATGGTTCGAATCCCGGTCACTCCATGTGAGATTTGTGCTGGGCAAAGCGGAGGCGGGTAAGGCTTTCCTCCGGGTACTCCGGTTTTCCCTGACATATTTCATTCCAGCAACACTCTCCAATATCATTTCATTTCATCTGTCATTCATAAATCATTGCCCCAGAGGAGTACGACAGGCTCCTGCAGCCGGCACAATTCCTACCCTCGCCGCTAGATGGGGGCTTTATTCATTCCATTCCTGACCCGGTCAAATGACTGGAAACAGGCTGTGGATTTTCATGTACTAGATATTACCGATTTATGTAAATTACAGTAGGAAGCTTAGCTTACAAAGGAAACTCCACCCTACCATCTGCCAACCAGATGTACAGCCCGGTAATTCCCCGGCTTGGCTGGAATACAGAAGGGACGCCGTTTTGAACATATAAAGCAGTGCAGTCAATCCAACTTCCGCATGAAATCAAAAATCATCGGAGCACGTTAGCGATCTACTGGATGTCCTCTCTCACCGATATTTACGTTATCAACGAAATGAGCAGTTACTCTCAGTCGAGGGGTTGCGCTGTCAGCTATCTTACACAATTCTTAATATACGCTAGACCAGGCCCCACTCCATGCGCAGTCTAGTGTGAGCTACGATTTCTCCACACGTCAGCTGACTAAAGTGATTTTTCTTTTTTTAACAGTTCAAACTGTAAAATCTAAATTGTTCTAGCCGGGCGCGGCGAGTCCAGTATCTTGTGAATTTGAGACATTCGCGTATAGTTTATAAACCTTCGAGTAACTTCCACTAATCCAAACTTATCGCTGCGGAGCGTAATGCAAAACATTCCTTTGTGTACATTTCGAGCTCAAGAATAGAGAAATAGATAGACGTGATCAAATATACGCTAAGCCACGATTGCCAAAGATTTGGCAGTAGTAAAGGGACGATATCATTTCAGTCTAGCGTGCGGAATTTTTATGGTATTCTTAAAAATTGATATCCTTGATTGTGTGCAGCAGGGATCTGAGGATTACCATGCCAGAAAAATGGATGCAGCTGGAACCACGAATCATCTCTCAGCGGAACTCAAGACCTTGGAGATGGCTTGCTAGGAGCCTAACAATTGGGCTCCTGACAGTTTGATCCGCCACCAGGTGACAGGTACTCCCCTAACCAGTATGTGTTTTATGCATGAGCACTTAAATAACTGTGTAGAAATTATAAATAAATGTTAGAAGTTAGGATAAGTTGAGCCGAGCTTATGGGCTAGTTGGTCTGTAAATTGAGGAAAAGTAGACATTCAAATGCTGGGTAGTATTATTCTTTGGGTCATTTCATTTGTTATTCCATTGGGTGTTTGTAATTTCTTGTAAAGGGATCATGTAATTGAAGTAGGTATTAGTTTGATGGAGTGTTGCGAATGGGGGGGTTATATTAAGGAGCGCTAAAACAAGCAAGGTTTATGTCTGTGGGATATGTTTTAGGTTTTCAGTTGGTCGTAGTAATAGGATCTTTATTTTCCTACCTGAGAGCTCAGGAGTTGGATAGTTGGATTAAGGAAATACTCCTCAATTAGTGATATAGTTACGCATGACCTAGATTATTTTTATCTTTGTGTGCGGCTTGCAGTAAGAGCAACTAGCGAGTCTCGAAATCACGTCCCCCAAATAGTACCTGGGGATTCCTGTAGTGAGAGCAGGAATGTTCTCTATTCCCTGGATGTAGAATACTTTAAGCTATGGCTATGCTAAAGCTGGAATAAGCGATATGGCTGTTGAACTACGATGAAATATAATGTGAGAGTGATCATTGTGCTGAATAAATACTGAATTATGTCCTGTGTTATGGAAACTGAAAGATATAGAGATATACAGTCAACTTCTCTCATCGGTTGGTTGGCAGGCGCACCCAGCTTATCTGCCTCCCGTTCACTCATCACTAACCGCTCCGTGGCATAGCAACAAAGATAGCACTTCGCTCACTTCATCCGTGCATGACATGTGATAACAATTAAAATTAAGAAAATAAGAATTATAATACAGTTACCTTGTATGGTTTTTATTTTAACATTTTCGTACCATGCCATGCCGAGCTCTTCGAAACCCCTGCTTCTTGACCAAGTCATCTTAGGAATTTTGCAGGCGTATGTTCTAACCTTTCTGCGACTTCATTTACTTTTCCTCGTTAAGTATACGTTTTTTAACACTTTGCTTCTTAACCAGTAAAGAACCAGTTCTTCTCAATTTGTTTACGAGTTTCGGCACGGCCTCTCTATGTGCAGGGCGTACATCTGGAAATTGTATTACAAATCGCCTAACAACTTCCCTGCAAGACTCTGTTTCCACATAATTATCGTACGTAAATACCCTTTCCTCCACCGTGTACACACGTGGAAGCATTATGAGAATTATACCCCGAAGTAACACTTCACAACTCCAGAACACTTGGGGCAACAGATCAACACTTAATACACGTTCTAAGCACGGACCTGAACTGCAAAGTGCAGGCATTCGCGAGCTGTCGATGCGCTGTGTAACGCGAAGTGATGAGTGATGACTCAGCGGGAGGCAGCTAACCTGGGTGCACCTGCTGGCCAACGGATTACAGAATCTCACTGTACTTGTAACAGAAAAGGCTGTGAAGGAACAGTGCTTGTTGTTAGAGTAAGTTATTATGGCCTCGGTTGGAAGGAAGTACTGGGCCAGTGTGGTGTCCATTTAAATGAGTACACAGTGACAGCTGGTCGTTCAAAAGCATGCGGTTAGGTTTTATGTCAACAGAATAGGAAGTGATACTTTGAGATGTCCAGTAAATCTAAATAATATTATAGGTAAATGATACCTTTATTCAGGATAGTCATTAGTCAACGATTCACAGGTATCCCAAGGATTAGTGACCAGGAAGTCACGACTGTGCTTTCACGCTCCCAGGAGGAAGTGTGGTGATTTCATCATGGGTTGTACAGTGCTTACAGTGCTTATTGTGTTTCAGATTTATGTCATGGTTATATTTTCGCTTTGTATGATTTCTTGTGTATTCTTTGAACACTGTAACGTGTTCCCTCATTACAATGGGGTTATTAATTGTGCTTTATTGTCATTTTTCTTATCGGTGTATTTTGGAGGGGATATTTTTTATTTAGTAAGGGTTTTATATTAAATTCGGCCGTGCTTTATTTTTCAATAATGTCAATCTCAGTGTCGTTGGGAGTTTTGATGTGCTATAACGTGCGCTCATAGAATGCCATATACTTGATATCGCCTTGGCGATTGTTTAGAGGAATACTTATTAAATTCGAAAAACTCACAATTAATAACGTCTTGTTAGAAGAACACAAGACTTGATTCTATTGCTCAGGGGTTCGACCTTGGAATAAAATTATGTAAAATTTATAAATGTGACTTTTCTCTTACCTATTAACATCCGAAATGGGTGTAATACACCCAATCTTATCAGACTTAATTATTCGCTTCTCATTCGACGTAGTTCAGCTGTTCCCTGTCCCCCTTCCCTTTATGTTAATTAATTTATATTGCCCTCTCGAACCATCCACCCCTGAAGATTGCCGAATCATCTGAAAGTAGAAGGCGATAGGAGACAGTATAAAACTAATAAATAGTGGGAAAAGACAGTAATCAACTCCAATAGCCCCTCCATCGGAAATATATACCGGTATGTATATCAAGGAGAAAATAAATAACACCTGAAGTTCCTCTTCTACGATATCTACATGGTTTTTTTGTGATTGTTGCCGAGTGCTGTTTAAACGAAAGAAAAATTAGATAATCAATGGCGTATGAACTCCATAGAGACCTGATACAAGTCTTTTGAATTGATGCTTGTAGGAAAGTTTATTTATTCACAAAGAACAAGATACAGCTATACTGAGTGCATTTCACTTGTACTGTCAACAGATTAATTGACAAATGTAAACGTTCATAATACAAAATAATAAACATAACAGATGAGTAACAACATCGGACACACAGCCTACTGATAACAACTGTCAAAATCGAAAACTATAGAAATGTCCATGTTCATAGCCAAGTCAACGAGGATAAAAATGGCGGTATAGCCAATTCAAATCTACTTGTCGTTAGGAGATTATTTGCACAGCTCCGGAATATACTTTTACTTAACGCCATATGAAGCTATTGGGTGGTGGGAATGAGTACGCACTCTTTACTCGCAAATTTAGAGCAGGCACTCGCAATGAAGTGAATAAAAACCGCCGGTAGGTAGTAGTCACTCACAGCTGACATGTGTCCTTGACCACACACTCCAGTCGCTCGAGTAGCAGACTGGGCTCTCCAGATTTCTCGTGAATAAGGATAAAGCGGGCACTCATTCCGGTAAGCGCTTGCTCATGTTTCCTTGAGCTAATTGAGTAGATGACTCCAAACGATAGCGATTAGTTCAATAGCTTGGTAGTGTTTATGGTGATGGTTAATCTAAAAAGAAAATGTTATAAATTTCGCAGAAAATCATCTCAACTTGATTGCAAAGTGTTACTATATAGTTCCAATATGGGGCATGCTAAATGGTTAGTGGAGCATTTCCTTGGGGCACTCCGAAGTAACAAGAGGCTGTGAACTAACAAACGAAACCGAATGGGAATCTTCTTGCGTTATGTTGGTGACCCAGGGTTCCAGAGTGGAGTTCGTGAAGATATCTCGGAGCACTGTGTCAAAAACATTTTCGTAGGTTTCGACACGAATAGAATTGAAATCAGATTATTAGAGAAAATTCCAACAAATGTTGCTCATATGCAGGAAGAACAGGAAGTGGCTAGAACGCTTTAGCTTCCCTTATGCTGTCGGAGCTGCAGACTGTTCCTTGCGCACTCTGAAGAAACAAGAGGCGATGAACTAACAAACGAAAAAATTGAACATCTTTTGCGTTCATGGGAATGAGTATATTTACAGGAAATCTGTCCCTAGAATTAATGTATAGGCCACTTCGAAGGGAAAGGAATAGTTCAACCAATGTAGATGTACCATGGTCTGACTGTCCATGACTCCCGAATTTGGAGGAACTCCGATGTTTGCAGAGTTATGACGCCTCTGTTGGAAGTCGAAGGGGTGACGACTCCTGCAGATCTGGCTCCTTAAAAAATACATTCAATTGTCAATATATTATTTTTATCATAATGTATTTTTGTTATTTACGTTATACAATTCTCTCCGGTTCATTAATGTCGTAATTTTCAGGCTATTACTTCCTACCTTCCCTACCGATGGTAGGGTTAATCTCCCCATGCTTCAGATTCATCAGCCGCTTCTCCCATTATTTCAACGTTATGGGTTTGTTTCCAGTACGCTTTAAATCTACTTTATATTCCAGACTTTTTTATGTTTTGTAATTTTTTATTCAAAAGTTGTTGGAGGGAAATATTTAATTTAGCAAGTAGTTCACACTGAACTGCATTTATTGCTTTCGATTCTTGTGCTTTTTATCCGGTAACTATAGCTTTGAAAACAGAATTGTATATTCCTTTAAAATGGAGATAAAAGCACACTGGAATTCTTCATTGTCTTCTTCCATGTTTAGCATTGAACTATCCGGAATTCATCGAAGTATTTATGCATGACTTTGACAAATGACGCTAAATGGCTGCTCCAGTTACTCGAGTTTGCGCTGTTTATATTTTATTCACCGCAAATGCGGAGTGGAAGCTCATCGGCAGGGAGACACTTAGACACTCAGCCAGTACAGGCTTACGCGCTTAGACTAATTCTTATTCACACCATCCAATATTTCTTATTAATAGTTTTGAAGAGAGCTGGAAGCAGATAACAAAGGATCGTTTAAGTATTGTGTTCTGAATTTGGCGAATGTGGAAATTGTCATTGACTCTCGTGGAACGGGGAGGAACTCGGAAAGAGAAGAGTGAGACAAGATATGAAAGGTTAAAATGAACGGCGTGACAAAAGTAAGAGGAAATGATATCAGACTCAACAAGGCGTCGGTTGGTCACAACTCCACGCTCTCAATTGGAGCGTTCCTTACGGCTCGCCACATAGAGTGGCCTCTCACAACAAGCAGTGGATGTAGTTTAAAATAATTCAGTTAACATTAATCAGATTTGGACTATTGCACTACTGAAATAAATAAATAAATAAATAAATAAATAAATAAATAAATAAATAAATAAATAAATAAATAAATAAATAAATAAATAAATAAATAAATAAATAAATAAATTTATTAATTAATTAATTAATAATTTGCAATCATCTTACAGTGTAAAGTTATACTACTAAATACACGAAATTATACCGCATCTGGGCACAATTAATTTTAATACATAGTCCGCATACATGCATTATAATTTCCTTTAACGATATAGCAAGGAACCTATGACACAATCAAGGTCAAACGCGTTATTTCGTACTGCCTAATTATCTTGAAAATGAATACTTCTTCAATAGTCCAAATAGATAGATGGAAGTCTGGTCCAGGTCAGTCCGTCTGCTGCTAGTAGTTGATGGATTCACTCTTTTCTAATCTGTCTCTTGGCACAGGGGAAATAATAGTGTAGCTTCCACAGAAGTCCCAGGCCAGTAGAAGTATGGAATCTGTTGAGATATGAATGGTGCTGAGGACTGTCCAGATAGAAGACGTGACTAATGTTAAAGAAGTATTCAAATTTAACTATGATAACAATGACATTAACAATACGATACAAACGTTGATAACTAGAAAAGCAGCTGGAAGTGAACTTAAAAATTAAAACAGGCAAGATTTCTAGAGATATCAAGTTTCTTAAAGATTGCTTGAAATTAGAGTTGGTACCTAAATTTCTCAAATCTTTACAAAGAAAACGTCATCCCTATTCAAAATCTAATGCCACTCAGAAGAAAGTAAACAACATATCAGATTTCTGGGGATACACTAAAGACAATGTGCTGGATTATTGTACCATATCTGAAGTACTTATATGATTATTGTTTGGTTGATGGAGCTATACCAAATGAATGGAGAGTTGCTGTAGTAGCCCCTGTGTACAGTATAAAGGAAAGGGTGATAGACATGAACCTGAAAATTACAGGCCAGTCATTTTGACATGCAGTACATGTAAGATTTGGAAAAGCATTCTTTCTGATTATATTAGACATGTTTGCGAAATTAATAACTGGTTCGGTAGAATGCAGTTCGGGTTTAGGAAAGGTTATTCCACTGAAGCTCAACTTGTACGGTTCCAGCAAGTTATAGCAGATATCCTGGATTCAGGAGGTCGAATGGACTGTTTCGCGATTGACCTGTCTAAGGCATTTGATAGGGTGGAGACTACTGGCATAAATGATTGCAATTGGACTAGGCAAAAGAGTGACTGAATGGGCGGCTATATTTCTAGAAAACAGATCTCAGAGAATTAGAGTAGACGACGCTTTATCTGATCCTGTAATAATTAAGAGGGGAATTCCTCAAGGCAGTATTGAAAATGAAAATTCACAGCCTGTTTCCAGTCATTCGACTGGGTCAGGAATGGAATGAATGAAGCCCAATCTAGCAGCGAGATTAGGAAATGTGCCGACTGCCGAAGCTTGTCGCACACCTCGGGGGCAATTATAAATGACTGACAGAAGAAATGAAATGTTAATGGAGAGTGTTGCTGGAGGGAGAGATGACAGGGAAAACGGGGGTACCCGGAGGAAAACCTATGCCGCCTCCGTATTGTCCAGCACAAATCTCACGTGAAGTGACCGGGATTTGAAACACCGTATCCAGCGGTGAGAGGCCAACGAACTGCCGCCTGAGCCACGGAGGCTTCAAGGCAGTATTATTGGACCTTTATGTTTTCTGATATATATATACTGAACCCATGACCTTTGGGGCCCAAGAGTTCAATATTTAAATGATATTAGTAAAGAAGTGGAATCAGAGATAAGGATTTCTGCAGATGATGCTATTCTGTATAGAGTAATAAATAAGTTACAAGATTGTGAGCAACTGCAAAATGTCCTCGATAATGTTGTGAGATGGACATTAGGCAACGGTATGATGATAAACGGGTTTAGAAGTCAGGCTGTTTCACAAATAGAAAAAGTCCTCTCAGTTTTAATTACTGCGATCATGGGGTGAAAGTCCCTTATAGGGATCACTACAAGTTCCTAGGTGTTAATATTGAACCGTTCTGTTCATGGGCCGTTGGAGGTAACATTTAATGTAATAAGAATAATCATATTAGACCACAAAGGAAAGGCGCAATATGATGCCAGGGCGCTTTTTTGAGAGAATCACAGCTTCAGTTCGGGTGTGATTCACAGTCTGACAAGGACAGAGACAGGGAACGTTAACAACTTGATACTGGGGGATTTTCTGATGCCAATTTGCTAGCAAGAAACACGGGAGACGCCAGGCTTGACGAGAAAATAAACTCGAGACTTATATCTGCTTACAGACGGAATCTGGGGAAGATAAAATAATAGAAGTGTCAGGAAAAGTTTTCTGAATAATTCGATACGCATGGCTATGCTAATTATCATCTCTTGTAGTTGATGTTCATCTCAAGTACCGTGAGAAGCACGCCACGTACACACAAAGAAGTCAAGTGGATTTGAAGTATCTCAGACGGGGAAAAACTGAGCGTGGCTTGGGTTATCTTTATAATAAATAGTGAGCGGGAATGGCAGGGACCCCTCTCTACATTCAACTCCGATTGTGAATGTACGTGACGTGTGTCGATCGCGCTAAGGCAAGTCTTTGTGAAACAACGCATCTTAGTACTTTGTTAGAAATTTAAAGAACTTTTCTTTGTTTGCGTGGTTCAAACACCAGTCAATTACGTTTAAATTGTATTAAAAATCGAGCAGCGATAAGCTAGTTATGATGCGGATTAAGAACATTCTCATTTGTCAGAATAGCCCGAAGGCTAGGCATAAATCCATGGAAGACCGAATGCTAACATGCTCTTGGATTTGTGTGAGCTCAGTTAGAACTGTGGTAGGTTAGCAGTGTGTAATAGAACTTTCATGTGGACAGAATTTAATCTGTCGGTATACAGGGCGCTAAGCTAGCAGCTACGTAAATTGCACAATCAGTAGTAAGCTTAGCTTAGGGAGGAGGACGAACTAGCCTAGAACTTTGCTGTACGTGTGGCTAGAATTGAAGTGCGAGTGCGTCTAAGCATGTTGTTTGTGCAAAATTTTACGTCAATAAATGATATATGTAACGTTGATGTGCGATAACAGGGGAATGTGCACCTAGTCAGATTCAGTCATTAAAACTGCATTTCCTTTCAGTTACTTTATACCGCACGAACGTTCATCAGTAAATGCCAGTACATAACGGCGTATCCCAGGTGTGCGCGAAGGCGAGACATCAGGTGCTGCCGGGAGAAGGAGATCCATAATTGCGCTACTCAGGATCATCACGGTCAACACGTTCGTGAACGAGACGTCGAAAGCCAGGATCATCACGCTCAGGTACGAGACAGCAGCCCAGCAGTCTCAATCAAGAAGAAGCAAGACCATGGAGATGCCACTGGAGACGAACCCAGGATTTCTTACCTGTGACGACAGCTGTACCATGGCGTGCTAAAGCCTGTGGCCCGCCATGGAAGAGCGCTAAGATGAGGAGAAATTAAGGTCAGACAGACTATGTTTTAAGCATGGGTTAGAGGTAGAGTATTTTCGCAGATATTCGTATATAATCCTTTTGCGCTTCAGGCTATAATGAAATAATTTTCACACTCAGGACTGCCATGTGTACATAATGTAGTTTCTTTATTTTAAGTGTGTTAGTTTATATTTCGTTCACGGTTGCAGCTTGCTTATTGTTAACTTGTGTAAATAGATTTTTCATTGGTTTGAATATCGGGAATGCAGTGTTAGATCATAAAAGAAAGCGACCTGAACGGCCACGCAACATTGATAGAGAGACCTTGTGAGTTAGGAGTTAGCTAGAGAGAAATTTGCATGGGCATGTATTATAGATGCTGTTTTCGTAACTTGTTTGTCAGCGTCATAATCATTAGGGTCATCACAACAGCTCCTTCAGAGACTCTCTCCGACATGATCATGATCCGAATGGTGGACCACAGAGTTCAGAGATATGATGCAGGGCCAAATATATGAGTTTGATCAGCCCATCGGTGGCTAGGCAAGATAAGCCTTAATTTGCATGATTACGCAACAGATAAGTGTATAATGTGTGATGTTAAATGGCCTATAATGAGCTCTGCAGATGAGCTTTATTGTGTGCAGATATACGCACGAAATAATGAAAGAATGTATGAACTGGTAAAGGGCTCCACTGAGCTGTCAGATGGTCTGGCTGGTAATTATGAAGGTCTGGTGTGGCAAAAGCATGATGGCTGCCATGTGACGTAAGCATGTCTAGAGGGGTGAAGGGAAGGTAAATGGGCTGCTGACGTAATTTTTTATGATTGGAGACTCTCTCTCGCCCAAGAATCAGGTCAACGGCCAGGCAGAGGATCTGGAGCAAGGTCGCCGGTACGGATTTAAAAACTGTTAGGATCAAGACGTTCAACATCGTAACTTCATTGTAGGGGATGGAAAATGCATGAGCTACTCCGTGTATTGTCACTGTATTATGTTAGATATTAGCGTTTGTGTCACACTTCTAGGTATTGTACGGATTCGAGATGGGTTATATGTTCGTATCCCAGCTGGTGAGCTGTGATGTATGCGAGTGTAGTTTCAAGGATATGTTTTAATGTGGTATCTTCAGTCCTGTGATATAGTGTAAACATTTCTCTAGACTGGGAAATTAGAAAAATTAAGTATGCGAAGTGATTCCCTCCCTAACCCTATGCTAAACTTTGTTTCAAGTTATCCATCGCAACGAATCCGGTATGGTCTGTCCGCACCGTGATACAACTACAGTACAAGCGAGATCTCTCAGCAGTAACGCCTAAAGAAGCGTAATTATGCCACCTCATGGTGGGATTATTTTGTACAGATATTTGTGCAAAGTTTATTATTCAACGACTTATGTTTTTAAATTGTTATTTGGTTTTATATCATTTTTATGGCAGCTCACATTGCAACGGTGAATTAAGTGAACCCTAGGCGAAATTCCTGTTCTTCTTAATTTCATTTATAATTCACGTGAACCCTTTCCCTGAGACTCATCGACTGAGTAGCTTGGAGCTGAAGAGGACGGGATATGAAGGTAAGCTATGTACCAATATTTACAACCCACGAAGGTAGGTATTTTTCGATAATGCAGTACTTCCGCTACGTTCTCAGCATTCGCTTGTCGTGTAGTGGAAACTGCAGGGCACAATATAGGAAGGTTCATTGGGGTAATCAAATAAATGTGATTGTAAATAAAGCGTGCAAATCTCTGCACATGGTTATGAGGGTGTTTAGGGGTTGAAGTAAGGATGTAGAAGAGAGGGCATAAAAGTCTCTTGTAAGACCCCAACTAGAGTATAGTTCCAGGGTTGAGGACCCTTAGGATTACGTATACTTGATTTAAGTACTGGAAAAAATCCAAAGAAAAATAGCTGGATTTGTTCTGGGTGATTTCCAGCAAAAGAGTTAAAGGAAACCATGGCACTACAGCACTTGAAGGGCCTTGGCCTACCAAGCGACCGCTCCTCAGCCCGAAGACCTGCAGATTACGAAGTGTCGTGTGGTCAGCATGACGAGTTCTTTCGGCCATTAATCTTCGCTTTCTAGACCGGGGCCTCTATCTCACCGTCTGATAGCTCCTCAATTCTAATCACGTAGGCTGAGTGGACCTCGAACCAGCCCTCAGGTCCAGGTAGAAATCCCTGACCTGGCCGGGAATGAAACCCGGGGCCTCCGGATAAGAGGCAAGCACGTTACCCCTACACCACGTGGCCGGCCGAGAGAAAAGTAGCGTTACTAAAATGTTGCGAAGTTTGGGCTGGGAAGACTTGGGAGAAAGAAGGCAAGCTGCTCGACTAAACTGTATGTTCCGAGCTGTCAGTGGAGAGATGGCGTGGAATGAGATTAGTAGACGAATTAAGTTTGAGTGATGTCTTTACAAGTAGGAAAGATCACAATATGAAGCATCTGGAATTCAAGAGGAAAAATTGGATGCATATATTCATTTATAGTAAGGAGAGGTAGGGATTGGGATAACTTGCCAAGGGAGATGTTCAATAAATTTCCAATTTCTTTGAAATCATTTAAGAAAAGGCTAGGAAAACAAGAGATAAGTAATCTGCCACCTGGGCGACTGCCCTAAATGCAGATCAGGATTGATTGATTGATTGATTGATTGATTGATTGATTGATTGATTGATTGATTGATTGATTGATTGATTGATTGATTGATTGATTGATTGATTGATTGATTGATTGATTGATTGATTGATTGATTGATTGATTGATTGATTGATTGATTGATTGATTGGCATTCGGGGCACGACTAGTGTGTTTGGATGTTATGAAATGTGCTATTCATAGGACGAGTTGTGTTGCAATAGCACTCACTATCTGGCCCAGTGAGGAAATAAACGGCATCTACCTCACTATTGTTCATGCCTTGTACGTCTCATTGTGGCGTCGCCTTTGGGATTCTTAGTTCGTTTTGTTTCTCTATAACCACATAATTTTTGGTACGGTTGTTTGAAGTTCTAACCAGACTACGAATTGAAAACTGAACGGACCCTACCAGAACAGGAGAGTACAGTACCTTCAGTGGTAGCTGTCATGTGTAGCTGGCTGCTTGGGGCCTAATGTCGTCGTGCAGCAATACGATGGTGGTTCCCAGTGACTAGTTACCCTCTTACGACCTTTTCGAGTTTTTATGGGGCCTTTAAACTAAGAAATCGAATTAGAGTACTCACCTCAATAGTTTGACAAATTTTCAACCAGCTCACAGATCCATTAAATTATGTTGCGACAGTATAACTGATATCAAGTATGGCACAGGGGACTGTAAGGGGAAGCGGTGGAGCATCAGTCAACGCTGGTCTTTCGTGGGACATCCCGCGAATTATCCGGTAGTACCAACTTCAAGATAAAGAGGCATTTTCCCTTAATAATCCGTTGATTTTAGTATTTTTTTACTGCATTCGTTCGAAATGAATAAATTTCTTGGTGTTCTGAGCCCAAGTTGGCGGGTTTGATCCCGGGTCAGTCCTGCGTACTTGAAGGCTATAAAATATGCCAAACTGGTGTCTATATATTTACTAACAAGTAAAAGAACTCTTGCGGGACTACATTTCTGTCATCTCGGCGCCCCAAAAAACCGAAAAATTAGTTAAGAGGACTTAAATGAAGAACATGAATAATAATAATAATAATAATAATAATAATAATAATAATAATAATAATAATAATAATAATAATAATAATAATAATAATAATTCCGAACTAACCGTCATATTCGAGAATGAAGAACATCAATACTTGCGAATTATCGTTGGTTTTTACTTATTTCAGAAAGTTGGGATATCGCCGGCCAAATTCCAGATAAATTAGTACGAGTGAAGTTCACATTGTAGTCTGCTGGGGCAACTGTAATCTTGCGTTCATTCGTAAAAACGATGTGCTTGGAAATGTAATCGACGGTTGTTTGTACATTACTTTTAATCCTGAGAACTACCTCAAATTGCGTTCGGAAACCTTTGAATACCGTCTTACGATTATCGAGTGTGGTATTTATACTCACTTATATTCCTAGTCAGCCTAGTGATATTCTGTTCACCCTACGACAGCATTGAGAGAACTAGGATTTACATTATTTTTGACATAGCTGCGAATCGAACTCGATTCAAGCGTGGAAAGTTCCTGGAGGTTAATAATAATAATACTAATAATAATACTAATACTAATACTACTACTACAAATAATAATAATAATAATAATAATAATAATAATAATAATAATAATAATAATAATAATAATTGTTACCGTGTTTTAGCGGTAGGTAGAGGTGTAAGAAGGTGCGGGCGTGAATGGGTCTCAAGCTACTAAAGTGAAATTAATTTTAAAATTTAACAAGGTTATATTTTCTTTTCAAAATTAAGTAACAACAAATAGAACAGGTACTTAGTAGCCGAAACACAATTTGAAATGTACAATTACAGGGATTACAGAATTTGGGCTCCGAGAGCCGCCCATACGATTCTTGAGCTAGAAGCCCAACCTTACAATATACAGATCTCAACAAAGGGGCAGAAAACCCCATTCATGCTCAGGAGCACTTGCTCCACATTACACAGGAAAAGCCTCCTCGAGGCATACAACACTCAAAGAGCCACACGCTCTTAAACATTCACCAAACTCCACCTTCAAGTTGTCCTCTCAGGACATAGACACAGGGGTAACATACCCAACCTACTGAGGTCTATTAAACGAAAAGGTTAATTACATGACCTCTAAAGTAACAAATTGAGAGGAGGCGAACTGCACTCCTAATACATTTGCTTAAGACCTACTTGGCCCTAGGCCGTTAATACAAGGGCTACTCCCATACTACAGAGGTGACTTAAAAAGAACCAATTTACATTACGTTAACGAAGAATAGGTTGGGAAAAATAAGTTCACCTCAAAACAAATGTGAGTGGGAGCTCGAGAGGGTTAGCACTCTCTATCCCAATATGTAGCTTTACAAGAAAAAGATGAAAAGAGAAATTACATTTTAGGAAAAGGTTACATGATGGAAATGCTTCGAACCCGCCGCGAGTGTTAAACTGCCGACCTAGCAAGAAAAGAAGTTATTAATAGGCCATTACCTGGTGTTGAACGGCTGAAGAAGAAAGAGGCGCTTCCCGCCTCCTGCTATGTACTTAATACACTGAAAGATGGAACAGAAGTGGCCCAGAGACCCAAAAATCAGCAGTTTAAATACTCTCGCGGAAGTTTCTAGTCGTTAGGGGAAAGAAAACACCCGCCCACAATGTTTTTATTGGGTAGGACCCCGCAACAGATACAAGTTGGGGGAAAATACACCAGATTGGTCAGAAATTACTAAAAGAAATTCGGGATTGGATAAATCTAAAACAAGGGGAAAAAGAGGGGTATACAGCCAACTTAAACCATAACAGAAAGAAATTTAACAAGAAACAAACTTTTGAAATAAAAATTTCTCCAACAAAATAGTTCTTTGACTCCGCACTAGGGTGCACTATTGTTGATCTTCAGTAGTGTCCTCTAGAAGAGAAAGTTCACACTGCTTACTTCAAGCGAAACAAAAACACATCAAAAGTGACACAGTTCAAAAACTCAAAATTTTCCACGTGGTGACATCTTCTGAGAAGGTAGAGAATTAATAGAGTAGATAAAGTTCAACCTTCCTCCAGAAGAGGAGTTTCAACTGGCGCAACTTTTAAATAAACGGTGTAGAGGTGTACCGCCCGGTACAGACCTCCCCCCCCAAAAGTTCCTCCAAGGGGTAACACAGAAGAACATAAACTTTTGTTTGAAAATAAGTTCCAAGTTTTGATGTTGAGATTAAGATAACTTGCAGAAGTATTTGAGAAATTTCTTAAGTCGGTTCCAAAATTTTGTTGTTGCAGGTGAAGTAAAGTCTTTATGTTTATAGAAGTTGAATTTCTGAAGATAAGCTTTTAATACTTAAAAGTGAAGGAAAAATTTGCAATGTCCACCAAATATTGCTGTTGAATTCCCAAGTGTAGTTATCTCTTATAGTAACTGTCCATGTAGTTGATGTTGATGAAGTTGGATGGCCGGACCGGCCGTTGCAGCTTGCGTCCAAAAGGAGGCCGCTCGGACCCCTTAAGTACCCTGAGATACCGCTCGCCCGCACTATGAGGGGAGCAGAGGTGTTGAAGCACGCCGCGCCCGCGGTGAACATATACAGGCTGCGGGCAAGTAGCAGGTCGTGCGCCGCACATCAGCCTTGGCCGGGAGGAGAGCTCCGGCTCGCCGTGCACATGTCGGCCTCGCTGGAGAGGAGGGGGCCCATCCCCCTCCCCAGTTGCTGCACGGCGCCGCGCGGCTGCGGGGGCACTGAAACATTAAAGCTAGGCGGCAGAATTGTGTTGGACCATCATGTTTCTTTTAAGGGCACAGGCATGTAAAGAGATTGAGGGGCCAGCGGCGTGCAGATATCCATGGCATTTCATCTAAGCCAGCCACTGAGTGTAGTGGAGCAGGAGACGGGAGCGTGGTAATGGCCGTGGAAAGGACAGAATGGCAGTTTAACGGGTCGGGACAGGTTTTACAAAAATGCTTACATCTGAAACAAAATATTATAGGTAGTGCAGAATGCCTTAAAAATGAAACTCAAAAAAAAAAATATAACCTTCATATCCTTTCAAAATAATATAAAGCAAGTTAACACAGAAATTACACCGGCTTCACCTGGGACAGGTGAACTCTAAATATCCTCTCGGTGGCTGGATTACTTAACAATAAGGTAACCGGCGTAAGAAAATCGAGAATGATACAAGGCCCCTGAAATCTGGGGGCAAGCTTGCCCGCGGGAACAAAATTTTTGACCATTACTTGGTCACCTACCTTTAAAGGGGTGGGTCTCCGTCCACGATCATACCTTTCCCTAACCTTTTCATGAGATACCTTAAGATTGGCTTTAGCCTTCTTCCAAAGATCTTTAATATTATCCGGATCTATTGTCTCGGGCAGAATGTCACTCAGAGACCAGAGGTTAGAGAGCGGCGTGTTGGGAACAAACTTAAACATCAAGGAAGCTGGAGTAAACTTGTGTGATTCATGAACCGCCGAATTCAAAGCAAAAGCTAACCAATGCAGGGACGTGTCCCACCTAGAATGATCTTCATGATGATAGGCAATAAGTGCGGACCTGAGATTACGGTTAACCCGTTCAGCCAGAGATGGTTGAGGGTAATAAGCAGAAGTGGTTACATGAGAGATGGACAAGTCAAAACAGAATTTACGAAAAAGATTTGATGTGAACGCCTTAGCATTATCAGATACAATATATTGCCACGGACCAAAAGAAGCAAAAATAGAATTTAGACAGGTAATGGTGGACTGAGCGGTAGCCAGCTTAGTCGGAAATAACCAAGAAAATCTGGTAAAACCATCTACACATACAAAGATGAATTTGTTGGCATTTCCTTTCGACTGGGGGAAGGGTCCTACATAATCAATATACAGGCGTTCCATGGGGCGCGACGCTTGATGAGAAGACAAAAGGCCTACTTTAGTGGACATGGTGGGTTTACTGACCAAACAAGATTTACAAGCTTTTACAAGTTCCCGAATTTCACCGTCCATACCTTTCCATATGAAAATTTCACGAATCTTTTCACGAGTTTTAAAGATACCCAGATGCCCTCCTAATGGGGTCTCATGATAATACTTGAAGATCATTGGTACAATAACTGCTGGAACAACAACTTTCATCATCTTATCATGCCTCGAAGGGCAACATAAAACACCATTCCTCAGAACATAAGGGACAACATGTTCCCCAGAAGAAAGGGTTTCCATTATCGGAGCCAGCGTCGGATCTTCACGTTGGTATTTCTCGATATCCCTAAAAAGCATGGGAGCATCTGTTAGGATGGCATTAACCTCAGATAGCATGGACTCGGAAGGTGATGAACTGTCGACCGGTTCGTGGGTCTCGACGTCGTTATGAAACATACGGCTGAGTCCATCAGCAACAACATTTTCGGTACCTCTGATATGTCTAACATCAAACTGGAAGGCGGAAATACGAATAGCCCAGCGGGCTATACGACCAGTACGACGCGGCCTACCTAAGACCCAGCTTAAGGCTTGATTATCTGTCTCCAGGTCGAATTTGACATGTTCCAGATAGAGACGGAACTTTTCTAAGGCAAATAAGACTGCCAAACCTTCGAGCTCATAGATGGAATACTTGGCTTCTTGAGCCGACAATGTCCTAGACGCATAGGCGATGGGTCGCCTCCCTAGTTCAGTCTCTTGAAGAAGGACTGCCGCTACTGCTGACGACGATGCGTCGGTTTGGACAATGAATTTCTTCGAGAAATCAGGCATAGCAAGGACAGGGGCATTACAGAGAGCTAATTTCAGATCTTCAAAAGCGGCTTGTTGAGAAGGTCCCCACTCGAATTTGATGCCTTTCCTACGAAGAAGGTTTAAGGGCGCCGCTCTATTAGCAAAGTTAGGAATGAACTTTCTGAAGAAATTCACCATACCAATGAACCTGGCGATACCTTTAATGTCCTTGGGAGGTTTAAAATCACGGATGGCCTGTGTTCTAGAATGATCGACTGCTACACCATCGGGTGACACAATATGCCCTAGGAATGACATAGAGGGCTTAGCAAAGGCAACCTTGGACAACTTAACAGTTAACCCAGCCTTACGAAGGCGATCAAGAACTTCTCGCAGATGATCTAGATGTTCTTCAAAAGTCTCTGAAAATACTACGACATCATCTAAGTAGTGATATAAGTACTCGAATTTGATGTCGGAGAAGACCCTATCTAGCAGCATAGTGAGCACAGCTGCTCCCGTGGGGAGCCCGAAAGGCACGCGGTTGTATTCATATAAATTCCAGTCCGTGGCGAACGCTGTAAGGTGTTTAGACTCTTCGGCAAGGGGAATTTGATTATAGGCCTGATTTAAGTCCAAGATGGTGAAGAACTTGGCCTTACGAAACCATGAAAAACAAGAATGAAGGTCGGGAAGGGGCACAGATTGTAACACCACCTTCCGATTGAGAGCCCTGTAATCAATGACAGGCCTGAAGCCTCCTTGGGGTTTCGGTACTAGAAAAATAGGCGAAGAATACGCTGACTTAGAGGGCCTAATAATACCGTCCTTCAACATCTGATCGATGATTTCCTTCAGAGCCTTCATTTTAGGTGGAGATAGCCTATACGGTGGAAAACGGACAGGAATCGAATCCGTAACCTCAATTTTGTATTCAATAAGGTCAGTAACACCAAGAGTATCAGAGAACACCTCGGGAAACGACTGACACAGTTTGCGAATACTATCAGCCTGCTCCTCAGGTAGATGTCTAAGGTCTAACAACATCTCATCCTGGGTAGGCGAAATAGAAGAACATGACACAGAATTACACTTTAATAGTGGTATTTTACAATTAGAAGCAAATTTGAATGTGCACGACCTAGACTTGAGATCGAGCACAAGACCAGTGTGAGAGATAAAGTCAGCTCCCAATATAATGGGGCAAGACAATTGCTTGGCCACAAACAATTTAATTTTCCATGTAAACTTAAAAACACGAATTTTGACCAGTAAGGAACCTAGAATTTCTAATGGAGATGAATTAGCCGAAACGTATTGAACAGGAGAAGAGACATAGTCAGGAAGTTTACAAACCGATTTCAATTTAGAATACCATTCAGCCGCAATAATCGAACAAACACTACCTGAATCTAAGAGAGCTGTTATAGGCTCGTTATTTAACTCAATCTTAAGAAAAGGAACAGGTGCGGGGGTATCCGCCGCAATCCTAAGACATTCTTTAGGGCATTCAAAAGATGAATTTGAAGGCTGATCGTTCTCTGCATTTACAATCTGTTTACTAGGGGCTGAGTCTCGGGAAGATGGATTAGTCGACTCAACCGAAGCCACTAGTCACTTTTTATTATTGGCATAGGTGGAATTTGCACCAGAAGTTGAGCAGGAGGGGGTGCTATTTGAGTTCGGACAATTCTTGGCGATATGTGAGAAGGCCCCACATTTAAAACAGCCTTGTGCTGAACCAGCTCCATTATTTGCCCTACTACTTTTGACCAATGGACATTTATTGCGAAGATGGTCAGGCGACCCGCAAGCATAACATTTACGGGGTGTGACTGGTCGGCGAGGTGGAGGCCGAGTGTTACTAAAGGAAGGCGGGGGTTCTTTCGCTACACGCAAAGAATCGGCGTATCTAACTCCTTCCGCTGAGACGGCCAACGCTTCAAGTTCAGAAAAAGTTTGCGGGCACGCCGCAAAACACAAGTATGACCTATAAGATGGTGAAATGCCTTCCACAATAGCTTGTACAATTTGGTCCTCAGGGAAGTGAAGAGCAAACACCCTGGTATAAAACTTAATGTCTTGTATGAAATCAGCCAAGTTTTCATCCAACCTCTGTACTCGATAATAGTATTTCTGAATCAGAGATGACCTTGCGCGGGCAGGAATAAAATTAGCAAGTAGATGTGCATGAAAATCTTCGATGGATGACTGTTCAGCTATGGCTCTTACTATTTTGTCGGAGAGAATACCAATAGCATACGGATAGATAATTTGCAAGATTTGACATGGAGACAGAGAAAAAACAAGGGCATGATCCTGAAATTCCACTAGAAATCTTAAAAATGAAATTACGTCACTGGTGGTATTAACAGAAAACTTGGATATACCTCTGAGCAACATTGCCAATGGATGAGGCAAGCTACTAAATCCGGGTGACATAGTAGGTAAAGGTTTCAATGGCAAGGAAGTCAATTCAGAACGGATGTTACTCAATGATGCACGACGTTCAGATTCGTTGTCCAATGGGGCAGGGATAGTTTGAGCAGCAACGGTTATCCTATTAACTTCTCCCTTGGGAGGCGCTTCCTCACTACCTGCATTCACTATGGTGGGTTGATCAGATTTGGGAGGAACTTCCCCAGTTAACAATTGAGTGACCTTACTAGATAATTCAGAAATATTTTCCAGGAGCGTACTAGCTTCCTTCCTCTGAACGTCATTCAGTTTTAGAGACAGCAGATCGTTAACCCTATTCGAAAAATGATATAGCCTGCCTTGCACACGCTTAATTTGATTAGGAGACGGATCATTTTCATCAAAAAAACTAACTACAGAAGCTAGCCCAGTAATATTCTCCGTGATCGTGGAAAGAGAGTCGTCAATTTCTTTCTCTCCCAAATTGGGGATGGAAATGGGCAAATCAAGAGACTCTCTAAGCTTGTTAGTGTCTATTGCAACCGTGCCTCCAGATTGCACATTTCTGATAGTTAATTCATAGATCAACTCCTCCTTGCGCAAATAGTTAAGAAGGAGAACATCGCGAGGGCCGGGCATGGTGACAGAACAATTTTGAAAAACTCAAAAAATTCCAGCAACTGGGAAAATAGTTAGAGTTCGGAACAAACAATGTTTAGCCGTCAAAAGGGGCTAAATTGAGACCCATTCAACCACGCTCTGCTACCACTTGTTACCGTGTTTTAGCGGTAGGTAGAGGTGTAAGAAGGTGCGGGCGTGAATGGGTCTCAAGCTACTAAAGTGAAATTAATTTTAAAATTTAACAAGGTTATATTTTCTTTTCAAAATTAAGTAACAACAAATAGAACAGGTACTTAGTAGCCGAAACACAATTTGAAATGTACAATTACAGGGATTACAGAATTTGGGCTCCGAGAGCCGCCCATACGATTCTTGAGCTAGAAGCCCAACCTTACAATATACAGATCTCAACAAAGGGGCAGAAAACCCCATTCATGCTCAGGAGCACTTGCTCCACATTACACAGGAAAAGCCTCCTCGAGGCATACAACACTCAAAGAGCCACACGCTCTTAAACATTCACCAAACTCCACCTTCAAGTTGTCCTCTCAGGACATAGACACAGGGGTAACATACCCAACCTACTGAGGTCTATTAAACGAAAAGGTTAATTACATGACCTCTAAAGTAACAAATTGAGAGGAGGCGAACTGCACTCCTAATACATTTGCTTAAGACCTACTTGGCCCTAGGCCGTTAATACAAGGGCTACTCCCATACTACAGAGGTGACTTAAAAAGAACCAATTTACATTACGTTAACGAAGAATAGGTTGGGAAAAATAAGTTCACCTCAAAACAAATGTGAGTGGGAGCTCGAGAGGGTTAGCACTCTCTATCCCAATATGTAGCTTTACAAGAAAAAGATGAAAAGAGAAATTACATTTTAGGAAAAGGTTACATGATGGAAATGCTTCGAACCCGCCGCGAGTGTTAAACTGCCGACCTAGCAAGAAAAGAAGTTATTAATAGGCCATTACCTGGTGTTGAACGGCTGAAGAAGAAAGAGGCGCTTCCCGCCTCCTGCTATGTACTTAATACACTGAAAGATGGAACAGAAGTGGCCCAGAGACCCAAAAATCAGCAGTTTAAATACTCTCGCGGAAGTTTCTAGTCGTTAGGGGAAAGAAAACACCCGCCCACAATGTTTTTATTGGGTAGGACCCCGCAACAGATACAAGTTGGGGGAAAATACACCAGATTGGTCAGAAATTACTAAAAGAAATTCGGGATTGGATAAATCTAAAACAAGGGGAAAAAGAGGGGTATACAGCCAACTTAAACCATAACAGAAAGAAATTTAACAAGAAACAAACTTTTGAAATAAAAATTTCTCCAACAAAATAGTTCTTTGACTCCGCACTAGGGTGCACTATTGTTGATCTTCAGTAGTGTCCTCTAGAAGAGAAAGTTCACACTTCTTACTTCAAGCGAAACAAAAACACATCAAAAGTGACACAGTTCAAAAACTCAAAATTTTCCACGTGGTGACATCTTCTGAGAAGGTAGAGAATTAATAGAGTAGATAAAGTTCAACCTTCCTCCAGAAGAGGAGTTTCAACTGGCGCAACTTTTAAATAAACGGTGTAGAGGTGTACCGCCCGGTACAATAATAATAATAATAATAATTGTACCGGGGATACACCTTCCCCTTTCCGTTAAACTGCGCGCCTTCCAGGCCATCTGTGCTACGAGTCTTGAACGAATGTATCGAAAGATACTTGTACCTTCAACCAACCTATCGGCCTATGTGCCCCATCTAGCGGGATTACGGACAATTAATTTTTCTGGGAAATTCAATTTTTCATGTTGGTAAACCTTAAGTTTTTGTAGATTGTTTTCTTCATGTGTAAAATTTGTCAAGACTCCCACGGCTTCCTTCTTCCTTAAGTTATTAACCAGTTAGGAGTTTTATGTATATTTCTCTAGCCAATTAAAATTGGGAGTGTGTACAGACATACTGTTTATCTCAAGAGAGGTCTCGAATCTTCCCTCCTGTGATGCTACAAAAGCTGATCGATTTAGGCCCGTATTGTCATCTTCATCGCTCTGGTCTAGTGTGTGTGCGGCATAATAAGGAGGCAGGGGGTGCCTGCCATCGTCGGAAGGCCCAACTTCAATGAATAATAGCAGAAATGTCTTAACATGTGATAGCTCTAGGCAGATACAATGAGGGGAAGGTTTCAAACTTATTTTCTTAATGTTAAGTTCTAAAGTCATTATTTACAAGGGGGTATCAAATATAAACGGGCTTTTATTTTTATTTAAATTCATTTATTGAAAAACATAAGGCAATTACAATTTATTTTTCCACATAGTTTCTTGCTTTGGAAATGCATTTGTCCCAGTATATGGGTAGCTTTTTGATGCCCTCATCGTAAAAAGAACAAGGTCGCGTCACCAGCCAGTTGCTCACGAAGTCTTCCACACTGTCGTCATCTTCAAATCGTTTCCCTCCTAGAGCTTCTTTAAGCGTCCGAACAAATGGAAAACGCAGGGCGATAAGTCCGGGCTGTAAGGAGGATGATCAAGTTTAGTCCAATGCATTTCCTGTAGCTTGGAGACAGAGGATGATCGGTAGGTGTCGTCGTTTGCAGTGATATACAATCCTCACCTTGTTCAACAGGTTGCAGGTGTAAGCAGCATTGATTGTGCGTTGGTCATGCAAAAAATCAACCAATGAATAATGTTCTTAACCGCACGAATGTTTTCATCTGTAATGCAGGTCCGACGACGGCGATTGTGTTGCTGATTTTCGACACGTTTTCGTCCTTCCTTGAACATTTTATGCCAGACAAACACACGCGTCCTTGACAATGTTTGATTACCGAACTGTGCAGTCAATCTCTAGCAAATTTCCACCATTGTAACTCCTTCACGAGCAAGAAATTATATAATTATGCGTTGCGCGGTGAAGGGGTGCACCTGTTGCTCCGACATCGTGAGCGTTACTGACGAAACGGCGGGAAATATCTAATAGCACGCTCTCCCCACTCCTAACTGTTCCACCTAAGCATAGCAGAAGCGCGACGCGAGTTCTACTAACTGTTGATGTTCAGGAACAAATATCCCGTTTATATTTGATTGACCTTAGTAAATGTAAATTTTCGTCAAGTCTGAGGACTCTGTTCTAATATGTACACTAAGGGAATAAAGAGTGTTCACCCTCTGTTAATTCCCATTCAATTTGGCATGAGGTGACTAAGATTTTCTAAAGCTCTAATTCTTCACACTGCTTTGGTACTTGATATTTCGCATCTAGTCACCCCTCTGTAGTATAGGCGTAGCCTCTGCAACTTCGGGCCATAAGCCCATTTACGATTTTAAGTGTTTTTTCGGAAAGGAGTGCAAGCGTTCCGCTTCCTAGCCTTTTGTTCATGGCCGATCGTCTTAAACCTTTTAATTTTACATTAAGGCCATTTAGTGTGGGCACGCATTGCCCCCGTTTAAAGTGTAATTATTGACAGACGAGTGTATAACAAACTGTTGAGCAGAAGTGACTGCAAACACTGTTTTTGAAAGTTGTAAGAAATAACTTTGTAATAAGCTTGTGCCCCTTAGAGGCTGGACTACAGTAACCAATCGGAGCTCAGTCTCCTAGAATATAAGTGAGTGGAGCAAAATGCTCTTGTAAAATAGTGTACCTTCACAGCTACTGTGCTCATCCCTGATAAACTATTGTGTACATAATTTTCTCTATTGTACCTGATTTCTGGACCTATAGTCTGCTGTTGTTACCGAGATGACGAGCTCATCATAATTATACTGTTATTTATTCAGATTAACCATCAAATGTCCGACTCGTTGGCTGAACGGTCAGCGTACTGGCCTTCGGTTCAGAGGGTCCCGGGTTCGATTCCCGGCCGGGTCGGGGATTTTAACCTTAATTGGTTAATTCCAATGGCACGGGGGCTGGGTGTATGTGTTGTCTTCATCAACATTTCATCCCCATCATGACGCGCAGGTCGCCTACGGGAGTCAAATAGAAAGACCTGCATCTGGAGAGCCGAACCCGTCCTGGGATATCCCGGCACTAAAAGCCATACGACATTTCATCCATCAAATTTTAAAATTAAAAAGGAAATAATAAAATTTCAAAATTTAGTGCTTTAACTTGTACTCTGGTTATTTTCCTGTCCAGCCAATCACCTCAGCACCTTTTTACGCCTCTGCGTTCCACGGAATCCCCGGAACAATAACAACAATTATAATTAAATAATAATAATAATTTTACATCCCACCAACTACAGTTACGGTTTTCAGAGGCCTCAGGATGCAGGAATTTATTCCTGAAGGAATTATTTTATGAATCAATAAATCAGGAACTCAAACTGTTTCAGTATAACACTTTGAAACAGTCATAATCCGGACCTGTTGGACAGTCGTACTGTTTCGTAATGTTCCCTTTGACAGTTATTGCTGACCAGGAGATAATGGTTCCGGTCTATCGCGTCAGTTTTACAGGAGAAATATTAGCCACGGCTGAAATACAGATGCATTTCATTCAGGTCCGAAAAGGAAAGTTTTCCTTCAATTAACCATTTATCAATGTTCTGCATTTAAAGCTGTCGATCAGGTGGCAGACTCCCTAGCAGTTGTTTACCTAGTCTTATGAAAATCTACAACCTGTTTTCCAGTCTTTGACCGGGTCAGGAATGTAATGAATGAAACATATATAAGCTGTTATTACAATGGGGTCGCCACTCCAAAGGTGATTCATTAATGAGTGATAAATGCTATGGAATGATAATGGAGTGTGTTGCTGGAATGAAAGATGACAGGGAAAACCGGAGTACCCGGAGAAAAACCTGTCCCACCTCCGTTTGTCCAGCACAAATCTCACATGGAGTGACCGGGATTTGAACCACGGTATCCAGCGGTGAGAGGCCTACGCGCTGCCGTCTGAGCCACGGAGGCTCTAGTCTTTTCTTAATTTTTTTCAAATAACTCGGTGAATTTTCAAATATTTGCCTCAATTTGTCCTCTTGAATTCCTATTATAATATTTTCTACTTTTAAGAGCTCCACCCAAGCTTATTCGTCTACTAATGTCATTCTACGCCATCTCTCCGCTGGCAGCTCGGAACATACCGCTTAGTCGAGCAGCTCGTCTCGTTATTCTCAAGTCTTCCCAACCCGAAGTTCGCAACATTTTCGTAACACTACTCTTTTGTAGAAAATCACCAAGAACAAATCGTGCCGATTTCCTTAGGATGTTTTCCTGTTCTCGTATCAAGTCATTCCTAATCACTGATCATTTATTTCACATGTAGCAACAATCTGCTGGAAACTGAAAAAATTACAACCTGGCTTTACTGGACTTTGCTAGACTGGAAGATGTTGTTCACCATCGTCCTCATATAGGCTGGAGTTCACTTAGATGCCCGGTGCAACATCGTACTAACAGAGTAACAGATGTATTTGCACCAGATAATGCCTTCTAAGAACAGTGGACTAAAATACAGGATATTCGGGAAAAGAAAAGTAAGACAGTTTTGGTTTTGAATACAATACGTCAACATGTAACGGTCCTTGGCATTTTACGACATCTGTCTTATTCGCCACTCTAGAACAAGTATGAATGGTACGATAACGCTCAGCCATTAGTTCTAGTCCATTACTGCCGATCACATTCATGCTAGCACGTATACCTGGGAAAGCAGTAAACTGCGGAACTATTTTCACAACATGATGCTACATTCACTCACGTTTCTATTGTTCATTTATGTAAGCGTGTTAAAAATTAAGGAATTATAGGCTAACATGTAATCTGGCTCACAAAGAAATATCATTTATAACAGAAAAAGAGAGTAATTTTTATCACAACCGCAATATTACAGATACAACATGATAAATACAACATTACCTTAGTTAATTAAATTATACGGTATTATCACGTAGATATGCTATCAGTCTGAGATTTTACATCTAAGATTATAGGGAATGTAGCAGTAGTATTCAAAACCTCTGGTGTCTCTTCAAAATGCCCACGCTAATTGGCATCGTGCGATTTCACTTTCTATTTTTATCTCCGAAAATGTACGTAACTGATGTTAGTAGCATCTGCACTTCTCGCACTTCTTCTTATGTTGACTTATTATCATCTAAATCAAAGCTATCGTTCCTTTCCAACAACTACTTAGCGTCACGGATATCCTGTATTCAGTTCACTGTTCTGAAAAGTCATTGTCAGGAGTCAGAAATTTGTTCCTCGGTCTCCAACCAGTATGATATTCGTGAACAATATCTTCTCCCTGCCTTGCACACTCGTTACCAACTCAAAAAGTCAGTTTGTAGTTTTTCAGTTTTCAGTACATTGTTGCTATATATGAAATAAATCACCAATGATTAGACATTCACGTTGTAAACGCTTAGTTGCTACGTGCGAAAATGTCTCTGCACCATACTATCAGGGAGCTCGGTCCCACGTGACGTCGGGTATTTTCTTTATCCTACTCGTCTATGTGCTTACAATATCCATTCAATTCAATTACTCATTCTATCCTGCGAGTGTAAAATTCCATCTCGCTTGACAGTCCAGCACTGCATTCTTCATATGCATGGCATACGGAACAGACTTGATAACTGGAGTATGCATTTTTAACTACTCTCCAAGAATTGTAAACAGTTTCTGGCTCATCTTTGTACTTCATTATATCGTTAATTAATAAATTAAGAGTATGGATAGCTCACCGAATTAGAAGAACTTTAGAATATTTGTCCTGAGCATCACGCTCCTGAGGATTAGAAGTTCTTTCGTATGTCACATTAGTGCCATCATGTAATATTTCAGCACATTCATAACGTGTTAACTATGATTCCACTTTAATCCTCTCTCGTACCATTGACGTTTATGTTACCTACGTGTAAGATACCTCCCAAAATTCGTATCGTATTTATCAAAGATATATTTATCTACATACGTGAGAAAGGCCTCTCCGAGGCGCTTCCTGGGCAACGTACTTTAGCAGAGCAGCTAACGTGTTCGATACTGGGCATACTCAAGTTTCTTTAACACTCTTGAAATGAGTACCTTTTCTAAAATACTGGCCTTTACAGCACAAAATGAATCAGCTCTCATAGTAATGTCACCGAATTTTGAAGGTATTTCATCAAACAAAGCTGTAGTTCTAGCTGATATGTGCTCATAAACCAAGTGCGAGATTCACTCTATCCACAAGACCAACCGTGCTGCTGATCAGCGACCTCCAGCCATTCCAGGCACGAAACTGATTATCAATAAATAAATAAATAAATAAATAAATAAATAAATAAATAGATAAATAAATAAATAAATAAATAAATGTTCATTTTGGGCTGTCATCCAGGTGGCAGATTTATTACGAATTGGTTACCTAGTTTTTTCTCAAATGTTAGTAAAGAATTTGAAAATGCATCGAACATTTCTCTTGATAATGTATTCCAATCCCTTAGTCCTCGTTTTCTAAATGAATATTTGTCACAATTTCTCCTCTTGAATTCCAAATTTATCTTCATAATAGATGTAGTACCCAGCGCTTTTAGGATTTTTATTACCTGTTAATTATATGTAAAGTGAAATTGTTTAGATTTCTTCTTTGTGACGTTGATAGTTATTTTACGAACTATTTTTAGTTTTAGAGTTATTGTTGTGTGTCTAATGTTAGATTATTTTGTTTCGCGTTAAACATTGTGCTTATGACAGCCCAGTTTGTCTGGTAAGTACGTGATCCTTTCAAATGAATAATACAATTATGTCATAACTGAATGTATTCATGCGTCATGCTTAGAGGTATGATGTACACGATCCCAGATGTCCATGAGACCGTCACCAATATGCCTAGCGACCCCAAAAACTTTTGAATTGACACAAATATAAGTAGTTTACGAATATTTTTACATTTTAACCCCTCCTGTTAAGTGCTAGGGGTGCCCTACACACAACGAATTATTTTCCAGATAGTAAGTGATGTGTACCATGTTTGGTTAAGAGTAACTGCAACATACACACATATAACCATAATCTCGGTCATTTTGGACATTCTTTTTCATCCCTTCTGAACCTCCATTTCAACTGGAGCTGAACTTTGACTTAAACGCCATCGAAAATATCACAGTTCATCACAGTGACACCGAAAACTATGGATTCGACACTAATATCGGTTATTTTCGATTATTTTTATATTTCGCCCTTGCCCCTGGATGTGCTAGGGGTGTCTTACCCCAACAGTAATATTTCCAGATAGTTAGTCATATGTGTATCAATCGTGGTTGAGCTCTATGTAGAACTTACCGTAATCGTTCATTTTGGACATTTTCATTTCCATCGCTTCTCACTCCATTATATTGCAGGAAGAACTTGTCGTGTTCCACATCTTAAGAGAGTACACAAAGGAGAAAACACTGCTTTGAGTGGCATTTGTTTGCTGGGTTTCTTTTTTAAAGATAAAGGCCACATCTGTGAATTCTGATAACAAATTTGCCAATAGATGGATCCCTAGACGAACAAAGACAGATTCCTTCCCTTAAGAGATGAAATAGACTGGCCCATAATTCAAAAATCCACCAATAGGAAAATGTTGATCGGCACTTGTCTCGCGCACAGCCAAGCGTATTTTCTACACATTTCAAGCTACAGGCCAGAGTTAATAGTGAGCTTCTAGATAACAAAATGGTGGACGTTCCGCACTCTGGGAGAAGAGTAACGTAACAATTTTTAGAATGGCCGAGGCAGATTTCGAAGGTCAGAAGAACTGATGCTACAGAAGGAACTTAAAAGAGTACAGTATGGACATGGTTACAGCAGACATCCAAACACAAAATCGCACGAATCTTAAGTACGCCGACGGAGTCATTTTGGCGTGCAAAACAATCCAAAGCACAGAGCAGCAAACACAAACCAGGGAAAACCAAATTTGTGCACATAAATATAAAATGGAAAGGGACATTTCCAAATCTGAATATCTCGAGTACTGTGAACAAGCAGATTGAATCAGTAAGCTATCCCGATTCTAGTACGTATGCGCATACGTAACATCTGATGAAGTGCGAATTCGAACATATGCAGCCTAGGTGAATATGGTGACAGGTAACTAAGCTCTTTTGCGGTTAAGGGACTCATGAATGGCTGAAATCTAAAATCAAACTCGCTGCGATCAGACCTGTGGCTTTATATGGAGCTGATTGTGGGCCAGTAACCAAATTCGTAGACATCTTTTGGACGTTTCATAGACAGAGAATTTTTGGTATACTGTTCTGTGTATATGCCAACTGAAATTTAAATTTCCTTTATTTATTAGTAATTTAAAATGTACTTACGCTTTTCTGTTTCAAACTTCTCTCTCCTCCCTTATGTGTTTTGTAAATGTGTATATATTGTATACTAGCTCATGTACCCGTGCTTCGCTGCGGAATTCTACAATGTGTAAGGAATACACGTTGTGAGCAAGATCTTCTATTAAACTGCATTGCTATTAGCATTACCGGAGAAACGCCACGGGGAGGTCACCAGACGCTGTTTATCATGTAAAGTCTGGGTTGGGGGGTTTTCATTATGACAGGCCCAATGCATACTGAAAATTCTGGTCCCGACACCCTCTGGTTTTCATCCCACTTATTCTCCACTATTGGCCACACCTCCTTCTCAAAAATACCTTTGAACACCTTTCATTGTATACTAATCAAAGAAATACTTCAATAGTTGTTGCAATCCTGCCAGTTTCCTTGCTTTTAGATTGGTTATATTTACAGCTTTTGTCCAAATTCCAGTCAAGAGGTATCTTACTCAAATTCCGTGCTAATCATATTACTCCATAAAGCCTTTCCACGGCTGCCTTCCCACTATATTTCACCATGTCAGATATGATTCCATCTATTCCTGTTGCTTTATGACAGTGTAGTTTACTTACCATCTTCTCCACTTACACTAACGTAATTTCACTGTCATCATTGCTCTCTTTCTCATGAACTCGGTTGTTTAAAATTTCAACAGAACATTTCTTATACATAGAGAAGATTTTTCAAAATATTACTTCCATCTGTCCAGTGGTTCGCCCAGAATTGAGCGAGTTGGATACGTGGTTCAGGATGCGAAGCTGTGAAGTCATGTTTGGGAGATGGTGTGTTCAAAACCCACTGTCGGCAGCCTTGAAGATGTTTCTTCCGTGGCTTCTCGTTACCACACCAGACAAATACTCGGGTTGTACTATGATTAAGACCACAGTCTCATCTCTCCCAGTTTTAGCCCTGTTTTATCCCATTGTTGTGACAAGATGCGTCTGTGTAAGTGCAAACATCAGGCTTGTCAAAGACTCTCTAGGCTCTAGGGTATGCAGTGAGGATTACTATGCGATTACTCTGCTTGCTTCTGTCATCGTCCTCGTATCACAGAGGAACTCTGACCGGCTCCATGAATAAATGGTTAGCGTGCTGGCTTTTGGTCACAGGGGTCCCGGGTTCGATTCCCGGCAGGGTCGGGAATTGTAACCATCATTGGTTAATTTCGCTGGCACGGCGGCTGGGTGTATGTGTTGTCTTCATCATCATTTCATCCTCATCACGACGCGCAGGTCACCTACGGGCGTGAAATCGAAAGACCTGCACCTGGCAAACCGAACAGGTGCTCGGACACTGCCGGCACTAAAAGCCATACGCCACATCACTTGAGAGGAACTCTATCCCAGAATGAGCCATCGCTCGTTGACAAGCATACGACTTTACCGTCCCAGATAATTGTAGCTTCGTTAAAGCGACTTATTTCCCCAGGAGATCATGAAGTGAAATTTGTTCATCCTGCTTTACTGATATTAATACGCGGTTAATTTGTAGCTGAAAGAAGAATAGGTAGATTGTATCTGCATAACGACGTTAAATCTACCTATTTGTAGCCAACCTAGAAAAGTTAAGACGTTATTTTCTTGACGAAAAGTGATAGTGTGAAAAGTAGTCATTTACTGTAGGTAAACAGATTTATTGACTGCGATATTTAACTATATTTAAAACAGTGTCATATGTGTACTGGAATGTTAAAAACAAGAAGCTGCATACACAATCAAGAGAGATAAATTATAAAGTGACGTTCATGGAATAAAAGAAGCCAAATAGGGACTCACTGTATCACGGCAATCAACTCTTGCGAGAATTTCAGAAGCAACGGGAGTGTATAAGCGCCTTCTCAGTAAAATTAAGCTTCATTAAAATAAAGGGGCTTGCTTCAGTACTCCGGGCAAATTGTAGCAACATGCAAAAAAGGATGGATGAATTTGACGCATCTACTATTAGAAGATGCGTCTATTATTTCCTTAAACGAAAAAATTTCTTCCTATGATCCCAGAGCTACTAAGTAAACTGTTCAAAACAATAAAATTCCGCAGAAAGAACAATCTAGCTTAAATACTATTTTGAAAAATTAAATTCGTGTGAAAAAGGACAAGAATCAACATGAAAGTGCTAACAGAGAGTGGAGACATCAGACACAAACGAATAGCCTACTTAAGAGCCATTAAACAATATAGAGCTCGAAACAAAATTGGCCTATCGTGTTTGTTGACGAGACGTACATTCTGTCATCTCACGTGCCACGTAAGTCGTGCGTTAATGACAGCAATAAAGGATAGTTGACTCCTGTGTCTGGTGAACAACGCCTCATTATAATACACGCTGGTCGCACTACTTATGTGGAAGTCCACCAAATCTACAGGACATTATTACTACCAGATGAAGAAAGAAAACTACTTGTCAAATACTTGCCAACTTACCAGCGAATTCTGTTTTTGTTCTAGACAATGCATCTTATCACAACGTTGTCTTGAACACAGCACCTTCTTCAAACGCCAAAAAAAAAAAAAACAGATCTTAGCCTAAGGAGCAATTTCTCTATCTCACAATGCCCTTCCTATACATTATGTTCCTTAAGACAGGTCACGCCTAACAGGCACTTGTGGGTACGCAATCCCTCAGAACAATTTTCATTGTATTCAATTTCCTATGGTTACGTGTAAAGGAAAAAGAACCTTGCCATACAATATTGTAGGTATATTTTCCTTTATATACAGGCATACCAAAGTGAACACAACAGAAATTGTTCTGTTGGACTGACCACTTTAATGAAAATGATAGACAAGAGCATTGTGAGATGCGAGGTATTGATTCTTAGGCGTCGACATATAATCGAATCGCTGACCCAAAACAAAATTCATTTCCACCCCAGTATGTTCAAACCTATATAGTCTTATTAAACTGCACAAACCAAAATTTAAAAGGTACAGAGGCGATGAGGTATTTAGAAGGCAATGGTATTCGGTTTTGCGTTTGCCTCCACATCATGCAGATCTGAACCCCATCGAAAAGATATAGGCTGCAGTGAAAGGGTGAGTGGCTACTACAAACATAACGTTCAAGAAATTTCAAGACACTAGTGCAGAGGATTGGTTACCGCCGTGAAACCATGTGAAACATATTGAAAATCAATGCTGAAAACAGGACGGAACTGTCGATGAAGGAGTGGAAAGACTCGTCATCAGTCTGGAAGGAGTTAGTGACTGACAACGAGATTAACAGTGAGTAGGAGAATAGCGAAAGCGACTTGTCCGGGATGGAGGAGTTATTGGTGAGCAAGTTGGGAACATGTTTTTAAAAGGACGTATTATCTCTAGACATGATAATTTATATTCTTAAAACTTACTTTGATTAGGCCTAATGTTGATACTTTAAACCCCATCCACCATATTTACTCAATTATTTACGACTGATTTTATAACACTAAAACTGGCAGACTTAGGTTTTTAAGTTTAAGTAACTATAAACATAAAAAGAATCTCCTTTGACCTACCTTCAGAGTCTTGAATGAGTTCTTCCCTTGTATTTGGTTATTCGAATTTCGTGCTAGAGTTTCTCTATCATGCCATTAACAATGAACTAATGTCAGACTGTGTTGGAGTATGGTCAGTTCTTGATCAGTTTGAATGTAACGGTGATGACGATGAACTCCTGTGGGTGGGACGGTAAAATAACACCCACGGCATCCCCCGCCTGTCGTCAGATGCGACTAAAGAAGCTCTCGGCTTGGGAACGTAGTCTGGCGACAACGGGGCCGCTAGTTGTGTCATGGCATTGTTTCCACTAACTTATGCCAGGTTCCTCACTTTCATCTAGCCTATGTCCGACTCGTTGGCTGAGCGGTCAGCGTACTGGCCTTCGGTTCAGAGGGTCCCGGGTTCGATTCCCGGGCAGGTCGTGGATTTTAACCTTAATTGGTTAATTCCAATGGCACCGGGACTGGGTGTGTGTGTTGTCTTCATCATCATTTCATTCTCATCACGACGCGCAGGTCGCCTACGGGCGTCGAGTAGAAAGACCTGCACCTGGCGAGCTGAACCCGTCCTGGGATATCCCGGCGCTAAAAGCCATACGACATTTCATTTCATTTCATTTCATGTATCCTATTCAACCTCCCTTGGTGAACTCTTGTTATTTTCCGACCCCTACGATGTTACGTATTAAGGTCTAGCTAGTTTTTCATTTTCACGCTCTTTGTGGCCCTTGCCCTTGTTAGACCAATACCTTCATTTCTCCAAGTGCTGAATCCCTTCTATGTTTCGCCTATGATTAGTGTTAATAGAGGATGGCTGCCCAGTTGTATATCCTCCTAAAACAATAAAAATGGCTTGTGATCTCTGAAGAGGCCCGGTGCAGGTCTTTTGAGCTGACGTCGTACAGGCGACCTACGTGTCTGTGAGGACGGAACCCTACCTATGATGAATTCTAATGATGGAGACGACACACGCAACCAGTTGCCGATAACCAGCATCAACCAATGAATGTTAAAATCCCCGACCCATCCGGGAATCGAACCCGGTACCGTCCGAACTCTTAAAACAATAGTCACCACCACTATCGCCACCACCACCACCACCTGATGACCATGACATTTGATTCAGCACACTAAGTAGAATTTTGTTACAATCATTGTTTATTCATTCATTAATGAAATTAACTTTGTTTTGAAAATATTCCACATTATGTCCGACAATCATCTTTCGGTGTAACACAGCTATAGTCAGCCATGTGGTGGAGGGCAGTGAGGACCGGAATGTGCGGAGAGGCTAAGCTTTCAGCTTTGATTTGTACTGGCTCGCTGAAATCTTAACCGATATCAGTCTTAGCGGAGGCGAGGCCGGCGAGAGAGACAGGCTATGGCCCGTTAAAGTCACGTGACGAGGACAGTCCCAGCAATGGTAGAGTGAAGCCGGTTATTACATATGTCCTTGCTGTGTTATTGCTAGTTTATTGTGGATTATGGAAGGAAATAACGGAGATTTGATGTGAATATGTTGGTGTTGTGCAACTGTTCCTTACATTCAGAGCGTTGTGTGCAGTAGTGTAAGTAAGATTTTCTTTACAAAAACGTGTACATAACCTCAGCGTTGTTCACATCATTCAGCAATGTTGGGCTGCAGTACACGTGTTGGATAAATTACAACACCAGTGCTGAAGATTTAGAAGTAATACATTCATATCCTATTTAATTACAGATATATGAAAATGAAAATTTAAGAATTAGCTATGATGCTGAAGCCAGGTATGGACAGGAACAAATGTAAGACTTGTAAATAGCTTACAATAGGCCTACCTTTCACCCTGGATTCAGTAAGATATTCCTTACATGAATGTTATTGTAAATATAGGCTTAATTGTGAATTTGCCAGTTTCATTAGCAACATTTGATTTGTATGAGAGTGCATATCTTTACTGCAGTAAGATTTTTAGTTTTTGTCATCCAAGGCTAGTAAGAGACACTATGTTTCATTTAATTTCTAACTGAATAGGGTGGTTCCAAGATAGCTTTCAGGAAGGGAGCATAATTTAAATATGATGCTGAAACCAAATTGTAAATAGCTTACAATAGTCCTACCTTTGATCCTGGATTCAATAAGATATTCTTTACAAGAATGCTATTGTAAATATAGGCTTAATTGTACATTAACCACTTTCATTAGCAACATTTGACTTATCTCAGTGTGCATCTCCTTACTGCAGTAAGATTTTTAGATTTTGTCAACCAAGGCTAGTAGTATACACTCTATTTCATTTAATTTCTAATTGAATAGGGTGGTTGCAAGACAACTTCCAGGAAAGTAGGAAAATTTAGGTATTAGATATGATGCTGAAGCCAGGTGTGGAGTGGAACAAATGTAAGACTTGTAAATAGCTTACAATAGGCCTACTTTTCACCGTGGATTCCATAAGATATTCCTTACATGAATGTTATTGTAAATATAGGCTTAATTGTACATTAACCACTTTCATTAGCAACATTTGACTTATCTGAGTGTGCATCTCTTTACTGCAGTAAGATTTTTAGATTCTGTCAACTAAGGCTAGTAAGATACACTCTATTTCGTTTAATTTCTAACTGAATAGGGTGGTTCCAAGATAACTTCCAGGAAAGTAGCAAAATTTAAGTACTAGATATGATGCTGAAGCAAGGTATGGAGTGGAACGAATGTAAGACTTGTAAATAACTTACGATAGGCCTAGATAACTTCCAGGAAGGTACCAAAATTTAAGTATTAGATATGATGCTGAAGCCAGGTATGGAGTTGAACAAATTCAAGACTTGTAAATATCTTAAAATAGGCCTCGATAACTTCCAGGAAGGTAGCAAAATTTAAATATTAGATATGATGCTGAAGCCAGGTATGGAGTGGAACAAATATAAGACTTGTAAATAGCTTACAATAGGCCTATCCTTCACCTTGGATACAATAAGATATTCCTTACATGAATGTTATTGTAAATATAGGTTTAATTGTACATTAACAACTTTCATTAGCAACATTTGACTTATCTGAGTGTGCATCTCTTTACTGCAGTAAGATTTTTAGATTTTGTCAACTAAGGCTAGTAAGATACACTCTATTTCGTTTAATTTCTCACTGAATAGGGTGGTTGCAAGACAACTTCCAGGAAAGTAGGAAAATTTAAGTATTAGATATGATGCTGAAGCCAGGTGTGGAGTGGAACAAGTGTAAGACATGTAAATAGCTTGCAATATGCCTACCTTTCACCCTCTGTTCAATATTTCTTACATGAATGTTATTGCGAATATAGGATTTCTTGTACATTAACCATTAACATGATTGAGTGAGCATATCTTTACCTCGGTAAGATTTTTAGTTTTTCTTCAACCAAGGATAGTAAGAGACACTATGTTTCATTTGATCTGTAGTTCAGTAGTGTTATTTTAGTAGGTTGAAATGCGTTGAAATGTATTTTATTTACCACGCTACTATAGTCTCTCGCGTGAGCCTGGGGATGCATTCTCTACAGTAAGTGGCAGCAAAACCTGATTTCCTGACTGATTCCGCCCTAAGAGACTCCAAGACTTTGTAGATGCTAACGGTTAACATTTTGATAATTTATTTGTGAAAATGATGTGTATTGTACGTGTCTATAACATATTAAAAGGAAATTGGAAAATCTCAAACCACATTCCAGTTATTCAAGAAACGTTTGTGAAAGTATTGAGGGCTAGACAAGATATTCACTATTGCATATATCGGTGGTAGTTGGTAGTATGGTGTGTTCTAAGTTGATGAAGAGAAGTGTATTAAGCCGAACACAAAAACCCAGTCCCTAAGCCAGAGAGAATCGAACATCGAACCAGGCGCTCTGAACCGAAGGCCAGTGCTTTGGCCATTCAGCTACGAATCCGAAAGTATTGAACACTACAGCTATTCTGGAATTATAATCGAAGAATCATCCTTCACTGAATTACGTCCCAGGTAACAGTACCCAGACCAGCAAGATATTTTTAACAACACTGCACTGAATTAGCTGAACATCGGTTAAGGTTAACAGTATTTTGATTTTTAATTCAGTTATTTTACAATATTATATAAAAGCATTGATTTATATTATTACAATAATAGTACTGCTCCATTAAATGGATTCTGGTTTAACCTCACAGCTATAAGAAAGATACCTACTTCACTCAAATTCATGCGTACTCATCACTGACAACTTCTTGTGATTCAGTTTAGAGCCCTGTGTAGTCAAATCCAAGAGCTTGTAAGTGTAGAAACTTTCTAATAATTTCTGTATAGCACGACAAGTTGAAGTACGTCTCTGGAAGACAAACGATATAGCCCTAGAGAACGCGCTGTTGTTGTCTCTCTGCCTTCACTATGAACAGCATTGTTTTTAGCACTTGCCATTACTTCAACGGAGGTAATAAACTTCCACTAGCATATCATATTCCAACAAAGACATCAGCGAAAAGCTCTCACTGAATATAGTGCAACGCCCAGTGTACGAAAGCTGGCAGCACTGGCTGGTTAGGGCTCGGTGTTGCCAAACCCTGCGCAGTGGCAGATAAAACATGAAGCTAAAGCACTTCAATGCTGGATTGAAGGCCACCACACACGCTATGCTAAGCGATGCCAAGCTATGTTGTGCTATGTCACGAATAAAAAACTAAGCTAAGCTATGCTAGGCAGTAGTTTAAAGGCAGATTAATTGAAGAGGAGGCTTTTTATTGGCCGCTTCGCGGAAGATGAAGAAAGGGAAAGAAAGACACAGAAAGAGGAGAAGATTTTGTATACGTGAAGTCGGAGGGAGAATAATTCGTGGTGATTTTCATCAAGCATTGTGAGGAAATGGGGAAGAATTAAAAATTACTTTCGTCTAAATAAGGTACAGTTCCTTTTACTGAGAAAAACTTTTACTAAGAAAAACTTAACATGAAGTACCCAAATTATAGAACGCATGGTAAAAATGTATGTACAATCAATTTTTATAGTTTCATTTATTTCTGCTCTGCCTTCCATGGTTATCTTTAATAATTTGTCAAGCAAGTATATTTTTGTATCTCTTCAATCAGACTTCCTTCCTGTCGTCTGCCCTCCATGAAACACAGAAACAATTAAGCAATAAAATAGGTTCTGTATTGAGGTGGTTCACAAAAGCTAGATTCCGGGAGAAAAAATGATTATGCGCATGCGAGAAACCAGCTACAGCTATGAAAATCGCCTCCTTGGCGATCGGTAAAATTTAGCTTGGCGTTGTTTAGGTTAACATAGCTTAGCATAGCAGTCTGTGGATGCCATTCCATGTAACTTCATTGGAGCATTTTTTCCGTTGGGTTGCGTAGCATAGCGTAGCTTGGCTTTGCTTTCTGCGTGTGGTGGGTGGCCTTAATGGAAACGTCTCCCGTGAGAACTAGGCGAACACTGCTCTGCCGTCACTATTCGGTAACACTGGGCAATCCTTACTTCGATTGGCCCGTGACGAGACACTGCCTTGTACGGATTAGAAAATTATTGGTCTTACATGACTAGCGAGAGAAGAGCAGAAGGAAGTTATTCGTAGATCACATTTCTGCGTGGTTTCATTTGGAGTCGCCGAGCTCTACCTGTGTATTCTACAAGAGACTGCTAAAGTATGAATTACGGAGACAAGGATTGCGTTCGGTGCGCTGAAATGTGAAATTCGCTAATCTCCTAGCACCATGGGAGAGTGTGTATGGAAATAACAGGAAATACTACCGGAGAGAATTGAACAGCCAGATAACAGTCAGCTGCTGGATGAGTAGGACTGAAGATTCACGTAAGACAAAAAAGAAAGATGGAGACCACAGAACACCAAATGCAGTAGCTATTCGTGAGTGTTCCGGATAGTGCACTGAATATTCCAACACATTACACGTATGAGTCAGTAAATCCTTTTCTCAAACATGCACAATGTTTCAAAATAAGTCCGAAAATCCTGTAAATGTTTAATTTCCTACGTAATTTTTTCTAAGTATTAAATTACGTTAATTGTAAGTTACGTTCGTGTAAGATGGAACCATCTGGAAATCAAGTAGCGTTTTAGTGCAGTTTGTTTCTCCTGTCCTTGATAATGCCAAACATGGTTAAAACGTTGCACTTCGCACTCAAAACTAAACCTTTTCAGATAATAATTTTCGGAGGGCATCTCTACACGACGAAAAATTACCTTTAAGTGGCCTGCTCTTTAACCGTCTCTAAATTAATTTATTACAATTCATAATAAAAATCTCATTTGTATTATAAATACTTTATTCTTAAAATAGTTTATTCTTAAAATGTAACAATCTTTCAAGTACAGATTATAAAAAAACACATTTTTCAACCGAGACTAAACGGATATTTTATCTACTGAAAACAGTTCTGTTCTGAAAGAATACCTGTGTTCATTGATAAAATAACAAATTAGGTGCATGAGAGGGTCATTTTCTGCTTGTGTAACAAAATTACACTACTTAAGACATGTTTGAATCACTAACAATTCTAACAATTTCCAAAATTTTCCTTTCAAAGCATTTATTTCAGGAGAATAGCCTATTTGCTTACATAAATACGTACATCCCAGAACGCACTCCAACATTTTAGTTGATCTATCATTATTACTGGAGAATCAATTCAAAAATTGCTATGTCAAGGCATAGTTCAATTCCACTCTTGTGAGGCTTTAAGAATGACCAGCTTCCAGTGGTGTGCTGTTAAGTGTTTCATACCTAATTTTAAATTAAAATATAATTTTCTTCTCTTAGACTGAATTAATCCAGTTGATTAACATATTTAATCTTTCTGAAAATTATATTTTTGAATGTCATAACAGGAAAGATCCATGAATTATACTTTCATCGTAGACGTTACGTACCATTCCATGCCAAAGTTACTCAGAGATTATGTGGCTAGTAAGGCCGAGGAATATGCTATGGACCTCCTTAACCTACAGGGTCTTTGGGGTTATAATCTCAATCATAGATCCTTTGACGGAGACTTGAATATCTCTCTGGACCTCCTTCACCGACCGGGTCTTTGGGGTTATAATCTCCATCTTAGATTCTAAGACCGAGACCTGAATATCTCTCTGGACCTCCTTCACCGACGGGGTCTTTGGGGTTATAATCTCCATCATAGATTCTAAAACCGAGACTAGAATATCTCTCTGGACCTCCTTCTCCGACGGGATGTTTGGGGTTATAATCTCCATCGTAGATCCTTTGACGTGGACCTGAATATCTCTCTGGACCTCCTTCACCGACAGGATCTTTAGGGTTATAATCTCCATCATAGATCCTTTGACGTAGACCTGAATATCTCTCTGGACCTCCTTCACCGACAGGGTCTTTAGGGTTATAATCTCCATCATAGATCCTTTGACGGAGACTTGAATATCTCTCTGGACCTCCTTCACCGACGGGATCTTTGGGGTTGTAATCTCCATCATAGATCCTTTGACTTGGACCTGAATATCTCTCTGGACCTCCTTCACCGACAGGGTCTTTAGGGTTATAATCTCCATCATAGATTCTAAGACCGAGACCTGAATATCTCTCTGGACCTCCTTCTCCGACGGGATCTTTGGGGTTATAATCTCCATCATAGATCCTTTGACGTAGACCTGAATATCTCTCTGGACCTCCTTCACCGACAGGGTCTTTAGGGTTATAATCTTCATCATAGATTCTAAGACCGAGACCTGAATATCTCTCTGGACCTCCTTCTCCGACGGGATCTTTGGGGTTATAATCTCCATCATAGATCCTTTGACGTAGACCTGAATATCTCTCTGGACCTCCTTCACCGACAGGGTCTTTAGGGTTATAATCTCCATCATAGATTCTAAGACCGAGACCTGAATATCTCTCTGGACCTCCTTCTCCGACGGGATCTTTGGGGTTATAATCTCCATCATAGATCCTTTGACGTAGACCTGAATATCTCTCTGGACCTCCTTCACCGACGGGATCTCTGGGGTTGTAATCTCCATCATAGATCCTTTGACTTGGACCTGAATATCTCTCTGGACCTCCTTCACCGACAGGGTCTTTAGGGTTATAATCTCCATCATAGATTCTTTGACGAAGACTTGAATATCTCTCTGGACCTCCTTCATCGACAGGGACTTTAGGGTTATAATCTCCATCATAAATCCATCTACTGAGAGTTAAAGGATTGTAAGACCTGATGAGTCTGGAAATTATTTCTGGACCTCCTTCAGCGACGGGACCTTTGGGGTTATAATCACCACCGTAGATTCTTTGACTAGGTCTTGAAGGGTAGTAAGGCCCGAAATGTTTGAAATATCTCTCTGAGCCTCTTTTAATGGTACGATCTCTGGGGTTCCAACCAACATCGTTGATTCCTTGATTGAGATTTAATGAATTATAAGGACTTACATATCTGAAATAACCTTCCGGACCTCCTTCACCAACGGGATCTCTTGCGTGATAATCACCAACGTAGCTTTTAGGAAGAGTGCTAAGGAGATCATGCATGACCTTTAATTTGTGTATTTCTGGGATTACCGGTGTAGGGAAATTTCCGAAGTAAATTCCCGGAACTAAAGGGGGGTAGAGAACATGATGTTTGCGAAGTATTTCAGGAACACCCTCCCCAACAGGAACTAAATGTTGGTAGAGAACATGATGTTTGCGAAATATTTCAGGACCGCCCTCCCCAACAGTATCTCGAGGGAAATAATATCCCTCATTGCTTCTGCTGCTATGATAATAAGGTTCATGAAGATGTGAAAGAACGTTCTTGTCTGAGACAGCTGGATAAACTTTTACTTGAGGGTAGTGATGTATATTTGGAAAGTCTCTTGGTTTATAATGACCTGCTAATTCTGCGCCTGTAACAGAAAAGATAAAAATTACGTTAATAATCATACATTACGCACAGAAATTTCTCTAGCTTGGAATGAAGATATCTGGATGAGTTTTCACAAAGTCAGGAAGAAGAAGACAACATTTTTGAAGTGAAGTTTTCATACAATAAATTATTTTTCTTAAAAGTGTGCCACATATTGTGATAGGTCTCTGCAGGATGCGAATATTCTCCTGAGAATGGAGCCGTACAATTCATCCTATTTTACGAGTATGGTTTGGTGAACACATGTCCGCCAGTTGAATTTGATATTGCTTCCAGTATCTTGTGTCAGATTTCCCACTTTACCTTTCCTGTCTGACCTTGCTTGGCTAACAATCGTTCATTTCTTATCTCTACAGTATTAAGATTGAGAATGGCCGTGCGGTTAGGAGCGCGCAGCTGTGAGCTCGGATCTGGCAGATAGTGGGTTCGAACCCTACTGTCGGCAGCCCTGAAGATAGTTTTCCGTGGTTTCCGATTTTCACACAGGGCAAATGCTGGGGCTGTACCTTAATTAAGGCCACGGCCGCTTCCTTTCCATTCCTAGGCCTTTCCTGTCCCGTCGTCGCCATAAGACCTATCTGTGTCAATGCGACGTAAAGCAAATAGAAAAAAGAAGATTGACAATCCCTTTGTGTTCCTTCCCTTCATTGTCTACATTCTTCGAAGCAACATTTTTTAATCTTCGGATTAGAATTAAGAAAGGATACTTGTCTAATTGTACTTCCCTTCAAATTAATGACCACCGCCTCAGTATATGAAGTGTTACTCAAAATGCAAGTCTATCAACCCGTGGAAAAAATAATTTACATTGACAAGAAATATACAGTATATATGTATATAAACTTAAGTATAAAATAATTGGAAATTCTAAACGGACTATTAATAATATGTTGTGAATAATTGTTACACCTTCCAGATTTTATACGAATTAAAACAGGTAATGCAGTATTTCCTTAGAAACTATATTGACTGCAGTTGTAGCTCGGAGTTGTACTTCGACGTATATGGACCTGCGTACTCTTGAGAAAGCTACAAACGAATGTCCAAAATGAATCACCATCAACCGCGCCATATGCCCTCACTTCGTATGAGCACTGCGGAGAGGTTTGGAATGTAATCTAAGACCTTGGCACGCAATCTTGTAATTATAAATTCTATAACATCACCTCCCCTATCCTGCCGGCCAATATTCTGACGGTAACAATATTTTCGACGAACGGGACTTGAACTGTGTCAGATCACAAAGGTTTCACGCATTAACAATCAAGGCCACCAGGTTGGCCGACCTTTCCGGTGCTCATCGATAGACATAAATCCTAGAATGGAAAAAAATGATTAATTCATTACACTGTAAGTATTTTTCACTGAACAGTTCAGATATGACGATCATCATTGCATTGTTCCTGCCACCCATAACTGGTACCAGTTTAAGTCTCTCAATTATATATGGGGAAGGCAACAGAAGCCAGGATGTACGCAGTTCGACATCATGCCGATAGATATAGACGTGTACCTTCTGATAGTACATATATCACACCCTCGCACTGTAAGTAGAAGTTAGAGATATTATTGTCAGTATTCGATTTATTATTATTATTATTATTATTATTATTATTATTATTATTATTATTATTATTATTATCAGTATTTCATTTGTATATTTTGTCATTAATCTTTGTAAGCTGGAAGGTAACCATATATGTAGTACTAGCAAGATACCCGTGCTTCGCTACGGTATTATATTGAAATTTATAATTGAATACTTATTGTTTTAGATATATAATCCGCCGAAATTCACGATCTGACTTTTTTCTGCGAGAATCCGCCAAAATTCGCGATCTGACTCGTTTTCTAATAGATTACGGCAAGTTTCCTCCCATTTTTCAATCTTTCTTTCCAGCAATCGATTTCGTACTTCCCGAGCTCGGTCCAGGTATTCCACCCGGTCAGTTGGGTCCCTAAATCTTTGCCATCTTTCCCTATACGCATTTTTAATATGGATCAAATCCTTCAGGAGATCCGGCGTAGTGTCGTCTTGGGTGCCTTGGCGGTACTGAACCCGCGACCGGACTGCATTCTTAGTCATTACCCGTCCAAGACCCGTTTCCAGCGCGGTCCGCACATTTGACGAAGGTCCAGAACATTATTATTATTATTATTATTATTATTATTATTATTATTATTATTATTATTATTATTATTATTATTATTATTATTATAGATGTTCCGGACACCACAGCAAGATGCAAGACCGCTACTTGGTGGTAAATTACATCTGCTGCCATTGTCATTGTTGACAATATGACCAGCACCATTGTCGCGCGTAGGCAAGTGTGCGGGATTTCTGGCGTTACGAATGACATACTTCCGTGCATTATTTACCTTATTATAGAGGTGAACAATTTGACGGTCAATCTCATTCCAATCGTTTATTTCAAATGTGTTTACATTTTTATTTCTATGCCAGGAGAATCTACTGTAATCTAAGAACGTTCACCGAAGGAAAAGATGGCTGTTGTAAACGAACCCAGGAAAGATTAAAAATGAGCGGTTTATGATCAGAATAAGTACATCGAAAATCTACAGCCTATTCCAGTCATTCGATAGGGTCAGGAATGGAATGAATAAAGCCCCATCTTGCAGCGACAATAGGAATTGTACCGGCTGCCGAAGCACTCCTCTGGGGCAATGATCGGTGAATGACAAATGAAATGAAATATTGGGCAGTGTTGCTGGAATGAATGATGACAGGGAAAACCTGAGCATCCGGAGAAAAACCTGTCCCGCCTCCGTTTTGTCCAGCTCGAATGTCACATGGAGTGACCGGGATTTAAACCACTGAACCCAGCTCTGAGAAGCCGGCGTGCTGCCGCCTGAGCAACAGAGGCTCCTTATAAGTACATTATGAACAGTAAAATCAATTGGTCTCACCTCCTTTTACACCCTACCGCCGTTTTATTTACCCCTCCCCACCCAAAAAAATTAAAAGAAGGCGTGTTTCTTTATGTTTAAAGGAGATTCCAAACACCAATGTTCACGTCTATTACCTTCAGTTTTGAGATCTAAGTATCCCCATAACAATAATTCACAATTTTTCACTTCCCTTCACATTCCCCCCCCCCCCCGGTGAATTTTCCAGCAAAAAATACTTGTTTCTTTAATAGTAAAGGATCTTTTAAATAGCAATTATCACGACTCTAACTTCTTCAGTTTTTGATTTATGTGTCCTCATGAAAGGAATTCGCCTCCTTTTCACTTCCGCCCCCCCAAGATGGTTTCCCCCCAAAACGTGCTTTCCTTTGTTTTTAAAGATCATTATACCAATTTTCACGTCTGTAACAACTTGAGTTTTTATTAGATGTATGTATTCTTATACAATTAAGTCAATTAATTTTTGAATTCTTTCACCCCCTCCCCTTCATTGGATTTTCCGAGAATACGTGTTTCTTTACTTTTAAAGCAGATTCCAAATATCAAATTTCACGCCTGTAACATCTTCATTTTTGAGATATCAGTAGCCTAATTAAAAGAATTCAACACCATTTTGAGTCATTTTCACCCCCCTTCCTCCACGCAAGTGGTATTTCCAAAAACTAAAAATACACGTTTCTTTATTTTTAATAGAGATAAAAATACCATTTTTCACTTCTGTAACATGTTAAGTTTTTTGAGATATACTGTAAAATTCTAATTTTAAAATTTCACCCCTTTTTAGTTCCCCTTAAGTGGAGTTTCCAAAAAAAATCACCTATGTTTCTTTACATCTACAGGAGATTCCAAATAGCCACTTTTTACGTCTGTAACATTTTACGTTTCTCAGATATTCTGTAGATATAGTCTTTCAAAAAATTCACCCCAATTTGTCTCTCCTGTTTAACCGCCATTAATTGGATTTTCCAAAAGCAAAAAAAATGCGTGTTTCTTTATTTTTAAAGGAGATCCCGAATACAAATGTTCAGCTCTGTATTATTTTCAGTTTCTGAGATATATGTATCCTTATTAAAGGCATTCAACCCATTATTCACCATTTTACACCCCTCCTATTGGGATTTACAGAAAACAAAAAATACATGTTCCTTTATTTCTAAATACCAATTTTTGACATCTGTAAACTTTTAAAGTTTTAAGATGTAGACACACTCATTTTAAAAATTCACCCCCTTTTTACCCCCCATTATTTGGATTTTCCAAAAACGAAAAAATACCTCTTTCTTTTTTTTAAAAGTAGATCCCAAATACCAATTTTCAGGTCTGTAATATCTTCAGATTCTGAAATATAAGTAGCCTCATTAAAGGCATTCAACCTCTTTTTCACCCTTTTCCACCCTTTCTATTGGCATTTTCCAAAAACAAAAAATACGTGTTTCTTTATTCTTAAAGGAGATTCTAAGTACCAATTCTTACATCTATAAACTTTAAAAGTTTTGAGATATAGATACACTCATTTTAAAATTTCGCCCCCTTTTCAGCCCCGCCCCCCATTAATGGGATTTTCCAAAAACAAAAAATACGCGTTTCTTTATTTTTAAAGGAGATCCCAAACACCAATTTTCAGGTCTGTAATATCTTCAGGTTCTGAAATATAAGTAGACTCATGAAAGGCTTTCGACCCCCTTTTCAACCTTTTCCACCCTTCCTATTAGGATTTTCCGAAAACAAAATATACGTGTTTCTTTATTTTTAAAGGAAATTCTAAATACCAATTTTCACATCTATAACCTTTAACAGTTTTGAGATATAGATACACACATTTTAAAATATTACCCCCTTTTCACCCCCCTTAATTGGATTTTCCAGAAACAAAAAAGTAGGTGTTTCTTTATTTTTAAAGGAGATCCCAAACACCAATTTTCAGGTCTGTAATATCTCCAGTTTCTGAGATATAAGTAGCCTCACTAAAGGCATTCAACCCCCTTTTCACCCCTTTTCACTCCCCCTATTGCGATTTTCCGAAAACAAAAAAATACGTTTTTCTTTATTTTTAATGAAGATTCTAAATGCCAATTTTTACATCTGCACACTTTAAAAGTTTGGAGATATAGATTCACTTATTTTAAAAATTCACCCCCTTTTCACCCTCCGAGTAATTGGATTTTCCAAAAACAAAAATATACGTGTTTCTTTATTTTTTAAAGAGATCAATGTACCAATTTTCAGGTCTGTAATATCTTCAGTTTCTGAGATATAAGTACCGGTATCCTGATTAAAGGCATTCAACCCATTTTTCCCCATTTTCACCCTTTTCACCCCTCCTGTTGGGATTTTCTGAAAACAAAAAAATACGTGTTTCGTTATTTTTAAAGAAGATTCTAAATACCAATTTTTACATCTGTACACTTTTAAAGTTTTGAGATATAGGTATACTCAGTTTAAAATTTCACCCCCCTTTTCACCCCCTTAACGACGGAATATCCAAAAATCCTCTCTTAGCGAGCACCTACATCTTAATATCAATGTATCCACAAAATTTCATTTCTTTATGTCCAGTAGTTTTGGCTCGGCGATGATGAATCATTCAGTCAGTCAGTCAGTCAGTCAGGACAAGGTATTTTATATATATAGATGAGCAATTTGTTTTGCATGAGTGGGAAAACATTGCTATCTTGGACTCTGGTAATTCGTATGACTCGTGCGGGCATCCCAGTGTCTGATGAGATGTGTTTGTTGATGTTGTACTAGGAAAGTTCTATGAGTCATGCATATATCCCAGTCTGATGAGAGGAGCTTATTATTGTACTAGCAAAGTTTATGACTCATGTGATATACCCCAGCGTTTTTTTATGTCTTGGGAGCATGGAGAAGTTCAGGGCATGGAGAAGTTCAGGGCATGGTCTTGACTAGAGGATCACCCATGATTGGCTGGCAAGGACCAATCCAGACGTATTATGTGAGAGGAAGGGGAATGCTGATGCCTATAAAGGTTGATCAAACGGCGGGAACCTCACTCGGTACGGACAAGAAGGAGTACTGACACACTGTACGAGAAGGAAGTAGTGCGGACAGACTGTACGAGAAGGAAGTAGTGCTGATATACGGTATTCGAGTGACACGGCTACAATGGACTGGACTTCAAACGTTCGTGGAACGTAGTCTTGTTATGTTCGTGGAAAGTGGCTGATCAACAAATTGCGGAGAGCGTACGCATTAAGTGTTTTAGTACTTGTGGAGGTCTGGCATTATATGTTGGTGAAAGCTATCTCAGACTTTCCATAATTTACGTTGAGGATCGACGGGCGTGTGTTGCTCAAATGTATATATCTTTACAACAAGTGTTAAAATATGTGAACACAGTATTACAAGGTACAGTATCTGTGTGATGTGATAACTGCCGATTATGAGAATCGGCAAGTAGTATTGATACAGAGACAGTGAAGGGTATTTATCGACATATTGAACCGTACTGTTCATGGACTAATAGTATATATTTTAGTATTGGATATTGGGATTACATAAGACCACCCACGAAGTCATTGTCTTCTAGTATATTTCATAAAAGACTCCAGAAGAAGCGTTCTTGTGTGAAGTGAGCTAGAGCATCATTATGAGAAATCTACAGAACCTCATTAAAGGGAGTTATGTCCCAAGCCAAGCCTCTTAATGAAGATTGGGGACGCTTCCCGGATACCGCAAAACTTACATTAGGAGGGAAGAAAGAATTAAATTAATATCTTTGGTTACGGAAGAGTTGCATTGGATTTGATGCAAGAATTGCAACCTGCAAAATTTCTGCTTTATTTTGATATGCATTAGGGCTGCAATCATAAATGCATTCGTTAAATAGAGTACTTGATGGGCGTTGTGCGGGAAAACTTCGAGTCGCGGGCGCGCGTATCCTGCACGCGATCAAGCGGCGTGGTTACGCTAAACTGGATTATAAAAACAAGGCCGCCTGGCAGATCAGTCTCATTCTTTGACCAGAAGGCTGCTTGAACGAGTCGTCATACTGCGTGTTGGTACTGAGAACAACGCTTTGTCTTCGAGCTGCACATACTACTAGTACTACTGTATCTGCGAGGAAGTAAGTAATCAACTTGAATATTCAGCTGAATTCTTGATTTTACCGGTGATGATATGCTATGATGAGATGAGGTACTGCTTATAAGAGACTGATGAACTAGTAGCTTGATCTTTCTGTGAGGTCAAGTTGCAACGGACGTAATGCTAGAATAATATAGGCTCAGGGTAATTCAGAACTACATGTTATCCGAGTGAAGGGATGAAATAACAGTGACTAAGAATAGTGAAGAAACTATAGTATACCAGGTTTTAAATTCTGAACAAGACTTGGTCAATGTAACGTGTGAGACACGGTAGTAGGGGAAACAGACATCGAATTTGGACAGTCTGTAATCAATGAATTTGTTTTCAGTTACCCCTGCATCAAGTCAGAACGAGCTTTCACACCATCATTTCGAGGAAGCCACAACCGGAGCTGAAGCCAACACGACAACGGGAATCGACCCAGGAACGTTGGGCGTACGTGATCAGCGCGACGTCGAAGGGGACATCTTCCAACCATCTAAGGAGCTGTACGAAGGAGTCACGCAAGAAAGAATGTCTCCAAGTGGTCAACAGTATCTGCTGCAAGCGTCGCAGTTTGTCATGATGTGGTAAATTCAGTGGTCCACAGGGAGGGCCGCTCCGTCATGTCATCAATCACATAAGGTCAGAGCTTTCCAATTCTGTTTCAAGCATGTCATTTAAATTTAGATAGGAATAGGGGGGCCGTCAGTCAACAGATTAGTTATGGTAGGAATTTCTTGGTAATATAGAGCTAGGCCTCAAGCTCGAACCCCGTACATTAGGGTAGATGATTGTTTGTAGATTCGTTGTTGGTGCGTTTATATTTCCTTTGATTGTATTATATTAGCGTATGTGTTACCTTCATGGGTCAGGTAATTTGATCAACACATTTCTTTAATTGGAAATAAATTTCAATAATATTATTAACAGTAATATACCTCTACTTTGGTCATAGTAGGTTAGTCTAACAGGCAGGCACTTTTTATTAGGTCGCGTTCAGGCATTTGTCTCTGCAGACGTAGACTGTATAGTTGTGACCAGGATATAACCCGTAATTCCCCTAGCTTCACTGACAGGGCGAGCGAGTCCGCATATTTGAGAGATATGAGCATTATGCATGTAGCTGACTGTATGTATTGCTATGAGAAAGTCCAGCACAGTTGAGAGTATATTGGATGTATTGGAGATGCCTTATTATGGCCATGTGACTATCGCTTAGTGATTTGTGTTTTTGTTGTACCAAGGTTGAGCCCATGGGAGGCGGAAGTAAGATTTGTGATATTGCTGGTGATATTGAGATAAGGGCGGATAGCCCAGGTGTATTTAAAAGAATGCTATTAGCAGCAGATTACGTGAGGTGTTTTTGAAAGGCGAGATTTATTAGCCTGCAGCCCAGCTGAGCTCGTAAATTATGTGGACTGTCGCTTGTGAAGTGGTTGGAGGGTGAGGGTTGTTGTGCCTGACCTCACAGTCTTGAAACTGGGTTATCTTGCCGTCTGCAGCTTGTCGAGTGTGTTAAGGGGAAGAGACGACCTTGATGTTTTGAAAGCAGGGAGATATTTTTTAATGTTCTATTTGCTCTACGTTAATTTTAACACTGGCCCGTTTGATATTTACACCTTGGATATGTTGGTTGTGTTCTTTTTATATTGTTTGTTTATGAATATTATACGCCTTACTCTTCATGGGACTAGGGTTCGTGACCGAGTCAGGACACTGTACATTATGTGGTGATATTTGTTTGCACTGGGGTTCGATGGTTCGAGGCATAGTAAATTTTATGGGAATTACTGTTAGATGTGTATTTCAGCAGATATCCATCTTTCTAGATTTCGTTACTTACACATTTGTAACATGCTTGTTACAGCACAGCTGTTTTCGTGAAGGCAGTGAACTGGTTGTCATCGGCTCAACATTATCTTGACCCATGCATTTTGAAAGCTCTTTCATTTGTATATAATTTAAATTTTATGTAATAAATCCCTGTTTGTTAAACTTTGAATGCAGCGATGTTTTCTGTTAGATTTTTTTATTTTTATTTAGCCGATTCTTACCTGATTAGTCACTTATCCTAGTGTTTATCTTCTTGTTGCCCATTGTCCACCCATGTTATCCCTGAGAAGAGCGCTATTATCCGGCTGAGTAAGGGTAAGTGTTCAGGTAAGACTATGTGCACAAGCTCACGTTTGTGAGAGTTCTTTCACTACTGTACCCTGGGTTCGAGACCGGCTTTCGCCTGGCCGGAACTCTAGGGTCCTGTAGGGCACAATATATGTACATTGTTCATCGGACCATCTACAAATGGTAGTTTAGTTCCCGCTTTCGTTTTCCCACTGTCTGCATTGTTGTTGTTGTAAATATGGAGTCTTTCAGCAATATTTTATATGTGTATTATATGTATAATGTTGTGTGTTGATGAGGTGCTCATGCACGGATTTTGTTAAGAATATAGTTAGCTATTTTAGGATCAGTGGTGTCATTGACGAACCTAGGTGCAGTTCCTACCTATTTAGTCGTTTTCAGAAGGTTAGGTAAGGCCTTCAGCAGATGTACCAGTACGCAGCATTATGTACACGCCCTGGGATATAAAGTTTATCATGCTCTATCTAAATTAGAGGGATCCATTCTGGTGAACTCTGGTGCCGATACTACGGACATTTCGATCAATTTTTATTTTTATATATTTTTATTTATGATATATTTTATGATATTCAAGAAATTATTTTTTGGTAGTCATCGACAGTTACAACCTACGACATAATGGCAAATACGCCACAACGTCGCTAATAGAAATGTATTTTTCTTTAAAAAAGTATAGAAGTCGTGGTCGTGAGAGGTTCGTTGTAAAGAAGACCTAACAATCTATAACTGGCAGCAATTTCAGCTGTTGAAATCTTCTCGTTTTCTCAATACCGCTGTGAATGCCTGACAGCATTAGTGATTATATATATTGATAGTATGTTTAACCACAATTTAATCCAATTCAGGGGTTTAAGTTTCGAATTTATTCTAAGTCGTCCTCAGCCTAGAACTATGTGTGTGCGTGTGTGTGTAATGTTCACAATAAGGTACATTAAAATGTCGAAAACTTAAAATATACCTTCTCCAGACTGAAGGTTTTATGTTTCAGATATATTAATATACCTTAGTTTCTAGATATTCCACCTCAGTAGTGTAGTGGTTAGTGTGATTAGCTGCCACCCCCGGATGGCCGGGTTCGATTCCCGGCTCTGCCACGAAATTTGAAAAATGGTACGAGGGCCGGAACGGGGTCCACTCAGCCTCGGGAGGTCAACTGAGTAGAGGGGTTTTGATTCCCTCCTCACCCATCCTGGAAGTGGTTTTCCGTAGTTTCCCACTTCCCCTCCAGGCAAATGCCGGGATGGTACCTTACTTAAGGTCACGGCTGATTCCTTCCCTCTTCCTTTTCTATCCCTTCCAATCTTCCCATCCCTCCATAAGGCCCCTGTTCAGCATAGCAGGTGAGGCCACCTGGGCAAGGTACTGGTCATACTCCCCACTTGTATCCCAGACCCAATGTCTCATGCTCCAGGACACTGCCCTTGAAGTGGTAGAGGTTGGATCTCTCGCTGAGTCCGAGGGAAAACCGGCCCTGGAGGTTAAACAGATTAAGAAGAAAAATAAGTTTCTATATTACACCTATATAATATTGAAAAGTTTCGACGGGAAGTAATGCCGAGACCCTCACCCAGAGGCGGAGTGGCAGTCCTGGTAAGAAGGGACCTAAAACGGAGCTTGAAATCCCAGAGCTAGTGGCAATGGAAGCATGCGGAATACACCTACTAGTACGTGGGACGTTAATCAACGTCATAGCAACGTACTCCCCCCAAGGACAGTCAACACGGGCAACAATGACGTACTCCTAGGACTAGCCAGAAACACGATAATTGGCGAAGACATCAACTCGAAACACGAAAGCTGGAGCTGTCTTAAGCCTAACAAACAAGGCACCACGCTATACGAACACATGCTCGCCCGCGAATACGTAATAGCTGCACCCAAGGATCCCACCTTCCTAGCTCCGAGAGGCACACATCTGATATACTAGACATCGCCCTACTCAATCAAATCCTCTGGAATACAGTATAAAGGTGATCAATTACCTACGATCAAGACACCAACCAGTACTTCTAACACTGGATGCTGACCCGGAGGGATACGAACTAAATCCCAAGCGAAGGCTAAACTATAAAGCAGCCAAATGGGACAAGTTCGTAAGGAAACTTGATTCGCTGTTACAGGGAATAGAAAGCCCCACCGAGATTGAGGAGACAATATCAACCCTCATCAAGGCGATACAAACAGCGACAGAAGTGAGCATACCCACCCACGCTTATAAGGAGCACGCTTTCGAAATTCCAAGTAACATTAAGGATCTCATACGAAGACGGAACCGGCATTGGTGTAGCTGGGCTCGATACCACTACGACATAGACAGGGAAATGAAAAATCAGTTGAACACTGAAATTCAAAATGCCCTAAAAGAACACCGGTCCAACGAATGAAACAACAAGCTGCGAAAATTCGACACGAACACCAGACCCGTCTGGCAACTCGCAAGACACTTCACACGCGAACCACACGTTATTCCAACCATCAAGGGACCAAATGGACCAGTATTCGGCACACGGGAAAAGGCCTAAATCATAGGCGATACATTAGAGGCAGCATTCACACCGAATGACGACCCTTCAGACCCCGTATTCACGCGGCAAATCGAAGCAAAGGTAGAGAAATTTCTGAACAATGCACCTAGGCCAGAAGTTAGAAAGACCAATATTCACGAAATAAAATGGATCATTGATCACCTCAACCCTAAAAACGCTGCCGGGCCAGATGACATCATGAATCTAGTTCTAAAAAAGCTAAGCAGGAAAGCTCTTACAATAATTACCAACATATTCAATGCCATGCTTAAGTTGCAATACTTCCCAGAACAATGGAAACTAGCAAAAATCCTTGTATTCGGGAAGCCAGGGAAAGATAAATCGGATCCCAACAACTATCGGCCCATAAGTCTACTAACAGCCTTAAGCAAAGTATTCGAGAAAATATTGCTAAAAAGGACATTCCTCCACCCAGCTCCTCACGCGGTTCCTATAACATGCCACAATCGGGTTTAAAGAGCGAAGGGATACCGGCACGGTATTCTTAGACTTACAAAAAGCCTTGGATAAAGTATGGCATGAAGGTCTGCTGGCTAAGCTAATAGACTACGAGTTCCATCCTGTATATGTAAGGCTAATTAAGTCCTACCTAACAGACAGAAAATTTCAAGTAGACGTACACAACACTCTGTCAAGTACGCGAAACATTAGAGCGGGCGTAGCCCAAGGATCACTAATAGGATCCTGTTTGTCCTGTATACCAACGATATGCCGACAGCAGTGCTCACTACCACGTACCTCTATGCGGGCGACACAGCAATTACCGTCCAGCACCCCCAGCTCCTGAGCACAAGAAAGAGACTCCAGGTAGCGCTGCGCACACTGGAACCGTGGCTCACTACATGGCGCGTAAAAGTCAACGTAGACAAGTGCCAAGCAGTGATGTTCACACGCAAAAACAGGCGCACACATCAACCCGCCAACATCAAACCACTGACACTATTCAACAAACAAATAAAATTGCACGAAAAAGCTAAATATCTAGGGGTAATCCTGGACAAAAAGCTGACGATGCTACATCACGTAAGAGACTTAAGGCGAAAAGTCCACATACGGCTTGTCAAACTGTACCCCCTACTAAACAGCATATCCAGCATAAACACAAAGGTAGCAGTCAACATGTATAAAGCCTTGATCAGGCCAATCATCATGTATGCTGCCCCAGCATGGGGATACACGGCCAAAACCAACATAAACAGCCTCGAGTGCATACAAAACAAATGCCTGCGAGCAGCGGCGAAACTCCCTTACGGAACGGCAACAAGGGACCTACGCACCATAACAAACACTAGCTCTATAAGACACCACATCAGAAAGCAAGCACTTCGAATGTAAACCTTAATCAGGAGTATTGGAAGGTACGACCCAGGCCAACACAAAAAGTACCCCACGCTAAAACAAATACTATTCAGCCATAGGAATAGAAGATAAAGGGGCTCCCCAAATCCTCCTACGGTTCCACCTCACTAAAAATATACATACGAACACCACTCAAACATCACTTACAAAAACAAAAAACAAAAAAATGTATATAAAGTGTACATAATACGTTTTTCCATATCCTTGTATCTCTATGTTCCTATGTTTCATTAACGCGAGGGGTAAACAGGAGACCTGCCCCTGAGAAGCAAACATGGACAACAATCGCACAAGATTGGCTGCAGCGACAAGAGAGCGGAACACCGAGCCCGCACTCAAAGTTAGTGTACAGTAATCATTATAATATCAAGCATGTATGTATGTTCTTGTATGTTCTTAGATTAGAAGTGACGAGTGAATACCACCGCAATACCGGGACACACCCAAGGGATGAGAGAAGAAGACGTTGATGAAGAAGACGTTAGCCCCAGCTACACAGCTGGCTTGGCTTATCCCTACTCCGCAAACGGAGGCTTGGCACCAGGGAACATTGGCGGCTGGACAATGGACCTTTCCTGTGTCCCAAGCCCGGATGCCATTGGACCCGCGCATGGAATCCCGCAGTGCCAAGAAGGCTGATCCCCTATAACAAACAATATGGCAGCAAAATGGACATGACTTGTGCATGATACATTCTCCTCACTAACGCAACCTGGAAAAGTCCAGCCCACATCCTTGCATGTGCTATCTACAAAATGTCAGGTTTTACATGAAGGCATCTTTCTATTTCCGCCTATGTGGTTTTGTCCTGACCCTTATCACCCGATTACACTGCTATTTAATACCCACTACCACATCTGGCCTGGTAGCATGCCAAGCATGGAGACAGGCAGATACTCATGTAGTATCACTTCCCACTCCTGCCTGCTATCTTTCTCTTCTTAGAACTAATAGCATGTCGAAGGCCATGTAGATTGAGTCGATGGTCACGCGCGGGGAGTGGGCTACGCCCCCCCCCCCGAAAAAAGAAAAGAAAAACAAGACGGGAAGTAATGCCGAGCTCACCACTTACACTCATAGTACACGTTACACAGTTACACAGTTCGCGCTCGCGCTCGCGCTCGGTAGTCTCGCAGTTCAGAAAGATTTTCGATGTCTTCACTCTGATAGAATGCCGTTCACAGCCCCGTGCCGACATTTAAGTGTTCTCTTCCTTAACTGCACCAGAACATGCGCGATGCTCTCCTTCAACAGCTGTCCCAAGAGACACTCCTCATGGCGACAGGCGTACCGAACGGGTTCACAGTTTGATGGACAGACTGGCACACTAAGCTCTGGCTGTAAATTACACTGTGACGATGCTCACTGGCCGAGTTCACGCTGAGCTTCTCGCTAACTCACTGAGTCCACTCACTCACTGAATTAACCTCGCACTTGTCCGTCGTCTTAATATACACCTGGCCGGCCCTTCGAGATACGTCGGCAACTCGAACCCCGTAGAATTCTCCACATACGGAAATCTCTCGGCCAACGACCTAGTCATTTCGACATCCCTCGAGACCGCAGCGACGTAGTGGTCAATGACGGGACTTGCAGTGGTGTCTGACAACTGGACGCCGGCCTTCCCCCAAAACACCGGTCCGGTCAAGTCGTACAGAGTATGTGAAGTGGCAATACCTTCTAGGTGGCAGTGACCCCACCCAACGTCAGAAATTGAGAATGGTGGGTGGAGAGGCCACGTACGTAGCAATATACAGCAATATAGGTGTATAAATATACTAGCTGATTTACCTTCGCTACAGAATTCTATATTTAATACAGAGTTCTAGGTGATATGGTGTAAGGGTGGTCAGTATGATTTTAATAAATTGCATAGCTCTGAGCGTTACCCCAGGAACACGACGGGGGGGGGGGGGGGTCGCCATTCACCGTTTATCATGTGAAAACCATGTCCTACAAGTTCTTTCCAAGATACTTCTCTTAAGATTAGAAGCTCAATTGGATTCCTGCGTTCGAGAGTATCAAGTCTGATTCAGGGAAACAAGATCATATGCGGAACAGATCCTGAAGCTCAAAACTATTCTCATTTACAATAATATGATCCCTTCACCCTTTGTGGTAAATTTCGTTGACTTACAGAAAGTTTATTATTCCATACATAGACAGTCTCTCTTTGAAACCCTTGCTGAATTGAGACTAGATAATACAGTAAGACCCTGGATCTCGTTAAGGGTATTTTAACAAACACCAAGTCAAAGGTAAAATTCACTGGGGAACTATCAAAATGGTTTGAAATCAGAACAAGCGTTAGAGAAAGTCATTCGTGAATGGACTAAAACTCTATCTGACAACTGGGGGTTTCATGAAGGTTAAGTTAAACGTAAATTGCCTGGCCTTCGCATATGACCTCACACTCCTAGCATCTAGTATGGAGCAAGCTACAGTACACACCAACTGTCCTTCCTCAGTCAGTCAGCAGCTAAGCTAGGGTTGAGGATTGCCATTAACGAAACGAAGTTCATCACCAACATCACAGATGCACCCATCTCAATCCCACACGGGGATACAGTAATACAGAAGACTATCTTCTACAAATACCTCGAGGAATGGATAACCTAGAACGGTAGTGAGGATCTAGCCATGATAGCCAGGTGTTCCAAACTGGAGAGAGCTTTCAATCTCTGTAAGAAAATTCTTCACTACGAAAACTGTAGAAAGATTTTCAGTATTCTATGCCTCATAATGCTTGAGCATGGTCAAAAAGTGACAACTCAGGAGATTAGAACTGGAGGAACAAAAGATCATGACAAAAATCATGGGTTCCATTAAAGAGGAGGTGACACAGAATCAGGCATAACAACGAGCTTTACCAACATTTAGAGAGCATAGCATTAGCCACGAGAAACAGGATACTTATATTCTATGGTCACATACTCAAAATGGACAACCAGGAACTGACTTCAAGGATCTTCAGCACCATTTCTAGAGGAAGGGGACAAATGGTAAATGGACGAAACTGGTTCGAGAAGACCTAGATTTTAAAAAGTGATCCCAAGGGTATATTCAACTGGGATAAATTTACAATCCTGATCAGAACATCCGACACTCTCCAGTTACTGAGAGCTAAAACATTGCGTCCTGGAGTGGAAGTGAAGTGGACTCAGGAAAGGAAAGATGAAGGAATACTCTGCTAAGAAGAAAACTCACCAAAGTTTGGAACAATATGGTCCTAGGGGCATCAACGAAACAAGAAGAAAGAATACTGTAGACTTAAAGAAATTGGCATACACTGATCAGGATAAGATTTTACCTTAATTTTACAATTACTGACTTTTACTTCTATTAGTTATACAGTATATATGTACAAATCACATATGTATATATGTGCAGGCAGGGAGATTTAAATAGGCATAAGGTGGAAAATTAAGTACTTAAATAATTTACCAATGATTAGATACTGTTGAAATAATTGTGATGACTCTGGATGAGTTTGCATAGTTATTTTCTTTTTAAACAGTGTTGTTTTTAAAAATAACTTGTTATGTATATTTGCTGAGATTATTTAATAGGTAGATGTTTGAACTCTGATAGAAATATTGAGAAATCTAACATGTGGTTCTTACCTGGAATATTAAAAGCAAAGCACATTCTTACTAACGGGAATTTTTTATAAATTAATACTCTCATGCACATAAAAACCAGAACACCTTGAAATACGAGAGATAGGAAGTTCATATCCACAGGACATGTGCGTTAGTATGTTCCGAAGAAATGATTAGCATTTAAACCATGTCCGCCCTCAGGTTCAAAGCCCATATCGATATCTCGGCGCACCACCACGGACTGGTAAAATTTGATTGCGGCTCTCGTTGGAGCTATAAACCGAAGGTAATGGATCAGTGTGACTTGAACAGACATGCAGGATGCCTCGCAGGTATATGCTAGAATCATACCGTCAAATGAGTAAGTTTGAAAAAGGGCGCATTATTGACATGAGAGAACGTTATGCATCCATGCGGGAAATTGCTCCTAGTGTGGGACGAAGTGTGTCGGGAGTGCAACGGGTGTGTACAGAATGGTTCACAGGAGGCTGAGATTGGTCTGGTCGCACCACCCAGACCACCCCTAAGAAGATCGACACCTCATCCGAATTACTCATAAATCATTGCTACTCATGATGGTTCCCTCGACATCACAAAAGAAGGGACATGGTTCTTAAAAGGGTGTGTGATCATCACGCACAGCGACGCATGCTCCTCAACGTGTTCCCATGCTGGCCACAAGATTTGTAAGGCGTTCTTGTGGTAGAGCGTTCCTTTCCTCTACCAGCGCGGTTAACAACTGCTGGATGGTCGTTGGTGAATGTCGACGTGCTGCAGTACGACTGCCCAACATGTTACACACACGTAATCGGTGGGTTTTAAGTCGAGGGGAATGGGCAGGCCAGCCAATTCGCCTAATGTCCTCTCGTTCCAAGAGTTTCTCCAGCTGCGCTGTTCGATGCGATCATTCATTGCCATCCATGAACATTAGGTCACGACCGAATGCACCCCTGAAAAGACGGACATGGGGAAGGAGTACTCTGTCACAATAACATCGATTTCTGAGTGTGGCTCGTTCAAAGATTTGGAGGTCGGTAAGCCCGTGCAACACCATAACAAGTGGACCACCAAAATGATAATGTTGGACAATGTTCCTGGGTGCATCATGTGTTCCCACCTCTCTCACGATGAGGGTACTTTTAGAATCACTACTCAGATTGAATCTGCTCTCACCTGAGAAGAGCACGTGACCCCACTCCACGGTGCCGCCGATGTGTATTGGTCGTCGGAAAAACAGACCACCCGCATGCAGTCACCGTGCCACTATGGAGCATGAGATTGGGTGCCTTGCAGTCCTGTTAAATGTGGTTGCAATTGCACTCGCTGTTTAACACTAGTCTCTTCTTGCCTCTTGCACAACGTAGCGGTCATCTGCTGCTGTAGTTGACCGTGGTCGACCGCTCCTCTCGTTCGGGCAGCAGTGCCTGGGTTTCAGAATGCTCTCCGTGTACGTGAAACAATGCTGTGAGCAGTACCACACTCCTGGGGTATACTCGTCACACGTCGTCCTTCTTCCAGTTCTCCGATGTGAAGTAATTCAAATGTTGTCTCCGGGCCATGTTGTAATGAATAACGCCACCTCAGTGCACCGTAACATTTCACTGATCGACTGACACTGGGTCCGCCTCTGTGGTGTAGTGGTTAGCGTGATTAGCTGCCACCCCCGGAGGTCCGGGTTCGATTCCCGGCTCTGCCACGAAATTTGAAAAGTGGTACGAGGGCTGGAACGGGGTCCACTCAGCCTCGGGAGGTCAACTGAGTAGAGGTGGGTTCGATTCCCACCTCAGCCATCCTCGAAGTGGTTTTCCGTGGTTTCCCACTTCTCCTCCAGGCAAATGCCGGGATGGTACCTAACTTAAGGCCACGGCCGCTTCCTTCCCTCTTCCTTGCCTGTCCCATCCAATCGCCCCATCCCTCCACAAGGCCCCTGTTCAGCATAGCAGGTGAGGCCGCCTGGGCGAGGTACTGGTCATTCTCCCCAGTTGTATCCCCCGACCCAAAGTCTGAAACTCCAGGACACTGCCCTTGCGGCGGTAGAGGTGGGATCCCTCGCTGAGTCCGAGGGAAAAACCGACCCTGGAGGATAAACAGATTAAGAAGAAGAAGAAGAAGAAGACTGACACTGGTATGTTCTGTTCCATCAACTGCCTTGTTTTGTGGGCCATTTGGCGCTGTAGTCGCGCTGACCTCACGCAGGTTGCTGTGCACTTGTGAGAGGCCTTTGGAAACATATTACCGCACTTTCATTCATTTCCACCGAGTAGTTGACATGTTATGTTGCTTCATCTATCAGTTTTGCACATCAGTGTATATGCGTTCTGTTTAGTAGGTTCAATAGGTATGACATAGATTACATCACCATAGGGCTGGTGGAGTATTTGAATAGCCGGAGAGGCCTAACGAATGGTTCAATAACAATTAAATCCCCATCTCAAAGAGTTTTACGCACGACATGATCGCTACGAAAGTTAACCTTGAAATAGCCAAGCAGCGTCTGTGGACTTATTAGTCTTCCAAGCCAAAAAAACATGTGAATACAGAGGATCCATAAATGAACTCCAGAGATGTGACGTTAAATATTTTCATGGAATCAAAAACTGAGAAGAACGTGATACACATGGTTTGCAATGTAATCAGCACCGTTTGCGATCGCCCAACAAAAATAGCGTCACTTATTCATTGTGTATATAGAAATGATATTCATGATATTCGATTGGCGAGATGTCCAGTTTTTTTTTTGCTACAGTATTTGCTTTACATCGCACCGAAACAGATAGGTCTTATGGCGACGATGGGATAGGAAAGGGCTAGGAGTGGAAAGGAAGCGGCCGTGGCCTTAAAAAATGTACAAACCCAGAATTTGCCTGGTGTCAAAATGGGAAACCACGGAAAATCATTTTCAGGGCTGCCGATAGTGGGGTTCGAACCTACTATCTCCCGAATACTAGATACTGGCCGCACTTAAGCGACTGCAGCTATCGAGCTCGGTAAGATGTCCAGTAGAACCAAGTACATGCGTTATCTCCCGTGCAATTTGTTTCTTTTTTCTTTTTAGTTTTTTCGAAGACACTTACACTAAAACTCATACTTTGGAAGTCAAATTAAGTGATAATGTTCAGAATATTTTACGTACAATTTCACTTATGCTAAAACAGCAATTGAGAAATTAGCTTTAGATATGACATGATCGTGACTTTTCTGAAACGAATATCTAATAACATGCATGCATCTTCTTCATATATTATTATTCCTTTAAGCCAATAAGCCTCCGTGAATTAACTCTATCCTCTATCAGTGTTATAATACAACGGGAGCAACATGTTGTAACAGAACCCTGTTGTACCTTGTAAAACACAACGTCGTGTACCACGATGCTGCCGTTTCTTTCAGTTTTTGGATCATACTGAGGGCTTTGAAAAAGAAGCAGCAATCCAGAAAGGAGTGAGGCAAGGCTGCAGTTTGTCCCCCCTCCTCTTCAATGTTTAGATATAACACGCAGTAAAGGAAATCAAATAGGCATTTGGAAAGGGAATCACAATCCAAAGAGAGGTAAAAAAAAACTTTGAGATTTGCCGATGATATTGTTATTTTATCTGAGACTGCAAAAGATCTCGAGAAGCTGCTGAATGGTATGGACGAAGTCTTGGGCAAGGAGTACAAGGTGAAAATAAATAAGTCCAAAACAAAAGTAATGGAGTGCAGTCGAACGAAGGCAGGTGATGCAGGAAATATTAGATTAGGAAATGAAGTCTCAAAGGAAGTAGATGAATAATGTTACTTGGGTAAAATAACTAACGGTGACAGAAGTAAGGAGGATATAAAATGCAGACTAGCATAAGCAAGGAAGAGTTTTCTCAAGAAAAGAAATTTGCTCACTTCAAACATTGGTATAGAAATTAGAAAGATGTTTTTGAAGACTTTCGTGTGGAGCGTGGCATTGTATGGAAGTGAAACATGGACGATAACTAGCTCAGAAAGAAAGAGAATAGAAGCTTTTTAAATGTGGTGTTACAGAAGAATGCTGAAGGTGAGATGGATAGACCGAATCACGAATGAGGAGATACTGAATCGAATTGGTGAGAGGAGATCGATTTGGCTAAATTTGACAAGAAGAAGAGATAGATTGATAGGACACATCTTAAGACACCCAGGACTTGTGCAGATGGTTTTTGAAGGAAGTGTAGGTGGTAAGAATGTTAGGGGTAGACCAAGGTATGAATATGACAAACAGATTAGAGCAGATGTAGGATGCAGTAGTTACGTCGAAATGAAAAGGTTAGCACAGGATAGGTTGGCATGGAGAGCTGCATCAGACCAGTCTATGGACTGATGACTCAAACACACATCTGAGAAAAAAGTCGGGCATTCAAATGGTTCCCCTTGATCTGGATATCTTGAAGGAAACGATTGACGCAGTTGTGATTCCTCTAGAAACAAAAATGTATATCAGAGGAGTTTGCAATATGTACAATATGAAGTTAATTACTCTGTCCAACTATTTGTCGGAATTTCGAAACACTGAAGCTAAAGTGCTTTGTTTTAACGCAAGATTAGGCAGCCGAAACGATAGAAGACAATATTGTTTATTGCTATGGCGCAACAATCTCAAGAATCTCAACTATTGTTTGATAAAAGGATGCCAACAGCAAGAATTTACCCTGACTGTGAATAAAATAAACAAGAAATATCTGCGCCAAACGGATGGAAAAGCTGCACTTGTGATTTTTGCAATTGAAAATGTATGCAATTGCAATTGAAATTTAGTTCAGGAAAGTTATATTTTAAGCGAAATATCCTGCTACGTATCTCTACATTTCTGAAAACATTAGGAATAATGGTTAATGATGGTAAATATATTGAAAACGATTTTCTTATATTTATTTGCAACCATTCCGCATTACATTCCCTGTGCTCCGAGCTACAGAGGATATGTTCCATAGAAGACTTTCATGTTTATTTTATATTTTTGTCCTTAGTGGAACTAAGAAAAATACAAAGGAAAGCTATAAAGAAATTATAGATACATATTGTCAGCATTTACATATTACTACCAATGTTTAACCAACAACGACTCAGTATTCGTGCTCAGAAAGTGAGCTTCGCGAAATGTTGTTCTTGGGTCCGTGGTGGTTATCCTTCGAGAGTTTAATGTAAATGTACCATTGCATCGATCGGTCCTTGAACTAAATACTTCACAGACAATATTATCACGCTGACCTCATTGGGTCACGAACTTCTGATTACGAATGGTTCATTACGATTTGAACGCCTCCAACTAGCAAATGACTCATGTCCTGGGAGCAATTCTGGTATTAATTTGTGAGTAAATAACCTTTACAATCACCAAAAACATACTTTAAAAAACAAATAGTGACTTTATAACCAAAATAAACAATTCCTTTACCGAGCAAGTGGCTGCGCCGTTTGATTCACATATCTATCAGCTTACATTCGAACCTACTATCTCCCGGATGCAAGCGCACACCCACGTGCCTCTAAACGCACGGACATCTCGCCCGGTTTCCCATTTTCACATTAGGCAAATGCTGGAGCTGTACCTTAATTAAGGCCGCGCCCGCTTCCTTCCTACTCCTAGCCCTTTCCTATCCCATCGTCGCCATAAGACCTATCCGTGTCTGTGCGACGTAAAGCCAATCGTAAAAATGAAGGGGTGCTCTTCGACAGGGGTACGCTATGGGCTTCAACATCTCCCTTCCTACTATCATAAATCACGTTGTTCATTTCACCTCATTAACTCCTGTGATGAGGTTGACGTCAGGAAGGGCACCCGGTCGTAAAATATCGCCACAAAAATTCATCTCACTTCATAAGAAACGGGAAAAACGTTTCAACATGTATTTATTTATATATTATTTATTTATTTATTTATTTATTTATTTATTTATTTATTTATTTTATTTATTTATTTATTTATTTATTTATTTATTTATTTATTTATTTATTTATTTATTTATTTATTTATTTATTTTTCTGACTTGACAGTCTTCATCCTATCCGTGGTTCGGTAAAAAAATTATTATGGCTTGACTAGAGTGTCTTTCATTTCACCCAAGTTAGACTTGCGCCGTGCGACATTGTCATGAAAACCAAGCGAGACAGCCCCTCTCCTGTCCCCACTCATATCCGTTTCTTTTAAAGTAAAATATCTTCTATTGTACAACGGCCTCTCTTTTCGAGAGTCTGAAAAGGCTACAGGTCCACCTGTTAAATGTGAAGTGGAAATACGATTGAAACTGAAGTCTGAATCACAAGCTTTCGGTTGCACAAAGAACCAAGGAACCAAGTGGCATCGTCCTGAGTTACTTGTAGAGTATCACCTGTTTTAGGCTACATAGTTAAGGAAAAAATTATAATTGGTGGCATACAGTACATTAATATTCGGTAGCCAACCAAAATAATAAATGTGCAAATGAAACCTTACCGTTATTGTATACGATTTTCTGGATTCTTCCATACATCGCCAGTGCGCCACTTGTTTGAACATCCAGATTCAGCAACTGAAACATCATTAAATGGCTGTAACATGACAAGAGTATGAACACAGTAGAGCAGAATGAAACGTCTCACAATCAGCACATGTATACATTTACTTGAGTGACCAATGGCCCCGGTTAATCTGGAAGAATCCCGATTATAGCTGATGTCCCAGGAAACCTTCCTCCAGGACGCCAAAGGGCCCGAGATTAGATTTTATAAATGTTTGTCATCGGATGGAGAGACCTGCTGACAGATGGCGATGTCATACTGAGATTTTAAGTGAAAAAGTTGGTAAACATGAAGATATCTCAGTCATTGTTTCCTCACATTTTGTTTGGATTAGTCTTGTAGACGAATCTTAATAAAATGCTTCCAATATGCTTCCTATTATTGATCCACGGAAGATAAATAGTAGCTAACTAAAATAATACAGCTTAGAATTCAACTTTCTAAATTAATAGTTAATCCTTAATAAGTTCTTCCTTAACGTACTGAATTGTGTTCCATGCTAACCACCCCGGAGATATCTAATCGAATGTCTTGCCTGAACTTCCCGTGATCTCTCAGACTTAGTATTAGTCAAGAATGCATATTTGCAGTATTCCTTAAGGCAGGGCCTCTCAGTGTGCATGCGCCTGGTGCATGCACTGTGCACGGTGCAAAAGACGACTTCGCTTGGTTGACCAGAGTGCAACCCCACGCCTGTCTCGCTCGCTCCCCCTGTCTCTCTCTTCCTCACTTGCTCCGTAGCGCTCCAAATCTGAGCCGAGTTGAGCCGAGCTTAGCCGAGTAGCCCAGAGACGAAGCGTTGGTCCGAGCCGAGCCGAGAGGGACCGATGCACAGTACACGGAGCTCATGCGTGAGATTCTTGGCGTTTGAGGGGCCCTGCCTTAATGAGATATTTCTCTCCAGTTCCACGTCGTGTTCCCTTTTTAAATTACAATGTATTGCTACTTATGATTTGGACCCCTTAACATTGTCGTAGGTAACCTAATTACTGAAGAAAAGGAAGTATATGCGAAGACTTCTGAGGGATATCACTATTACCTTGAAAAGAATTTGAACCAAGACTTATTTCTCCTGTATGAGGTAAGTGAATGATTAAAATATTTATTCACATTCTTGTATGTTGCCATCAAACTGCATTTACAGACACAGTAAGACGAACACCTAGTTGCGACAAGAATGATTAAAAAAAACTAAATGCGAATAGGCCGTGTTTCATACATAAGTTATACAGTTGTGTCTGGTGATTAATGTTAATAGGACAGCTCATGAACTAGTAAACAGACTGTTCTGTAATACATTCTGTTCTATAGAATTCGAATGTTGCAAAATGAAATCGCGTATAGCTTTTAGTGCTGGGAATGTCTGAGGACAAATTCGGCTCACCAGATGCAGGTCTTTTGATTTGACTCCCGTAGGCGACCTGCGCGTCGTGATGAGGATGAAATGATGATGAAGGCGACACATACACCCAACCCCTGTGCCAGCGAAATTAACCAATTATGGTTAAAATTCCCGATCCTGCTGGGAATCGAACCCGGGACCCCTGTGACCAAAGGCCAGCACGCTAAGCATTTAGCCACGGAGCCGGACTTCGAATGTTCAATTTTGGAAATACTGTAATTACATTTCTGACTTCACACTATAACCAATTATTACGCAAAATGAAGGAATGAAATATTAAAGAAATGCTGGTATCGTTATTTTTGCATTTATTGTTACTATAAATCTATTTTATTATTGTACTACTCAACATAATTAGCTCATGTGTGCTTCAACCAAACGTACCAAACGCTGACGAGAGTAGTGACCGAAACTGTAGATCCGTTTGTCTTCGTGTGTTCAAGTTTGGGAGCACACTTATTACTGTTATTTCTTTTGTTCTTCCTGTTTTGAGTGTTCGTTGTTTTGGTGTTGCATTTTGTTATGTAAACATTTGCAGTGTAATGGAAACATAGCCAAAAAAAGAAAAAACGTGAACTGCACACTGATAGTTTTAAGTGTTTCGAGAAAACAGCTAAGTATTAACAGCGGCTAGAGGAGGCATGGGGAATTCCTATGCTTGATTTTTATCATATTTACAAGCCGTGTGTAATACAGTTGCATAACTTCAACGTTCATAAAACTTCCAGTACGATTTCCAATCAGTGTTGCCAACTTAGCGGATTTTCCACTAAATTTGGCGGAATTAGACGATTGTCGGCGGAGAAATATGTCATTTAGCGGACAGCGGATTTTTTTGGCGGAATTCTAGATTTATTATAGCGGAATTTAATGTTTTATCCATTTTACGTTTTTTTTTTAAATTTGTACTCCAGTCTGTCTCCGAGATCTTCCGTATTTCTTGTCAGGAGCTAGCAGACACATGAGGAAAACATGTTATTTGAATTTGATGTTATGAAATCATGGTATCACAAATTTGTAATGCCGGGCTGAGTGGCTCCGACGGTTAAGGCGCTGGCCTTCTAACTCCAACTTGGCAGGTTCGATCCTGGCTCAGTCCGGTGGTATTTGAAGGTGCTCAAATACGACAGCCCCGTGTCGGTAGATTTACTGGCACGCAAAAGAACTCCTGCGGGACTAAATTCCGGCACCTTGGCGTCTCCGAAGACCTTACAAACGTAGTTAGTGGGACGTAAAACAAATAACATTATTATTAAGTTTGAAATGCGTGGGGAAATGGTACTTATCTCTTAGTTGACGAAAGACGACAGATAATGAAACTGTCAGAGTACAGCATTAATATTTATGCTATGAAGGAAGACCGTTTAATGAACTGGCCTGTTCTGTGTGTGGCCCTTGACGTAGGAGATTCACCTAGTTTGCACCCGGCAGTAAAACGCCTACAAGTTTTACCTCGCTGGCTCGCAGGCAGGGGGTTAATCCCAGTGAAACTCACAGATCAGGTGAGTGCAGACGTTGACATTTATTATTATTATTATTATTATTATTATTATTATTATTATTATTATTATTATTATTATTATTATTATTATTATTGTACCGGGCGGTACACCTCCACACCGCTAATTTAAAATGTGCGCCTGTTGAAACTCCTCTGCTGGAGGAAGTCTGAACTTTATGGACAGTATTAATTTTCAAGTTTCTCAGAAGATGTCTCTACCTGTAAATTTTGGAGTTTTTGAACTGTGTCATTTTCGACGTATTTTTGTTTTGCTTGTAGTAAGAAGTGTGAACTTTCTCTTCTAGAGGACACTACTGAAGATCAACAATAGTGCACCCTAGTGCGGAGTGAAAGAACTATTTTTTTGGAGAAGTTCTTATTTCAAAAGTTTGTTTCTTGTTAAATTTCTTTCTGTTATTGTTTAAGTTGGCTGTATACCCCTCTTTTTCCCCTTGTTTTAGATTTATCCAATCCCGAATTTCTTTGAGTAATTTCCGACCAATCCGATGTATCTTCCCCCAACTTGGATATGTTTCTGTACCCTAGCCAATAAAGTGATTGTGGGCGGGTGTTCTCTTCCCTAAAACGCCTAGAACCTTCCGCGAGAGTATTTAAACTGCTGATTTTTTGGTCTCCGGGCCACTTCTGTTCCATCTTTCAGTGTGTAAAGTACATAGCAGGGGGCGGGAAGCGCCTCTTTCTTCTCCAGCTGTTCAACACCAGGTAATGGCCTCTTAATAACTTCTTTTCTTGCTAGGTTGGCAGTTTAACTCTCGGAGCGGGTTCGAAGCATTTCCACCATGTAACCTTTTCCTAAAATGTAACCAATCTTTTCATCTATTCTCTTTTAAAGCTGCATATTGGAATAGAGAGTGCTAACCCTCTCGAGCTCCCACTCACATTGTTTTGAGGTGAACTTATTTTCTCAACCTATTCTTCGTTAATGTAAAACAAATCGCTCTTTTCTAAAGTCACCTCTGTAGTATGGGATTAGCCCTTGCATTAGTGGCCTAGAGCCAGATTAGGTTTTAAAAACAAGTGTATTAGGAGTGCAGATCGCCTCCTCTCAAATTGTTATTCTAGAGGTCATGTAATTGCCCCTTTTCATTTAATAGACCTCAGTAGGTTGGGTATTTTACCCCTGTGTCTATGTCCAGTGAGGACAACTCGAAGGTGGAGTTTGGTGTGGCCTTTGAGAGGCTTAAAGTTGAGAGCGTGTGGCTCTTTTGAAAATTGAGTGTTGTATGCCTCGTGGAGGCTTTTCAGTGTAATTTGGAGCAAGGACTCCTAGGTATGAATGGGGTTTTCTGCCCCTCCGTTGAAACTTGTGTTTGGGGTAAAACTGAGCTGAAGTCAGGGCCTGAAGCCCAAATCCTGTAAATATTGTAACTACCCTTTGGACTTGCTACTTTGTACCTGCCATGCTGGTTATTTCTTTGTTTTTGAAAAGAAAATATAACCTTGTTAAATTTTACATTAACTCTGATTCCGTAGTTTGAGACCCGTTCACGCCCGCACCTTCTTTCACCTCTACCTACCGCTAAAACACGGTAACAATTATTATTATTATTGCTCATTTTATTGCTCATTATTTGAGATCGGATATTTTGGCGGAATTTTAGCGGAATTTTAATAGTATTTAGCGGATATTGAAAATATAAGTTGGCAACACTGTTTCCAATGCTTCCACCTAGCTCATTCCGTACTATGGCATATACTACAGCCATTGTGTATAGGACATTTATTTATGCATACATCGACATACTTCTATTTTTTCCTTTTAGTTTGACAACAGGCTATGTTATTATCCGAAGGTAAATTCTCTAATGTGCTCCGAAAGTGATCATCTTATTCTAGTAATAAATGACAATGAAGGTGTTATGTCCTGTAAACATCACCGGGAATACAAAAGAAGTAGCGAGTTTTCTCTCAAGATGGGTGATGCTGAAGTTCCTGAGATATATGATAGTACTGTACATCGGGTAATCGTGCTCAATGTTTTACTAAGTTGAAAGAGCTGCCATGGTCCCAGTACTATAATACCATCGTACACTAAAACATTTCAATTTAACATAAAATGGCACTCAAAATGTTTTGGTGTAACGTCTCACTCCGCAGGCCTGGATGCACTGGAAGTTGATGTTACGGAACTACTCTTATATCACAGGCTGGCCCTGGCAAACTGTGACATATTCGATACTCCGTTATTACCTAACTGAAGGCTTCAGTTAAATGCCAAAATTATAAATTTAGCAATGGTGCAACATCTACCTGCCGGGGCCTCGTGCTTAGCTGCTATCTTCCCATACGGAAAGCTGAGGTTCGTAACTCGGTCGGTCCTGGAGAGATATTTTCTTCTCAAAGTGCATATGACGTACAGTTAGCCAAACGTACCGCTAGTCGACCAGCCATATGAATTAATTCGCTATGGATAATATCAATAACAAAACAGCCGTAGAGATAAAATCTCTTAATCGGTTTTATTTATTTATTTATTTATTTATTTATTTATTTATTTATTTATTTATTTATTTATTTATTTATTTATTTATTGGTGGAGCTTTAGTGGCTCAGGCGGCAGCGCGACGGCCCCTCATCGCTGGGTTCCGTGGTTCAAATCCCGGTCACTAATGTGAGATTTGTGCTGGACAAAGCGGAGGAGGGACAGGTTTTTTCAGGGTACTCAGGTTTTCCCTGTCATATTTCCTTCCGGCAACACTTTCCACTATCTTTTCAATTCATCTGTCATTCATTAAGCATTGCCCCAGAGGAGTGCGACAGACTTCGGCAGCTGGGACAATTCCTATCCTCGCCACTGGATGGGGGCTCCATTCATTTCACTCCTGACCCGGTCTAATGACTGGGAATAGGCTGTGGATTTTCATTTTAATTTTCATTTATTTATTTATTTATTTATTTATTTATTTATTTATTTATTTATTTATTTATTTATTTATTTATTTATTTACTTTTTTATTCATTTGTTTATTTATTAGTGTCGGACCCGCCGTTCACGTGTTACTGTTTGTATAATTGAGGCAGTAATGTGGCAGAACATCTTAACTAACTATAGACTGTAATTATGTTATATGAGTAGTTGATATGTTCTACGAACTCAGGACATTGTAGGCCTTCGCATTTTGTTTTCTTCTGGCTCAGTGATATTCGATCAATCGATAATTCCCTTTTTCCCTCATGACATTTTCCTTCTCATTCTGATAGTCATCTTCGCTATTTTTCTGATGAATAGAGGATGATCACCGAGTGGATTTGCAGCTTATTTAAACAATCACAACAATAATCACCATCATTATTCGTAGCTAGTTGATTCCATAACGACTGAACAATAGAGGCTATTCCCGTCGGCAATGCTCGCCCTTCATGTAATTGCCAATAACGTCTTAAATTCGTGAATATATCCATTATATTAGCTCGTAAAATAATAATGTATAAGGTATAAAGAATAGATAGATTAAAAATAGATCTATAATTGTCGGTATAAGCATTGTTTGGACAAAATTAACATTTCCAGAAAAAATGAAAATAAACATACAGTCATATCAGCCATGTTGGTGGTTGAAATACCCAAATATAAATCCAATTCGCAACAAGAATGAACGTTTCAATATAGGATGAACCCATGTGTCACGTATCAGCAGTTATCAGAATTTGTATGAACCAGAGGAATGGCATGCTGAAAAAGGTAAGTTATCTAACTCCCTAGCTACTTCCCGCCAGTAATCAGGAAGGCTTTTCACTGGGTAACTCCCTTGAATCACGCCGTACTCACCAGATCATCGGTAATGCCATCTGTAGAGAGTAGAGTAGAGACTGGTACTGGGCTGATAGTGAAGCATCATCTACTTGTGAGGTGGAAGTTCACAATGTAAGTCTATTTCAGTAGATTCATCAAAGATTTACTGCCGTGGTATGCATAAGTATAGGATATATATGTCTATATATCTATATATATATCGAATTTTACCGATATATGCAGTTAATTGTCGTCATGGTACTTCGAATTATTTATTGAATTCTATTATACAATTTGCGAGCTTTGTTCGAGAATTGAATTTAACGTAGATACATCTAACATCGCATAGAAGTGTTGTATTTATTTCAACAGTCTCTATATTATATATCAGGACGTGTGAAACTAGATAGTATGCCTGGATATTACAAGTGTTTCAATAAACTTTTCCAATTTCTATTTATAAATATTGAGTAGACGTAACCGCATTGGAGGTCACTACACTCAGAAAAGAAATGTAGGTCAACTCCCAGGTTACATAAGAAGATAAGATAACCGCGGACAGCTTCCGAAGATTTTTCCAGGAATTTCAAGTTCAATAGCGGTGTGTGCAGACATCAGGTAATTACAGAATCAGACATGTTTTACATAAATAACATGAAAAAGAATGTAATCAGATGGAATATCGTAGTGTATTTCAAGCTCATGCCAATAGCTTTCTTTATTTAGATAAAATTTTCTGTAAATGTAACAACAAATCTCACTGGGTATATTTTAGTGTTAAATTAATGTCTGCAATGCTAGTTCATTGTGACGTATAGTCATAAATTCAGTCTTTTAATAATAATAATAAGTGATTATATTTCCAAGTACAATCCTCAATTGCGGAAATACAACCGTAATCTACAATTGTCCTGATCCATATTCCTGTATATTGCCAGATGTGTGAGTTTATCACTTCACGCCTTGAGATAAGAGGCATGCTCTCAGAATTTTGTTGCATACTACAGCAACTGGCGCTCAACTAATTTAAATTATATTGGGTGAAGAAAATTAATAGTAAGTGTAGTGATAGGAGTAGTTAATGCGTGTCGCATCAACGTGGAGCTTGAAAGGTTCAGAAAAGGAGATTCTGAATGGCAATATACATGGATCAGTTCTTTTAATGAGTACGCACATGTGAAGTAAACCGAATAATGTTAGGAAGGTTATTTTGTTAAATTTTGTATTTTAGGGGTAATGTCAGAGGAAGTGCAAGGGGAAATAGCTTTGAGATTGCTAAAAATTAGTAGGAAACCGAAGATGGACAAGGATAGCAATATGCAGTCAGGTAATGAGGCTGTTGTTATTGTGTCCAAGGAAATCCAAGGTGATAACATGAATAGAGAGTTGGTGACTAAGGTGGTACCTGCTGAAAGCCAGAAAATATTAGAAACCGAGGAAAACGCTGTCACGCAAGATCAGAGAAAAGGGGGGATTGACCTTGGTTTATTCACTTTGCTGATGTCCAAAATGACTGAGCAGAATAACGCCATTAGTGAGAAAATTGAATCTCAGAACATTATTAAGGCCACGGCCGCTTCCTTCCAACTCCTAGGCCTTTCCTATCCCATCGTCGCCATAAGACCTATCTGTGTCGGTGCGACGTAAAGCCCCTAGCAAAAAAAGAACATTATTATGAGTGAGAAAATTGAAGCGGTCATCAGTGAGAAAATTGAAGCTCAGAGTAATGTTATAAATAGTATTAATAAGAAGATTGACGATGGTAGCGATAAGACAGATCATAAGGTGTTAGAGGTAAGTAAGCAAATTAATGTTAGAAAGTAAGGTAAAAAAGGAGTGTAGGGATATCAGAGCTGAGATGGAATTGGGTCGGCGCAATCTCCATACGGAAATCGAGCAAGTTAGTGAGACATTCATCAAACAAGGGCATAAGATTGATTAATTAGGCGCCAAGATCGAGTCTTATAAGGGGGAATCAATGAGTTAGTGAAAGAAAGATTTGTAAAGATAACCAATACAGTAGGGCAAGAAACTAGGAAATGTATTAGCAGAGTGGAGCATTCGGAAAGAAAACTTGGAGAAGTAGGTGAACTAGAGAGTGAACAAAAATCATTGAAGAAATTTTGTTGGAGGAATTAGGAAAGATTCAAGGAAAGGCTGAGGAAACAGTGGAAGAAAAATTTCTGAGTTGCCAGAGAGTACTCCAGCAAGAAGTGCGTGAGAGTAGAAATGTACGTGAGATAATTGTAAATAATCGTCGCCATAAGACATATCTGCGTCGGTGCGACGTAAAGCAAATAGCAAAAGATATTGTAAATAATGGTTTAATCGCTAGGGATCATGATATACCTAAGTTTTCTGGGAAAGAATTCAACAGGATGGAATTTATGAGAGTAGTAGAGAAGAAATTTTCTGTTCAATTAAGGGACAATATTATTAGCTGGGAAACTGTATTAGAGATATTATCTAATGCTTTCACAGGAGAGACTAGATCTTGGTTTCAGGTATATGAAAGCCCGATGTCTAGTCTAACTGAATTTAGAGAGAAATTCACAGCTAAATTTTGGAGTGAAGGTGTTCAGAGTAGAGAGAGAGAGAGAGTAATGTTTGGCAGGTATAATTCTAACGAGGGTGTTAGGATAACAGAATACTTTTTGGCTCATGTTTTGGTATGGAGAAATTTAGAATGTATTGGACCTGAGGCTGATATAGTTAGATTTATGACAAAGCACTATCCCGATAGAATAAGAAAAGCCGTTTTTATGCAAAGAGTGGAGACGATTAAGGAAATGGAAATTTTGTTAGAAACTTTTGATGCTTTGGGTAGTAGCCTGAATAAGTGTAGGACACAAACTAGAAATGTAGAAGGAAGGGGTAATTAATCTAATAATCAGGACATGTCTATGTATAATCGAAACTACAGAAGAGAATATCAGGAGAGACCCAATAATAATTTCCACAGGAAGAGAAATTATCAAAATAGTTCGGAACATTTCAGAACTGGGAGGCGTGAACATGTAAATCAACAAGGAACTGGGAGGCGGGAGAGTACAGGCCATAATAATAATAATAATAATAATGAAACTAGAGGTAATAGACAACAGGGGAGCCCGACTGAGGTGTGTAACCAACAAGTCGTAACCGAACCAAGTAATTTAAACGCGCAACGGGCGGTATAAACAGGTCACTGAGACAGTCCAAAAATGGTAAGTTCACGTATAAGGTAGATAAGTCTGTTGATGTCGACCAGCCTATAGTTGTAAGTGAACATGTTTGTGACCTAAGTAGCAATAATTAAAATGTTTTAAGTGACGACTTAATCGTAGAACATAAATTATATAAGTGTAATTTAAATTTGGATAAAAGTCAAGATTTGTTAACTGATCTAATTATATGTGATGAGGATAATGTAAGTAGTATTACTGTTACATCGACGATGATATGGGGCAGGAAGGTTAAGATTTTGTTGGACTCTGGAAGTGAGAAATCATGCGTAAATTACAAGCTGTATGAGGAAGTATTCAGAGAGAAGCATGAGGTGGCGGAAATTCCAGTGAGGAATACGTTCATCGTAACAGCTGTTGGAAACAAGTCTCAAAGAGTGAATGAACAAATCGCTGTCCCCATTAACATAGGTGGAGAATGTATTTTACAACCATGTTTAGCTGTACCTAATTTAGTTTATGATGTTATTTTAGTTACCGACTGGTTAACGTGTCCCAATGGTAAGTTAAATTTTGATCTATGTAATGCCAATCTGAAAGAGTAGCTGGGAAGTCAGGTTTCCATATGATGTTGTGTCAGAAATTAGTGCGAATAAAGTGTGTTCTAGTACCGAAGGGTCTAATGAAGTTCCCTTTATGAGGAAAAATATTGATGTTTGTCATATGTCTGTACAGAGAGATTCTAGATATGAATTCTATGAGAGAGTGGAGAAATGTAATTTAGCGGAAAGTCAGAAGGAAGAATTGTGTGAATTGTTGATATCACATCGTCATGTTTTCTGTGACCGTCTGGTAGAACACATCTTTACGAACACTAATTTTCATGATACCTCAACATTTGTAGGACCGAAATATCCCATTCCGTCGAAATACGCTAGCGCTGTTGAAGAGCAGATTGACATTATGCTAGATTATAATATAACTGAACCATCATGTAGTCCTAATTTAAATCCACTTGTAATTATTCCTAAGAAAGAATTGATACCAGATTAATGAATATGAAAGTTGAAGCCGATCAGCAAAGGTCGGAGACGGTAGAGGAACTCATTCAACGATTTGAAGGTAGAAAATGGTTTCCCACTTTTGATTTGTCGTCATGTTTCTGGCAGATTCCACTTAAGGAAATAGACCGTCCACTTACTGCTTTTGCGTACAATAATTACTTGTATCAGTTCGCCAGGGTGCCTTTTGGGACCCATACTTCATCTGCAGCGTTAATTAGGAGTATGAGTAAAGTATTAGGGAGGGACACGGATAGGTTATTGACCATGTACATAGACAACATTGTAATTGAATCGCAGACGTTTGAGGAACACATGAAACACTTACAGATTGTTCTACATAAAATCAGGGAAGGAGGATTTACATTAAAACTGGGTAAATCGACATTGTCTTCACAACAAATTACATTTTTGGACACACTGTATCAGAACAGGGGGTAAATCGGAACAGATGAGATTAGACAAGATAAACAACACTCCTACTCCACGTAATGTGAAAGTGTAATTACTTTCGACGTTTTGTGGGTAAATATTCTGCGCTGTTAGAGCCGTTTCGAGAGCTATTGAAAAGAGGCGCGAAGTGGAAGTGGATGAAAGAACATGATGATGCTTTCCAGAAGTTGAAGGGCGGGTTTAATGAAGCGGTTATATTGAGATATCCAGTGCCAGATCGTGAATTTATTCTCATGACTGATGGTTCAGAGAAGGGAGTTGCTGGATGTTTATGTCAGAGAGATAATAACGGTAATTTAGGCATCATTTCCTTGGCGAATCGTGGGCTCAGTATGACAGAACAGAGATACTGAGATTGAATTTCTTGCAATCATGTTTTCATTAAGTTTGGAATTTACGTTTTAGGTAACAAATTCGAGATATGGACTGACCATCAGGCCTTGGTATTCTTAAATACAGAGTAACTAGTAATCGTATGACTCGTTGTATTTTAGCCATAAGTTAATATGATTTTAAGATGCGTCATATTAAAGGGAATGATAATATTATGGTTGACTTTCTCAGCAGGTATCTCCCTAAGGAGGAAAATACTGTCCCTTTAGAGCTGAAAGGAGGTATTTTGATTTGTGTTGGCTCTATGAGTGATAATACAGCAGAAAGGGATAGACTTCATTATCTTCTGGTTGAGCAGGTAAGAGAAGAAGAGTTGACTGTTGACCTCGCTTAGAGATAAGGAACCAGGTGCTGTCCTAGAGAACGATAAACTTGCGTATAAGTTATGTAGTAGTTTTCTCACTAGGAAATGTTATTCTGGGCAGTTTAAAGTCTGTGTACCCAATGCCCTGCAAGAGGACATGATTTGGTTTTATCATAAGGAGCTGGGACATTTTGGAGCAAATGAGGTCTTATATGCCATTCAGGGTAACTTTGTGTGGAGAAATATGGGAAGGCTCGTGAGGAAAATACTCGCTACGTGTGATCTATGCCAACGCTCTAAGCACCCGATTAGAATTTTAGAGGGGCCTAGGCAGGCTGTTATTGCTGACAGACCGGGGCAGCTTATTAGTGTTGATCTGTTTGGATCTTTAGTTAAATCCCGATATGGTTACCAATTTGTGTTTGTCTTGATTGATGCCTTCAGCAAATATGTCAAGATGTACCCATTTAGGAAAGCTACAGGGAGGGGTTGTCTCAAACCGGTCGTGGACAGATATATTCCTGAGTTTGGATGTCCCCTCAGAATATTATCTGATCATGGCAGCCAGTTTATTTCTAAGATCTGGAATGCCAAACTAAATGAACTGGGGATTCAAACTGTATTTTCATCGGTACGTTGCCCGCAAAGCAATATGGTTGAAAGAAAGATGCATGAAATAGGACGTATATTTAGGGCATATGTGCGTGACAAACACAACTCGTAGTTTTCACAGTTGGGTAATGTCGAACGTTGGTGTAACATCACGTTGCACGAGTCCACTGTATTTACGCCCTATGAAATTCATCACGGCAAGAAACCTACTGATGAAATTGCGAGTATGTTAGGCTTGGACTTGGGAGAGGAGAAAACTAAGGATTTTTATATCCAGCGGGCTAGGGAGAATTTAAAGAAAGCAAGAGATAAACGAATTCGCCAGGAGAAGAAAACTAAACTGGATGAATTTGAGCTTGGTGACAAGGTTTTACTCAGAGTGCCACTCCCGTCATCAGCAGAAGCTGGTCAATTTTCTGAGTTTTTCTTGTTATATCAGGGATATTTCACAGTAGTAAAACAGATTGGGAAATGTGCTTATTCATTAAAAGACAAAGAAGGAATGATCGTAGGTACATACAATTTAATAAATCTTAAGAAATATATCATGTGAGTTTATTGATTAATTCTCATTACTATGTTAATTCACCATATTTTATGAAGCTGACATTGCGAACAGGACTTCAGTGAAATTAGCGTGTGTTATGAGATTAAGTGAATCACAACAGTGCAGTAACCTCCAGTGTTTGGAAAGTGTATATAATGAAATATCTACGGGAATTACTATTGGACACTAAATGAACATTTGTAACGACCAAATTGAAAAATGAATGTAATCTTTATACGTAAACAATATTGTATAATCAAGGTGAAAATTATATTTGATCTATGTTTTATATGTGTTATAATGAACGTCCAGAATGATGATACTATGTAACCAATTTATAAAGGGTGTTTTTATACATGTATCAATAGGGTGTACCCGATTTCAGGTGATAATTTAAATATTTCATGAATCAATCGATTCATTTAATCGATTATTTCATGAGGGAGGCGCTTTGTAACTATACAACAGGGTTACATATTTCATTCAGTATTTATTATTATTATTATTATCATCATTAAATGACCCGATTCATTAGATTTTATGTTCTTATTTTAATCATTTAGACTGTAATATAATTAGGTATCCCACATATCATGTGATTTAATCATTGGAAAAGGGAATTTTGTTTGTAATTATTCTGTATATTATTAAGTGAGATTTGTTGGTTTGAAAATAGTCATACTGTAACTTGTAACTGTGGCCAGATGATCTGGCATATTATTTTGCAATCGAGGCTATGTTTAACCGAGGCTGTATTAGGCAAGTAAATCTTCTGCTGACACATGCTAGGTAGTCATCGTTTGTCCGCGGGGGCAAGCTATTTAGACACTTGACTGATTTTGCAAAGTGCGTGGCCACCTGATTTCGACCGAGTGTCTGTAATTAATAGTAATTTTAGTGGTAGGAGTAGTTACAAACTACAACATAGATATTTCGGAATGACATTTTTAGATCTTTCCGTAAACTATAATTTAACCCAGGATAAATAAAATTATTTATAGCCTAGACTGTAGTGTTTTATTCCCCAACATTACATAACGATTTTCATTAAATACTGTCCTCCCATTTTCTCGTGGCTTGGCGCTGATATGAACTAAGCAACAAAAGTCTAAATTTATGAATATATCTGTTATCATAGTCGGTATGGTAAAAGAGTATAAGGCATAAATGATAGGAAATCGTATTTCATATTTTCATTTTTGTTACGCCTTATTTATCGGCAGGACCACTGATAACAAAGATATTTGAGAATTTCATTTTAGGCCTTGCCCTAAACTACCATTTCACTCAGCGTGAATAAAATTATTTATAGCTCAAAATGTAGTGTCTTATTCCGCCATTTATATACCGATTTTCTTTAAATTCTGTTTGGCCATTTTATTGTTATGCGCGCACATACATACATACATACATACATACATACATACATACATACATACATACATACATACAGACAGACAGACAGACAGACAGACAGACAGACAGACAGACAGACAGACAGACAGACAGACAGACAGACAGACAGACAGACAGAGATGGCGGAAAATTTTTAAAAAAATGCCTGTTCTTCCTGCTTCGTACACTGCCGATACATAAATACATTTTTTAATTCGGAGAAATGTACAGGAAAAGCTCTTATTTAATTTACTTATTTCGCGACCTGAGAATAAAAAGGTTCTATCTACACCAAGGGTAATTTTACAGGAGAGAAGTTTTAATATTTGGTTTACAATATTGCTGAAAGTTACTGTCGGATTTAGCTGTGCGTTTACGTGTTGATTTATCTCCTTATATTCATCCAGTATTGTGTTTCACAGTGAAAAACGTTTATTTGCACATGTATCTAAGCTCTTCTTTGTAGATAGAACCTTTTAATTCCGAAAATCTGGAATTCTGGTAGATTAGATACAGATAAAACTTTATGTTAATGTGATGAAGCAGAACCGACTTCTACCCCCGAGATTCCGGGTTCAATCCCGGTCCTGTCAAGAAACTTAATCTGGTGTGTGGGCTGGGTGTGGGGTCGCCTAGCCTAGGGATAATACTGGTAAACTGGCCGATCCAGGGGCTGGAAGAGGAGTGGAAAGGAACGTTCCGACGTACAGTACGAAAAAACTCCTGGCTGAGGAATAGGACCTGCCGAAGGGCAGAACACTTAGTGCTTCATTTTTACGTTTGCAGGAACGGTAGAGCATAAGTAAACGGCATTTAAACTGACCTGTAATAATGCAAAAATTTATTATTTTTCAACAATTTTCAGAATTATACATGTTAAATTCAATCCAACAATGACACAATGTGTATAAGTGGTTGAAGTATTGAGATATGGTATTGTTGGAGATTTCAGACTTTAACCAACGTGTGCCCGACAAGTTTTCATCAATATGTTCTAACATAAGTTCAACTTCAATTGTTTTGAAACATTCTAGCCTCACAGCACTTTCTATCGGTTTCGAGCATCTATTTCATCATGTACGTAATATCTGCACGTTTTTCATTGGTTAATACCTTAGCTGTCAATGGAGACGTGCGCACAGGATACAGTAACGGTTTTGAACATCCTGAACGTCTTTGGCTATTTGATTGAACACTCACGTTACAGAACCTTTCTTCAGTGTGAGTCAGTTTATATTGAATCATGGAAAGGTCATTCGTGAATTCAAACTGGGCTACTTGAGAAAACAGAATCTTATTGAAATTAAGATGTTTGCAACTGTTATGTAAATCTTTAAAATCACCCTTGAGCTGAAAGTGAATAACATTGAAAGGAAGCTTCCTATTGACACCGAGCAGAATTCTAATAAACGAAATGGGCGACCAAAATTCACACTCTGACATTGATTATTCTATCTGAGAATGATCATTGTCCATTTCTTGAATTGCAGAAATTCCTGAAGAACAATATTTCATTTGCACATTTTCTATCAGCAAGTTTTTGGCAGTGATATCCACTACAGTCATGGATATCATCTGGTTTCTGTTATGAGGCACGCAACTATCACTCCATGTTATGATGTGTTGTAAATCCGAATTTGAAGCTATAATCCTACATTAAAGAATTTGAATTGCACTAGCGACATTTTTGCCAGAGCGGTCGGTATCCATATCCATATAGCACAAAACACTTCTTTAGAAGGAGAAACATGCGCAGCCATATCACACAGGTTTACTTTCCGTTTACAAAATAATGTACCTGTATTCGCCCTGAGCATAGTTATTACATTCTGTAAGTCAAAGCAAACTACTTCGGTTTCACTGCCATTCAATTTCCGGTCAGCTCCCCTCTCTTTCCTCATTTCCTCTTTAAACTGAACATGGTGAGAATCTTTTAGATATAACTGTTCACTTCTTATCTGATATTCTTCACACAGGTCACATCTGTCAGATTTTGGGTGCAGAAAATCTAAATTAAATTCTTGGTTTAAAATTTGGTTTTACATTGATAACTTAACAAATGTTTTATTTTCTTGTACACAATATAAATCATACGTAGTGCGGCAATTGAATAACGAGACCGCGTCCCTCCTACTCCGTGGTTGCATGGTGGGAGGTTGTCATTGGAATGCAGTTGTCCTTGATCCTTCCTGAGCAAGCACACTTCGTTTCGTCGTTCTACCTGCTTTAGTCTGTTTTTGAGACTTGGTTGCAGCGGACGCTGTAGTGTAGTTGGTCCGCGATCATGGTGAACATAAAACTCGAGCAGCGCATTAACCTGATATTCCTAGTGAAATTAAAGAAATCACCCATGGAATGTTTTCAAATGTTAAAGGAGGTGTTTGGTGACAATGCTATGTCACGTGCACGAGTGTTTGAGTGGCACAAACGGTTTTCTGAAGGTCAGGAAGAGGTTGAAGATGATGAACGTCCCGGACGACCTGTGACTGTCAGAAGAGAAGGCAACGCCCAGAAAGTCAACGAAATTGTGCGGAAAGACCTACGTCAATACTATAAATAAGTCGTAATCAAGCTAAGGGAAAGAGTAAGGAAGAAAAGACCAGATGCATGGAAGAACGGCTTACGGATTCTTCACCAAGACAACGCGCCAGCCCACAACGCCCTATCTGTGAAGCAGTTTTTAGCTGACAAGTGCATTCCTGTGCTAGAACATCCTCCGTATTCGCCTGATCTTGCTCCATGTGACTTTTATCTGTTTCCAAAAGTGAAAAGTGTATTGAAGGGAACACATTTTCAGTCTGTGGAACACGTAAAAGTAAAAACGGCAGAGTTGTTGCGCAGGGTGACAAAGGATGACGTACAGCATTGCTTCGAACAGTGGAAGGCACGTATGCAACGGTGTGTACATAGGGGTGGGGAGTGTGTTGAAGGGGATAAAATGTATTGTTACTTTGTTCGCAATAAATCATATTTTTCACATCAATCTCGTTATTTAATAGCCGCAACTCGTACATTTTTGTGACATTTTTAGTAGGATCGAGGTACTCTCTACTGCTGTTTGCCCTGCAGTAATGGGACTCAGCTTTAGGAAAATATTCGATATGAACCAAACCCCATGCCACTACAGCCCTTCAAGGGCCTTGGGCTACCAAGCGACCGCTGCTCAGCCTGAAGGCCTGATATGAGCCCGAACGTTATCATTCATGTCTGTAGACTAGATATTTTGTCCTTAGTTTTTTGCCTCGGTCATCAGACTTAGGTGTTTCTGAAAGTGGATCTTTCATCTTGTGTGCATTGTGCACCATTTTTTGGCTTATTGCCAATGTATTCAAATAAAACGGTTTGAACACAGTAACTTGCTCATTTCCCAAGAAAAAATTGTGTTTAAAGCTGCTTTTCCTATTTGACTTGTATCATTCACCAGTTGTTTGGCGTAATTTGTTATAACATTCCGTCGTCCTCAATATGTAATGTCCTTTTCTTCATTTTGAGTTTATACGTAATTTGTGAAATGATGTAAACAAGTTTTCTCGAACTATGTTATTTACTCCATGCGTGCACTTATATCTACAGTTTTTGCAATCTTTTTAGGCTTTATTTTCTTTTCAAACATTGTTTGACCCCGGTTGTTGGTATGCTACAAAACTGCTTGGCAATTATTATTTTTTCTGTTTGTGGTATCTTCCACGTTTTGGGAGCCCGCTTCTTCTTTCTGGAAAGTTCCTTTTCCCCTTCACTGGTGTTTTCTTTGAGTCTGATTCTGAGCTACTCGATAAATTCACTGTGCTAAAGATCCCTCCCTTGACAGTCAGGACGTTTACTTGGCACCTTGGGTTAGGTGTTTCGGCATCAGGTGATTGATGGCCTCCTTCTTGGCTGCCACTGGGGTTTGGATACTCGAAGCATCGCACTTGATGTACTTTTGTGTTCTTCCGGAAGCAGCCTGAGGTAAAATAAAATAAATCTCTATATTAAAAGAGTTTTCTAACAGTTTTGGCAAATCCGTCCGGCCGTTCTACTGGACCGATTTGCTTCATTTCTGTTTTATTCCCTCCCGTATTGCCTGCCACTGAATCATGAGATATTGATAGGTCTGTAAGTGCAGCCAAATTTGAGTAATAATAAAATAATCACTCCAATAATTGCAGGCGAAGACGTACCCTAACCCGCAATACATTCTATACTGAGCGGGTTGCTAAGCGACTGACACTTTCTTTAATACTCTGATAGATGTGATTTTCATCTTCTATATAAATAAAATTGTTTCTGTTTGTCTGTCTGTTTGTCTGTTCCACCATCACGTCGAAACGGCTGGATAGATCTCAACCAAACTTCATATTTAGGGTATACTCATCCCGGGGAAGGTTTTGATATGCATATCATTTTAAAATCCTTGAATAGACGGGGGGTTTATAGGAAAACCAGAATGGTTTTTCCACCATCACGTCGAAACGGCTGGATAGATCTCAACCAAACTTCATATTTAGAGTATACTTATCGCGGGGAAGTTTTCCATATGCATATCATTTTAAAATATTTGAATAGACGGGGGGTTTATAGGAAAATCAGAATGGTTTTTCCACCATCACGTCGAAACGGCTGGATAGATCTCAACCAAACTTCGTATTTAGAGTATACTCATCCCGGAAAAGGTTTCGATATGCATATCATTTTAAAATCCTTGAACAGACGGGGGGTTTATAGGAAAACCAGAATAGTTTCTCCACCATCACGTCGAAACGGCTGGATAGATCTCAGCCAAACTTCATATTTAGAGTATACTCATACCGGGGAAGGTTTCGATATGCAAATAATTTTAAAATCTTTGAATAGACGGGGTGTTTATAGGAAAACCACAGTGGTTTTCCTCCATTTTCTCTTATACTATTGATTTTCTGTAAATTTCGTTTACCGTACGTGAAACGTCTCTACATTATAAACAACTTTCGTTATGTTCATAATTTACCTTACTCTTCACATGACGGAGAAATTTACAATTTTCTGCTGGTATAATGCTCTGCATTTAGTGACCGACAGACCGACAACGAACCTACAGGTTACCATGGCAACGTCTCTGACTGCATGCCAGTAGGGAAGTAACGTATTGCCATTTTCCTCATCATGCTTTTAAATTCGTGGTTGTTCCTTGGGTAGATGGCAAGAGAGGCGTCAATCGGCTCATCTGCGGGATATTGGCGGAATATCGTTGGAGGTTATAACCGCCCTCGAATAGATTAAGTAATAACACCATTAGTCATCTTCTTATTTGTTTACCTAAGAATCACTGGACCTAAATTTCTCCTCTGTTACCGCTTTATTATATCCATAACTCACGGCATTTACATATTTGTCGTTATCCGGCTGTCCTCAGTTATAATCCATTTTCTATTAGTTTCAACATTCTTAACTGTATTATTTTCTTCCTTAATTACGCCGTATGTACGTGAGTGCTAGAAACTACTGGATGCATTTCCACCAAGATTCGTATTTAGAATACACCTGTCCTTGATAGGTTTTAGGGCAAATATTGTTTCTAAATCCCTGAACTGACTGGGGGTTTATACGAAACCGAAACAGTGATTTTGCACTTCCAAAAAATATACACAACCAAACTTTATGGAAGTCTACCTACCTTGGTAGAAATTAATTTCTAAACCTTTTTTTCTCATGTGCATCATTTCGATACGAGGATTAATAAGGGAGATATCATTAACGGACCGTTTTTCTGTACAAGTCCCATCGGACTTGACTCACGAGCGGGTGCGTGTAAAGCGTATTCCTTACAACTTGAAAACTACTGAAGACATTCGAACCAAAATTTATATTTAGCATCCACCTGTCCAAAGGTAGGTTTTAAACGTAAATAACATTTCATGTTCCGGAATGGACTGGCGGTTTATAGGGAACCGAAATGGTGATTTTACTCTTCCACAATATATACAGAACAAGACCAACCTGACTGGAAATCGACCAAACCTGATGGAATTCCACCTCTAAACCTTTTTTTTTTTCATGTGCATTTTTTCGTCAGGAGGATTAATAAGGGAGATATCAAGAATGGTCACTTTTGCAGGTTAAGTCCAGCGGACATAGCCCAAAAGGTGTTTTACATGGAGCAGATTCCTTATCTATATAAATCAAATCGTAACGACTGTGTGCCTCTACACTGACTATTTTGGCGAAATTTTCGTACAGCTTTCCGTTTAAGGGGTAATAATAACCTTCTCCATCATTTTTGGTTTAGTTTCCTGAAAGTCCTAATTTCTACCCGCCTCGCCCAAAATCCACATTGTGGCATAATCTGCCAGAAGAATAAGAAGATAATTGAAATTTGACAAAATTGTACGTTTTACCCTGTAACGAATGAAAAATCCTATATCATTAAATTTTTCATTTTTTATCCCCGAAGAATATCGAAATATGCAGGCAATTTTAATGATGGTGCAGACCTTCGGAAATTCCTATCACATAACGGATTGCACAATCTCCGTTCAATTTGGAATGATCTACAACCTTGGTCTTATGACTTTTTGCCGTATCTGTATCCCTTTTACGTTTGATTTTTCTCTATTAATCGATGTTAAGTCAATTTGGAATTTTCACATGCATAATTCATACTTTCAATTACTTATATGAAATACAGAATCATCAAACTCTTCACGAAAATTGGCCCACCCAGTAGCCATATGTGAGCCAAATGCTACGTATGTAGCTGTCACATTATTATCCGAAAAGTAATGTAATGTGAGATAATCTTACAAAACCTTTACTCTGTTCCAGGTTTCTAACTCAATCTGACCCAAGAATAGATGACATATCATAGGACCAGCCATTTAGGCCACTAAATCCGGCGTGTCTTATGGTATAATCCTTTGTCGATATGACGTACGTTTAGTAGCAGTTAATCTGTAAATGAAGGTCTTCAATATTGTAAACACGCATATACTTTCGTATGTCGATCTATATATAATCACTGATGTCGATTTTTAGCGATCGAGAAAGGGTGGGTCTGCTATTGTAATCAGTACTCCACACACCGACTTTGACTGGCAGTAGGAAAGGGTTCCTTCTCCAAGTCCTGTGTAACTGTCATTAGTAAGGAAGGCCTGCAATTGTAATGAATAGTTCCCTTCTCGATTTGACTTGCAGAAGGTAAGTGAGCATGCAGTTTTGTTTAAAACTCCCCTACCCGATTGTGTTTGGCAGTAGGCAAGGGTGCCCGCCGTTATAAGGAAATGTCCTCATCTAAAATGTGACTGGCATTAGGCATAGTGGCCTGCTATTTTGATGGAAACTCACCAACTTGGTGTGACTGGCAGTACGCTGGCTGGCAGTAGGAAAAGGGGCCTGTCATTATAATGATAACTGCACAACTCAATTTCGAGTGATAGTAGGGTAATTGCCTACCATTATAATAGAAACTCCTCAACTGTAATCTGTCTGGAAGTAGGAAAGGGGGCTGCCATTTTAACGAAAACTCCCCAAATCGATTCTGTCCGCGTTGTAGGCAATGGGGCCTGCAATTATAATGTAAACTTCCCAACTTGATTGTGAATGCCAGTAGGCAAGTGAGCCTGCCGTTATATCACAAATCCGTAACAAACACTTTACATTGGAAACAACGCACGGGGACCTCCCCATGCTCTTTCTCGGATAACGCTAAGAGGCATGCAATTTTAAAACAATCATATTTACTGCATGTACACTATTTATTTCGATATTCGAATATAATGTAGAATACCGTAGCGAAGCACGGGTACATTCGCTAGTCCTTAATAATGTCATTGCAAGCAGCCATTTTTGATTACTACCTGTGAAAGGGAGTATATACTTCGTCTGGTGATGGAAGCATACTATTCTCTGCTAGCTACATTATGATTCTCTGACCTTCCCCAGCTTCTGAATATACTCAACAGATGGCAGAACGATCCTAATAACTTACACGCTGCTAAGAGAAAATAGTCTACCCACGTACAGACAGGAAGGTATCAAGTCGACAAGTTCTGTATGGCCAGGGACAAACTCTTGGAAAAGCAGGTGTCTGCTTACCCGAACCAGTATTCGGCCACGGCCAATTGTATGTTGCACTATCTCGGGGAAACTGAAACTGTTAAGATCCAGACACGGCCGAATGGTCGAAGCACAAAGAATATTGTATGGAAAAAAAGTGTTATAAACTACATTCTGTCTGTCTGTTAGGTCATCAGCCCAGAGGCTGGTTGGATCCTCAAATAGCATCACCAAAGGCTATGCAGTTATAGGGAAACCACAAAAACCAATGGCAGTACCAAAATGAGGCGTACTAGGCAAGATGAGGAGTGAGTTAGTTTGCCATTGCTTTCCTCACTGGGCCAGACAGTGCTATTGTAGCAGAACTAACCCTATGAGCAACACCTTTCATGACACTCAGACACACTGGTTGTGCTCTGAATGTCATTAATCAGCACCACCCATACCCCAGCAGTTACCGGTATTAAATGTTCATAAAACTATTGAAAAGGGTAGGAAAAAGAATATGACTGTGACAGGCGTATCAAGACGAGTTATCTGACTATTTATAAGGAATGCAGTGTGGGTCCACTAGTAGGTGGCGTGCCAGATGCGACCGTGCAGCATGCGACCCGCGCCACTAGCGACCGCATAATCTGTAACCGTGCTGGATGCGACCGGCTTTGACAAACAAATTGTCGTTTGATAAGTTGTGTCATCATCCAAGATAAGGTAAGCTAAACGAAGTGCAAAGCCATTTCAATAAGTCCTATAGGCAGCTACTGCCCCTACTTACGAAACATGGTGATGCGTTTACGTCTTTACTGGGCGAGCTGGCCATGCGGTTAGAGGCGTGCGGGCCTGAGCTTGCATCCGGGAGATAGTGGGTTCGAATCCCACTGTCGGCAGCCTGAAGATGGGTTTCCGTGGTTTCCCATTTTCACACCAGGCAAATGTTGGGGCTGTACTTTAATTAAGACCAGGGCCGCTTCCTTCCCATTCCTAGCCCTTTCCTATTCCATCGTCGCCTTAAGACCTGTCTGTGTCGGTGTGACGTAATGCCACTAGCAATAAAAAAGATCCTAATTCTCTGAAATTATTTACGACTTAGGCCTATTTATTTATCGAGTCCTATTAATATCGGGAGTGTCCGAGGACGTGTTCGGCTTGCCTGGTGTAGGTCTTTCTACCTGACACCCTTGGGCGGCCTGCGCGTCTGGATGTTGGATTATGATAATGAAGTAGGGAGAGATGAAACCCGGTTTCGGCACGTAGCCTACTCCTCTCGAATAATACCAAGGGGTCTGCTCAATGCTTTACGTCGCCATCCGACGGCCGAATCCCGGCTTTTGGCATGCTGTCTACCACCAATTTTTCTACCCTGCCGGCCAACATTCTGATGGTGATTTTTCATTTTTTTTCATCCAGGTTAAGTGGCTCAGACGGCTCAGACGGTTGAGATGCTGGTCTTCCGACTCCAACTTGGCAGGTTCGATCCTGGCTCAGTCCGGTGGTATTTGAACGTGCTCAAATACGTCAGCTTTGTGTTGGTGGATTTACTGGCACGTAAAACAAGTCCTGCGGGACTAAATTCCGGCACCTCGGCGTCTCCTTAAACCGTAAAAGTAGTTACTGGGACGTAAAGCCAGCAAAATTATTATATTTTTCTTCCGACCAGTGGCACTCGAACCTGCTAACAACGGTGTCAGACCTTTATTTTAGAAAAGACCAAGTTAGCTACTTTTAAGCAATCTGCCACTTGCTGACAGCCCTTAATGCAGATCAATTGTAAGTGATTGATGGGTCGCATGCGGCACGGTGCTTATCCGCTCGGTCGCCATTGGCACGATAATGGGCGGGTCGCATCCGGGACGGTCGCATCTGTCACGTAACCCACTAGTATATACGTAAACGTTATCAATTACTGAGAGGTATAATGACCTCGTGTCTTCTCTTATGTCGATTATATTACAGCCACAGAAAGAGTATTTGAAATCAGAAGAAACTTAGGCAAAACTTGAAATTTACATGCCAACACCATACGTAAAGTCCGACTCGTTGGCTGAATGGTCAGCGTACTGGCCTTCGGTTCAGAGGGTCCCGGGTTCGATTCCCGGCCGGGTCGGGGATTTTAACCTTTAACACCATCCTCCACCACAATAATACGCAGTTACCTACACATCGTAGGGTCTGCCTTACAAGGGCTGCACTCGGCTAGAAATAGCCACGTAAAACCATTTTCCAAAATAAAATAAAAATTATTTTAATACTAATTTGGTACACCAGTAAAGGCAAATTTGTACATCACTTCACGCCAGTATTGTTTCCCTTAGGCTTCATAGTAAGACAAAAGCTTTATTTAGAACTTCATTATTTCGTACATACCTTCTTGTAATGTTTCCTTTCAGTCGCATCATCTATGTATTTTTCACTACTGCTCTCAGAACTGGTAGGAATATAGGCCTATTGAGAATCGGATTTTTCTGAAACCTTCTTTATATCATAATAATCTGATATCATTATAATGCTTTGAGCAGTAGCTACATTCACAACACTCGCACGTGTAACGAAACAACATTGGTTCCCTCCCAGCTCTCGCGCAGATACAGAATACGCGCCAGGTTGACCAACAAACGAACCAGCAGCAAAGAGTACCGCAGGTTTTTTCAATTTCCTGCTACTCTGTAGGCTATTGTTAGATGTGTCTTAACTTTTTTCCAAGACTTTAATAAGTTTCTTTGCTATGGGCTGTACGTCGCACCGATACAGATAGGTCTTACGGAGACGATGCGAGAGGAAAGGCCAAAGAGTTAGAAGGAAGTGGTCGTGGCCTTAATTAAGGTACAGCCCAAGCATTTGCCTGGTGTGAAAATGGGAAACCACGGAAAACCATATTCAGGGCTGCCGACAGTAGGATTCGAACCCACTATCTCCCGGATGCAAGCTCACAGCCACGCTGCCCTAACCGCACCGCCAACTCGCCCGGTTTAATAAGTTATAACAGCCATCATAATACCGTTAGTGCTGTTGGCACAATCAAAAATGTAGATAGAACCTGTTTATTCCAACTGAATGATGAATTTTGAAGATACAACCTTTTATTTTCTCGTCATAACTCCGATAAAAATTAAGATATGTTTATAAAACTCGCATGTGAAATAGTAGTAGTAAAATCAATCGCTGTATAACAATAACTCAATTTCACCCCAAAATGTAGTTACAAACTTTTCGTTCTCATGCAGCGATGTATTTATTTATTTATTTATTTATTTATTTATTTATTTAATTATTTATTTATTTATTTATTTATTTATTTATTTATTTATTTATTTATTTATTTATTTATTTATTTATTTATTTATTTATTTATTGACCTGACAATTGCCCACTGCGAAGTAACTCTGGTTACTATCAGCCAGTTGTAAATAAAACTGTAGTGAGCTGACTATTTATGTGTCTTTTATTTCACTGAAGTGCGACTTCTACCGGGTGATGATGTTACGAAAACTCAGTGGTAGCCTACTGTCCATAATTTGCCCTTTCCCGTGTATTTTATTTTTCTCTGTTGATTGTGACACGGTTTGGAAAAAAATAAGTTTGGTTACTCATAATACTCGAGTCGTATTTTCTTTTCTGCAGAAGTGTATGCGTAATGGTATCGATTCTTAAGACTATTTTTATACCAATATCAATTGAATTAATATACTCAATTTAGATTTCTCTCTGTGTAGCATGTCTCCCTCCGATGAAAAGTTAGTTTCATTCAACACTTTTCGAGAAGAAATGAGAGTTCTCTTCGCCTTTGCTTGTTCATTACGTTACTACACAGCCCCTTGTACACTTCTGTTTAGCGTCTACGTCTTGACTGTGAGATTCGTTGACCACGAGATGCTAAATAAAAGGGCGTAAATGGTGCCGTTAACGCGCACTGTTCTTAGAATAAATATATAGCAGAAGACTTCAGACCACAACATGAAATCGTGATGTCGAAACATATGTACGACATATTATTACAAGGGGTTGATAATCTACAATGAAAATCTATAATAATAATAATAATAATAATAATAATAATAATAATAATAATAATAATAATAATAATATATATTTATTTGCAAGCGTTTTAACGTCGTTAACTCAGTTAGATATTCTGCTGAAGAAATGATAGGAAAGGCTTATGACTTGGAAGTAACCAGGTTCATAATTAGTGTACGGTTCCAGCATTTACCTGATGAGAACATGGTAAACCACGGAAGAACAATATTCAGGGCTGCCGAAGGTGGGGCTTGAACCCTGTTTTTCCCGAATTTAAACTCAAATGTACTGCGTAGCGAACACAGTCGTTAAAATATAAAATATATTTAAAAAATTCAGATACCTTTTTCATGTGAAATAATTCCATATCAGTGTGTTTTAAGGGAACAGCATATACAGTAGATAAATTTTGTGTGCATAAGTTGGTCATGTTGACGATCCCATATTCCAGCGTGGATGTAGTCAACAGGGAAACTCATGACCATTCGTCTTTTTTTTTTTTTTTTTTGAAAGGTGAACTCGTGAAATATGAAATAATTTGAGTAGCTTACCAGGAGCGCCAACAATACAAGGATGCTGATCCGAAGGAGGACGGCCATCGTGATGGGGGTGTCCCTCGTTCCCAGCCTCAGTCTCTCTTTTAAATCTTCTTGCAAATACGAATGTGTGCCATGTGCCTCACCACGGAAGAAATAAATGATACTTTTATGGACTACGTCGGCATTAAACTTCCTTTAACGACTACAGAAAGCAGTAAGAATGTGCTCGTTAATCAACCTGTTAAGATAGCGTGTAAGATCCGTCCGTAATGTGATATCCTCAAACACTTTTGTGTGGATTTATCAGATACGATCGTTTTATTAATTTCCAGAAGATTAAGTATTATATTTCATTTTATTTATTGACTAATTAAAAACGTGATATTGGGGTCATCTTAAACTCCTCCGTTCTTTTAATTTAGTTTTTATTTGACCGACGTGGTTAGACTCTAGTACTTAAATGTTTGCATGCGTGATGTCTCAGGTTTCTCTGGTGTAGTCGACACGATGGTATAACAGACCGATGTTCATACCCCTACCGCACCGCCTTGACGTCAATTTCAACACAAACCTTAAATCTCAATGTACGGCATTGCTGGGTGTAATGACGGTGACTGTTTACTTAAAGGACTAAACCATGATTAGTGTTTTAGGTTGCATCAAGTACATGTAGTAAATGCCGAAGAGATGGTAAATATAGAGCAGAAATGGCCTGCCGGACACTGGTAGGAACCTTCCGATTGCGCGTCGGATGCTTCACTGATGGTCTCAGACATGTTTATTCGTCTGGAAAGGTTCTGAGCTTCAGGTTTGGCACTGCTACCAGCCCAAATGCTTGTCGCCCACGACGAGTTAAGTAAAAGAAAGGGGGAACGAAAGATATTTAGATAAGAATCGGAATAACTTGACGCAAGATATCGATGCTGTAATCAGTGTGGAGGATGAAAATGGGAGAGTTATCACTTTAAGCAATGAAATATTAAAAAAGTGGAAAGAATTATGAAAAACTCATGAATGAAGGTAGAAAGCGAATGGGTGGAAGAATGCCAGCAGGAAACGAAGGAGTTCTCAGTGTATTGACAAGGCGGATTCAAATATAACTATTTTAAATAGTTCTGAAATACATTTCAGACTAGTCAATACGGACCGTTCGGCATGGCTTCCATCTTGGATCACCCCTGTCACTGTTTAGCCTCCTTGTGGACACAATGTACTGAAAAATCCAGGACCAAGCTCCAACAAGGTCACTCTTTGTAGTTGACAATGTATTTATCTCAAACACCAGAGGAGAAGCCCACAGGAAGAGCTAAAGAAGTGAGTGGAAACAGTGGAACGTGAAGGACTAAAGGTTAATGAAAGGAAAACAGGATATATCGAATGTAACAGGTAGAAGGGTGGGATGCTGACCTTATTGAAAAACGGAAGTAAAATATCTTCAGAGTGTGCTCAAACAGAATTTTGGATATACGGACGATGTCAAGGATACGGGCAGGCTGGATAACATTTCAGGAGACATCGGGAATCCTTGCGGATAGGAAAATCCCAAAGAAACTAAATATAGAAGTGTGTAAACAAGTTGCAAGACGCAGCATGGAGTGCAGGGGGTTAAGTAACAAGGAACAACAGGATGCTCCCTATAGAGGAAACGAGAAACTTCACGAGGATAGTATGTGAAACCCTTGCCAGTCGTAGAAGGAATGGGGAATTTCCGGCAGATATGAAATCCACAAGCATTATCAACATGCTAAGAGAAAGAAGACTATTCTGGTTTTTGGTACGCTCATGTGCAAAGAAGGGAATAAGGGCACTTGCTCAGAAGAGTGACGGAGAAACATAGGGAAGGGGAAATAAGGTCTCGGAAAGCCGAAACTGACCTTGGAACGGGAGATAAAATGGGTGAGACATAACTCCCGCTTAACATTGAAGATACCCAGGACAGCATGCTATAGAAAAGTCACTGCCGTATTGCCGACCCGGCATAAGGATATGGCGTCCAAGGGAAAGAAAAAGAAATTTCCTTTTACAACTTGCTTTACGTCGCACCGACACAGATAGGTCTTATTGCGACCATGGCACAGGAAAGTGGGAAGGAGTAGGAAGGAAGCGACCGTGGCCTTAATTAAGGTACAGCCCCAGTATTTGCCTGGTGTAAAATGGGAAACCACGGAAAAGCATCTTCAGGGCTGCCGACACTGGGGCTCGAACCCACTGTCTCCCGAATACTGGATACTGGCCGCACTTAAGCGACTGCAGCTATCGAGCTCAGTAAAAGAAATTTCACAGTTACAGCAAAGCTAAAAGGAAGTCATAGATGTAGTACGATCTACTATAAAACCTGTGGTTCTTGGCCAAGCTGCTACCAATATCACCCCCACCAGGTCCATCAACAAGCGCATATCCTCATTGTGACAGTGATGGAGTGTAGCAGTGTGTCCTCAGAGAGTGATGACGTTAGTGAAAACACATTATAGTTATTTGCTCGGCTAGAAATGAATGGCTTGGTATTTGAAAAGTATTTATCCAAATTAAGTGCAGAACGTGTAGCTTGAAGACTAGAAGTCACAAAAATTGTTGACTCTTCTACTACTAACGCATGGTACAGAGAACGGAGCAGAATGTCATATAATTTTTCTATGCACATACCGAAACGGACTGGGTGCGAATAAACGGCCTCTGAAAGGACACACTTTATCGGTTTTTCACAATAAAGCGCAAGTGTTCCTCCAAAACGGAAATACCTTCGGTCTGTTCCAGTTGGTCAACCCATTCAGAAGTAGGAAACACACACTACCAAAACTTCAATGTATGCTGCAGTGCGTTTACAAGTGGCTTGTGTGCAATGAGTTGTAACTAAACTTATAAATGCGCTACACCAAACACCCTTATTTGTAGCATTTTTATTGCTTGATAATGTACCCGCCCCTACCCATGAAGTCTCCGGCGATAAATCAGCAGGGTCGTTAACTGGGTATAAATCAAGTGGACATCATAAATATATACTAAAAAACTTAGCGGCATAAAGGGCATGACAATACGGGTGTTATATAACTAAAATCGAATGAGAACACTATTTTAGAATATTAAAATCAAAGAGTTTATGGTCCTCCTGATGATTGTGAGAAATGACGCAAATATAGCATATTGAATTTACATGAGTAATGCCAAGTTTTGCAGTTAGCATGTTGTTCAGATCGTTTCAATTTGTTTTGAGGATGAGACTAGTATCATAAAACCTAAATTTGATCATGACCTCATATATACGGGATATTGAGCAATAAATAAATAAACTCATATTAAAGAATTCGCACTAGATACACAGGAGTGTTTCAACACGAAATGCTCTAGTTCGGAATATAACCCAGCATACACACAATCAATCCCAGAATTGTAACCTGCGTTGACAAATCAAAATAAAATGCACTCACGAAAATGAAACAAAACATAATACAATAGACACAAATGAACACGGATCTCCACGGTGTGAGGTTCGAACAAGTGATCACTGGACTACATAGATGGGCACTAGAAACCATAATCATCATATTCACGCAAAACAAAAATGGCTGCTTTACACTAGCTAATTGAGTCTATCTCTGACCAAAGTACTTTAAATGAAAGGATAATCGTCTTAACGAGGCACCTAACACATAAACCCTGGCTTTGTTTCGCCTCACAGATATAAACCGCTCTCTCTTCCTTCTAAATAACTCCCCTTTGTTGGTAGTTCTCTGTCACATAAATAAATATCTGCTCCAGTCTGTCAACCGACACACATCTTAAATCGGTGCAATACTTCACTCTCACATACAACCTTACCTGCCTTCACGGCTTTCATATTATTGTTGCTTATAAATTCATACTTAGCCCATTAACATACTAGTTTACAGAGGCATTTCATCTCATACTCCATTTCACAGCGGGTGTTCAATCTTTCCAACTCAGATTCCCGGCTTCCAATCTCTGCTGTCTCCCAATGTTACATCTCTCCCTGTGCATCGACACAAAACTCACTACCAAATAATTGGCCATTAAAAATACTTACCTCAAAAACTCTATTAAATTCTTAGGACGACATTACTAACTTCTCAACTCACAGCAATTTATTTAATTTATGAACGAATTTAAAATCTTCATCTCTCGCCAAGCTACCTGGGAGGACATGGTTCGAACTTCACGATGGCTCACTCCGGCAATCCTTCCATCCGACGACTAAACTATATCAAAATACTACTCGCATGCATGATGATACCATTGGCTGAGTGCCAATCAACATGGGAAAACCATTCCAGTAGACTCTACTGACACTAACCATTCTATACTAAGACAAACTATGTAAAAACGAAACTCGAGAAAAATTTCCAAATGAAAAATGAAGAATAAAATACAATCTACCGTGTTTACAAAATCTAATTCACTTAGATTGGTTACTAATTGAACACTGTGTCCTTAACTATCACATTTATATATTAAAAGAAGGAAACCCTACCAATTTATTATTTACAAATTAATGAACTTTAAATGGATATTCCGTTGTACTTCCAGTCATGCTAGTAAAATAAGGGTACTTAGCCTCATCCTCCTCCTCCAGACACCTCGTGTAGCTACGGGATGTACATCGTAATGATTTGCTGATGCTATTTGTTTTACGTCGCGCGGAAACAGATAGGTCTTATGGCGACCTAGGGATAGGAAAGGCCTAGGAGTGGGAAGGAAATGGCCGTGGCCTTAATTAAGGTACAGCCTGGTGAGAAAATGGGAAAGCACGGAAAACCATTTTCAGGGCTGCCGACAGAGGAGTTCGAAACCACTATCCCCCGGAGGCAAGCTCACAGCCGCGTGCCCCTAACCGCACGGCCAACTCACCCGGTAATTATTTACTGATTCATGTCTTCTATTTCCACTGCTTTGATGACCAGTTCCGAACTGGAACAGGTTTCGTTATGAAAATATTCTCCGTGTTTAAATGTAGAGGAACTGCGTATGAGACTCCCATCTATCGACAGCTCGAATAAACTGCTTCTTGAAAGACAAAAGAAACGAAGAGAAATTTGGCTGGACTTTTATACTAGAGAAGCCATGGTAAATAGATCTTGGGCCAACACGAATCAAGACCTCCGACACCTGGCGACCTCAATAGCTGTGTGTGCATGGGTACCACCACAAAGTATGCAAGAACAAGCGTTTTCACGATCCCTGGAATAACTGTATATGTGAGTTGTGCGATCAACCTTGTGATCGATACCACATTAACACTTGTAAAAACGAGCAATATCCCTGGTAGACTATTGTGCTTAATTAAAATGTATGTATGTATGTTAGTCCTCAGCCTGAAGACTGGTTGGATCCTCAACAGTTCCGCCATCAGCTGTCATAGATGGCCTAGGCATCACTGAAGAGGCGTACTAGGGAAATGAGGGGTGATGTAGTTTCCCGTTGCTTTCCTCACCGAGACAGAAATTGCTATTACATATCAGTCTGCCAAGCCCACTGAAATGCATGCACCAACTGACCCTATGAGCAATATTTTCACACCATTCATAGCAGGACTGGCTGCAGAAGGAATGGCATTACTAGCATCACTCATACCTCGAGTCACTTTCATTTTGTCAAAGCCAAAGATAAAGCTGAGACAGATCAATGAAAGTAGCAATTAAAATGTGTACAATCAAAATGTGGGGTAAAATGTATCGCACAAACTTATGTAACTTATGTAACATACAGTATATACACAACTTTTGTGCATTTCTTAATAATAGATGTAGATTGGGGAGGCGTGTGGAATATTATGAAAATGTATCTGTAACTGCAATGTTTACAGAGGTTGATTTGGGAGTTGTAACAGTTATTCCTATTTTATGGCTAACGAAGGGAAAAATGATGTTTGAGATTTTCACGTCATTTCAAGTTATCGTCCTGGTTACGAACAAGTTATTAAATTATATTTACTAAATTGATAAAAAATGTGGATGATTTCCTTGGCGCAATCTGCAATCACCAACTTCCCACCACCGCACTGGTGCGAACACAGCGAAGCCGGTCATAGTCAAAGATCACGCGCAATGTGTAAAACGTTGTCTATAAGGAAACAGGAATATCGTAGTTATTGTCGTGTTGTATTCGTCTTGGAAACGAAGGGAGTGACCACGCAGTTTTTGAAAGATTTGTTGTCTTGAAGTAGGCAATTTTGGCAGTGTAGTTCCAGCGAGGATATGTATTCCAAGTAGGTGCCATGATGTTGTAATCTGACAAAGAATCTTTTTATATCACAGGCAGACGATTTTCCATGGTTTCCGCTTCCCCTTTTTGCCTAGAATTGTTGTCATGACATTTAGTAAAGAGCGACGAATTTATGATGCTATGTTATCGGAATGTTTATGATCTGAGAGAGTGTACTGTCGCGTGAGATTTTTGATAACTTCTTGTCATGTAAGAGTGGGACATTTTGGGCTGTGTTATTCCGCACTGGCTAAAATGATATTTTACAATGGTTTCTTTTTAAATGTAGAGATATTGCTTTGGGAAGTTTCGTATGTGATGGCGAGCAAGTGTGACACGCACCACCTGTAGTGTTGACGGAGGGTGACTCGCCGGTACATGTATGTTTACAAAACCAGCGAAGCGAGTTTTATAATTTCCATAAGAGTGTCTTAATTGCCATTATAGGCGAGCTGCATGCGACTGTTTATGCTCGACGATATTATAATTCAATTTTTTAAATATTCATAAATTTCTGTCCAGATGTCGCTTGACAGTTGAGTTTACTGAACAGAGTGCAGAGCGCATGAGCTGGGTTATTGATTTTCCGTGAGTGGATCAGAGACCTTGACAATGTCATATGTATTCAAAGCTTTGAAATGAGGTTATCATAACTTTGCTTTATTTCAAAGACAAATTATTTATTGTGCAGTTGGTGAAGTGAATTTGCGGGAATGTGCCGTGTGGTCGTGGAATATTGGAAGTAGAGGTACATTGATGTTAATATGTGTGTCCGACATGTTTGATTTTGGAAACAAGTGTGAAGCTAGTGCGTTGAGCGCAGGTACGATGCTATCCTTACCTCATTGGTCAAACAGTTGTATCATAATGAAAATCTGAACTCTGATTGGTGGAGAACCGGTATCATAATGAAACTTCAACTGAAATGAGCCTTATAAACATTCAGTTTTCTGGCATGTAATATTTATATTTCGGCATCGTCGAGCATAAAGATGTAAATCGCCTTTTATTGCGAAATTGAGAGTTGTTTGAAATTGCAATCGGTGACTTTTAGACCTGGGAGTGTTAGTCGTTTGGTTGGAATAGTTTTGTTGGTATTGGGGTTATTGTTGTTGGTGGTTCCATGGAGTATTGTGGTGATTATTGTTCTCGTTGGATCTGAGGGATGCTCGTGTAGATGATATCCTAACGGGAGAAGGCTGTTATGGTACTATAGGGTCCGCAAAGCTGACCTGTGCACGACATGGTAGCTTAAGGGGATTTCGCCACGAAGCCATAAACAGCGGGTGAGTGACGTAGCATCGGTGAGCGTACCGCAGTGTGGATTCGATGATGTTGCGGTTATCATCCCCGAATACTTAAGTTGCCTTTACATGTTTATATTTCTATTGAGGTGGCAGTATATGTTATCTACACGGCTGTTAATGTAAACAATGAGTGAATAGGATTTTCCATTAATATTTTATTTAATCACTGAACGTGTAGGATGATAAACAAAATAGGAGCACATATGATCATTTTCTGGTGCAGCAATGGTTTGACAGGTCATGTAATTCGACCAAAATCATATACAGTAATCAAATCCAAACCTTAAAAATAAAACTTTTGTTTTATTGCATTGTAATTTGGTTCGTAGGAAAATATCGCTTTTCCGTTATTATTCTTGTATCTGATGAGGACATACGTATACATTTAACGTAACGTTAATAATTATTTAGCCGGACCAAGTGGCTCAGACGGCTGAGGCACTTGTTTTCTGACCCCAACGTGACAGGTTCGATCCTGGCTGAGTCCGGTGGTATTCGAAGGTGCTAAAATACGTCAGCCTCATGTCGTAGAGTTACTGGCACGTAAAATAATTCCCGTGGTGGTGGTGGTGGTGGTGGTGGTGGTGGTGGTGGTGATTATTGTTTTAAGAGGAAGTACAACTAGGCAAGCATTAACTCCCGTGGGACTAAATCCCAGTAATTCGGCGTCTCCGAAAACCGTAAAGGTATTTATTATGAATTAAAGCCAATAACATTTTTAAAAACAATAATTTAACTTAATAAAATTAATGGTCTTACATGTAAAATTTAACACCAGTTTTGTGGGGATGTCTGACCTGAAAGTTTTTTCTTTTTCATGTTTGTTGTAGAAGCTTCACTTCCCTTAATTAACTTGTAGTTGTTTTGTTTTGAATTTTATTATTGTTAAATGCACTTAGCATTTATTAATTAACTAACGATAAATTATAACGTTTTATTTTAGCATGCTGATGCATTTAATTTGTTTTGGGATCGTAAATCCAATATCAGTTGATTCGACTTATCTTTCGGCCATAAGCCCTATTAACTTAAATTTAGTGTTGATGATAATCAATCCATCAGGACTTTGGAGGTCAATCCGATTCGCTTAAGGCCTCAGGTGACTCTCATCGACCATGTTGACGTTGACGTTAGTGAGTTGCCTAACAATAACAATAACAATAACAATAAAGAGTGTTTAGAGTTCGAGGCTCGGAAGCTAGATTTTCCAGAATCACATGGAACTACCCACGGCTATCAAAGGAAGTTTTCAGGTAGTTATTTTTGTTGCTCTGAGGAAATATTTTCCTTTTGCGATGGTTTTACTATTTTGTCCTTCAGGTACAGCTGTAAGACTATATGGCCATACTTTTTTAAAATGCTATTTGTTCGGGGCGTCGACCGATGTGGATGTTTTGCCCCAACTGGCACCATATTGTATGAACCTGCATGTAACTGGAATGGTGGTAGTGTGGAATGTCGATTAAGGACGTCACAAACACCCAGTCCCCAGGCCAGGGATAGTTATCATTACAATTTAAAAACCCTGAGCCGGATTGCAATCGAACCCGAGGCCGCTGGGTGACAGACGGACACCAAGGAGCTGGACATATCGCCATACTACTCCGCAACATTATAACATTTTGTGGACACCACCGCGGTCGTCAATGCAGGTGACTTGTTCAGTGACTCGCTTATTTGTTCATTTTCCTATATTTAAATTGCTCTTTTCTTTTAAATAAATTGCATTATATCCCCTTAACCAGCGTTTGATTTCACAAATAGAATTAGAGACTTCACTGTTCCCATAGCCTTGTCTGCAAGTGACCAAGAACCATTAGAACCCCTGAGAAGACAGAATGCTCATAAATACCATCGACTAAGTATGCTGAACATCAACTTTTGCAGGTAAGCTACGATTAATGGATTCAATAATATTTACACACAATTAGGTTCAAGGTATTTGTTTATCGCATGCCTTATTTTCGTTCGATCGTTCGTTCGTAATCTCTTTATCTTCCAGGGTCGGTTTTTCCCTCGGACTCAGCGACGGATCCGACCTCTACCGCCTCAAGGGCAGTGTCTTGGAGCTTCAGTCTCTGGGTCGGGGGATACAACTTGGGAGGATGACCAGTACCTTGCCCAGGCGGCTTCACCTGCTATGCTGAACAGGGACCTTGTGGGGGGGATGGGAAGCAAGAGGGAAGGAAGCGGCCGTGGCCTTAAGTCAGGTACCATCCCAGCATTTGCCTGGAGGAGAAGTGGGGAAACCACGGAAAACCATTTCCAGGATGGGTGAGGAGGGAGTCAAACCACCCACTACTCAGTTGACCTCCCGAGGCTGAGTGGACCCCGTTCCAGCCCTCGTACCACTTTTCAAATTTCGTGGCAGAGCCGGGAATCGAACCCGGGCCTCTGGGGGTGGCAGCTAATCACACTAACCACTACACCAGAGAGGCGGACTGTGCCTTATTATCACTTAATGAATATGTTGATTATTATGGTGGCTTATTTATCGCGTGGAATAACATGCAAACGGAATTTGAAAATGTGACCATTAATACTCGTGACTATTGAGAGTTTATTTTAACTGAGATGGGCATTAGCCATGTCTCGCTATCACTTATCATGGTCAGTTGATGTGAAATAATAAAAAGCTATAGTTATTCTATAGAACACATTACAAAATCTCCATGCATTAACCGACAATATTCTCTATTTCTAAAATTCAACTGGCAAATTATATCCCGTTAATGATCAACCAATCCACCATCTAGAACAAGGCTGACTCATAACTCAAACAAACAACCTAGTATCAATACATTTTTAAATTTCCCCCATTAATATCCCGTTAACAACAATTGGGTGTCACCTAGAGCCTATTTTCAAAACGAGCACAAATTATTTAAGAGAGCCAAACAAACTTTATTGGCTTGTGATACGTTGCGGCGATTGTTACATATCAGTTTGGTTCATCAGAACTCATTTCCGTCATAACATTGGTATTTCATCTACCCTTCACTTATTTGTCACTTTTAAAATCAACATCATGCTGAAAATTGCTCGTCTCTATATCTCATCGTTACACGTTGAATACCGCACTCGATTCAAGTGGCTAATACACTTACATTAACCCTGACGTGCGGAGATACAACTCGTAGCTTAGAGTCAGTCACGACTCTCAATCATCATATCGGAACAGCACACATATTTATCAGGCGCTCTTTCTCCTCTAATAAGACCTTTCAATCACTAAAAGAATCGTTCTAGCACACACCACATGCAAACATGGCAATCACTCTTCCGTATTTATTGCAGACTAGCAGAAGTACCCGTTCTTCGTACGGGTTATCAGAGACTGGCTTTAGTTACTCATACTATCGGCGTGACTGACTTCATTAGATATTTAGATCACGGGTGTATTTACTTAAGTACGTAGAAATTGTCATGTTTGGAATTACAGTGTATCTTCTTCTTCTTTCCTTCATGGGGCCTCTAAATATTAGTTCCTAATTAGCATCGACCTCTAAGATCTTTTGCTACCATGATTTTCCTTCATTCCCACCTAGATATACCTGCTCCCTTCACAAAGCTGCAGGTTTAGTGTAGGTATACTTCCGAGATATACCTGCTCCCTTCACAAAGCTGCAGGTTTAGTGTAGGTATACTTCCGCTAGATAGTGCCACAAATATAAATATTATTGAATGTATTTGTTTGATCCGACATTTCGTAACTATTACAAATGATCAAGGAAATGCGCGATGCATAAAAGAAACTACTGTAATTATCGAGAATTATAATTCTCGGGGCTTGTCACTCATGTTGTGCATATATAATGAATCTGAGTATAAATGTTGAGAAATTTTTTCAAGTCATGGGCGCACCTTCTTGACAATTGTGTACAGTATATAGGTTGTTTTCATGGTTACAATGATCGTAAAAATGGACCAAAATATCGGCACTAATAACATCAGTGATCCTGCTACTCCATGATTTGATTGAAAAAAGTTTAAACTATAGGTAACAGACTCCGCAAAATGCTGAAACCTAAGCCAATATGTAAAAACGGAGGCCCGTCGGCAACCGCTGGAGATCTCCGAAGCTATTATTTTTATACTTCACTCCCTTTCCATCCCCGCCCAAAGAAGTGCTATGAGCGTCTTATACAACAGTTTAGTTTTTCCAGATAGTAAGTCATATGTGTATCAAATTTGGTTGGCAGCTATGCAAAAATGTACATGCATAATGTATCTTGGAGCTGACGTTGCCATGGTTACGGCCGTCCGTTTCTTTATCCGATTCCTAGAGCAGGGGTAGTGTGGTTCCGATATTTCCATAACGGTTGGTTTTAGGGCCTTAAACATGGTTTTCGTGCCCGAAGTGTTTACAGAGTTTTGCTCTCTGCGTCAAGGGCCTTAACATGAGCTTTGTTTCGTCCTTGTTCGACAAATTCGAATTCGCCTATATTAGTCTATTATTTTAATATTTTTATATCTCCCTCGCCGCCCCCCTCGAATTGTTTTGAAAATAAAATACAGCACATGTTACTCACTGGCAATGTAGCTTTCTATAGGTGAAGTAATTTTTTAAATCGGTTCAGTAGTTTTTGAGTCTATCCGTTACAAACAAATATACAAATGTTTCCTCTTTATAATATTAGTATACAAGTTTACATTACATCCCTACACATGAGGTTACCGTCAGGAAGGGCATCCACTCGTAAAACAGGGTCAAATCCACATGCACGACACAATTCGCACCCGCAACCCCACAGGTGTGGGTAAAGCGATAGAAGCAGAATATACTCATTTTAAAAATTCAGCCGTTTTTATTCTTTTCACCCCTTAAGTGGATTTTCCAAAAAGAGTGTGTTCATTTTTAAAGGAGATTCCAAGTACCAATTTTAAAGTCTGTAACACCTTCATTTTTTTAGATATATGTATCCTCATATAAATAATTCAACTCCTTCCTCACTTCTTTTCACACCTACCCACCCTCCGTAAGTGGAATTTCTGAAAACAAATTATTGTGTTCTTTTATTTTTAAAGGGGACTTCAAATATCAATTTTCATGTCTGTAACACGTAAGGTTTTTGTGATTTATTGTAGATAATTTCGCTGCTGTAGAATCCTGGAGCTGACGTTGCCATGGTTACGGCAGTACATTACTTTATCCGATTCCTAAAGCAGGGGTACTGTGGTGCCAATATCTCCGTAACGGTTGGTTTTATGGCCTTAAAACATGGTTTTCGGGCCCGTAAGGCTTACCGAGTTTTGTTCTTTGCGTCAAGAGGATTAAATTGAGCTTTGTCTCGTCTTTATACGACAAATTCGATATTTTGCCTATATTAACCTATTATTATTATATCCCCCCGTGCCCCCCACCTCGAATAGTTTTGAAAATAAAATACAGCCCATGTTACTCACTGGCAATGTAGCTTTCGATAGGTGAAGTGATTTTTAAAATCGGTTCAGTAGTTTTTGAGTCTATTCGTTACAAACAAACAAATTTATCCTCTTTATATTATTAGTATAGATCACGGACAAATCCATTATTTAGTTCTCATCCCAATTGTTTTCTTATTCTTAATACTGCATAAATCACTTTAACTTTACTATCATTACACTAGACGTCTTTAACTCGGGGAAATCGTGATTATTATTTGACCACTATGACATTTGTCATCATTACTATTATTTATCAGTATCATTATTATTATAACCAAGGGAACAGGAAGGTTTTAAACAACTATCGAGGTATCTCATTGATTAGTATACCAGGCAAAAGTATTCACTGGCATCTTGGAAGGGAGGGTGCGATCAGTGCTTGAGAGGAAGTTGCATGAAAACCAGTGTGGTTTCAGACCACAGAGAGGCTGTCAGGATCAGATTTTCAGTATGCGCCATGTAATTTAAAAATGCTACGAGAGGAATAAATAGTTATGTCTATGTTTCGTAGATCTAGAGAAAGCATATGACAGGGTACGGAGGGAAAAGATGTTCACCATACTTGGGGACTATGAGATTAAGGGTAGATTATTAAAATCAATTAAAGGCATTTACTGTATGTTGACAATTGGGCTGCAGTGAGAATTGATGGCAGAATGATTTCTTGGTTCAGGGTACTTACAGGGGTTAGACAAGGCTGTAATCTTTCACCTTTGTTGTTCGTAGTTTACATGAAAGGCATAACGTGGCGGGGAAGGATTCAGTTAGGTGGAATTGAAGTGAGCGGTCTGGCCTATGCTGACGACTTGGTCTTAATGACAGATTGTGTCGAAAGATTGCAGTCTAATATCTTGTAACTTGAAAATAGGTGCAATGAATATGGTATGAAAATTAGCCTGTCGAAGACTAAAATGATGTCAGTAGGTAAGAAATTCAACAGAATTGAATGTCAGATTGGTGATACATAGCTGGAACAGGTAGATCATTTCAAGTATTTCGCATGTGTGTTCTCCCAGGATGGTAGTATAGTGAGATTGAATAAGGTGCAGTAAAGCTATTGCAGTGAACTCACAGTTGCCATCAACAGTATTCTGTAAGATAGAAGTCAGCTTCAAGACGAAAATACCTTTACATCGGTCTGTTTTCAGACCAAATTTGCTTTACGGGAGCGAAATCTGGGTAGACTCAGGATATATTATTCATAAGTTAGAAGTAACAGACATGAAAGTAGCGAGAATAATTGCTAATGCATACAGGTGGGAACAATTGCGAGAGGGTAGTCTGAATGAGGAGATAAAGGCTAAGTTAGGAATGAACTCGATGGAGGAAGCTGTACGCATAAAGCGTCTTCGGTGGAGGGGTCATGTGAGGAGAATGGAGGAGGATACCTTACCTAGGAGAATAATGGACTCTGTTATGGAGGGTAAGAGAAGTAGAGAGAGACCAAGACGACGACGGTTAGATTCTGCTTCTAACGATTTAAAGATTAGTTGTATAGAAATGAGGCCACAGCACTAGTTGCAAATAGAGTATTGTGGCGACGTTTTATAAATTCACAGAGGCTTGCAGACTGAACGCTGAACGGCATAGCCGTCTATAATGATAATGTGTGTTTGTGTGTGTATGTATTATTATTTGGTGTCATTAGTGAAATGTCCACCCAATGCTGGTGGAAATGTTGGTTAAACCAATGTGTTCATTGCACTTTGAGATAACTGCGAGATTATGACTACAGATTTCGTAATAAAAGTTATTTCTCCTTCTCGTGATGTTTTTGTTTAAAGATATGATATAGCCTTGTGCCAAATATTACTGTTTCTATGATTAATTTTGATTTGTGTGCCAGTGTTATTTCGCCCATTTAATCAATGTGTTGATAAATTCTCCTTTAGGAATTTCATTAGCCAATTAACCTAGTGGCTTGGCTACGTTAGTACCGTATGTATATTTAGTATATAAATCCATACGCTTTCACAACCATATACTAATGACATAGTAATATGGTCTTCCCACTTCAGATGTTTGCCTCATACTCTGTGTTTACCTCGAACTAGATACACAAAATTTGAAAATAGGTTCTATTCAATTTGTGTCTGTTTGGCTTTCTCTTAGTCAGGATATCGTGGGGAAACAGCTAAACAGAATAACTTGAAGCTGGTTATTCAAATACAATGACAAAGGGGTGTGAAATAAGATATACCGATAGCTTAATGCACAATAGTGCCAAATCAAAATTTCATAAATTGTGGAAAATGCAAAAACAAAGTTTCAACACGTGTTTTGTTACCACATAATGTACTGTTATTTGGTAGTAATGACGTTTTACGTATAATAATCTTTCAGACGTGTTTTTCTAATCAATTTATGTTAACAATTTGCATACATTTGTGCTGATGTCAGGACATGGAACAACTGGGCGCTAGTTAACGCAGTTTTATTGGACATAGGATATTATTGCCTTATCTTGTAAAATTATAAAACAGGTCATAAATTCAATAGAAGGTACATTTCTTCAACTGAATTTAAGAAATATGTACGTTATGTAACGTAGGATTATTACTGAATTGAATCTTATACTAAAATCAACTCAAAATCAAATTTCTCCTAAGTCAATAACGACTGTGTTATCGAACCATTTTTGTGTGAAGTAAACATTATTGCATGAGGTGAATGCAGGTGCTATTTTCATGCATCGCATGCAAAAGAAATTGAATTTTGCACCGATTTTTGATCCAAAGGGTATTTACTGTCATCTAGTCCTTTCATTTGCCTCATCCATTCTTACGGTTGCCCAAACAGCTTCGTAATAAACTCCCTTTGCCGGAGATAAACTGTTTTAAAACTCTTTATACAGCTGGGATGACTCCAGTTATCAACATAGTCAGCAAATCTTTCTTCTTTTTGAAGTAATATAGGTAGCAGTTCTGCGGTTTTTGGTTGAAGAGGGATTAACCTGTATCTCACGGAATTAGTTCTTCACAGAATACTTTAACTTCACCAAGCTGCTACTTTGTGTAAAGCGAAACCATTTTATGCGTAACCAATTGATTTTTTAGTTGTTGTCATCTTTTCTTCTGTTGTGAATTACGCATTTTGTCAATGGATTCTAAATCTTTCTGGCCATTTCCATGATAATTTCGTACTCATGAAGAGTATAAATGCTTTCTCATCCTTTCAATTGTGGCATAAATGGAATCGTCCTCTAGGTAACTATGGTCACATTCCATAAATTTTAGGTCCAGCGTTTTCAGGTTGGGATGTAACTATGTATTCATGGCGTATAGTAGACCAGACAACATGTTTTGGTTCCTGTTCTGTCCACCACACGTGTCTGCAAACAGGATTAGATGAGCAACTGCTGGAATTAGTTTACAAGTGAGGTGTTCTATATAATCCTGATTGGTTGTAGTGGTTTTAGTGCGTTCTGCCTCTTTACACTTAGAGCATTGGTTCTTTCTTAGGAATAAAAATTGTTAACGGTCGTTCAAATTATTTGAAAATATATCTACAGTAAACACACTTCCGATATCTTTGGGTGGTCCGGATTTTCACTGTGCAACCGATGCAATGTAGGTATATTGAGATCAGGAACCAGGTAGAGGTGACTACAGTACTCTTCTTCGTGCAGTAGTGTGCAGAAAGTTTGGGTAACGACGAATTGAAGGCACGCACATGACCAGCAACTTCTTCTGGAGTGCAATTAGATGCTGGTCGTGCTATTCTAGCATCATAACCGTTGTACGTTCCAAATGAAGTCTTACGCTTCAATGCTCCATTTACCATACCTTTAGAAATCCCTAAGGTGATTTAAGCAACAAGTTCACAATCAAGAGGAAGTGCACATCGATGCCCAGTCCGGACATGGCACTAATGCGCACTTGAAATCTCAGAGAATTGAAGAGGCTTGGACTTGGCATTTATATGAGTTTACGACAAAAGTACGCGTGGATATGGTGTTTTTTAATTTGTCGAATTAATATGGATTTCGCCATAGATTTGGACAAGGAATTTAAGTGCACTCGATCCAGCTTCCCAAAAGGTTTCCTTAAGTACCAATATGTCAAAATCACAAAAAATTGGACTTGGCACTATTGTGCATTAAAGTATCGATACATTGTTGATCAGCGTATAGTGGGTAAAAACAACTTTTCACCAACTGTCCAACATCTCATCAAACAACATTTCATTAAAAAGGTTAACGCAGTAATTGTGTATTATCTAATTTCCATCTTTTATATCTTCTTCTTCTTCTTAATCTGTTTATCGTTCAGGGTTGGCTTTTCCCTCGGACTTAGCGAGGGATCCCACCTCTACCGCCTCAAGGGCAGTGTCCTGGAGCTTTAGACATCGGGTCGGGGATACAACTGGGGAGAATGACCAGTACCTCGCCCAGGCGGCCGCACCTGCTATGCTGAACAGGGGCCTTGGTGGGAGATGGGAAGATTGGAAGGGATAGACAAGGAAGAGGGAAGGAAGCGGCCGTGGCCTTAAGTTAGGTACCATCCCGGCATTTGCCTGAAGGAGAAGTGGGAAACCACGGAAAACCACTTCCAGAATGCCTGAGATGGGAATTGAACCCACCTCTGCTCAGTTGACCTCCCGAGGCTGAGTGAACCCCGTTCCAGCCCTCATACCACTTTTCAAATTTCGTGGCAGAGCCGGGAATCGAACCCGGACCTCCGGGGGTGGCAGCTAATCACACTAACCACTACACCACAGAGGCGGACTCTTTTATATCTGTTGTCCTATATTGTTATCGTACAAGATATGATAATGAATATATTTAGAATTGTAAGTCAATCAATGACGAACATCGCTGACAAGTAATTTTGTTAACGAACTATCTGGCAATGGTGGTTGGGGGAGGGGGGGCTTGTTGTGGTGTTTGTAAGCTGCAAAATCGTGTGGTCGTAGCTCCTACTGATCAGGAAGATAATGAAGATGACTATCAAATCGAGAAGAAAAAATATGAAGGATCGATCACTTGAAGAATGAGGAAGAAAGGAATCTTAAAAAGTGATTGACAACTCACATCTCAAATTTTCGAATATCACCCACCCAGTAGAAAAAATTATTGAACCTATCAACTTTTGTTAGTAGTTGAGGTGTGCTTTTCTCTTCAGCTGCTGCGCGTAAAAGAACTCCTGCGGGACGAATATTACTGCTGGTATGAAAAAACCTAGCCCGTTAATGACGGTTATACAGCAGCTAGTGATAAATTAATTTAAAACCCATCGGTCTGCAATATTTCATTCTGTCTTGAATGACGCTACAAGCAGCAGAAGTATAATGTTTGTTTGACAGTCGAACCCTTGTCCCGTTTCTCTTCGGGGTCATGCATGAGGTGAGATGAATCTGTCGTAGTGCGTTTTTATGATCGGATGCCATTCCTGACCTCAACCTCATCATAGGAAATATGAGATGAGATTAATGACGTGATATATGATAGTAGGAAGGAAGAGGATGAAACCTGGTGCTGCACATAGCGTACTCCTGTCGAATAGCACCAATAGCTCAAGGCTTAACGTCCCCATCCGACGGACGAATCACCATCAACAGCGTCATGTGCCCTCACTCCATATATATGCACTGCGGAGAGGTTTGGAATTTAATCCAAGCTTTTGGCACGCAATCTAGCGATTAGAAATTATATACCATCATCTCCCCTTCCCTGCCATCCACCATTCTGATGGGGAAAATTTTTCCGACAAGCGGGACTCGAACCGGCTAACAACGGTGTCAGATCATTTAGACATCAACACATTAAAGATCGTGACCAACAGGCGGGCAGTAGAAGTATTATCTTAATTAAATTATGTCTTTGGGTTTCCATATCTTCAAATTTTCATTTTACGATAAAATATTAACCGAGGCTTAAGAATCGAAGTCACCTGTAAAATAAAGGTATTATGCATGGATAATTTGAAAAACCGAACCGAATGAGGAAGTTGTAAGAATTTTCTTTCAGAAAGCCTAATGTGATCTTGTTGTTTTATGAGTTAATAAACTTTTACAACCAATGTTATTTCATCCCTATTGTATATGACAAACTTATTTCGAAGTGATGTATCTGGATTGTGACAAGTACAATGAAAATTAAAACCACGTCCGAATGTCACGCTGAAATATGTCTTGTTCATCCAATTGATCGTCACACTGAGCTGCGCCATAAAGTTTATTTGACTTCCCAGATGTCACGTAGATCGAAATTACACTCATACCGCTTATTGTTCAATAATGTATAACACATTGGTCATCTGAAGGATCACACAGTTTTTCTCGGTCCGCTTACTCTACTGAAATTTCACACTATTAATCCATAGTTTCTGCTCAAATCAGGGTTTTATGCTTTCTTCTCATTAATTCAGGAAGGAGGCTTGCTTGTTGTTTAAAGGGGCCTAACATCGAAGGTCATCGGCCCTCAGGAAGAAGGGTGGGGGGATGTGTTCAGAATCCTCAAGGAAGCCTACTGAATTATCTAAATTAATTCCTTATATTCACTACCTAATATAAAATATCCAGATTGTCCTGTAATACATTCCCTCCTGTGGAAGAAATGAGCCTACCATTTATCCTCACGAATGTTCTAACTCTGCCTGCGAGATTTTCTGTTAGAAGTCTGAACATGCTGGAGATATCACAGCCGATTCATTCTAAAGTGCTCTACCCAAAGCAGTTTCTGATCTGGGTAGTTGGAATATTAAGTTGGTGTTCTATTATTATTCATTTCATATGTGTTCTAGGGTTATGGCTCTGGGTTGACTAGTTCACAGTACAGATTAATGAACGCCATTTTTAGTGTCAAACTCAGAGTCCGGGTCTGGTTAGGAGACTATTTGAATCGTTTTTTTTTTTGAAACGACACATGTCAAGATTTTGTCACAATTGAGTTAAGGCAAGTAATACAGTCTTTAAGTATAGATCTATCGTTTTCCGCAGAAACTACACACGTCACTGCATTGCTTTATCTGGTAGCTCTGCCTGGGAAATAATAGTTTGTTGGAGAAACAGCACTTGTCACTGTCACTGTACGTTTTAGGTTGATATCTCCAAACTAAGATTTATTGACATGTGCTGTTTCAAAAAAAAACGATTCATTTATATTCTGCGATAGTTTGAGTGTATTGGTAACTGATCGGAACCATTAAATGAGCACACATGACTTTAAACATTCTGAAAAAGCGCCAACAAGTTTCTAGATTTAACTTTAAACATTCTGAATAAGTACCACCAGGTTCCAGGCATAACTGTAGATATTCAGAATAAGTGCTATCGAGCTTCTAGACATTAAAAACACGGAATAGCCAACATGTAAGCCTATGTAAAATACACCGATATTTAAAATGTCAGGAAAACCAATCTAGAACTTCAAACATTCTGAATAAGCACCAACAAGCTTCCAGACAGTGAATATTCTAAATAAGTTGTACCAAACTTCCACACGTAAGTTTAAACGTTTTAAGCGCCACCCATCTTCACACACATATAACTTCAATAAGCGCCACGCATCTTTCAGATATAACTTCAATAAGCGCCACCAAGCTTCCAGATACAACTTCAATAAGCGCCACCAAGCTTCCAGATACAACTTCAATAAGCGCAACCAATCTTCCAGATATCACTTCAATAAGCGCCACCAAGCTTTCAGATTTAACTTCAATAAGCGCCACGCATCTTTCAGATATAACTTCAATAAGCGCTACCAAGCTTCAAGATATAACTTCAATAAGCGCCACGCATCTTTCAGATATAACTTCAATAAGCGCTACCAAGCTTCAAGATATAACTTTAAACACTCTGAATAAGCGCCACCAAGCTTCAAGATATAACTTTAAACTGAATAAGTGCCTCCAAGATTCCAGATATAACCTTAAACATTCCGAATAAGCGCTATCGAGCTTACAGCATTAAACGTTCTCAACAAGCGCTACCAAGCTTCCAGTCATGACATTAAACATTCTGAATAAGCGCCATCAAGCTTCTAGATATAACTTCAAACGTTCTGAATAAGCGCAACCGAGCTTCCAGATAGTAAACATTCTGAATAAGCGACACCAAACTTCCAGAAGTAAGTTTAAAAATTCTAACTAAGCGCCACCAACTTTCCATTTATAACTTCAAACATTCTGAAAAATCGTCAGCAAGCTTCCAGATATAACTTTAAACATTCTGAATAAGCGCCGCCAAGCTTCCAGACAATAAACATTCTGAATAATCGTCACCAAACTTCCAGACGTAACCTTAAACATTATAACTAAGCGACACGAATTTTCCACATATAACTTGAAAAATTCTGAATAAGCGACACCAAATGTCCACCTATAACTTTAAACATTCTCAATAACCGTCACCAAGCTTCTAGATATAATTTTAAACATTCTCATTTAGCGTCACCAAGCTTCCAGAATTAACTTAAAACATAAAGAAATAAATGAACTGGATTAAAGCCACTATATATATTCAATAATAAAGCCAAGCTTTCAGCTAAATTGCATTGGCCTTCATCAGGGCATGTGAAGTTTTGCCTCCGACAGTGAGCAAAGAAATTATCTGAAGGAACGTGAAAGTCATGCCCATATTATCCACGGCCTACCTCACTAACTCGACTCAAGGATCGTGACGCTGTGCTGAGGTGGTTGGGAGGGAAGTTACTGATTCGCTGCCCTTTGTTGACAGTTTGAGTGCGTCCCGCTATGCCATGGTGGTGTTATACATGTATTTCTGCAGTACAGGTTTCCATGTATATGATAACTTGAAGCCGTCTTCCCTGCTGATGTTATTTGGGCGCAGCTCTATCTCTATGGCTTCCCTCACAAGACGAGCACAGAAGTCTTTTACAGGCGCGATGACCTTCGCCTGATCAAAGAGGATTTCATGGTCTGTACTGTTGAGATGTTCTGCTAAGGCATACTGGCTTATCGTGTTCTCCGTGGGGGATGAAATAGCGACATTCTTTACCGACCTGATGTGTTCTTTCACCCTGATGCTAACAAGCCTTTTTGTCATGCCAACGTATGAACAACCACAACCACATGAAATTTCATATACGCCCGGCGTTTCAAGATGTGGTTTTTCTTTGACTGGTCGAAACAGACATTTGAGCTTCCGGTCTGCGGTGAAAACTGGAATTATATTGTACTTTTTAAGAATGCGCCCTGTTCTGTCAGTTATACCTGCCACGTAAGGAAGGAATACTTTTTTCTTTTTGCTATAGTCCTGGTTGGTACTATCCAAGTTAGGCTCCTTGATCTTCATAGCTCGTGTTATGTCTCCTGATGTATAGCCATTTTCTTCATGGATGTTGTCAGCTCTCTCAGTGCACCCGAGCATTCGTATCGCATATCTTGTTCTTGGACGAATCGCGCTTCCACAATAATGGGAACGTCTATCGCCACAACATGCACTACTGGAGTCCGGACAATCCTCACTGGGTGCGACAGGCGGCCCATCAAGTAAGATGGGGAATGAATGTTTGATGTAGAATCTTGGGGAGTGTCTGATTGGACCTTATTTCTTTGAGGGCCATTGGACGGGCCCACGCTACCTGCACTTTCTGCGTCAGGAACTCCCACTGCTACTTGAGAATGTACCCTTGCACGATCGTTTGACGATGTTGTTGTAACAGGATGGAGGTCCAGCACATTCGACTTTGCCCGTTCGTAACTCGAATTGTTTTATCCGTATTGTAGTATTGGTTGAGTGCGGATGTTATAGTTTTCATATCATCTGTGAATATGGCGAGTAAACGGAAGAAAGTGACTGTTTCTATGGAAGACAAGAGTGCGTTAAAGAGCCCGGACAAAGGAGAAAAAAAGTGGCTTCAGATTATGGTGTTGAACGTGTTACAGTGGGTGACTGGAAAAAAAGAGGGAAGAAATTGAAAAGTGATGCTCTACCAGAACAACAAGTGATGCACTGAAAATTAGAAAAACAATGATATGGTGTATGGCTTTTAGTGCTGGGAGCGCCCAATGACAATTTTGGCTCGCCAAGTGCATGTCTTTTGATTTGACTCCCACAGGCGACCTGCGCGTTGATGAGGATGAAATGATGATGAAGACGACGCAACCACCTGGGGCCCGAGCCAGTGGAAAGCCTGCCGTAAATGGAACTCAGATATCTGTGACCAAAGACCAGCACGCTAACCATTTAGCCATGGAGCCGGACATAAAAACAATGAAAAAATGTGATTAAGAAAAAGTAAGTGAAACACTATTTCTTTGGTTCACTCAAAACCGAGAAAAGGGCCTGCCAACATCCGGCCCCATTCTGCAAGAAATGGCAGTGCATTTCCAGAGAGATTTAATGAAGGGGACTCTAATTTTACTGCCGGTGCTGGGTGGCTTGATCGGTCAAAAAACGGTCCGGCATTAGGCAGCTTAATATCTGTGGAGAAAAACTGTCAGCTAAATCCGATGATGTATTGAAATTTAAAAAGGAATTTCAAGAAATAATTCTTTCTGAAGGATTAAAAAGTGATCAGATATTTAATTGTGATGAGGCTTGGCTAAATTTCAAGATGCTGCCATCAAAACTCGCGCAGCCCAAGCGAGACGTCTGCCCCTAGATACAAGCGTAGTAAGGAGAGTTACTGTTCTTGCCTGAAGTAAAGCTACTGGGAACGTAAAAGCAAAATTGCTCATTGTCGGTAAAGCAAAGAAGCCTATGGTATTTAAAACATTTTTGTTCATGCACTCCCAGTCCATTACACGAATTAGAAGGCTGCCTGGATATTTGCTGATATCTTTAAAGGCCGGGATGAGTGGCTCAGACGGTTAAGGCGCTGGCCTTCTAACCCCAACTTGGCAGGTTCGATCCTGGCTCAGTCCGGTGGTATTTGAAGCTGCTAAAAAACGACAGCCCCGTGTCGGTAGATTTACTGGCACGTAAAAAGAACTCCTGCGGGACTAAATTCCGGCACCTCGGCGTCTCGGAAGACCTTAAAAAGTAGTTAGTGGGACGTAAAGCAAATAACATTATTATTATTATTATTATTATTATTATTATTATTATTATATCTTTAAAGACGGGTTTTTTAAACAGTTTGTTCCAGATATAGAAAAATTTCTAGGTTCAAATAATCTCCCTAGAAAAGCTCTTTTTCTACTAGACAACGTTTCATCACACCCTAATGAAGAGCAACTTGGAAGTGGTGACATCAAAGTCATGTTCCTCCCTCCCAACGTGACGTAATTATGCCAGTCAATGGATCAAGGTGTGCTGGAAATATTGAAAAGGAAATATAGGCGGAAATTCCTTTCATCCCTGATAGAGGAAATGGACATTGGCAACGACATGATAGAAAAGTTAAAACGAATAAACATGGAAGACGTGGCATACTGGATAGCACAATCTTGGGAAGAAGTTGAAACGACGACATTAGCAAAGTCTTGGAACATATTGTTGAGTGAGGTTAAACATCGAGAGGAGGTGTTACAAGAAGACATGGAATACATTGTTCCCTTACCGAATTGTATTCCTGGCTGTGAGGATGCTACGACTCAAGATGTGAGTAAGTAGTGTGCACAAGATCAGCTGTTTGAAGTAACTGACCCTGATATTATTATTTTTTTTAATGCTAACGAAAATGAGGATCATGATAAAGAAGAACAAGGCAGTGCACAACAAAAGGAGAAAACAATGACTCACAGTGAATAATGTAATTGGAAATGGCATTAACCTACGTTAAGCAACAGCCCGTAGCAAGCGAAACGGAGGTGTTGATTTTTCGTCAATGGTGGGATCTCGCAGCAAGGAGAGGTGAATCAGCAGGCAAGGAGACATTGTTGACAAGTTTCTTTTTGTGAGACATTTGCAATGTTTTCGTTTAATACTGCACGTACTGTACAATTGAATTGATAATAAATAGAGTACCGCTACCGTAAGACCTGCCGTTGTTTTAATAATACAGCACAGTATAGCCTTCCTGTTTGTCTTAGTTCATTTTCAAAGTTACTAGCAGTTTCCCGCTGGCTCCGCCCGCAACGTACAAAGTATGGTGTTGTTCGTTACTATCCTCACGGATGTACGTATTTGCAAAGTTTCGAGTTGATGAAATGAAGCACATGATCTGCTGTGGTAATAGAATGTAATATTATGTCAACAAAACACTTGAAAATACATCCCACAAAGAAATTGAATTAAGCGTTCCTTGCAACAACACTACGCGCCGAACTGTTAAAATGGCCTTCAAAGATCTTCGTCATAGAGACAAATGTACTCATAACGTTTTTCATAATCTACCAATGTAAATAGTTATTACCTCAAAAGAAAGCGCTTGATCCACTGAGTGTTTTAGAGCAAAATAAACTGCGTACCTTAATTATAACGAAAGATATGATTGCTTCAATGAGAAAAAATATTGAAGAAATGAGACGTCAAATTGATTGTGCACTCATAACTTTCCTCAAAATCAACTAATGTGAAAAGTTAAGAGCTGAAATGAAAGAGCTTGACCCACTGAGTGTTCTTAGGCCAAAACGAACTCCGTACATCAATTAGAACCAAAAATATGATTGCTTCAAAGATACAAAAATGAAAAAAAAATCAAATAATTTGAGGAAGGCGGAAGTTCAGTGATTTACAGTAACTGATGACAAATCTGTGCATGAATACCTCTCAGTTTAAAAATGAAGGAAATCGACTGGATAGAATGGCTGGACTGACTGACTTTAGTTTCCATAATTTTTTAATATATAGATTCTGTATTATCCGACAGGTGCTCAACTAAGTAGAAATGCGTCTTAAGAGGTGGAGGAGAATTTTTATGGTTATTTGCCTGTCGGATGGAGACGTAAAGCCTTGAGCAGACCTCTCGATGCTATTCGACAGGAAAAGGCTATGAGGCACTAACGGCTTTTACCCTCTCCCGGTTATAAAAAATCCATCTTAAAAAATTCATCTCACCGCAAACCCGACACAGTAGAGAAACGGGACAACGAATGGACACACGTTCGGTTATAACGTCATGCACCCTTAGCCAGCAGTCCGCATTTCAAATCACCCACGCTGTGACTTCACAGATCTGTCAGGAGAAGGCCTGCGCGTTCGGTTACGTAAAGATAAGCATGCATTTTTAAATCGCCCGCACTTATTACGTCACAGCTCCGTCACTGCACCAAGGGGGAGATACGCAAAGAGCCTGTGAGTGCGTGAATAGTACCTTTTACAGTAACTTGCAAGCTCGCCGTCAAAGTGTACCTCAAGCTGATATACATGCGCACATGCGCACTAGCTATTCCCCCCTGTTTATGTCTCTAGCGGTATCTAATAGTTATTTGTTTACAGTAACTCACGTAGTCGCGGTGAGAGTGCACTGTTATGTCTCTAGTGGAATCTGATAGTCTTTTGATTACAGCAACTCACGAAGTCGCCACGAGAGTGCACTGATATGTCTGCAGCGGGATATGATAGTCATTTGTCACGCTGTGACGTGACAGCTCTGTCAGGAGAAGGCCTGCGCGTTCGGTTATGTAAAGATAAGCATGCATTTTAATCGCCCGCGCTTATTTCGTCGCAGCTCTGTAACTACACCAAGGGGGAGATGAGAAAGAGCGTGTGTAAGGTTAGGTTACCGTTCGTAGTCAAGGTTAGGTTAACACACGTTTTAACTACACCTACTAGTCACCTCACTAGTTCGGCTCTTCTGAGGTTAGGTTGGCGTTTCTAGTAGCGAGGTTAGGTTAACACGTTATAGCCTCAACTACCAGTCACCTAACTGATTGTACTTCTCCAAGGGGAGCCTGTGTGTGAGGTTAGGTTAGCGTTCGTGCGCAAGGTTAGTTTAACACGTCATAGTGACATCCTAACCTAATCTGCAGGTCACCTAACCCATTTGTGGCTCCTCCATGGGTGCCTAATGGATTCGGCTCCTCCAAATGGCTGCGTAACGTTTCCGACTCGGCTCCTCCAAGGGGGCTCTCTCCGATTCGGCTCCTCCAAAGTGGCCCGTGAGGTTAGCGTTGCCGTCGTACGTAAGGTATGACGTCATAAACTCTCCTCGCTGCCAGAAACACTCCAGGTTCACCACTGAGGTTAGCATTGCCCTCATACGTATGTGTATGACGTCATAACCTCATCTAGGGAAGTCAAAAGCGCCCCAGATCATTTCCGGACCAATTAGGCTCCTCCAATGGAGTCTGTGAGGTTACGCTTGTTCCCGTACGCAAGATTATGACGTTATTCCGCACTTAATGGTCCAGAACCTACATAGCCTTACTACTCAACTAGGGATCAATGACCTCATTCCAGAATCGACAGAGCCTTACTACGCAACTAGGGGTGGAACTGCTGACTCAGCACCCGTTGTTTAGAGCATACTTTCATTGGTTCGATCCGCCTAAGGTAATGGAATGTTGAAGGACGGTCAAAAATATTGACCCTGTGTGTCATTGTTGTTGCCGTATTAAAATGTATGGTGGCGACTCAGTTTCACTCGATAAAATGAAATTAGATGCCCCTGAATCGTGGACACTACACCTGACAGAAATCGACATCCTGCAAGCATTTGAAATGTAGGCTAGTGGTTCCGTAGAATCTCTTGGAAAGGTAATATCTCTTATTCCAAGTTCCTGAAGATGGTATTCCAGAAGAGATCTTCAGTACGCCTCTTACGCAAACGGTGTTTATTGTACTAGAGACATCCGGAATTTATACGGATTGTAGCAGACGGTTTCGTTGAAGGAAAGACACTACGTGGATAGAAACGATGAATATCATAAGACAGCCAGCGATGAAGACAATACCGAAGGACCGTCGGAGATTGTTATCGGTGGAATACTGTGTAGGAGCGATATGGATTGTAAGATGATCGGAGATTTAAATGAGACTTTGGAGTGGGTATGTGGGAAACTGGGAGTTATATTTCTAAATACGAATGGGTGGGTAGAAGAAAGGGATTTGCACTCAGATGGCCTTCACTTCAACCACCGTGGTAATTTATATGTTAGGAAGTTTATTTAGAAAGGTTATACGTAGGTACATTCAGGGAAACGGGGTGAACTAGGGAGCGGTGATAAATGTACAGGGATCTGGAACTCAAGCAGGGGTGACATAAAATGGTATGTTGAACTGTAGGAGTATTGTAAAGAAAGGAATAAAATTGAGTAATTTAATAGATAAATACCAGATACAGAAATAGGAGTTGAATCATGGCCGAGAAATAATATAATGGATGCAGAAATATTCCCACGGAACTGGAGTGTCTATCGTAGAGACAGGATAGGAATAGTAGGAGAAGGAGTATTCATTCCGGTGAAAGAAATCGGTAAGCTGTGAAAAAGTTACAGATGACAAACATGAATTTCTACTTGTAAGGCTCATCTCTTAATTTTTTAAGAGTGTACAGAAGTGGAGAAAATTGGTGCAGACGCTGATTCGTAATTATTTGATACGATAATCGGATTATGTGGGAAACGACACGGGGAGGAACGTGATTTTAGCGGGTCATCTCAATTTACCAAGTGTCAATTGGGAAGGTAATGTGAATGACAAGAAGCATTACCAGCAAATGGCAAATAAGTCAATCTGGGAAAAACTGCTGAATCAGAAATAGATGGAACCAACTAGAGGGAAAAATATTCTCGACATAGTGCTGGTAAAGCCAGATGAGCTCTATAGAGAAACTGATGTAAGAGATGGTATAAGTGATCATTAAGCTGTTTACGTCGTAATTAAAAATGAATGTGATAGAAAGTAAGGCAGTACCATATGGCTGATAAGACAGGGAGTTTTTAAAAATTAATTATGATCGGTGGAAAACAGACCGTGCGGTGGGTTTAGAGTAATTGTTGAGGAATGTGAAAACGGGTATCTACTTTTAAAGGTAGTAGGAATGAGAAGGACCCGCTATTTCGCTATATTACAACAGAGAAATGCAGAGTCTGAAAAGGAGATGCAGGCTGGAAAGAAATAGTTAGAATGGTTATGGAAGTAAGGAGAAATTGAATCAGCTAAGGATAACATGATGGCAAGCAGTCATGCAAATTTTAGTGAAAAATGGAACTGTATGTATTATATGGGTACTTAAAGGCAGAAACAGGTTCCAAGAAGGACATTCCAGGAATCATTAATGAACTATGGGAGTATTCTGCGAGGATCTACAAAAGGCAGAAGGATACAGTCAGTGATATGTGAAGACTGTTGGTTACGATAGATAGAGGAGGTGACTAATACTAACAAGGTATTGAAAATACCTACGATAACAAAGACACAATAAGATACAACATTTGAAAACTAGAAAAGAAGCTGCAACTGATTAGATTTCTGGAGATAAACTAAAGATAGTTCCTGGTGTTGGTTACTGTAATCACATTCTAGTTCGTGAACCATGGGTAACGGTTGAGGTTCCTAGTTAGTGGTTCTGAGAGTCGGGATACCAGTTGCTAAGGAATGAGAGTGGGCATCTCGGACATATTCTGAGTCATGGCCCTCCTTGTGCTCAGGCGACTAGGACTGTACAATCCACCGGTGGACCCCAACCCGTCAGAGGAAAGATTCTCACTTGGACTACATGTAAGGTTACCATTCTACTCCACAGAATTTTCACCGAGGACGCTCATCATACTTTATTCTAGGAGTGGGTAAATGTGTCAAGAAACATGCGAGTACTTTTCTTCCGTACGGTACACTAAAATTCATTCTCCTTTACACAAGCGCATAGGAAAATGTACTCAACAAAAATATTTCCGATGGAATGCATATCAATATGTGGCTGGGAGGCGCGACTAGTCTTAGGGGAAATAATGGATAGAAAGAGCATTGCCATATTCGCGGTTCCGGCACAACAGTGATGATATAAAGGAACTCCATATTCTAAGTAAATAAACTTAGCATTATAAGATACAGGTCGAGAAGGTAACAAATAGATAGAAAAGTGAGTGTATGCCATGTGCCAGCCTGAAAACTAATAAATAATATTTCATTACCGAAATGATACGATGAAAATGATTAGACATCTATTAACTCAAATTGCCTAGCTATTGATATGCGCATGAAGTTAACCAGAAATTTTACTTATGTGCTTTTTTTTCTTTTTTTTTTTTTTTTGCTATTTGCTTTACGTTGCACCGACACAGATAGGTCTTACGGCGACGATGGGATAGGAAAGGCCTAGGAATTGGAAGGAAGCGGCCGTGGCCTTAATTAAGTTAAAGTAGTTAAAGAGAAACATGCAACAAGAAAGAAACAATTTATTCATCTGCATTATTTTCATATAGCACTAAGTTCCATTTTATGTTTCATGGTTGATCATAGTTGATCCAAAAAAACATTCGACGATTCAGGTAGTTCCACATCATACGTTAATCATCAAAGTTGACCTCATTGGAAGCAGCTGGGACCGTAGCAAAGACTACGTACGGTTCCGCTGCGCAATGTTTTCCGGACGTGAAAAACGTTTTGAGGACCGTGAATTCGTAGATTAATAAGATCTGAAAATGAATGAACATCAAAATATGAGATATCATAATTATCAATGAAAAAATATGCACCAATAATTAGTACATTTTTATTTGAAAGTATCCCCGCCGTATTTTCAGGCTGCCATGATGACATAGAGATAAAATAGTTATTATGTAAATTTGCATACTGGCATTCAGAAATCTTATTAAACTCTTGATAATATCAACCTACAGATGAGGTTGCTAAATATATAAATGGAAACTTTGAGCACTGTATTGTCAAGACTGTTTATAAAGGCTTTAGTGAGATAGTATACACATTGAGTCCTCAGCCGCATGGCTGGCTGGATCCTTACCAGCTCAACAATTCCATGGAAATACTGACCCTATGAGCAACACTTTCACTCCGTTCTTAACAGAGATTGACCGCATAATGAGGGATGTTACTAGCATTGCTCTTACCATAGTCGCATCCATACTGTCAGAGCCAAGGATATTCCAGAGACATTTTACGGAAAGTAAGACATATGCTCTGGCCTATACCGGTACATACAGTCGCCTGTAAACACTGCGCCTCATTTTAGAGTGATAAAGTACTTTTTGGGACCACTTGTAAGCCTATTGTGGATTCAAATGTTGTGTTACCTTGCAGAAAATGAATATCACTACGGGTTGTGATTTTTCTGAATAGCGATATTAGACGAAACGTTTACAAAGGCTACTTTTGATTGTTCTTGCTTTGCGACCTGTGAACCACTTTATATAGGATTTTTAAAACGCGATAAAGTGCGCAATTTACCGAAAATGCCAACTTTATTCTAAAATGCATTAAATGTAAAACATACTATTTTTAAATAAAACTTTATATTTCTTCCTCTATTTCTCCTCCTCATTCTTCTTCTTCTACTACTTCTGGAAACTTAAACTGAAGTGTTTGCGCACCCTTGGACTGCCTGAAAATGCTGTTGACTGTTAAGTTTGACGAAGCAGCTCTGTGATTCTGTATCTAGCGTTCTACCAAGATCATAGACACTGAAAGATATTTCATTGACACTGCGTTAGGCGCGTTTTATCTGAGATATACATAAATTCAGACCATCAACACAACCCCTGTATCATTTGTGGAAGAAACAACAACATGAAATACAACTTAATGTTTATTTACAATATATCAATTGAATTATTGTGAAAATACACGGATATATTTGAAGCAATTAAACTAATTATATGATTGTTCTTTTAACAGTCTTCAGGAGTCTAAGATTGTAATGATACTGACTAGTCAAACAGCCCACTGAACACAATACAGCTTTACAAATCATCTTCATCTTCATTTTCAATTTCAAAATATCTCGAGCTGCAAGCACTAGCACAAACAATAATTGAGCTAATTCATAGGAAATCAAACGCACTAGAGGTAGAGAAGAATACTTATAAATTTACTCCCGTCGTATTTGTGAGATAGCTATGGCAACAGTTCATGACATTTGTATTGCATGAAGGTGGATGTCACCACTTGCGAGACAGGAAGCTGGGATTGGGGATGGGCTTCTAGCCTCCAGCAAGCTGTAAGTTATAGCAAATAAACACCACCGTATATCTTTCAGATAACAGGCGACTAATGCAGTGTTAAATACAGTTTAACTCTAAGTGATAGAAGAATCACAATAACAGAACAAACTGTTCAAGTACGGCATGCGGCAAAATAAATGACACTAAAATGATTGTCCACCTGCTGTCCACGTTTCATTTGCGATTAAATATTTATTTATTGTATATAATAGTGTGGCACATTTTGAATTCAGTGTTATGTTGATTTCTGCATTTATGGTTCTCACAAGAGACGAGGTCATACGGAGGGGTCCATCAGAATGGGTCGAGTTTGCTTCACATTAAAAAACAGTACGAGGAGCGATTTAATGAGGAGGAGCAATTAACAGAACAATGTTAGCTATCGTTGACAGGTTCCATCATACGGGCGCCCGAGAAATGTCACTCGTCACTGAAATGCGTCTATTAGATGGATATTTAAACATCTGGGTGGATCTGCATAACGTATTCAAGTTGCTCACCGTTAAACAGAAAGGGATGGACGAGCGCGAATACAGAATTGCAGCATATTTATGTCCATGTGGTGTAAGGATCCTGATTTCTTCTGTAACGTATGGCTTTCTACATTAGTAGACGAATAAGTTTGAGTGGCGTTTATAAAAGTAGGAAAGATCACAATATGAAGATAAAGTTGGAATTCAAGAGGACAAATTGGGACAAATATTCATTTATAGGAAGGGGAGTTAGGGATTGGAATAACTTACCAAGGGAGACGTTCAATAAATTTCCAATTTCTTTGAAATCATTTAGGAAAAGGCTAGGAAAGCAACAGATAGGGAATCTGCCACCTGGGCGACTGCCCTAAATGCAGATCAGTATTGATTGATTGATTGATTGATTGATTGATTGATGGATTGATTGATTGATTGATTGATTGATTGATTGATTGATTGATTGATTGATTGATTGATTGATTGATTGATTGATTGATTGATTGATTGATTGATTGATTGATTGATTGATTGATTGATTGATTGATTGATTGATTGATTGATTGATTGATTGATTGATTGATTGATTGATTGATTGATTGATTGATTGATTGATTGATTGATTGATTGATTGATTGATTGATTGATTGATTGATTGATTGATTGATTGATTGATTGATTGTCACATTCACCTTGATGGTTACATCAACAGATAAACAATTCATTATTTTAGTGCCGGCCATGATATATTGAGCCCTTATTTCGTCGAGGATGCTGCGCAGAATCTATAAACAATGGACCATGTAGTCAACTTAGTCCTCACTATTACCCCTTTCGTGCAGTATTTGCGCCTTTTGTCGCGGCAGAAACCTACCCCTCCAACGACAATAGATACAGCAAGATGGAATTACAGCCCACAGCGGAGAACTCACTTACCCTTCTGCAACGCCATATATATCATGGAAGATCTTTCCCGTACCCTTCCTACTCCCCGGATCTCATGGCCTAAATATAAGGCAAGTTGAGAAAATCAGTTTTCAAGATAGATGACCCACCTACAAATACTTCCAAATTACGCAAGAAGATAACTTCATATTTGTGCCCTTACAGAAACCTTTGTTCACGAATATGTTCATTAATCTTTAGAAATGATATTAGCAATGGTACATATTGTGAACACATAATGTTCAATTTAACAACATTTCAGTGTAGTTTGTTTCACTGCATTCGGCATGCTCTATGATTTCCTTCAAAAGCGGTCCTGTTTCATGAACATGACTTTTTATTATTCCGCTCTGCACCAGTATAACTTTACATTTCCTGTTACGTTTTAGCCTATAGCAATTGAAATAAATAGTTAACGAGATTTTACTATTAGCTCTATGCAAATGCGATTTTAATTTCATGTTAATAGTGTCAAAGGACATTAACATTTTATCATGAACATCAATGTCTACGTTTTCTGTAAAAATTGTAAATGTCAGATTCCAAACGCTAAAATACACCATTCCTAATTATGAACATTCCATGAATATTTTACCCAAAGTTGTTAATTTTCAAATGTGATTCGTTGCTATTAGCATTCCAGATGATGAACTAAAGGAGTTAGATACTTGATGTTATGGATGTTTCTTGAACTAGCGGATGTCAAAAGGTGACAAAAGTCTCATGGACTTCTTTCGTTTGTACTAGTTGTCTATTGGAAACATCTCCAGTCACCACTGAATGGTTACGAATGTTCCACTGCGTTATATTAGCAATGCCAGAAAGTAGTTGCGTCTTTAGAAGTTTGCAAATGGATTTAAGAATGAGACATTTTCTAACGAAGAAGAAGAAGAAGAATTGCTTGTATGTTGAGTCCTAAGCCCGAAGTCTGGACTGATTCCCAACAGTTCCACTCCATCTATAGCTGCTTTAGATAGCCTAGGTGTCACTCAATAGTACTATGGAAATAATGAGTGCAGTAATTTCTCACTGAATTTTCACCCAACCAAAAGGTACTATTAAATATCAGTCTGCTGATCCCGCAGTGAGCTGCATTCACCAATCAACATTCTGAGGGACACTTCCAAATTATTTGGAACAGGGGCTGACAACATAAGGAATGGCATTATTACCCTTGCTCGTGCCTCGGTCACTTTCATATTGTCAGGTCCAAAGATGAACCGAGACAGACGAATAACAGTAAGAAATTTGTTCTAACTCATACAAGGGCATATTGCACAGAAAACACAAATCCCTTGCCAGAAACGGATCAGGGTGGAATATACTTTAATAATTTATTAAATACACCCAAAATTAAGTGGGTTATCGGTTTTCGTGACTCTATACCCACTTGGTGAGACGTTCAGCAATTTTGAACTAGCTATAAAATATGAAACAGGCTCAAAAACGAAATTATTAATTTCATTGCAATTACATATCAGATTTTAAACCACTGCATGATTTCATATTAGGAAAACAACATGACCTCTCTTCCTCCTTAAAATATAGTATGTAACTGAACTACACAATTTTATCGAAATTGTGACGTTATGTGTACTATTACACAAAATATGATGAAGTATTTTAGGAAGTTTTCTATCCAAAATAATACATACATATATATTTGGAAGAAGTGATACTCACAGGTTTAGTAACTCTGTCCACCAGTTAAATTAATCAATGTCATTGCCATAATCAACTATAGCATATTAATTAATTTAAATTAATTTACCTTCTAAGGGATTTGTTATTGTAGGATCATGTGGAAGCCGTTGAATGGAAGAGTGCTGAAAAGAAGGGAAGAACTATGTCATTATTTCTTGCTGCAATGAACAAATTTATGGTCAAGGGGGTTTCATACACTAAGGATGATTTTGTATTTATTTCGACTTTCCCCAACTGGAGATTTCCATTGAGGACAAAGTATACAAAAGAACAAGACATTTTTAACGTAATTGTGACTTGATTACATAACAATCTATAAGCGCATTTGTTGCATTAAAAAGTTTGGAGAAATGGTTCTTCAGGATTTATTTCAAGGCAGTCACTGCACCTTCTCTTAATACCTTATTAATTATTGTGCAGAACTTGACGAAAAAGGAATGGTTTCTCTAGCGCCAACCATTAATGCTATAACATATATCATTCAATTGTTATTACAGATAGAGTGGGATGGTTGGTTCACATGTTGTTTTCTTTTCCTCATGTACCTCATTGGGTTGTGTTTCGGATGTTTCTGCTTGTCGGATCTATCATAAAGCCCTTTCGGTTGTCTTCGAAGCTATCATGTCAATTCCATGGATGCTGCCTGTAGTAGAGAGACCACCGAGCGGATTGGCCTTGCGGTGTTTGCTCACTGCCAACTGACCTTGGTTACTTTACCATCTTCACCCAGGGCAATTCGAAAGATGGCTTCAGAGTATAAGTTAAAAATAATTGCTGTTTCTGTTGGAGTAATTTGTTTGTCGGAAATATACCACTTTTTCGCGATTGGATGGCTTCAAATATCCGCCCTCGCCAAATGTACTACCTTTCGATGCGATCGGAGAGATTAATTTCATCATGACTACCGTTATGCAGTTTAGACGTCTCAGACATGAGGGATATGCGATTGTTGGTCAAGTAATAAGCTTGCCAGTTGATGTGAATATCATTCTGAATTCTCTGCCAATAAATTGAAGGGACGATCATGACTTCACTGTTAACATTGTTGGTTCTGGAGTGCACATAATTGAGCATGTGGTGAAGAAGAAAGTAAGTAAGCAACGGCTGAACTTTCTTATATATATTTTTAAAATGCCATTTATTCGGGGCGTCGACCTAGAAAGATATTTTGCCCCTACTTTGCACCTTACGAGTGAACCAAACACGGTTTTATCACTATTGCTAGCCCTCTTCCACTCTATATTTTTATTCTAAGGTAGTCTCTATATTTCCAGATAGGATTACAATATCATCAACGAAGGCCAAACAGTTTATACCAAACCGTTTTTGCTTTGAACCTAATCTTATCCCATGACGGACTGGAGTCCTATTTTTAACAAAAGGTTTTACTTCCCATATTCTCATTAAATGTCCCAGGACGCCATTGAAAAGAATCGTGGAAAGCCCATCTCCCTGACTGACACCGCTTTTAATTTTAAATTCGTCTGAGATTTCTGCCATATACACTGACTGACAGAGCAAATGCAACACCAAGAAGGAGTGGTTCGAAAGGGATGAAAGTTGGGAAAAAAGCAGAGACGGCACGGACGAATAATTGATGTTTATTTCAAACCGATATGCAGGTTACACAATGCGCACGGCATCGACTCAGTAGGATGTAGGACCACCGCGATGCACGCAGAAACACGTCGAGGTACAGAGTCAATAAGAGTGCGGATGGTGTCCTGGGGGATGGTTCTCCATTCTCTGTCAACCATTTGCCACAGTTGGTCGTCCTTACGAGGCTGGGGCAGAGTTTGCAAACGGCGTCCAATGAGATCCCACACGTGTTCGATTGGTGAGAGATCCGGAGAGTACGCTGGCCACGGAAGCATCTGTACACCTCGTAGAGCCTGTTGGGAGATGCGAGCAGTGTGTGGGCGGGCATTATCCTGCTAAAACAGAGCATTGGGCAGCCCCTGAAGGTACGGGAGTGCCACCGGCCACAGCACATGCTGCACGTAGCGGTGGGCATTTAACGTGCCTTGAATACGCACTAGAGCTGACGTGGAATCATACGCAATAGCGCCCCAAACCATGATGCCGCGTTGTCTAGCGATAGGGCGCTCCACAGTTACTCCCGGATTTGACCTTTCTCCACGCCGACGCCACACTCGTCTGCGGTGACTATCACTGACAGAACAGAAGCGTGACTCATCGGAGAACACGACGTTCCGCCATTCCCTCATCCAAGTCGCTCTAGCCCGGCACCATGCCAGGCGTGCACGTCTATGCTGTGGAGTCAATGGTAGTCTTCTGAGCGGACGCCGGGAGTGCAGGCCTCCTTCAACCAAACGACGAGAAATTGTTCTGGTCGATATTGGAACAGCCAGGGTGTCTTGCACATGCTGAAGAATGGCTGTTGACGTGGCGTGCGGGGCTGCCACCGCTTGGCGGCGGATGCGCCGATCCTCGCGTACTGACGTCACTCGGGCTGCGCCTGGACCCCTCGCACGTGCCACATGTTCCTGCGCCAACCATCTTCGCCACAGGCGCTGCACCGTGGACACATCCCTATGGGTATCGGCTGCGATTTGACGAAGCGACCAACCTGCCCTTCTCAGCCCGATCACCATACCCCTCATAAAGTCGTCTATCTGCTGGAAATGCCTGCGTTGACGGCGGCCTGGCATTCTTAGCTATACACGTGTCCTGTGGCACACGGCAACACGTTCTACAATGACTGTCGGCTGAGAAATCACGAAACGAAGTGGTCCATTCGCCAACGCCGTGTCCCATTTATCGTTCGCTACGTGCGCAGCACAGCGGCGCATTTCACATCATGAGCATACCTCAGTGACGTCAGTCTACCCTGCAATTGGCATAAAGTTCTAACCACTCCTTCTTGGTGTTGCATTTGCTCTGTCAGTCAGTGTATTTCATTCTAGACTTGATTTCAGTGAGCGTCCGACTGGTCATAAAATTTTCGCTTATATAAAGTTATGAATTTGTACTAGTTTTACGGCCGGAAGCCATTTTTGATGCCAACCCTATATGGAGGAATGTAGTAATTATTTCAAATGCGTAATTTTTGAGACAACAAATATTGCTATCGGCAGTCTCATGCACTTCCTGAGTGTACGTGGTTGTTGATGCGTTGTAATGCTCTGAGCTCTAAGAGACAAACCTCTTCAATGTAACTCTCCTCACGTTCACAAAGTAATAACTACTTCAACTAAAATTAAACAGAAAGTTAGCAAAGAGACTTCTAATTCCATTTCAGAAACTTCTGGTGACTGTCGATTAAGTCTGGCTTCATATTCTCTCAGTTTTTCATCCATTCTTCTTATAAATCCTGCTAAATATTTGAACTTGACTCCTTCCCATGGTGAAAGCCAAGAAGTAATTTTAAACTTTGAAGTTTAATCGCTTAAATCCCAATGTTGCGTTTCATCTTATTCATCGGGCATGTTTCCTACTTTTAGGATTGCTACGTTGGCTGATATAAATTTAGAGGTAATTTCTCCTCTTAACAAAAAATTCAACCACCTTTGAATACTACTGACCATCAAGCAATTTCAACAACATTATTCGTTCAAACTTGGTTCGCATGCAATTGTGAATGTAATATATAATATTCTAGTATGTGTGTGTCCAACTCCTGGGATTTCTTGACAGGAGCTGCTGCTGCTGTTGCTGCTGATGATGATCGTTATTTCACTCTCCCTGTTTGGGAGCGGGCCACCAGTCCTACTAGGGACTCTTTGGCCGGGGATTAGGTTGTTTTTGGGAGTTTTATTTGTTATTGAAAGTGTGCTATGGCACACCTGTTTCATGTTGTTGGTTGAAGTGTATACCGGCGTGTGGATTTCACAACAAGGCGTCACCCAGTGTGAGTCCCGCACCGTGCCCGCCCGGCTTTTGCCCAGCTGTCCCCCGTTTATTCTAGCTTTTTGAGATACGTATTTACAATATTTTCATTATATGTTGTATTATGTTATCTTCTTTTAGAGTTTTTGCTTTTGATGAATTGATCATTATTAGTATATTAATTTCACGTAATTAATTTCACATTATTTATATTATTACACTTTCCACTGTGAGTTCTTTCATGATGGCAGGAGCCGCTGTTCCATCGTCAAACAGCGCCTCAATTGTAAACACATAGGCAGTGTAAACCTCGAACGCGATCCCTTAGATCTAGGTAAAAAGGAACCTGACCTGGCTGGGAATAGAACCCGGGGACTCCGGGTAAGATATCCACCTCAGGGGAAACATATTATGAAGTATATGTTGTTTGACACTTAACGTAAAATAACAATCTTCTTGTAAATTTACAACTTCGTACGTCAAACGGTTTTGGAGGGATGAATATGTTTTCATCAGTTTTCACCACGAATCAAAACCCCTTAGGGGTGTATTGTTTTAAGATCAATTTTGTTTAAAATCTATAACAAAGAGGAGCAACCATCACGTGAAGTTTTAACTTTGTAAGTAAAACGGTTTAAGGGAAATTAATATTTATATCATCAGGCCTCACCTCCCCAGGACAATAACACTTAGGAGTGTATTGTTTCAATACCATTACTTATTTAAATTTTAAGACCTATAAGAGCGACCATCATGCAAGTTATCAACCTCGTATGTCAATCGGTTTCAGAGAAAGGAATATTAATGTTTTCAGGTCTCACCCTCCGATTAAAACCTCTTAGGGGTGTATTGTTTTAAGAACACTATTTACATATAGTATAAGACATATAGGATGAACCATCGTACGAAATTTTAACTTCGTATGTCAAAAGTTTTCAGAAAAAAGTGTATATTGTTGTATGTTGGGTATTCAGCCCGAAGGCTGGTTTGGCCCTCTGCAGCTCCGCCAACAGCTGCCATAAATAGCCTAGGCGTCACTGAAGAGGAGTGAGGTAGTTTCCCGTTGCTTTCCTCACCGAGCCAGCCGTTGCTATTACATATCAGTCTGCCAAGCCCACTGAAATGCATGCACCAACCGACCCTATGAGTGATATTTTCACACCATTCATAACAGGGACTGGCTGCATAAGCAATGGTATTACTAGCATTGCTCATACCTCAGTCACTTTCATATTGTCAAAGCCAAGGATGAGAGTGAGACAGATCAATGAAAGTAACAAATTTGATACAGCCCATACCAGAAGACATAGTGCACTGTAATCACTACAGCTCACCAGAAAAGGCATCAGAAATATATATATATGTTTTCGTAAATTAACCACCATTTAACCCTTGATAGCTGAAATTTTTCTAAACTTGTCTCATGTAACATCTATTCCATAAAGGAGCAATCACTGAGTGAAATTTCAACTTGGTCCGGTGAGCGGTATCGGAGTAAACGATATTTTAATTTCCAGGGTTTTATCCCCGTTTCATCCCTTTAGAAGAGGAAATTTTTGAAACCTCTCCTTAGTGTAAGAGAAACGTATCCATAAAATTGTATTTATGTCCGGTAGTTTTTACTGGACGTTGATTGACAATCAGTCAGGACACTGCCTTTTGTATATATAGATTATACACAAAATAATGTCATTAATTACACTTCCAAATGTACCAGTGGTGTCTTTCAAAACACGCAGTACCAGGTGCATGTATATATTTTGTCGGTTTTTGTGGTAAAGAAAACACGCAAATGTTCAGGGAAAATCATATTTTGTTTATTCAAAATATTGGCCACCGTCTTCTTCACACTTCGTCCATCTTTCAGTTATGAATACCATGCCAGAAAAACTGCTTGTTTCTTGCAGCAAACCATTCATCGAGCCATTTTCCAGCTTCCTCGAAATTACTGAAGTGTTGCTCTACGAGCGTGCACCGCATTAATGCGAAGAGGTGATAGATGGCGCCAGGTCTGGGCAGTACGGCGGGTGAGGCAGGATGTCCCATTCAAGCGATTTCAAGGTGTCTTTCATTAATTTTGCTTCGTGAGACGGCGCATTGTCGTATAACAAACATCATTTTGCCATGTCTTCTGGCCCATTCTGGTCGTCTTTTTATCAATGCGTGATTTAAATTGATCATTTGTTGGCGATAGCGTTGTGCATTAACGGTTTCAAGAGTTCATAATTCACAATACCGGTCTGGTTCCACCAGACACAAAGCATGGTCTTAAATTGTCGAAACTATGTCTCACATATTCTAGTGGATGGCACAGCAGAAGGAAAGAAAATAGAAGGTGATGGTTGGTATGACAGGGAATATGAGATCCGCAGGAGAGCAGCGTTAAGAGCATTAAAAGAGTATAGAGCAAAAGGAGGGAGCAAATATCGTGAAGCATTTTGCAGGCTGAGGAAAGAGTACAAAAGCAAAATTGCGGAGAGGAAGAAGCAGTGGTTGAAGGACCAATCAGAGCTTAGTAAACAGGGAATGCAGAATGAATCGAATTGAAAAAATATGGGAGAGAATAAATATGATTAATAAAGGAGGGAAGGGACTGAAGAAAATGAATATTGATTATGTACAGAGGGTGACATATTTTAACGAGCTATTAGCAGGAAGGGACGATTGGGAGTATAAGGAAAGCAGGCCCTGTGGTCTAATGTGGAAGTAAGTATACACGAACTAGATGGGGAATTCACGCCAGAAGAAGTACAGGGGGCTATTGGAAAACTGAAGATAAAATCAGCGGGGGGGGGGGGGGTGAACGCTATTAGTAATGTATGCTGGAAACAAATAAATAAATACAGCCAGATGGTAGAAGGAATTGTAAAGGTATTCAACAGGATTTTCAATGGGGCGAAGGTACCCAAGGAATGGGAATATGGGATAATATGCCCAATATATTAAAACAAAGGGAATAGAAATTTACCTAACAACTACCAAGGTACAACTATTTTACATCCATTGATCGTAATTTACACAGGAGTCTTAGCTAATAGACTAAGGGATTGGGCTGAACATAACGGTATAATCTCGAATTATCAGGGAGGATTCAGGAAGGGGAGGCAAACAATATCATGTTTATGAAATTGATAAGGGAGAGATACGGGATGCGGGAAAGAGGCGGCATAATTTTGGCAGCGGTCGATTTTGAGAAAGCGTTCGACACCGTGAGTAGAAGAGCGTTAATAGAAACATTAGGGACGCTGGGAGTCTCTAGGAAATGATACGTGCGATAGAGGCACTATATCAGAGAGTATATAGTAGCGTCAAACTAGAGGACAATGTAATAAGCACACCGGTAGAATGCAAGCTGGGTCATAAACAAGGCTGCAAATCATCGCCCATATTATTTGTACTATTTATAAATGATATACTGGACGGGCACGGAGGGGCTGGCTAGTCAGTACCGGCGGTGGGCAATATAGAGATCCCAGGCCTGACATTCGCTGATGATATTCTGTTAATGACGCTGACCACGGGTGGATTGCAGAAAAGTTTGGATAAATTTGCAGATTACGCGAATAAGTGGTCGCTGAAAATTAACTATAACAAATCAAAGGTGATGATTATAAGTAAAAGGAAGAGGGTAAAAAAGTAAGGGAATGGAGGGTCCAGGGGGCTAGAAAAGAGGAAGCAGATAGAATAAAATATCTAGGAGTGATACTAAATAGTAAAGGAGGATGGGATGACCACATCAAGAGATACAAATTGAGAAGGGTTGCAGCTCTCACTGCAATAAAAATTCTAGTCGGCAAGTACGCAGGAGTAAGCTATAAAATACTGAGGCTAGTGCTAAAATCTCTGGTCCTAAGCAGAGCTTATATGGGGTTGAAATGAAATGAAATGTATGGCTTTTAGTGCCGGGATATCCCAGGACGGATTCGGCTCGCCAGGTGCAGGTCTACTATTTGACGCCCGTATGCGACCTGCGCGTCGTGGTGAGGATGAAATGATGATGAAGACAACACATACACCCAGCCCCCGTGCCGTTGGAATAAACCAATTAAGGTTAAAATCCCCGACCAGGCCGAGAATCGAACCCGGGACCCTCTGCACCGAAGGCCACTACGCTGACCGTTCAGCCAACGAGTCGGACTATATGGGGTTGAATTGTGGGGATGAGAAAAGAAAAGGGTCAGCCTGAACCAAATAATATATAAATAAAGTAAGGCTGTTACGAGATTACCGCAATGTACAGCCAATGTGGTGGCATTAATCCTACGCGGAGAGTTTATCGAGATAGATTGCGTTAAAAGGGTATTAAATTATTGGTCTAAAATAAGACGGGGTGGAGGCGGTATTTTGCTGCAGGAAGCATATAGATATGAACTGGAAGGAATGTATGATGAGTGTTGGCTCGCAAAAATTAAAAGTTTTGTTGAGAATTTGGGTATGGGATATATTTGGCGGGAGGGATGGAAGGGGGATATTAGCAGGATGCAGAGGGCTCTGACAATGAGAACTGGGGACATCCAGATGCAGAATTGCTTGGAAGAAAGTAGAGAAAGGCCTTCGCTCAGCCTATTCTATAAGGTCTACCAGATCTCCAACTTAAATATTCTAGTTCACCATATGTTTCTACCAGCAAACGATGACTTTTCACAGCCTTTTTATTTTGATTAAACAACAAAAGCAATGCGTGCCGCAAATATCCTTTTCATGCACAAAAGTCGATATGAAGACTGAATGATACAACAGGGGCGCTAGTGTTTGGCGGACTCAACTTGTGTGTGTTGGTAGGTTAATGTCAGATGAACAGACTGAAGTATGTGTCAAATTCATACGCTGCGTACTGTTCGCTGGCGCCATCTCTTAGTGGAACCGGAAAAGACTTATGCATACACCTGGTATAACTGTCGGTAGCACGTAATGATCTCTCGCGTTACTAAAGAAATGATCACAAAACGCCAACATGCGAGATGATATATATCTGCAATGCGTCTTATCGATAAGCAGGGTCTCTGCATTGCATAGTTCCTCGTTTCAGAATTCAACCCAACAGTTGGAAAATAACTATAAATACCTAATTTCAGTAGTAATGGATCCGTTACTACTTTACAACCAGTGCAAACTTTTGGTGCTAAATTTGGAGTTAGCATAATTAATGTCAGGCCATGGAAGTTTAAGATCATACCTTGAAGGTTTTAAAATTATTATGACAGGTGACTGTTCTTGCTTTTGTGAGTCTACTCGAACAGCTGATCATTTAATATTTGATTGTCCTGTGTTTATAAGAGAAATATTTGATTTGGACTTTCATTTGAACTGCTGTAATATTCAGCTTTCGGAACCACTATACCATATTTTCATACAGAAATGCTGTTATGAACATTTTCTAATTGTCATTTCGCATCTTTCGTAAACTGGTTCTGTAAAACACCATCATTATATTTAACTTATAATTGTATGTTTCAACTATAACCCTAAAATACTTCGTAAAATAGGGTTCATTTCTGTTGAATAATAATAATAATAATAATAATAATAATAATAATAATAATAATAAGGGGGGGGAATAGTTAAGTTGTTGCCTCAGGGAGCAAAGATGCGTTGCACGGCCTATACACCAGAAAACTGAAGAATTTCAATTACAATTCCATTTGCTGATCGTACAAGACCTAGTACGCAGACATTCCACGCGGGATATATAGTATAATAAAAATATAGCTCATAGAATTTTCCCTTTTCCGATAGTAATGAAAAAACATATAAAGTATTTCTTAATTATGCAGTGTAACTGCGAGAGAGACCTGGTAAAGTATGAAAGCCATAAAAATACTGGATTCTTGCTGACGTCTGTGACATTGTAAAATAATCTGTGATTTGCGTGTTAACATTAATTTAAGTGGCCATAAAATACTCAAAGCACACAAGGCTTGGAAATATATGTCTAAATGTTTTATATCCTGAAAAAATATATAAATATAAAATACTACTCTACTATCATATTATTTATGAAACACATACCGAAATATCATGCAACATTACACTAGACAAGAGACTAGGTTATTTACGTCACGTAAGAAATTCCTTTCCACATCAGCACCCGCACTTCTCGTTGACGATTCTGAATGTCATAATAATGTCATTGATATACAGCGAATATTCCTTAGAAATTACAGATACAGCTATTGCAATAAGAATTATGTGTTTGGTGAAAAATTCCAAAAGGTTATAAAATAATTTTGAGGGAATTTTGAAGTCATTTTCCTTATTGGGGTAAAATAAAATATTCTGGAAAATTACTCCACGGTGAGCCAATTAAGTGAGAGGGATGATATCGGGATAGGGAGAGTTTTGAGTATTTTGCAGATATTTCTGGGAAAATTTCAAACAAACATATCCATACTCCTATCAAATATAGGCTAATGAAACTATCAGCACATATCTGTTGAATATTTCAGAGTCCCAATATTTCCTTCCGTGACAGTGTTTCACTAGAAATTTGGCGTTACATAAGGCGACCTGATTATTATAGGTTATTTCTGGCGAATTGTAAATGACACGTTCTACATTCTAACGCCGATTCGTTCTTCGTGGTCTCATATAAATGTAACAATGATTAATTTAGCACTACATTGCAACCTCACTCCGTGGGGATCCCTGTAGGAGTGGGCGGTAGAATAACATCCCCGGTATCATGACTAAAAGGGGGATCAGGCGTTGTCAACTTGGAAGCCTGAACTAGTCAACACCGTTGCCATAGCTGAGCCAGGTATTATTTCTGCTTACATGTGTCAGGCCCCTCGCCGTCACCTTTTCTATCAGACCTCCATTGATCAACTCGCGTTCTTTTTCGACCCCGATGGTACTAGGTTTCTGAAACCTATGGCATATTTCATGTTTACGCCCTTCGTTGCTCTCCCGTTTCTTTTGTTAATATCTTCATGTTACAATGTGTCAGACCATTTTCATTTTACATATGATTAATGTTAACAGAGGATGGCTGCCCAGTTGTTCTTCCTCATAAGACAATAATCACCATCACCACTCACCGCCGAGTGCCTCGTTCTTTTTTTTTTTTTTTTTTTTTTTTTGCTATTTGCTTTACGTCGCACCGACACAGATATGTTTTATGGCGACGATGGGATGGGAAAGGCCTAGGAGTTGGAAGGAAGCGGCCGTGGCCTTAATTAAGGTACAGCCCCAGCATTTGCCTGGTGTGAAAATGGGAAACCACGGAAAACCATCTTCAGGGCTGCCGATAGTGGGATTCGAACCTACTATCTCCCGGATGCAAGCTCACAGCCACGCGCCTCTACGATCAAAAATTAATAAGTGATAACTATATGTATTTAGCCGTCGCACTATAGATACGATGTACATGATTTTAACTGTCCATGGGACTGTCCCTCTCTCGCCCCCCACCCCTAAGAGATAAAAAGTCTGGATTTTCACCATTCATCTCAGTGACCCCGAAAATTGTAGATTCGACACTGTTTGCGATTATTTTTATATCTCACACACCCTCACCCCAAACGGGGCCGAACATGAACTTTAAAAAATTTGGAGTGTCACCATTCATTTCAGCGACCACGAAAACCATGAATTCGATACTATTCTAGATTATTTTTACACCACCCACCCTCGCCCCCTGCCCATAAAGGCGCTAGGGATGTCTTACCCCCACGCGGTTTGTCTCCTGATACTAACTGATAAGTGTACCAAGTTTGGTGAAATTGCTCCAGTGGTTTAGGTGGAGATGTGTCATCTACACACACACACACACACACACACACACACACACACACACACACACACACACACACACACACACACATAGATCCGTTTTTATATAGAGTAAGAAGATGAAAATAAAATTTCTATATATAGTTTTTCGATTATTTTTATATTTCACCCCCTTGCCCCCCACTTCGACTTGTAAAATATCCGGAGTATTACTATTCATCTCAGAGACCCTGAAATCTATGGACTAGAAACTCTCACCCCTCCCCACTTCGCTTCCCACGTAAAAGGGGGCTGAACTTGGACTTTAAACAATTCTGGAGTATTAACTTTCAACTCAGCGACCCCGAAAGCTATGAATTCGACACTATTCTCGATTACGTGTATAACTAACCCCTCCCTTAAGGGCGCTAGGGATGGCTTACCCCCACAGTGCTCGTCTCCCGATAGTAAGTAATACGTGTACCAAGCTTGGTTGAAATTGCTCCAGTGGTGTAGGAGGAGATGTGTCATTTACAGACACACACACACATCCATTTATATACATGCAGTAGTAAGATTTCTATATTTCACCCCCTTCCCAACCCCGCCCAAAGGAGTCCTATGAGTGCCTTACACAACAGTATATTTTTCCATATAGTAAGTCTTATGTGTACCAATTTTGGTTGGCAGCTATGCCCAAACGTACATACATAATCTCGCTGCACTAGAATCCTGGAGCTGACGTTGGCATGGTTACGGCAGTTCATTTTTCTTTTATAAGATTCCTAGAGCAGGGGTAGCGTGGTGCCAATATCTCCGTAACGGTTGGTTTTAGGGCCTTAAAACATGGTTTTTGGGCCCGCAGGGCTTACCGAGTTTTGTTCTTTGCGTCAAGGGGATTAAATTGAGCTTTGTCTCGTCCTAATACGACAAATTCGATATTTTGTCTGTATTAGCCTATTATTTTTATAACCCCCGCCGTGTCCCCCCCCCCTCGAATTGTTTTGAAAATAAAATACAGCCCATGTTACTCACTGGCAATGTAGGTTTCTATAGGTGAAGATATTTCTAAAATCGGTTCAGTAGTTTTTGAGTCTATCCGTTACAAATAAACATACAATTTTTTCCGCTTTATAATATTAGTATAGAAATACTTGTTGTGTACGAAACCTCCACACAGCCTGTACAGCCATACCCTACCATTATGTCAGTCATCGGCTTCATGTAAATGGGCATGTGTCGTTGCTGCGCCCACTGCTCGTTGATGAATAATACCGTGAAGATATAGATGAAGTTGATATTGTACACGCCCCGTACCCTAAGAGGCTCCGGCGAGAAATCTACAGGGCTTCGATGGGTAAAATCAAATAGGCGCTTAACTTAAATTATCTCAGCGGCATACAGGGTATGAGAAACGGGGCATACCTAATTGTAATGAGAATACATTCCTATAAAGTTTAAATTAATGCAATCGGTTTATGGGAATGAAGCATATATATATATACACACACATGAAGTACATAATTGATTTTACATCTGTTGTGGGTTTTTTATTGACTTTTAGTCTTGTGTGATAGATCCGAGTACTGTCTATCACGATGCGAGATGCCATGACGCAACGTGAACAGAAACACACTGAAGCTGTCTCATGTTATTAGACAAATGAAATTGACACTCAAGCATACGAGTTGTTTCCCCAAAGGGATACCAAAAGATAAATTATACCGACATGGATCAAACACCCGGGTTTGAACCGAACCCACACTGGAATACACAATTCGCCGTGCCGATGGGATTTAGCCACCGCCGACGCCAATTACATACACCTCGTGTTGCACAAAGCATCATAAATAGTCACACATTATGTACAAGAATCACGTGAGGCACACCTCCTTCATCGCACCATTGTAAAATACCAGTGCCCTCGTCCAGGTCTGATCTGATGACCACAAAGATGAACATGTGGCGCTGAAAACCCTACCTAATTTATACTCAAATAAATAATAATACGGGCCGATGACCTTCGATGTTAGGCCCCTTTAAACAACAAGCATCATCAGCACAAACAAAGCATCAAATAATAATACTAAAACAAATATCACTACCAATTACCGTGTCGGTTATTAGCAAATATATTATTCTGCCGCGTTGAATATTTCCAACTACTAGCCACATTCAGTCAGGCCTTGCTTCTCAGCCCAAACTTTCTCCTTCTTTGAGGCGAACACACACAAAAACACATCAGGCACAAGGTCGAGCGTTCCCCACCTTACTAGGGCGGTCATTAACTTCGCCTCGCATGGGCAAGAAAGAACGTCTCTTTAAAGACACCTCGTTCCGAGGTACACACTCGATTATACTGAAGTCAATTCCTCATTCATCAAACCGTCCCGACTTCAAATAAAAGAACCTCAATTCAACACGTATTTTGCTAATGGCCGAACCCATGACTTCACATATCACACCTACCTCACATCACGACATCGGTTTATAATACTAACATTTGCATAATTATCATCATCATTATCGTCATTATTATTATTATTATTATTATTATTATTATTATTATTATTATTATTATTATTATTATTATTATTATTATTATTGGTTTCAGCTGTCCACTGACTTCCTTATATGATTTACCTTACACATGCACGCAATAATGATGCAATGCTCCTGGTAATCAGATCGAAATTAGGTCATACCTGGTAATTAAATCGTATCAAATCATCACACGGTAACTTCCTCATAATTAAAAAGTAATTAAATAGTCACACGATAATTAACTCATAATTAAACCATAATTCAATTGTCACACGGTAATCAACTCTCAATTTAATACTCACATGGTAATTAACTCATAATTAAACCATAATTAAACTGTCACACGGTAATCAACTCATAATTAAATAGTCACGCGCTAATTAACTCGTAACTAAACCATACTTAATTTATCTCACGGTAATTAAATCATAATTAAATTATAAATAAACTGATCAAACGACCCAACTTAAATTGAAACAATCCCTAGCTAAATATTTCAATGGAGGGATTGGGGTATCAGTCCTGTGAGTATCTTTCGAAATTCTGGAACTCCTCACGTAGCTTAAATTACAACACTTACTATTCATGCAATTACCAATACTGGATTAACTACCACCTACCTTAAATTATCAGTCCTTGAATTTACTAAACTAATGGTCCTATGAAGCATTAACTAACTTCGGGTTTCCCAAATTATGTAAATAAGTGAACTTTCTCCCGCACACAAATTTCTCAGAAACATAAATTTCCCCTATTTACAATTAAAATCACTCAGACCTGTTATTATCTCTATATATAAAGTAACTTGTCCTGACTGACTGACTGACTGACTGACTGACTGACTGACTGACTGACTGACTGACTGACTGACTGACTGACTGGCTGACTGACTGACTGACTGATTCATCATCGCCGAGCCAAAACTACTGGACATAAATGAATGAAATTTTGAGGATATGTTCATATTAAGATGTAGGTGCTCGCTAAGAGAGGATTTTTGGATATTCCGTCGCTAAGGGGGTGAAAAGGGGTGTGAAATTTTAAAATGAGTGTATCTATATCTCAAAACTTTAAAAGTTTACACATGTGAAAATTGGAATTTAGAATCTTTTTTAAAAATAAGGAAACCCGTATTTTTTATTTTCAGAAAATCCCAATAGGATGGGTGAAAGAGGGTAAAAAATGGGTTGAATGCCATTTAATCAGTATACCGGTACTTATATCTCAAAAACCGCAGACATTACAGACCTGAAAATTGGAACTTTTGTTCGCTTTTAAAAATTAAGAAATATGTTTTTTTTTGTTTTTGGAAAATCCAATTAATAGGAGGGTGAAAAGGGGGGTGAATTTTTTAAATGAGTGCATCTATATCTCAAAACTTTTAAAGTTTACAGATGTAAAAATTGGTATTTAGAATGTTCATTAAAAATAAAGAAACACGTATTTCTTTGTTTTCGGAAAATCCCAATAGGAGGGGTAAAAAGAGGTGAAAAAGGGGTTGAATGCCTTTAAAGAGAATGCTTATATCTCAGAAACTGAAGATATTACAGACCTGAAAATTGGTGTTTGGGATCTCCTTTAAAAATAAAGAAACACGTATTTTTTGTTTTTGGAAAATACAATTCAAGGTGGGGTTGAAAAGGGGGTGAAATTTTAAAATGAGTGTATCTATATCTCAAAACTTTTAAAGCTTATAGATGTAAAATTTGGTATTTAAAATCTCCTTTAAAAATAAAGAAATACATATTTTTTTGTTTTCGGAAAACCCCAATAGGAAGGGTGGAAAAGGGTGAAAACGGGTTGAATGCCTTTAATGTAGCTACTTATATTTCAGAATCTGAAGATATTACAGACCTGAAAACTGGTGTTTGGAATCTCCTTTAAAAATAAAGAAACACGTATTTTTTAGTTTCGGAAAATCCAATTAATTGGGGGTGAAAAGAGGGCGAATTTTTAAAATGAGTGTATCTATATCTCAAAACGTTTAAAGTTTATAGATGTAAAAATTGGTATTTAGAATCTCCTTTAAAAATAAAGAAACATGTATTTTTTGTTTTCGGAAAATCCCAATAGGAAGGGTGGAAAAGGGTGAAAAAAAGGTTGAATGCCTTTAATGAGGCTAATTATATTTCAGAACCTGGAGATATTACAGACCTGAAAATTGGTATTTGGGATCTACTTTAAAACTAAAGAAGCAGGTATTTTTTCGTTTTTGAAATATACAAATATGGGGGTGAAAAGGGGGGGTGAATTTTTAAAATAAGTGTGTCTACATATTAAAACTTTAAAAGTTTACAGATGTAAAAATTGGTATTTAGAATCTCCCTTAAAAATGAAGGAAAACGTATTTTTTTCTTTTCTGTAAATCCCAATAGGATGGGTTTAAAAGGGTAAATAATAGGTTGAATGCCTTTAATGAGGATACATACATCTCAGAAACTGAAGATATTACAGAACTGAAAATTTGTATATGGGATCTCCTTTAAAAACAAAGACACACGTATTTTTTTTGCTTTTGGTAAATCCAATTAATGGCGGTTGAACAGGAGTGACAAATTGAAAGACTATATCTACAGAATATCTGAGAAACGTAAATTGTTGCAGACGTAAAAAGTGTGTATTTAGAATGTCCTGTAAATGTAAAGAAACATAGGTGATTTGTATTTGGAAACTCCACTTAAGGGGAACTAAAAGTGGTGAAATTTTAAAATGAGAATTTCTACAGTATATCTCAAAAAAGTTAACATGTTACAGAATTGAAAAATTGTATTTTTTATCTCATTAAAAATAAAGAAACATGTATTTTTAGTTTTCGGAAATACCACTTGGGTGGAGGGGGGGGAAATTGACTGAAGATAGTGTTGATTTATTTTAATTAGGCTACTGATATCTCAAAAATGAAGATGTTACAGACGTGAAATTTGATGTTTTGAATCTGCTTTAAAAAGTAAAGAAACGCGTAATTTCCGAAAATCCAAGGAGGGGGTGGAGTGAAATTATTGAAAAATTAATAGACTTAATTGTATGAGAATACTTACATCTAATAAAAACTATATTTGTTACAGGCGTGAAAATTTGTATTTTGATCTAATTTAAAATCAAAGAAAAACGCGTTTTGGGGGGGGGAATAACCTTGGAGGGGGCGGGAGTGAAAAAGAGTTGAGTTCCTTTCATAAGGACACATAAATCAAAAACTGAAGAAGTTAGAGTCGTGATAATTGGTATTTAGAAGATTCTTTACAATTAAAGAAACGAGTTTGTTGCAGGAAAATTCACTTAGGGGAGGGGGGAGTGTGAAAGATGTGAAAATAGTGAATTATTTTTATGGGGATACTTATATCTCAAAACTGAAGGTTATAGACGTGAATATTGGAGTTTGGAATCTCTTTTAAACATAAAGAAACACGCCTTCTTTTCTTTTTTGCGGGGGGGGGGGGAATGAAACTTACGACGGTGGGGTGTAAAAGGAGGTTAGACCAATTGATTTTACTGTATATTCATTCCATTCCTGACCCTGTCGAATGACTGGAAACAGGCTGTGGATTTTCGACGTACTTATTCTGAGCATAAACCGATCATTTTTAATCTTTCCTGGGTTCGTTTTCAAGAGCCATCTTTTCCTTCGGAGAACGTTCTTTGATTACAGTAGATTCTCCTGGCATATAAATAAAAATTAAGAACATTTGAAATAAACGATAGGAATGAGATTGACTGTCCAATTGTTCACCTCTATAATAAGGTCAATAATGCACGGAAGTATGTCATTCGTATCGCCAGAAATTCCGCGTACTTGCCTACGCGCGACAATGGTGCTGGTCACAATGTCAAAAATGACAATGGCAGCAGATGGAATTTACCCCCAATTAGCGGTCTTGCATCTTGTTGTGGGGTCCAGAACATCTATAATAATAATAATAATAATAATAATAATAATAATAATAATAATAATAATAATAATAATAATAATAATAATAATAATATTCTGGACCGTCGTCAAATGTGCGGACCGCGCTGGAAACGGGTCTGGACGGGTAATGACTACAAATGCAGTCCGGCCGCGGGTTCAGTACTGCCAAGGCACCCAAGAAGACACCACGCCGAATCTCCTCAAGAATTTGATCCATATTAAAAATGCTTATAGGAAAAGATGGCAAACTTTTAGGGACCGAACTGACCGGGTGGAATACATGGTCCTAGCCCGGGAAGTACGAAATCGATTGCTGGAAAGAAAGATTGAAAAATGGGAGGGAACTTGCCGTAATCTCTCAGAAAACGAGTCAGATCTCGAATTTTGACGGATTATATATAAATCGATATCCATTCAATTATAAATTTCAGTATAATACCGTAGCGAAGCACGGGTATCTTGCTAGTTTAAAATAAAATAAAAAGCTGCGTGTTCAACTTTGGCACTTCTACATTCAAATAAGGTTACATCCCTAACATTATAGCGACAGCTTATTACAAATAATTCCCGCCCCTTCTAGCCATGCCATTTAATTAGAAAAGTACTCATCTCTATCATCTGATGACATCTTGTCAGCTGGGATGGTCCATATCGGGGTTTAGTGCTGATCCATCAGCACCAAAGCGATTTCTGATGACTCCATTTCACCACCAAGACGAAAGTCTATGGTCCTCGATCGATGATGTCAGTTGCAGTTTGCTAGACACAGAACACGTCACTGGTTTATTTCCACAATACGTTCGATTGCGTTCAGCGCGGGAGTTTGGCCACGATCTCGGATTAGTACGTTGCAGTCCGCGGTTCAATATCGAATTACCCAGTACCTTTCATCCACTGTTCATTTATTACTACCCGTCACGGCCGTGGTGCAGTAATAATAATAATAATAACAACAATTTTACAAGTCGAACTAAGTGTTCGCGACTCGACACAGTTTAAATATTTAATTATTAGCGTCACGTATGTTAACACTATGTACTATTCACACGAATTACTCTCCTGCGTTTGTATTTAAGGTTTCAAACCACTAAACAAAGAATTACTGAGTGCTCGGCTAAACACAGCTTTGCCCTCCGTGAGCTGAAAGTCCCGAATGAGAGGCTGCGCCCTTGGCGGTGCTTTTTACAAGAAGGAAATTTCCCCCATGGCCTGTCCACGGCCCACTAGAGGTCAAATAGTGCGACCATTAGGTGACCAGTATTCACCTGATGTGAATGAGACATATCCGTGCGATTATTTTTCGTAGGATCTCCCGTAATTAATTAATGTTTTTCCTCATTTCCCCCGCTACTGTGGGGAAAGTCCCCGCATCGATGAGGTGTCTGGATACTAACCAGATGGTCCGTGGTAATTTTCAACGCAGATACAACGAAGTCTTCTTTCTCCATCCGTAAGTTATCAGCCAAGAGGACATTATACACTCTAAATAAATGTCCCAATTATAATTATCTCTTCTAAATCGAAACATGACTCCAGAATTCAGATTTTATTAATTTTTACATCTTAGACAATCAAGCTGGTCAAGCTGATTTATAGATGGCTACCATATTTCGCTTCGAAAAATTTTGCCTCTCCTCACTTTCTTGAACGTGGGGTGGGGATAACTTCTCTCAATTTGCGTCACGGTGAACCACCGATGCATTCCCCACCCACGACCTCACGGGCTTCTCTCTTCTGCGGGTTCACCGCTGGACAAAGGAATGTGTTGCGCAATAGATCGCAAATAATGAAATTTATGGAATAAAATTTAAAGACTTCTTTCATCTGTCTCAATGATGTTGATATTTATTAATCTCGAGATTTCTTTGCTCAAAATATGATTGCGTCCGCAATTTAGATGACCAGTCTTAACCAAAGGTCATTGGATTATGCCCCAGTCGGGTGCAGTATATTATCTGAAGTCAAGCGAACGGAGAAATAGCACATCACATCTTTTACTGAGATTTCCTTTCGTGTTAATTCTTACTGAATGTGTGATCTTTTCTTAACGTATGTAATACTGTCAGGACGAAAATAAATAAGTTTGACGACTGGTTGCTGGTTGATATACTGCTTCACTATGCGGCGCTAGTGAAACTAATTAGGACACGGCTATCTGTGAACATGTGTTTTAATGCGATGTGATGTGATTCATTTCGGAATTTCCTGCATAAATACAGTAAACCTACCTTTAGCGGGACCTTTATTTTTTTGGCTAGTTGCTTTACTTTGCACCGACACATATAGGTCTTATGGCGACGATGGGACAGGAAAGGCTAGGGGTGTGAAGGAAGCGTCCGTGGCCTTAATTAAGGTACAGCCCCAGCATTTGCCTGGTGTGAAAATGGGAAACCACGGAAAACCATTTTCAGGGCTGCTGACAGTGGGGTTCGAACCTACTGTCTCCCGAATACTGGATAATGCCCGCACTTAAGCGACTGCAGCTATCGAGCTAGGTGGAACCTTCATGAACCGGGAAACTGTCCATATAGGAACATTTTTCTGGTCCTGCCATTTATGGTTTTATATTCATGTAAGTTAACCTGTATTTAGCGGAACCTGTCTGACGCGGAAAAGGAAGAAAACTTTGCTATTATAACGGAAAAAAATACGTGAATTTCCTTCCTAACCCTTTTTCGCACATGCGTATTCCGGATGTATCTAAGGTGGAGGGGATAGCATTCGGCCAGGAAATGTCCGTCTATGTGCTCGATGGTGTAGTGTGGATCACAGAAGCGCTGAAAGGAGTACGTCTATGCTTCCACTAAGCCGAGTTCATCTCACACCCTGACGAAGAAACCATAATTTACTGATGTGCTACTACAAAATGTCGATCAGTGAAATTATGATGGTGACTATGCACAAGATTGCGTGGTCATTGATCTAGAAGTTGAGGGAGAGGCAGCGTTTGAAAACATAGAAGAGTTCGTCACCCATCACTTTCAAGAAAAGAAAACAGATATTGATGGCGTTGCCGATGACAACAAAGACGATGAAGAATACACCACCTACCTATTCTGGATCGGTCGAAAGTGGCTAAAAACTGCCAGGACCTGAATCCGTGCCTCTTAGAGTAGAGAACCAAAGTACAAAAGGCATGTCCCCAAAGTAGAGAGACAATAACGTAGATCACAGGTCAATTTAAATGAATTAAGTTTATTAAACTAGAGAGAAAAGGTTTGAATATAGGCATAAAACAAACAAATGGGGATTACAGGGAGTCAGATACTCACATGTATTGTTTGTGGGTTCGGACCCCACTGTTGGCAACACTAAATAAGGTTTTCCGTGGTTTCCTATTTTTACATCAGGCAAATGCTGGGACTGTACCTTAATTGAAGCGTGCGGCTGAATATGAGTCTATGTTACCCATGTTGAGTATTCGGCGGAGTAAGGTCTAGGGACACGATTTCAACAATTTACGTTAGAGAATTAGCTTGTGCGGAATAAGGGTCTACGTGCACACTTGCCTACCGCTATGCATACTGAAGCCCTCAGACGTTTTCAAGCTCATAACTCGAAACATACCTGGTGTAACGTAGACATTTATTCGGCCGCACGCTTCAGCTACGGCAACGGCTGCTTCCTTTCCATAACTAGGCATTTCCTGTTCCATCATCGCCATAAGACCTATCTTTGTCGATGTGACGTAAAGCCAATTACAAAAAAGAAGACAGGAATGCGACACCTATGTTGAAATAACAACCAGAATTGTCATTGTAACAAGTGTGTTTCTGTAATTAAAATGTGTTGTGTGCAACCCTCGCCTGCGATTAAAATCCCGTTGGCGCGTTGTGGAGTGTTATGTGTTACTCGTGCTGCTTTACGGTGTTGAAGAATGGACACAAGGCTTCATCAGCGAAACGACTGCAGGTATTTGAAATATGGATGTATCAACCAATTTTCTCACAGTTAGACCAGGTCACTAACGAGGAAATACGTAGGGACTTCAAACAAGAGTTATGTATGTAGTCCACCGAGCTCGATAGCTGCAGTCGCTTAAATGCGGCCAGTATCCAGTATTCGGGAGATAGTAGGTTCGAACCCCACTGTCGGCAGCCCTGAAGATGGTTTTCCGTGGTTTCCCATTTTCACATCAGGCAAATGCTGGGGCTGTACCTTAATTAAGGCCACGGACGCTTCCTTCCCACTCCCAGCCCTTCCCTGTCCCATCGTCGCCATAAGACCTATCTGTGTCGGTGCGACGTAAAGCAACTGGCAAAAAAAAATGTATGTAGTCCCACGCTAACACCATTGCATAACAAGAGTGGCGCATTGTCAGAAGATAGTACAAGTTCCGGGCTTCCTGCAGACACAGTTCTGCTGCGGTACTGATAACAGGTGCATCACAGTGTGCGAGTGTACGAATAACAGGTTCATCACAGTGTGCGAGTGAAATGGTGCGTCAACTGGAAATGTACTCAAAATTTGAAGTACTTGAACCAATAAGATTCTTGTGGGCAAAATATCAAAATTTCACATAGCTTCACGTTCAAATTCTGCCTGTATATGGACCAAATGCAATGTCATATCCAGTCAACAATGTGACCAATGCCGCATAGACGTAGGTGATGTTGATCGGTAAGGAAGGCCGTCGACATCGCCCACAGATGACAATGTCCAAGCAATCGAGGAAATGATTCGCAGTAATCGTGAAGTGACTATCGCGGACATTGCTCAGAAGATGCGCATCTCAATAGGCAGTGCTCGTTCCATCGTCCGAGGTCGTCTGCAGTATCGGAAATAGTGCTCACACTGAGTTCCGAGATCGTTGATACCTGCACACAAGAACGCAAGTTTTATGGTGTCTCCAGACTTCCTTCAGCGTTACTCCGTGGAAGGCAATGTTTTCCTAAGCCGCATCATTACGAACGATAAGACATCAGTGTATCACTTGCCGCCTCATACAAAGACAGTATCCTCCCCAGTGCGTAAGAAATGCAAAGTTGCGCCATCAGCAGGGAAGCCACTGTTTTCTTCGACTGTGAAGGAGTTGTGAACACAGCGTTTATGGCAAAGGACACAGCCATTAATGCCGATCCTTACTGTGCAATACTGACGTCGCTGTGCAAGGCTATAAAGAACATGAGGCGTGGAAAATTAAAGCGAAGACATTGTACTCCTGCATGAAATGCAAGACCCCACAAGACGAGCACAACACAACCATTGCTTCCAACATTTTCTATGGGAGGTATAGAGGCATTCGCCTACTGTCCAGATCTTGCACTATGCGATTTCCATCTTTTGGGTAAGCTGAAATAACATCTGGGAGGAAAGAGATTTTTCCAACGATGAGGAAGTTCACCCAGAGGTTCTCGAATGGCTCCATGAATAAGGAGCGGATTTCTATCGTCGAGAAATTGTAAGGTTGGTAGAAAGTTCGGACCGTGACTATGTTGAAAAATAGTTGTGTATGTGTCATTTTGTAGTGTGGTGCAGTATTCAATAAAAGTTACTTGGCCAGCCGTAATAATGTGTAACTTACTTTTTCCAAGTCCGCTAGTCTCGAGTCGGGAAATCATGTGAAAACTTATTCATCGCAAAATGGAAGACCCGGTGTTCATTTGTAAGTGGACTACAATCAATCAATCAATCAATCAATCAATCAATCAATCAATCAATCAATCAATCAATCAATCAAACAATCAATCAATCGATCAATCAATCAATCAATCAATCAATCAATCAATCAATCAATCATCTTTGAACTCCATATAGGACTGTCGCCCAAATGGCAGATTCCCAATCAATTGTTTATCTCGTATTTTCTTAAATAATTTCAAAGAACTTGGATATTTTTCGAAGATTTTACATTAAAAGCCAGACATTACCAGTATTGAACGGGTTTTGTAGTACTCTCAAACTCGAGGTAGGGTTGTAAAAATGAATAGTTGCTGTTCAGTCCTCGTCTAAATTGATTACGCGCACAACTCAACACGGCTGGGAAGTAGAGCCGCCATACTAAGGCCATAAAGTGCACTAGTCATATTCTTGCCCTACCTCTTCCAGCAAATCAGCAATTTTATTCTACATCCTAGCGTATTACGGCAAGTAGCTTTTCTAATATCGGAACAATATATTTCCCGATAGACGTCTGACGACTTGCATGTCCGTATCAGCTATCCTATTTCGCTACCATTTATGTTTTGTTTCTCCATCCGCGGAGTCTCCGGTCATCGGTTGCGAGGTTGTAAATGATTCTGGCAACGTTCAAAGGTACCACTCCGAAAAAACGTCCATATTAATGACGGCGACCTCATCTCGTCTTCTCTTTAGTAGATAATTTGTTAAAGCCGCTGAAGTTGTCTCAGAAAAATCCCTAAAAGGTGCTTTGCAAAGGTAAAGAATAGTTTAAATGATCTTTCTCCTACCGGGCAAGTTGGCCATGCGGTTAGAGGCGCGGAGCTTTGAGCTTGCATCCGGGAGATAGTCGGATCGAACGCCACTATCGGTATCCCAGAAGATAACTTTCCGTGATTTCCACTTTTCGCACAAGTCTAGACCTTAATTGAGGCTACGGTAGCTTCCTTCTCACTCCCAGCCCTTTCCTATCCGATCTTTGCCGTATGATCTATTCGCGTCGGTGCGAAGGAAAGCAAAGTGTCAAATAATAATTGTACTGGGAGGTACACCTCAACCCCGTGCATTTAAATGAAGCGCGTTGAAGAACGCTATCTATCACATAAAAATTGAAACGACTAGTGCAAGAAGTTGGGACGTTGATCAACAAATGTCACTACTAACGTGATAAAGTAATGTGATATTTTAAGGTTTCCAAAATTGACTGGATTTTTTTTTTGGGGGGGGGAGGGGGTGTATCACAGTTTGCAACAACTATTTCAAGTTTTTCGGACTTTTCTCCATGCATGTCTCTATGAAAGAACTGATGTCAGGCACTCTGGTGCAAACTGGAACAACTAGAAATTTAAAGAAATTCTGTGTTTATAGGTTTCCTGAACTGAATGGAATTTCCTCGTTTTTGATACTTCAGTGCTTTGCAACACTTGTAACTTATTCCGCCAGCTTTGGGGTCTGGCCAATAAGAAATTTTGTGTATTTATTTTCATCCAATTAAACGGTTCTTGTACCTATGGTATCTGCCAATAAAGTGAGAGGGTGTGTCTGGTTTCAGTCCAGAGCCTTCTCGAACCTTCCTCTCGGGCATAAGAGCTGACCCCTTTTCCAGCTAACTTGTCTTATTAATCGTCGCGTTACTGAGTTTGTGTGTTAAGAGAGGAGGTGTAGGCCTCATTCTTCGGCAGGCAGAACATCAGCTAAGGTAATGGCCACCATTTTTCTATCTCAGTATTTATCTCCGCAAGCTGACTCGAGGGGAAGGTTCAATATTTAACTGTGTAAACTTTCTTCCTTCTCATGTAGAAGTTCAAGTAATTCATAAGTACTTCAACTGAAAACCGGGGATATAGAATGCATTACCGTCTCGAATTCCACTTCCATTAATATTGAGACGACTATGATTGTAACTTAACTTGTCCATCTAGTCACTTCAGTAGTTTAGGATTACCCTCTACATCGTCGGGCCACAAGCCCAGGTAGGGTTTTAACATTTTGATTTCAAGGAGCGTAAGTGTTCGCCCCCATACATTTTGTTTTTGGGACCAGTAATCGAACCTGTTGATTTCCATAAGGATCCAGTCGAATGGGTACTAGGTACCTCTGTGTAAACTTAAAAGGTCATTGATATGGTCTTGTAAATTGTAAGTTGTGCCTAGAGAGACCTGAAAGTTTAAAAGTTATCGAGCGAAGACGCTCTTATCCGAACTGTAAAAGTTAATGGTTGCCTTGAGTAGGCTGTAAGGGTTTGGGAGCGTAGTCTCCTTGGTAGAATTGTGGAGCATTGGTGCTCTTTTCTTGCAATGTTATGGATATTTGTGTAATAATGAGTGGTGCCTTTGGATGTCCGTAACTTGTAACCGTTGGAGCAAAGTGCTCTTCAAAATTGTGATTTCGTATTTCCTGTGAAACAAATTGGGAGATTCGTCTCCTTGCCTATCTAACTAAACGCAACATTAGTGATGTTGGGACCTTTGTAAATTTTGAGCTTGAAGCTCAAATCGTAACTTACCTTTTCTAGGTTTTTCTTTCTCCATAGTTTTGTACAAAACTACCTCTGTACCTGAAATGTTGTTGTTTGTTAAAATTTAATATCTGAAAAGAAATTTTAAAATTGTAAATTAATATTTGACTATCGTAGATGGACCCATTCAAACCAGCATCTTCTTTCACCTCTCTGTGATCCACTGAAACTCGGTAACAATAATAATAACAATAACAAAAGTTCTATATATTTCAAAGCAAATCTGAGGCATTACTGCAGTGTCATCCGTCCAGAGGACTAGTACGCTTCATAATGTCTTGCAATGAACGAAAAAGGCCTCATCGAGAAACCTGGAGTCTAAATAAAGGAATATTCTGAGAAGGATCGTAGGTCCCGTCAAATACAATGGGGAGTACAGAAGATGGTATAACGTCGAACTATACACCCACGTATAGAATATTACCGATACCTTCCGAAAAAGAAGAATGACCTTTTATGGGCATGTGACACAAATGCATGAAACTAAGATTAACAAACCGCATCATTACCTTCTTTCAGCAGAAGGAATCCAACGGGGCTCGGTTCGTTGAGGTGGATAGAGACCTCGGAGAAATGGGAATCACACGTAATGACATCCAGAAGCGTGACCCACTTAAGAAGAAACTTCGAGCGTTCCAGAGTTTCCGAGACAAGCCAGAATTAGAAACAGGAAAGGCATGGACACAGGAGAGGAACGAGCGATACCGAGAAAGCATGCGGAAGTACTGGGCAGGCATCAAAGCCAGAAGTAGCCAGTTGAAATGAAGTGGTCCAGAGCTGATCTATACGACATGGAAATAATAATAATAATAATAATAATAATAATAATAATAATAATAATAATAATAATAATAATAATAATAATAATAATAACGGAGGCAGCCCTGCACAAGGAGTGGCGCCCCTGCCTAAATGAGTCCCAGAGCCCACTGACCCGGTGTATATCATCTGGTAAGGGTCCCAGCTCAGGGTTACGATTGAAGACCTCAACGGCAGTTAGGCGGAGATGAGGATCATTGGTACGGCGGAACTGGTGGAAGAGGCATCCTTGCTTTTTGGGATAGTAATAAAAAGCCTTTTAAAATCCAGCTGCGTCTGAGTGGTATCCACCGGCTTCCTGGTCCGCGTCTGACACCTTGTGGGTGCGGCGGCAATACTAAGCTCCAGGAACTAACAATCCCTGGTTCTAAGCACCCAGCAATGCTGGATCTCCTATTACAAGCCAAACATAATTCGTGAGCGTACTAACAACATTACCCCAGGTGGTACCCAATCCACCCGTCGCATTGAGGCGGCAACCAGTCTTTCGGATTCTGGGGAGCCTGGACGACCACGAAAACATGGGAGAGAGTCGGAGCTCTCTGGTAAACTGTCCCACAAAACCTCCACATACATTGGTACATTCAATATCGACACTTTGATTCAACTAGGAAAATTACTAAATTTAGTCAGAGAACTTGATCGACAAAAAATCCTATCCTTGTCCTGTAGGAAACTTGATTTACTGATGATGCCACCTTGGGTTATGGAAATTGTCGTATATTCAAGAGTAAAACAGACCAAAAGATTCTAAATGAGGGCCCCGTTATTGGGTATGAGTTTCGTAGTACAAAAATGTATACTGAACTTGATCCAAGAAGTTAACTCCATCAACAATCGCCTAATGACCATGAGGATTCAGTGTGCCAATAAAAATTATACATTAATAAATTCACACGCCCCTGCAAATAAAGACAACAAGAAGAACACCCAAAACGTGGACATATTTTGGAACAAACTTGAAAAGGTAATATCAAAAATCCGAAGGATGACGTCAAAATTATCTTAGGCGATTTCAATGCACAAATCGACCGAGAAAAGGAACAGGAAAACCGTCAAACTCTACCCGGCGCACAAATTTACCAACAAAAACTGTTCAAGACTCGTTTTTATGTCAACAGTGCGACCTTAAAATCATGTCCACCCAAGAAATAAATAATCTGGAGGTTCCCCATCGTAGCCATTGGGGAATTTCAGATTGACCCTGTAGTTTTCCCATATCCGATACAGGAAGAGGTGCACGACGTACAGGTGAGAAGAGGAGAAAACATCGACACTGAACACTACCTGACAAGAGTTAAAGTAAAATTTACTCCAAGAAAATACCACCCCAGGAAAATCCAACAACAGATATTTTACATAAAAACGATTCCTGTTACCAATCTAAAAGAAACACGGGAAAATCAACCAGCGAAAACATGGGAAGAATTCCACACCAAAATCATACAAAAAGCACGAGAAATGGTACCCTTAAAAAAAGGAATACAAAACATCCCTGTTTGAACTTAACATGCGATCAAGCCTTCGAGATAAGAAAATCTGCATTTCAGAAATACAACAGTAGAAAATCCCAGACAGCACTACAAGAATTTGAAAACAAGTATCCAAAACCACCAGGCAAGAAGAAAGAAACCACCTGAAAGAACAAATGAACGCAACTGAAGAACACAATTGATTTCTACAGAAAGTTCACTGAAAAAATCCGCGGATACTTTCCACAGAACTTATGTTTCAGGAAACAAGACGTACTGTAAAATTGGCGCTTAGTAATAAAGAAAACTGCCAAGAGCTCGCACGGTAAATTTCAGAACTTCTTGACTGCCCCGAAACCACTGAAGGATTTCATGAAGAAGCATCCAGTGTCACTCACCCAGACCTCCACCAAACCAGGAAGAAATGCATAACCACATTAACGTCTAAAGAGCAACAGAACCTCAGGAAGAGAAGGGATTGTTGCAGTATTCCTTAAGTATATTGGTCTAAATTCACTCAAAGGACTTACACAAACCATGCAGAAAATCTGGAAAAACGAAAAACTCCCCGAAGACTGGAAATGTGTTTTGATTCACCCACTTCACAAAAAGGGACACAAAACTGATATCAACAACCATAAGGGAATCTCCCTCCTTGAACTGAAAGCGCAAAATAGATGGAACCCGGTAAACATTGGGACACAAAAAAAAAATCCAAGCTTGAAATTCCATGCTTAGTCTTCTCGAATGGCCTGAAACTTTTGTCCAGCGATAAAGTCACGACGATAAAGCAAGTTGAAATTATCCAAGAATGTGCCAAATAGGTCGGACTTCTTATATCCTTCCAGAAAACTGAATGTTTCTGTTCAAAACTAGACATCCATACTTTCAATACAAAATACGGACAAATCATCAGAGTTCCTCACTTCAAATACCTGGCCGAAATCTTCAAACCAACCGGACATAAACAACCGTGTCCAAAAACTGAGATGGGCATATGAGAGAACGAGAGAAATCTACAACAACAAAATGTATATCTGTCCACGTTAAGATTTAACATTACAATACTGTAATCAAATCTGAGGTTTTATATGCAGGGGAAACTCTAACGCTTCATAAAAATGGTGAGCTCGAAAATATCCCAAAAGAAGAGAGAAAAATCATGAGAAAAATTATAGGACCAAGACATACGGAAGAAGGTTACCGCCTCCAATCCCGGATATCCATATAAAAACTATATAATATTGCGAAAGACCTCAGGAAAAGGAGGCTAAAATTGTATTGACATGTTAAGAGGCTTCCATAAACCAGACTAACCCACGAAATCCTTGAAAGAGTTGATGAACTGAAGAATTTCCCTTGGACACAACAAACAAAAGCGAACATGAAGAACGCACAAATTCAACCTGAAGTAATTTTGAATCGAAATATATATAGAAAGAAAATTGACAAGTGGGAAGTTACTCCAGAGAATGGAGTACCAAAAAGAGCAGGTACTATTTTGACCGAAGAAAGGAAGAAGATATTTAGTAAACTAATGAAAGCATCCTGTATTCTCCGCAAACGAAATTAAAAGCAACCCTTCGTGTGTTCCGAAAAGGACCATTCAGAAGAAGAAGAAGAAGAAGAAGAAGAATCTATGGGTTGAGGTATCGAGTTGCGGACTTCTGTAGTTGTGCCATCTGGATAGATTACCCACCAATTTCTACATTCTGATTATGCTGCTGTCTAGCAAGGAAAGAGACCGGAATTCTACTTGACGGTTACTAATGAGTTAACCACTGAGTTAACCAATAGAAATCTCTAATATGCCATTAGCAATGTGGAGCGACAGACTGTTGAACATTCGTCAAAAATCAATTACCTCAGCAGGGATCAAACCCGCGAATTTTGAACAGGTGTAAGACATTCTGGACACCTGAATATTGATCCACTTAGGCATTGATTTCCTTTGACACACTAAATTTCTGTCGGGTAGATTAATTTATGAGATTTTTTCTATGGTAAACAGATGACTTTAGGCATGATATATTGGTGCCCTGCACTCGGTGCCTTACAGACCTATAGGACGGAAGGCCGCCTTGTAGATCTCTCAATGAGTCGTATACCAACAGCAAACAACTGAATTCCTGATCAACAGGTCAAGCCCACGGTCACCTTTGCTCACACGTCCCAACTGGGGGCCATCACGAATTTTAAAACGATAGGTTCATCACTGAGCAGAAGGACATGAAATACAAGTACAGTTAATAGTGAAATACTTTATTAAAATAAATACAATTCTGTACAATGTACACTTACTACACTATATATACAATACAAATATTGTGTGATAATTGTGATTTACAACGGGAAGCATATACCAATAATATGGCTTAAATCAGAACAGCTCACTGAACTCTGCTATACTGATAACGATTCTTGAACTATTAATTATGCAATTGTATTCTTAGTTCAAAATTAATGTAAAATACCAAATTACTTCAGTAATTAATACATGACGGAATTCGTTACATCTTATTTATTTCAATTTGCTTTACGTCTCATCGACACAGACAGGTATTACGCAGACGATAGGATAGACAACGGCTAGGAACGGGAAGGAAAAGACCTTGGCCTCAATTAAGGTACAGATCCAGTATTTGTTTGGTGTAAAAATAGGAAACAACGGAAAAACATCCTCAGGGCTACCGACAGTGGGTTCGAACCCACTATCTCCCAAATGCAAGCAGATAGGCACGTGACGGATTATTATAGGCTGCTGTATACGAATTTTTGAGTAAAAACATTATAATTCCGAATTTCACCCCAAGAACTTATGAACATTAAAGGTACTCTCATGTTTAAGTTCAGAAGTGTTTTTTTTTTCTTTAATTTTCATTTTATTAAAAATTCAATAATCATACATTTTCCGAACTTATTCTCGTATTTGTATAAGGATACGTAGTTCCTAATTTGTGACAACACAATATAGAATAATTCTATAATAATGTTTAAAAAGATGACCCTAAGCTACTCGGATACTTTGTAACTGAGGATTTAAAAATATTGATAACGAAATTCTCATATACCAGCAAAATATCAGCGAGGAATTTGATCCTTGTGATCTTGACTATGTCATGAGTTTTCAACTAGTTCTGCATTATTTGCCGAATTCTACAAATTTTTCGAGACATGTAAAGCAGATTATGCCAGCTGCACAAGCAGGCGTCAAATCTAAGAGTAGACAATTTGAACATTTGTCAAGAAGCATTTTAATCACAAAAAAGAATTAGGGGTCAGTGGAATATTAAAATTTAATGTTCATCATTAGATTCTTTGTTAATGCATTGATCTCTAGAGAATAAACACAACGTATTTGTGATCGCTAATTTTAAAACCTTGATCAACAGTTATATAGTTTGTTCTTGAGTTCAAGTTATATCCTACTCTGGGATATGTAGGCCTAATATACAATTACATGTTCATCTGAACACTATTCCGAGAGGCTTAGTAAATTATCTTCATATAACATCTTAGTAATGTTTTTCGAGTACCAGTTTCTTTGTTTGTTGAAGTATGTACCAGGACGACATTATCAACATCTATTGACAAAAATACCTTGATAAAATTGCATTGTAGAGACTCAGTTCACATATCTATCACAAGGTTGGTGCAGAAGAAGACTATGGTGTGTGATATTGGTCAAAACATGGAGCCTGTTGGACATTCAGAACATTTAATTCACGAAGGCAGAAACGCATCCATTAACAATGACTGTAATGACTGTAACCACTCTGAACGGCCACAGCAACAGCTTATTTGGGAGGTCTGAATGTCCGACACTCGCTGTACATCTCGGTGTAGATGTGCGGTGTTCGTTGGCAGCTCGGGGCTTGAATTCAGAAACCTTATCACCGTCACACACGTGCTCGATTGGCCTGAGTTCTGATGACCTATTAGACTAGAGTATAGCGCACCCTATGTTACCGTTCTTACTTGTTATTAAGCTGAAGATAATTTCCGAATATACTCGAAATATATCATTGACGACATCATACGAATCAATCTACAGAATCTCCTGATTAATACCAGAGGTGATCAGGATGTGAACCTTCCTGTCCCCCATGCGATAGTTCCACCAGTGTGACTTGAAAGAGGGTTGCAAACATCCGTTCACCCACTCGGCTATGCACACCATTCAAGAAAGGAATGTCATCAATGAATACCGTCGCTCTTCTGTCGCCTTTTCTATACACTCACTCTCAATACCACCCAAGACGTCCTCAGTGATGAGAAAGGGTCAAGAGTTTTATATGTTGTTCAGAGCTACTAGCCAACCAAGGTTGTCACATGTTATTTTGAGTCACATTACAAAAAGCGAGCCGTAGTTCATGCTTCAAACTTCCAGGCTATACAGACTCTGCCCGGCATGCTGTGATATTCAAACTACGATCAGCGTGTCCTCTACGCACCCCCCCCCCCCACACACATAGATAATGTTGCCTTCGGGCATGATGACACTGGTTGTTCTTCAGTGTATTTCCGAAAGTGTGTACTATTCATAACTACGAGCTTCTTCTCCTCTTAATCTCAAGTATTACTTACGCTAGAATGGTAAACATGAAAGAGGCCAAAGATACAAAAGTTAGTAACCGGTAGTAATGAGCGTCCATGATGCATCATTAGAAACTAATACTAAGCATTTTCAAGGGCCGTATTTCGATAAATATTCAGAAGTATAAAAATGATCTGTTCGACATTCGAAGAGGTCAACTTAGATGGTTCGCATATTATAGTTAATTAACACTGTTAATACGAACTAATATCTGATAAAGACTAAGCAGCTTAATAGTGACATTAAATAGTGTACTTCTCGAGTTGGAATCTCCCTATCAAAAATATAACTTTAATATTTGCAAAAATTAATAGATACCCCTTCAAATTTTGAAACTAAATAATGAAGGATGATAGGATATTAGACTTAGTCTATAAAATATCTCCTCTGTGTTAATACACTTCTATACTAAATAATATTCTTTCTAAAATGTAGATCTCCAATTCACTTATGTTTCCCACGAGCTGCTTTGACACGTGTTATCCATTCGGCTGGGATCTTTATAGCACTGCTTCTTGAATCATTCCGAGGATTACCTGTTATCTTCAGAGTTCCATTCATCAGGAGGGATTTGAAAAATTCTGGAGTCAGTGGGTTTCCAATAGGAAGTGACCTTGAAGTAGTAGTAGAAGTAGTAGTAGGAGTAGTAGATGTAAACGCATGCAAGTCCAAAGAAGATGTGGGCTTATATATGTTTATACCACCCGTCCCTAATAGAGCCAACAATTGCTCCAAATTACTATTTCCAGAACCACTGGAAATCAATTTCTTCACTTTCATTAACCAATTCTCATCCATGTTTTGACCACCCGTCCCTAATAGAGCCAACAATTGCTCTAAATTACTATTTCCAGAACCACTGGAATTCAATTTCTTCACTTTCATTAACCAATTCTCATCCATGTTTTGACCACCCGTCCCTAATAGAGCCAACAATTGCTCTAAATTACTATTTCCAGAACCACTGGAATTCAATTTCTTCACTTTCATTAACCAATTCTCATCCATGTTTTGACCACCCGTCCCTAATAGAGCCAACAATTGCTCTAAATTACTATTTCCAGAACCACTGGAAATCAATTTCTTCACTTTCATTAACCAATTCTCATCCATGTTTATACCACCCGTCCCTAATAGAGCCAACAATTGCTCTAAATTACTATTTCCAGAACCACTGGAAATCAATTTTCTCACTTTCATTAACCAATTCTCATCTTTTTGAGTGGCCATTGTACCGCTAGCAGGTGTAACAGTGGAGTTAAACAAGAATCCAAATTTCGCTAGATAACCTAAGAGTCCCTCCAAATCAACTGAGTTCGAAATATTGCCCTTCAAAAAGCTCTTCAGTATAGCTAACAAGCCAAAATCATTCGGAGCAGGAGTTTTAGTGGTCGACATAGTCCCAAGATATTTAAGAAACAAGGACAGATCAATATCTGGTGTTTTAGTCGTCGTAGCTTTTGTAGATGAGTGTTGCATGTAATAACGTAAAATGAGTAGCAATTGAGATATATCGATTTCATCATTCTCAGGAGCTGTTGTAGTTGTAGTTGTTCTACCAGATAGTAAAAACTGAAGAAGATACCATAAACTACCATCCGAAGGTGGAGGAGGTGTTGTTGTTGTTGTTGTTGTTGTTGTTGTTGTTGATGTTGTAGATGAAGAACTCATGAGCCACTGCATCAGATACTTTTGTAACAACTCGAATTCTATCTGGAGATACATATCATCATCGGTTGTAACTCTGTCCGTTGTCAAAAATGACGGGCTCAGATGAGTAGTAGATACTTCATCAAAGCTACTAGACTTTGCAGATGCTTCTGAAGAGCCATCATGACGGCTGCTAGCAACACTTGCCGACGTTAAATGTAATGAAGTATTCATAGGATTCATTGTTGAAGATGATACCGTCGATCGCAGGGTACTCGATGGAATCAGCAAAGATGACAAGGAAGTATGTGTTTTGCTCGCTGTTCCAGTTGCTGGTCTAGGAGAAGTACCACCGTTTGCAAGTGATCCACTCGGAGAGACACATAATTCAGGCTGACGAACAGATGAAGGTACGCGTGTGGTTGAAACAGGGTGTGAACCATTTTTGTTTAATACGGGTTGCTCTGAAAAAGCACTAGAATCAATTATAGCTTCTTGTGAAACTTTACTAGAATCAACTACACTTGATGTTGTTGACACCAGCTGAGAGGATATGGTAGAGGATGGACGTAGAGAACTCGTTGCCGAAATTCTGTAGGTTGACTTATCACCTGTTTGTGTCGGTGAACTAACTGAAGTAGGTTTCGATGAATTGAAAACCTCTGTACTCTTCGATGATTCAAGAGTATGTACAGGTGAAAAGCTGGTTACCTCAGGATGTAATGGTGGCTTATTAGAGTCAGTTGCACTTGATGATGCCGACGTCTGCGCAGAGGTTATGGAAGAATCTACAGGCACGTTACTTCCACTGGAAGTAACTGGTAAGGTACTTGCATGTGGTATTGTCGAGGTTGCATTATCACCTGTTGCTGATGTTGAACCCTCCGTGCTAGGAGGTTGTGTTGCTGTAGCTGACTCAGTACTTTTTACTGTTACATTTATAGGTACAGATGGCCTGTTAGATATATCTCGCCCTTGTGATGACTCACTGGACTCAGTAACGCTTGATGAAGTTGACGAGGAAGTCGATAGCACGGTGAAATTAACAGGTGGGGAGCTTGGAGATGTAATTGTGACGGTTGAGTTACCCCCCACACTTGTTGGTGAAAAACCATTTTCAGGAGAGATTGGTGAGGTGGCAGAATCTGTACGGTTTGAGGTTTCCTCTGTGAGTGTCGAAAAACTGCCGGTTATTTTAGGTTGTTGTGAATTCTTACTAGAATCTGTTACACTCGATGCTGTTGTCGACTGCACAGAGGTTATGGATGATGTTACAGATAAGGTACTCGTAAGTGTACTTCTGTAGGCTGAGTTACCTCCCGTTACTGTTGATGAAATACCAGTAACAGGCGATTGTGATGTTTTGAACGGACTGGTACTCATTGGCGATTCATCAGTAGTCACAGACTGACTGCTTGATTCCTCCCCTTGTGATGAAGTGGATAATTGACTCACGCTTGATGCAGTTGCCGACGCCGTAGAATACATGGTAGAACCATCAGGTAGTGTACTCACATCTGTATTTCCTGAGGTTGAATTACTTCCTGTTAATGGTGAACTATCATTGCCAGGAGGATTCGATGAAGGAGGAGCCTCAGTAGAGCTTGATGATATATTAGCATGTATTGATGAAGTTGTGCTTATTTCAGTTTGTTGAGATTGCTTATTAGTAACATTTACACTTGATGTTGTTGAGGGCAGCGTGTAAGAAATGTTAGAGGTTTCAGGTGTTGTATGTGCTGTTGGATTTCCTGAACTTTCGTTTCCTTCTTCGGTTGCTGGCGAAGAGTTAGTTGTAGGTGATTGTGAAGTAGTCGAAATATATGTACTCTTTACTGGTTCATTAGCTGTTGGAAATGAACTGCTGGTTACTTCCGGTTTTAGTGATGGCCTATTATACTCAGTTACGTTTCTTGATACAGTCGATTGCAGAGAAGATATTGTCGAACTTTGAGGTAGCAAAGTTGTTGCCTGAGTTCTGTAGGTGGACTTATGGCCTGTTGCTGTGATTGAACTACCCGTAGTAGATGGTTTCGATGAAGAAGGAAGCTCTGGACTATTTGATGTTTCAGAACTAGGTACAGGTGAAGTGGTGGTTACCTCAGGTTGTATTGATGGCTTTCTAGACTCTGTCGCACTCGATGATACAGATGACATCGGAGAAGCTGCAGGTAGGGCAGTTGCGGGTGGACTTGTGGATGTTGTCTTATCACCTATTACTGCTGTTGAACCCTCTTCAGTACTTGGTTGAGGTTCACTCCCTGCAGTTTCATTAGTGAGTACAATTGGGCTGCTTGATACTTCCGGTTGTAGTGATGACTTACCAAGTTCAGTAACCCTTGATGACTTCGAGGTAGACGAAACCATGGTGGTAGTTTCATGTAGGGAGCTTGGAGATGTATTTATGGCGGTCGAGGTACTCCCAGTTTCTGCGGGTGAACTACCTATTTCAGGAGGTTTTGGTGTGGTGGGATACCTCGAACTGCTGGATGACTCATTGGAAGGTACTGATGTACTATAGGTTGACTCAGGTTCTGTAGAAGATTGAATAGACCCACTTACACTCGATGATGTTGACGACAGCGTGGAAGAATCTGTAGACGATTCAAGTGTTGTACTTGATGTTTGGTTCCTTGAAGTTGAGTTACCTTGTGGTACTTCTGGCAAACTCGCAGTCGTAGGTGATTGTGACGAAGAGGGAGTATTTGTATAATATGAAGATTCTTTTGTAGGTTGAAATGAACTGCTTGTTACATCAGGTAATTTTGTTGGCTTCCCAGACTGAGATAAACTTGTTGGTGCCGACGGTTGCGGAGAGGATATGGTAGAAGTTTCAGGTAGCGAAATTGTTGCAGGAATTCTGTAGGTTGATTTATCACCTGTTTCTGTGGTAGACGAAGGGGGAAGCTCTGTAAACTTGGCTGATTTATTAGGAAGTGCAGTTAAAATACTAGCTACCTCAGGTTTCTCTGATGGTTTACTATATTCAGTTTCCCCTGTAGATGCCAAAGTTTCCGCAGAGGAAACGAAAGACGCTTCTTTAAGGGTACTTGAATTACTGCTGGAGGTTGAGTTATCACCTGTTACGGTTGTTGAACCCTCTGTGCTAGGAGGTTGTGTTGTTATGGCTGACTCAGTACTTTTTTCTGTTACATATGTAGGTATAGATGGCCAGTTAGATATTTCTGGCCATTGTGATGACTCTCTGGACTCAGTAACAGTTGATGAAATTGACGAGGACGTCGATAACACGGTGAAATTAACAGGTAGGGGGCTTGGAGATGTAATTATGGCGGTCGAGTTATCTGCTAGTATTATTGGTGAAAAATAATTTTCAGGAGTGTTTGGTGAAATGGGAAACTCGTTACTGTTTGATGTTTCCTCTGTGAGTATCGATGAACTGCTGGTTACTTTAGGTTGTTGTGAACTCTTACTAGAATCTGTTACACTTATAGCTGTTGTCGACTGCACATAGGTTATGGATGATGTTACAGATAAGGTACTCGTAAGTGTACTTCTGTAGGCTGAGTTACCTCCCGTTACTGTTGATGAAATACCAGTAACAGGCGATTGTGATGTTTTGAACTGACTGGTACTCATTGGCGATTCATCAGTAGTCACAGACTGACTGCTTGATTCTTCCCCTTGTGATGAAGTGGATAATTGACTCACGCTTGATGCAGTTGCCGACGCCGTAGAATACATGGTAGAACCATCAGGTAGTGTACTCACATCTGTATTTCCTGAGGTTGAATTACTTCCTGTTAATGGTGAACTATCATTGCCAGGAGGATTCGATGAAGGAGGAGCCTCAGTAGAGCTTGATGATATATTAGCATGTATTGATGAAGTTGTGCTTATTTCAGTTTGTTGAGATTGCTTATTAGTAACATTTACACTTGATGTTGTTGAGGGCAGCGTGTAAGAAATGTTAGAGGTTTCAGGTGTTGTATGTGCTGTTGGATTTCCTGAACTTTCGTTTCCTTCTTCGGTTGCTGGCGAAGAGTTAGTTGTAGGTGATTGTGAAGTAGTCGAAATATATGTACTCTTTACTGGTTCATTAGCTGTTGGAAATGAACTGCTGGTTACTTCCGGTTTTAGTGATGGCCTACTATATTCAGTCACGTTTCTTGATACAGTCGATTGCAGAGAAGATATTGTAGAATTTTGAGGTAGCAAAGTTGTTGCCTGAGTTCTGTAGGTGGATTTCTGACCTGTTGCTGTGATTGAACTACCCGTAGTAGACGGTTTCGATGAAGAAGGAAGCTCTGGACTATTTGATGTTTCAGAACTAGGTACAGGTGAAGTGGTGGTTATCTCAGTTTGTACTGATGGCTTTCTAGACTCTGTCGCACTTGATGATACAGATGACTTCGAAGAAGCTGCAGGTAGGGTAGTTGCAGGTGGACTTGTGGATGTTGTCTTATCTCCTATTAATGCTGTTGAACCCTCTTCGGTAGTTGGTTGAGGTTCACTCTCTGCAGTTTCATTAGTAAGTACAATTGGGCTGCTTAATACTTCCGGTTGTAGTGATGACTTACCAGGTTCAGTAACCCTTGATGACTTCGAGTTAGTCGAAACCATGGTGGTAGTTTCATGTAGGGAGCTTGGAGATGTATTTATGGCGGTTGAGGTACTCCCAGTTTCTGCGGGTGAACTTTCTATTTCAGGAGGTTTTGGTTTGGTGGGAGATCCCAGATTGCTGGATGACTGATTAGAAGGTACTGTTGTACCATTGATTGACTCAGGTTCTTTAGATGGCTGACTAGACCCACTTACACTCGACGATGTTGACGACAATGTGGAAGAATCTGTAGACGATTCAAGTGTTGTACTTGATGTTTGGTCCTTTGAAGTCGAGTTACCTTGTGGTACTTCTGGCAAGCTCGCCGTTGTGAGTGCTTGTGACGATGTGGGAGTATTTGTATAGTTTGAAGATTCTTTTGCAGGTTGAAATGAACTGCTGGTTACATCAGGTATTCGTGTTGGCTTGGCGGACTGAGATAAACTTGGTGGTGCTGACGGATGCGGAGAGGATATGGTAGAAGTTTCAGGTAGCGAAATTGTTGCAGGAATTCTGTAGGTTGATTTATCACCTGTTGCAGTGGTAGATGAAGGGGGAAGCTCTGTAAACTTGGATGATTTATGAGGAAGTGCAGGTGAATTGCTAGTTACCTCAAGTTTCTCTGATGTTTTACTATATTCAGTTTCCCTTGTAGATGCAGTCGTTTCAACAGAGGATACGGAAGACGTTTCTGGAAGGGTACTTGAAATACTGCTAGAGGTTGAGTTATCACCTGTTACGGCTGTTGAACCCTCTGTGCTAGGAGGTTGTGTGGTTATGGCTGACTCAGTACTCTTTTCTGTTACATTTGTAGGTATAGATGGCCTGTTAGATACTTCTGGGCCTTGTGATGACTCACCGGACTCTGTAACGCTTGATGTAATTGACGGGGAAGTCGATAACACGGTGAAATTAACAGGTTGGGAGCTTGGAGATGTTATTATGGCGGTCGAGTTACCCCCTAGTATTGTTGGTGAAGAATCATTTTCGGGAGGATTTGGTGAGGTGGAAGACTCTGTACTGTTTGATGTTTCCTCTGGGAGTATCGATGAACTGCTGGTTACTTTAGGTTGTTGTGAACTCGTACTAGAATCTGTTACACTTAATGCTGTTGTCGACTGCACAGAGGTTATGGTTGATATTACAGATAGGGTACTCGTAAGTGTACTTCTGTAGGTTGAGTTACCTCCCGTTACTGTTGATGAATTATCAGTAACAGGCGATTGTGATGTTTGGAACGGACTGGTACTCATTGGCGATTCATCAGTAGTCACTGACTGACTGCTTGCTTCTTGCCCTTGTCGGAATGAAGTCGCTAATTGAGTCACGCTTGATGCAGTTGCCGACGGCGTAGAATTAGCAGGTAGTGTACTCCCATCTGTACTTCTGGAGGTTGAATTACTTTCTGTTAATGGTGAACTATCATTGCCAGGAGGATTCGATGAAGGAGGAACCTCAGTAGAGCTTGATGATATATTAGCATGTATTGATGAAGTTGTACTTATTTCAGTTTGTTGAGATTGCTTATTAGTAACATTTACACTTGATGTTGTTGAGGACAGCGTGGAAGAAATGTTAGAGGATTCAGGTGTTGTATGTGCTGCTGGATTTCCTGAACTTTCGTTTCCTTCTTCGGTTGCTGGCGAAGAGTTAGTTGTAGATGATTGTGATGTAGTGGGAATATGTGTACTCTTTACTGGTTCGTTAGCTGTTTTAAATGAACTGCTGGTTACTTCCGGTTTTAGTGATGGCCCACTATATTCAGTTACGTTTCTGGATACAGTCGATTGCAGAGAAGATATTGTCGAATTTTGAGGTAGCAAAGTTGTTGCCTGAGTTCTGTAGGTGGATTTCTGACCTGTTGCTGTGATTGAACTACCCGTAGTAGATGGTTTCGATGAAGAAGGAAGCTCTGGACTATTTGATGTTTCAGAACTAGGTACAGGTGAAGTGGTGGTTATATCAGTTTGTACTGATGGCTTTCTAGACTCTGTCGCACTTGATGTTACATATGACTTCGAAGAAGCTGCAGGTAGGGTAGTTGCAGGTGGACTTGTGGAAGTTGTCTTATCACCTAGTACTGCTGTTGAACCCTCTTCAGTACTTGGTTGAGGTTCACTCTCTGCAGTTTCATTAGTGAGTACAATTGGGCTGCTTGATACTTCCGGTTGTAGTGATGACTTACCAGGTTCAGTAACCCTTGATGACTTCGAGTTATTCGAAACCATGGTGGTAGTTTCATGTAGGGAGCTTGGAGTTGTATTTATGGCGGTTGAGGTACTCCCAGTTTCTGCGGGTGAACTTTCTATTTCAGGAGGTTTTGGTTTGGTGGGAGATGCCAGATTGCTGGATGACTCATTAGAAGGTACTGTTGTACCATTGATTGACTCAGGTTCTTTAGATGGCTGACTAGACCCACTTACACTCGACGATGTTGACGACAATGTGGAAGAATCTGTAGACGATTCAAGTGTTGTACTTGATGTTTGGTCTCTTGAAGTCGAGTTACCTTGTGGTACTTCTGGCAAGCTCGCCGTCGTGAGTGCTTGTGACGATGTGGGAGTATTTGTATAGTTTGAAGATTCTTTTGCAGGTTGAATTGAACTGCTGATTACATCAGGTATTCGTGTTGGCTTGGCGGACTGAGGTAAACTTGGTGGTGCTGACGGATGCGGAGAGGATATGGTAGAAGTTTCAGGTAGCGAAATTGTTGCAGGAATTCTGTAGGTTGATTTATCACCTGTTGCAGTGGTAGATGAAGGGGGAAGCTCTGTAAACTTGGATGATTTATGAGGAAGTGCAGGTGAATTGCTAGTTACCTCAAGTTTCTCTGATGTTTTACTATATTCAGTTTCCCTTGTCGATGCAGTCGTTTCCGCAGAGGAAACGGAAGACGTTTCTGGAAGGGTACTTGAAATACTGCTAGAGGTTGAGTTATCACCTGTTACGGCTGTTGAACCCTCTGTGCTAGGAGGTTGTGTGGTTATGGCTGACTCAGTACTCTTTTCTGTTACATTTGTAGGTATAGATGGCCTGTTAGATACTTCTGGGCCTTGTGATGACTCACCGGACTCTGTAACGCTTGATGTAATTGACGGGGAAGTCGTTAACACGGTGAAATTAACAGGTTGGGAGCTTGGAGATGTAATTATGGCCTTCGAGTTATCCCCTTTTATTGTTGGTGAAGAATCATTTTCAAGAGTGATTGGTGAGGTGGAAGACTCCGTACTGTTTGATGTATCGTCTGTGAGTATCGATGAACTGCTGGTTACTTTAGGTTGTTGTGAACTCGTACTAGAATCTGTTACACTTAATGCTGTTGTAGACTGCACAGAGGTTATGGTTGATACTACAGATAGGGTACTCGTAAGTGTACTTCTGTAGGTTGAGTTACCTCCCGTTACTGTTGATGAATTATCAGTAACTGGCGATTGTGATGTTTGGAACGGACTGGTACTCATTGGTGGTTCATCAGTAGTCACTGACTGACTGCTTGATTCTTGCCCTTGTTGTGATGAAGTTGTTAATCGAGTTATGTTTGATTCAGTTGCCGATGGCGTGGTATACATTGTAGAATTAGCAGGTAGTGTACTCACATCTGTTTTTGTGGAGGTTGAATTACTTCCTGATGTTGGTGAACTATCATTTGCAGGAGGTTTTTTTGAAGTAGGAGGCTCTGTTGTGTTTGATGATACATTGGAAGTTATTGATGAACTACTAGTTAATTCATATTTTTGAGTTTGCTTACTAGACCCACTTGCACTCGATGATGACCACATCGTGGAAGAAATTGTAGAGGATACAGGTTTTGTACTTGCTGCTGTGGTTGCTATAGTCGAGGTTCCTCTTTCTACTGCTGGTGAAGCGTCAGTTTTAGATGGTTGTGATGAGGTGGAAATATCTGTACCTGTTAATGTTTCATTAGTAGGTAGAAATGAACTGCTGGTTTCTTCAGGTTGTTTTGATGTCTTACTATACTCCGTTACAATTCTTGATACAGTCGATTGCGAAGATGACATGATAGAAGATTCAGGTAGCGGACTTGTTGCAGGTATACTGTATGTTGAGTTATGGCCTTTTTCTGTGAGAGAACTACCCCTAGTAGAAGATTTCGATGAAGTGGAAACCTCTGTACTCTTTGGTGATTCAAAAGTAGGTACAGGTTTTTTGCTTGTTAAACCTGGTTTTAGCGATGTCTTACTAGACTGCGTTGTACTTGATGGTACAGCCGTCGGCGCACATGTAGTGGTAGAAGCTGCAGGTTGGTTACATGCAGTGGAAGTCCTGGTGGTTGAATTAGGAACTGCTACTGTTGCTGATCTCTCTGCAGTAGAAGGTTGTGATGTTTTGGTTGCCACTGTACTTTCAACAGTTTCGTTAGTATGTACAGGTGGGCTGCTTGATTGTTCCGGCTGTAGTGTTGGCTTACCAGTTTCAGTTACGCTTGATGACTTTGACGAGTTAGTCGGAAACATGGTAGAACTTGCAGATAGTGTGCTTGCATCTGTATTTGTGAAGGTTGTATTACCTCCTGTTGCTGCTGGTGAATTATCACTTCCAGGCGATATCGATGAAGTGGGATTCTCTGTATTCTTTGATGATACATTAGTAGGTTCTATGGAACTACTCGTTAATTCGGGTGGTTGAGATGCCTCGCTAGTCCCACTTAAGTTTGACGATGATGTCGACAGCGTGGAAGAAAGTTTGAAGTATTCTGGTATTGTACTTTCTGATGGATTTCCCGAAGTTGATTTGCCGCGTGTTACTACTGATGAATTGTGCGTGGGAGTAGGTGTTGATGAAGTGGGGAAATTTGTAGTTTTTAATGACTCATTAGTAGGTGGAAATGAACTGCTGGTTTCTTCAGTTTGTTTTGATGGCTTGCTAGACTCAGCTACTCTAGTTGATGCTGACGATTGCGTAGAGGATTGGGTAGAAGATTCAGATAATTTACTTGTAGTCGGTTTTCTGGAGGTTGAGTTGTCTCGTGTTACTGCTCGTGAAGTGTCTGTTGTAATAGGTTGTGACGAGATTGGAAACTCTGTACTCCTCGATGATTCCCTAGTAGGTATGTATGAATTAGTGGTTAACTCAGGCTGTGGTGAAGGCTCGCTGGATCCAATTACACTTAATGATGTTGACAACTGCGACGTTGATACGGTAGATGATTCAGGTAGTGTACTTTTAGCTGAATTTGTAGAACTTTTGTTACTCCCTGTTCCTGTATATGATCCTCCAGTAGTAGGAGGTTCCGGGAAAGTGGGATACTTTATGCTTGTTGATGATTCATTGGTACGTTCAGTTGAAACGCTGGTCACGTCAGTTTTTTGTGATAGCTTACTAGACTCGCTTACACTAAATCGTGCTGAAGTTTGTGCAGAGGAAGAAGATTCAGGTTGCGAAGTTTGAAGTAATGTCGTTGTATATGGTCTTCTGGATGTTGAGATATCTCCTGGTTCTTCTAGTGAACTGTCTTTTACAGGAGGTTTAAATGAAGTGTGAGAATCTGTACTCTTTGATGATTCATTAGTCAATGCCGACGTGCTGTCGTTTTCATGTTGTTGTGAGGCCTTACTATACTCGCTTGCACCAGATGTTGCTGACGACTGGGCAGAGGATATGGTAGATGATTCGGGCAGCATACTTTTAACTGAAGTTCCGTTGGTTGATTCACCTCCCGTTAATGCTGATAAATTATCCGTTGTAGGAAAATTATATGGTGTGGAAGACTCAGTAATTTTCGATGAATCTTTTGTAGGTGGAGATGAACCGCTAGTTCCGTCAGATATTCCTGTATGCTTACTAGACTCAGTTACAGTTGATGACGTAAATGTGTGCGTAGTGGATATTGCAAGAGATCCAGCTAATGTACTAGTAGTTGGACTTCGAGACTTTGTGTCATCTTCTGTTGATAAAGTCGTTGTAGGTGCACGTGATGAAGTCAGTGGCAGTGTACTCTTTGATATTTCATCTGTATAATCAGTGGATGATGATGACTTCCTTGTGTCCGGGGATTTGGTCGTTGTTGCCAACTCCTTATGCTGTGATGATGTATTTGAAGGTAATTTAGCTGAAGTAGAACTCTGTGTACTCTTGTGTAATGAAGATGATGCGTCTAGTGAAATGGTTGTCGGAGTGGCACTGACAGAAATGTCACCTTCCGCTGTCGTTTTTCCTGTGTGTGTTCTTGATGAAGGTGCCTTGCTTGTATTTGAAAGTGTTGACGTTCCGGAGTTGGTACTACTAGTTCCTGACCCACTCTGTGAAATTGTTGGGGGGACGCTTGTATTATTTCCATTTAAGTTTTCGTTTGGGGTAAAATGATTTGCAGTGGGAGTCTCAGTCGTGCTAGACAAAGCATTTGGGCATGGTTTTATTTGCTTCGAAATTTCCTCTTCCAGGATCTTTCCGACTATGGCGTCTATTGCCCAATCAATAATTTTGTAGAACGTATCTTTCAGTTGCGACATAGCTGATGAATGTGTGATGTTGGGTATTTCTTTTTGTACCATTTTGCTTATGTCTTTTTGTCTGGATAAACTGCAGTTTGTTCTCGCTTCGGGCGTTGTAGTTTTTCTGCCACCTGTAACATAAAATGAGCATTTCGTTCGTTATTTGGCAAGCGAGTTTGCGGTATTTTTCATACTCATGGCATCTACGATTTTGTTTCTAGGCTGCAATTTAACTTTGTACGCAATATATGGTAATCGTTCTAAATCTTTCTTTCTTTCTTTCTTAATCTGTTTACCCTCCAGGGTTGGTTTTTCCCTCGGACTCAGCGAGGGATCCCACCCCTACCGCCTCAAGGGCAGTGTCCTGGAGACATTGGGTAGAGGATACAATTGGGGAGGATGACCAGTACCTCGCCCAGGCGGCCTCACCTGCTATGCTGAACAGGGGCCTTTTGAGGGGATGGGAAAATTGGAAGGGATAGACAATGAAGAGGGAAGGAAATGGCCGTGGGCTTAAGTTAGATACCATCCCGGCATTTGCCTGAAGGAGAAGTGAGAAACCACGGAAAAACATTTCCAGAATGGCTGAGGTGGGAATCGAACCCACCTCTACTCAGTTGACCTCCAGAGGCTGAGTAGACCCCGTTCCAACCCTCGTACCACTTTTCAAATTTCGTGGCAGAGCCGGGAATCGAACCCGCGCCTCCGGGGGTGGCAGCTAATCACACTAACTACTACACCACAGGGGTGGACAGTAATTTTCGTACAAACTGTACAAAGGTTTCATTACATCGATTGGCGAAGACTCGAACTGCTGCGTAATTTAGTGTGTTAATAAGACCCACAGGTATACAAGGAGACGAAGCACAGAAATGCAATTTTTACCCCCCAGAAAATTTAGTTCAGCTCTGCTGTACAATTTCCATTGTGATTTTAATTATGTTAGTCCTGAATGGACTGTTTTAGACATGACTTAATCCCTCGTCCGGTATTCATCGGTTTGAACAACTTGTCGGAGCCGAAGTGACGTGGACTCAGCAAATTTCCTAAGGTATTCTTCGTCAAGGGCGATCTCCTTCCAGATGTGCCACAAAGCATCATGCGAATACGGAGGGGGGCGAGGTCAGTTCTTGTTTGTATGACGTTTCCACCTTGCCCACACAAATCTGGATCTAGAGGGACCCAACTCAAGAGTTCAATGGAGTACTCCTCATAAATCCAGCCTTTTGTCGTATCGGGCTCCCCGTTGTCTGTAAACATTAACTGGTCTGACCTCCGCCGAACTGAAAGAAGTTCATATGATCCCAATTACGATTTAACTCCATCTCGGCAAAGGCATGACGGTGACCATTATTCATCGGAGAGAATTTTTGACGGAAGCTCGTCTGCAGAGGAGTCTGGCTTCTCGTAATCGTTTACAGACCGTTTATGGACATCCGGGAAAATTCGTCCTCTGCATGAGCTCCGCGGAGATTAAAGACGGTATTCTTTTGTAAAGTTTCAACTAAGCTGTCATCTTTTCCCTGTAGGAACCCGGCTTCAAACCCGTGCCAGTAGCCGTCCAATATCGATGCAAACGACACTGCTGTATCAATCTATGAGTACTCTGCGAGGGATCCCACCTCTACCGCCTCAAGGGCAGTGACATGGAGCTTCAGACTCTGGGTCGGGGATACAACTGGGGAGGATGACCAGTACCTCGCCCAGGCGGCCTAACCTTCTATGCTGAACAGGGGCCAGGGTGGGGGGATGGGAAGATTGGAAGGGATAGACAAGGAAGTGGGAAGGAATCGACCGTGGCCTTAAGTTAGGTACCATCCCGGCATTTGCCTGGAAGAGAAGTGGGGAAACCACGGAAAACCACTTCCAGGATGGCTGAGGTGGGAATCGAACCCACCTCTACTCAGTTGACCTCCCGGGGCTGAGTGGACCCCGTTCCAGCCCTCGTACCACTTTTCAAATTTCGTGGCAGAGCCGGGAATCGAACCCGGGCCTCCGGGGATGGCAGCTAATCACACTAACCACTACACCACAGAGGCGGAAGGGTGAACAGATTAAGAAAGAAGATTACTGAAAGTTGTAATTGCATTTTTATCAAGGTACGATAGCAAAAATGAATAATTAATATATTCTGAAGTTATTGTACCTAGAAGCATGAACTATTTTTTAAAACGTTCAGTATCTTATGCTAATTTTAGAACCAAAAAATCTCATAAATGGAATATCCGACTAGGTTCCTTTTCGCACAACCGGTCACATGCTGTAAGGTTATTCCTCATTATGACTGGCAAGGGTCCGCCTCTGTGGTGTAGTGGTTAGCGTGATTAGCTGCCACCCCCGGAGGCCCGGGTTCGATTCCCGGCTCTGCCACGAAGTTTGAAAAGTGGTATGAGGGCTGGAACGGGGTTCACTCAGCCTCGGGAGGTCAACTGAGTAGAAATGGGTTCGATTCCCACCTCAGCCATCCTGGAAGTGGTTTTCCGTGGTTTCCCACTTCTCCTCCAGGCAAATGCCGGGATGGTACCTAACATAAGGCCACGGCCGCTTCCTTCCCTCTTCCTTGCCTATCCCTTCCAATCTTCCCATCCCTCCACAAGGCCCCTGTTCAGCATAGCAGGTGAGGCCGCCTGGGCGAGGTATCGGTCATACTCCCCAGTTGTATCCACGACCAAGAGTCTGAAGCTCCAGGACACTGCCCTTGAGGCGGTAGAGGTGGGATCCCTCGCTGTGTCCGAGGGAAAAACCGAACCTGGAGGGTAAACAGATGATGATGATGATGATGACTGGCAACTAGCACATGTAAACCCCTACAAGAGTCCGTACAGTGGAAACGCCATGACTGTTAATATGGCGCAGTTACACAATAGAGTAACGGAGTACAGTAAAAAAATATTTGCCGATAAAGTTATTCCAAGTCCGGATCTCTTGGTTGATAAACAAGAACCTTCATCCTACACTAATACTGACACGCCGTCCGGCTCCATGGCTGAATGGTTAGCGTGCTGGTCTTTGGCCACAGGAGTCCTGGGTTCGATTCCCGGTAGGGTCGGGAATTTCAACCACAATTGGTTAATTTCGCTGACATAAGGGCTGGGTGTATGCTTCGTCTTCATCATCATTTCATCATCACGACATGCAGGTCGCCTACGGGAGTCAAATCAAAAGACCTGCACCTGGCGAGCCGAACTTGTCCTCGGACACTCCCGGCACTAAAAGCCATCCGCCATTTCATTACTGACACGCCGTGAAGGGCTTCACTAGCCAGGAGTGACCCTCACTTCAGTATATGTTTAGCCATTATGAAAGTTTTCCATCCATTTTTCTCACGTTGTTCTGATGTGGGGACTGTTGCATTGCTTACTGACAGTCGCATTTCGTCAGGAATGAGTAATTTAATAGTAAGTTGCATCCATTTTTGTTGTAGCTGTACCGCCTCATCAAGGACGGTGAAATCCGATATAGGGCTTTAAAAATGTTCACAAGTAAATACTTGATTGTTCTTGATTGTTCAACTTTACAACTTAATAAAGTGTTTCACATTTGATATCCAGTAACATGTTTTGTATTTTAACTGTGATCTTTATCGAGGCAAACGTCTTGACAGAATTAAAGGATTATCAATTTGACTGTTTGTTTGGTAATTTGGGTGAGTAAGAAACTAGCTCGTCCGCCTCTGTGGTGTAGTGGTTAGTATGATTAGCTGCCACCCCTGGAGGCCCGGGTTCGATTCCCGGCTCTGCCACGATGTTTGAAGTGGTACGAAGGCTGGAACGGGGTCCACTCAGCCTCGGGAGGTCAATTGAGTACAGGTGGGTTCGATTCCCATCTCAGCCGTCCTGGAAGCGGTTTTCCGTGGTTCCCCACTTCTCCAGGCAAATGCCGGGATGGTACCTAACTTAAGGCCACGCCCGCTTCCTTCCCTCTTCCTTGTCTATCACTTCCAATCTGCTCATCCCTCCGCAAGGCCCCTGTTCAGCATAGCAGGGGAGGCCGCCCGGGCGAGGTACTGGTCACTCTCCCCAGTTGTATCCCCCAACCCAATGTCTCACGCTCCAGGACACTGCCCTAAAGGCGGTAGAGGTGGGATCCCTCGCTGAGTCCGAGGAAAAAAACAACCTTGGAGGGTGAGCAGATTAAGACAGAAAGATACATTAATAGCCAGTTTAACATTTCCAGTACCGAGCTCGATAGCTGCAGTCGCTTAAGTGCGGCCAGTATCCAGTATTCGGGAGATCATGGGTTCGAGTCCCACTGTCGGCACCCTTGAAGATGGTTTTCCGTGGTTTCGCATTTTCACACCAGGCAAATGCTGGGGCTGTACCTTAAATAAGGCCATGGCCGCTTCCTTCCCACTTCTAGCCCTTTCCTGTCCCGTCGTCGCCGTAAGACCTAACTGTGTCGGAGCGACGTAAAGCAACTTGCCAAAAAAAAAAAAAAGTCCAGTTACTTCCCAGTTACTTTATAGATTGTAATTTCAACTGTCGAGACAGCATCATGTACTAGTATCTTAACAATGGTTACTCTAGTGTATTATATGAGCTGCTTCCCGGCTAGATGATTTACGTTTAAATGAGATGAAGGGACACATTAAAATGTTTTTTTTTTTGTTTTCTTGTATACAGGTTGAACCGAAATTCACGCACTCGAACGTCGCAGCGTGACTCCTCACATGCCAGCAATAAGAAAAAGGAAAGTAACTTCGTCCTGTGAGTATATCATCATCATCATCTGTTTATCCTCCAGGTTCGGTTTTTCCCTCGGACTTAGCGAGGGATCCCACCTCTACCGCCTCAAGGGCAGTGTCCTGGAGCTTCAGACTCTTGGTCTGGGGATACAACTGGGGAGTATGACCAGTACCTCGCCCAGGCGGCCTCACCTGCTATGCTGAACAGGGGCCTTGTGGAGGGATGGGAAGATTGGAAGGGATAGGCAAGGAAGAGGGAAGGAAGCGGCCGTGGCCTTAAGTTAGGTACCATCCCGGCATTCGCCTGGAGGAGAAGTGGGAAACCACGGAAAACCACTTCCAGGATGGCTGAGGTGGGACCTGCGAGTATATCCGGCAGAAAAAGGACGTTGAAGAGTGGCAGTCTGGCAACTCTGTAACCACATAGAAGCCATTTGACCGGGCGAGTTGGCCGTGCGCGTAGAGGCACGCGGCTGTGAGCTTGCATCCGGGAGATCGTGGGTTCGAATCCCACTTTCGGCAGCCCTGAAGATGGTTTTCCGTGGTTTCCCATTTTCACGCCAGGCAAATGCTGGTTCTGTACCTTAATTAAGGCCACGTCCGCTACCTTCCAACTCGTAGGCCTTTCCTATCCCATCGTCGACATAAGACCTATCTGTATCGGTGCGACGTAAAGCCTGTAGAAGAAAAAAAAGAAAGAAACCATTGGCATTTACATACTACGATCCTAGAAATGGACGAACAATCGTTTTATGGGTCAGCTTTGAAAGACGCCCTTTCCACGTCGTGGACCTGAATTTATTCGCTGTTGACGATTAAGATGCCAGATACAATACCACCTGGACTTCATTTATGAAATAAAAAACATACACCTCAACCCAGGATCGACTCATCGACCACCTGGATGCTAACCCAAAACTCTATCCACTGCACCAACTGTACAGCACATCTAGCACCTGCTGACAGGGTAGTTATCCTACATGTGGTTACAGTGTTTCAGATTGCCACTCTTCAACGTCCTTTTTCTGTCCTTTTTCTGCCGGATATACTCGCAGGACAAACTTTTGTGACAGACATTTTTTTATTGCTTGCATGTGAGGAGTCGCGCTACCACACGCGAGTGCGCGAATTTCGGTTAATCCTGTATATTTTGCTTTGTTTGTTTGTTGTGTTTGGGTTCCATGCACGTCATTTGAAGAACGAGTTCCGGACTCGGTTGTGTGCTGATGGTTTCACGCTCACGCGTCCTTGAATGACCGATCTGGTCAGCCTTACAGTTTACATAGTTAGAAATATGGCATGTTGTTGTATTAAGTCCAAAGGTATGAAATTGCCAGTGAATCTAAGGTTGCTTCTGTTAATAAGAAATGTAACTGAGATGCCGAGATTTTACCGGTGGTTGTCAGTAGCGTCAACCGTTCGTTCGTAATCTGTTTACCTTCCAGCGTCGGTTATACCCTCGGACTCAGCGAGTGATCCCACCTCTACCGCCTTAAGGGCAGTGTTCTGCAGCTTCAGACTCTTAGTTGGGGATACAACAGGGGAGCATGACCAATATCTCGTCCAGGCGGCCTCACCTGTCATGTTGAACAGGGGCCTTGTAGGGGGATGGGAAGATTGGAAGGGATAGACAAGGAAGAAGGAAGGAAGCGGCCGTGGCCTTATTAGGTACCATCCCGGCATTTGGTTGGAGAAGTGGGAAACCACGGAAAACCACTTCCAGTATGCCTGAGGAGGGAATCGAACCCCCCTCTACTCAGTTGACCTCCCGAGGCTGAGTGGACCCCGTTCCAGCCCTCGTACCACTGTTCAAATATCGTGGCAGAGCCGGGAATCGACCCCGGGCCTCTGAGGTTGGCAGCTAATCACACTGACCACTACACCACAGAGGCGGACAGCGTCAACCGTCTTGAATTAAATATGAAATCTAAAAGTAAACAGTTCTAAATCCTATCTTATCTTACTATATATAAAAATGGATGTATGTGAGTGTGTAAATGACACATCTCCTCCTAAACCACTGGAGGAATTTCAACGAAACTTGGTACACGTATGACTTACTATCTGGAGACGAGAACTGTGGGGGGAATCCATCCGAAGCTCCCTTAGGAATGGAAGGTCAGAGGGGCAAGGTAAAAAAATAATTGAAAAAAGTGTCGAATCCACAGTTTTCGGGGTCACTGAGATGAATAGCGACACTCCCGATTTTTTAATGTCAAAGTTCAGCTCCCTTTCGGGTAGGGGGGAGGGGGGAGCGATATATAAAATTAAACTAAAATAGTATCGAATACATAGTTTTCGGGGTCGCCGAGGTTGAATTGTACACAGCCCAGGAACCCTTACGGCTTGGGGACGAGGGGGTCAGATATACAAATTAACGAAAATAGTGTCGAATCCATAGTTATCGGGGTCGCTGAAATGAATAGTGGCACTCCGAAACTTTTTAATGTCCAAGTTCAGCCCCTTCTAAGTTGGGGCGTTGGGGGGTAATATATAACAATAATAGAAAATAGTGTCGAATCCATAGTTTTCAGGGTCGCTGAGATGAATAGTGACACAGCAGATTTTTTGTATCAGGAGACAAACCGCGTGGGGGTAGGACACTGCAGGAACCTTTAGGGGGGGGGGGTCTGAGATGTAAAAACCATCGAAAGTAGTGCCGAATCCATACTTTTCGGGGTCGCTGTGATGAATAGTGACCCTCCGGAAAGTTCAGCCCCCTTCGTGGTGGGGGGCCATGGAAGAGTGATGTATAAAAATAATCGAAAGTAGTGTCGAATCCATAGTTGTCAGGGTCGCTGAGATGAATTGTGAGACTCCGGATATTTTATAAGTCCAAGTTCATCCCCCTTTGTGGTGGGGGCGAGGGGCATTGAGATATAAAAATAATCGAAAATCGTGTAGAACCCATAGTTATCGGGGTCGCTGAGATGAATACCAACACTCCCGATTTTAAAAAATCAAAGTTTAGCCTCCTTTAGGGTGGGGGAGGGGGAGTGAGATATTAAAAAATCGAATATACTGCCTAATTCACAGTTATCCGGGTCGTAGAGGTGAATAGTAACATTCCCGATTTTTAAAGTCCAACTTCAGCCCCCTTCGGCATAGGGGGTGAGAAGGTGAGAAAATAAATTGTAAAACATGACCGAGATAGTGGACGTGTGTATGTTCCAGTATGACTTTCAAGTATGACTTAAACTTACTACCTGGAAAACATACTTCGGGAGTAAGACGCCCATAGAACCGCTAGGGAAGGGGGTGAGTTTGGAGTGATCTATATATACTGTACTATATGTATACATAAATTAAGGTATAAAAATGAAAACAGACGTGAATTAATGAGACCATTCTAGGCATATTAGAAACATAAAACTTGGTACCAGACAAGCTGATGACTTCAGGATCCCTAGAGAAATCTAAAATTCTCAAAGTTCTGTGAGGGGGATACGCTCGGAGTTTCAAATCTGCATAAAAACACAGTCGGTGATATTTATCCAGAACGATAACTTATAGGTTTCATGGGCTTAAAAGTTTCCTGAAAGTCCTAATTTTTAACCCCCTCCCCATTGAAGATGGCGGCACAAACTCCCAGACGAGTTAGAAAATTGAAATTTGGCAAAATTATAGCTTTTTTGTACGTTAAATTTGGCTGTATTTCTGGATTTACCTAAAATTTCCACTTTGTACACGTATAATTGATGGTTTGATTCACTTATAGGAAAGATGGAATCCTCAAATTCTACACGAATATTGGCCCACCCAGTAGCCATATGTAAGCCAAAATCTATGTTTGAAGCTGTCGCATAAGTATCTGAAAACTAATTCACTGTGTGGAAATCTCACACGTATTTCAACCTATTCAACGTTTCTAAACCAATCTTACCTTTAAATAGATGAGATACGAGGAAATATCATAAGGTCCGCCATGAGGCCAGAGGCGCCTTTACCGTACATTGCGCTTTGCGATATCATGCACCGTTTAGCAGCAGTTATTCTGTAAATGAAGGTGAACATGCATACACTTCCGTAAGTCGATCCACGTTTATTCATTGAAGTCGATTTTATAGCGATGTGGAAAGGGGTATGTCTGACATTGTAATTAATACTTTACAAATCAATAGTGACTGGCAGCTGGAGGGCGCCTGCTGTTGTAATCAGTACTCCCCACATCGACTTCAACTGACAGTAGGAATTGAGTCCTCCTCCAACGCCTTTGTACCATTGTAATGAATAATTCCCTTCTCAATTTGACTAGTAGACGGCAAGGAAGCGTGCATTTTTTCAAAACTATTTTAGCTGATTCTCTTTATCATTAGGAATAGGTGCCCCCTTGCAAGGGTACCCCTGATTATAAAAAAAAATTACCAATAAAAAAGTGACTGACGTTACGCATAGTGAATTGCGGTAGACAAGTGGACCTCTCGTTATTATCACAACTCCGCCACTCGCACTTTACATTGGCAACAACGTCTGAGGACCTCCCTATGCTGTTTTTCGGATAACGCCAAGAGACATGCAATTTAAAAATTCTTATTCAGTTCATGTACAGTAATTTACTTCGGTATCCGTATACAATATAGAAAACCGTAGCGAAGCACGGGTACATTTGCTAGTATTGGATATTAAGTGGTTAAATGGTGACTAGGAATTACCATTATTAGGGTCTATGCTCAAATCATGAGTCCGGTTTCCAAATTGTGGGTGAATAAGAAATCATGATAATTAAATGTGTCAGGACACTACCACCAGATGCGAGCAAATTCTAAATGTGATCTAAATTTGTTGTTTAAATTGTGGTTTAAGACTTCGGTATAAAAATTCTGTGCCCGCGATCTTCCAGATTTGTGGGGATATAAAATCACACCATAAAATCAATCGTGGAGATAAACCTCTGTGAAACAATCAAGTGTTCTATGTGGTCAATTGAATAACATGCAGTTTAATAAATATTTACACCGTATTGTTGTCGTCGACGGAATAGAACCAGTCTTGAAATCTATGAATATCATCATCATCATCATCTGTTTACCCTCCAGGTTCGGTTTTTCCCTCGGACATAGCGAGGGATCCCACCTCTACCGCCTCAAGGGCAGTGTCCTGGAGCTTCAGACTCTTGGTCGGGGAGTATGACCAGTACCTCGCCCAGGCGGCCTCACCTGCTATGCTGAACAGGGGCCTTGTGGAGGGATGGGAAGATTGGAAGGGATAGGCAAGGAAGAGGGAAGGAAGCGGCCGTGGCCTTAAGTTAGGTACCATCCCGGCATTCGCCTGGAGGAGAAGTGGGAAACCACGGAAAACCACTTCCAGGATGGCTGAGGTGGGAATCGAACCCACCTCTACTCAGTTGACCTCCCGAGGCTGAGTGGACCCCGTTCCAGCCCTCGTACCACTTTTCAAATTTCGTGGCAGAGCCGGGAATCGAACCCGTGCCTCCGGGGGTGGCAGCTAATCACGCTAACCACTACACCACAGAGGCGGGCATCTATGAATAACTCAGGAAAATATTCCGCTGATGTACGAGTGGCAGAAGGAACCCAGCATCTTGAAGGTTAAGGAAGAAGCTACGAGATTAATAAAAAGCTACAGGGGAAATAGGGAATCTATGATGAGGCGTCGGGGTGACTGAAAACATTGATTTATCGGCCGCGGGTCGTATGCGAATTAAGACTGAATACGGAGTGTGCATGGGATCGCACCCCAGTACAGTACGAACGAACAGGGACAGACAATCGTATGAATGATACTGTCCGCCTCTGTGGTGTAGTGGTTAGTGTGATTATCTGCCACCCCCAGAGGCCTGGGTTCGATTCCCGCCTCTGCCTCAAAATTTGAAAAGTGGTACGAGGGCTGGAACGGGGTCCACTCAGCCTCGGGAGGTCAACTGAGTACGGGAGGGGGGGGTGTGATTTGAGTCCCACTTCAGCCATCCTCGAAGTGGTTTTCCGTGGTTTCCTACTTCTCCTCCAGGCAAATGCCGGAATGGTACCTAACTTCCGGCCGCTTACTTCCCTCTTCCTTCCAAACTTCCCATCCCCCCACACAAGGCTCCTGTTCAAAATAGCAGGTGAGGCCGCCTGGGTGAGATACTGGTCCTCCTTACCAGTTGTATTCCCCCTACCCAAAGTCTCACGCTCCAGAACACTGCCCTTGAGGTGGTAGATGTGGAATCCCTCTCTGAACCCGAGGAAAAAACCATCCTTAAATGGTAAATGGATTAAGAAAGAAAGAAAGAAATGGATGATACTGTAATATAACGAAGTTAAACGAGGTCAATAATAATAATAATAATAATAATAATAATAATAATAATAATAATAATAATAATAATAATAATAATTATAATAATAATAATAATAATAATCGGAGAGGTGATACTCCGACGTGGCGCGTCCCAGGTGGCGGATAGGGGGGTCCTCACGGGCTTGCCGGCGGACTTGAGCGGAATAAAATAGCTCTCGCGGACCAAACACACAACATCAAGAAATCCACTAGTGTCTGTTCTGGTATCCAACGACTAGTGGTCTGCGTCTGTTCACCTAGTTGGTGCGGCAGTGAAATATGGCTTGATCTCAACAATCATGTCTGTAATTACCGTGATCTTTATTAAAGATCACCATAACCAACTTCAACTTGAAGTAATCATGACGGAACGAAAGGAAAGAAATCCGCTACCCCAGGCCCCAGTCAACGAACTGGACTTTCCTGGTCATCGGATTCTGGGGGACTAGGAACATCATGAGGAGAAGAGTCGGAGCTTCTCAAAATCTCTTCGCAAACACTACATTGGCACTCTCAATACAAACACTCTCCTTCAAATCAGGTAATAAAGCATACACAATTATCAATGCACATGTACTTACAAGTGACCATAACAGAAAGAACCCACAAGAAATTGAAGACTTCTGGGAAGACATGGAAGAAGTAACCAACAACGTATCAGAAAGACATGTGAAAATTTTAATGGGTGACTTCAATGCGCAATTAGGTAAGGAGAGAAAATACAGACAAATAACAGGCCCGTACTTGGCACACATTCGCACAAACAAAAATGGGGAACACCTCATAAAATATTGTCAAAATTTTAACCTCAAAATTATGTCAACGCAATTTCAAAAGCCAAGACGAAAACTTACAACATGGAAAGCCCCTAGCACAGTGTGGGGAGAATTCCAAACTGATCATGTGGCCATTTCCAAGAAAAATATTCGGGAAATTTTAAATGTCAGAACGCGTAAAGGATTCTTCGAGTCTGATCATTATTTGCTACAAGTTAAGATTAGGCCAATCCCAAGACAGAAAAAGACAGCGCAAAACAAAATAGTCAAACCTGATCCGGATTACTTGAAGATAAACAGGGAAAAAATCGTTGAAGAAATTCATAGGCATTCAACAGACACTTGGACAGATCTTGTGAAGACAGTTCAGAAGGCAATGCGCTAGGGACAAACTCCTAGAAAACGAAAACATAGGTTGTGGAATGTAAGTTGTGATCAAGCCACTGAAAGAAGAAAACAAGCATGGGAGAAGTTCAGCAGTAACAGAACATATAAAACATGGAAGGAATTTCACTTAGTTCAGAAACAATCATCGAAGGAAATCAGAAGAGAAAAACGAGCATACGACAATAACAGGCTAAAAGAAATTGAGGAAGATTTCAAGAGAAATAACACAAGAAATTTTTACAGAACATTCAAAGAAAATATTAAAGGCTATCAACCTCCTAGCCTATGCTTCCGAAGAACAGATGGATCCCTGGAAACAAACACGAAAGAAAACTGTAAAATTCTCAAGCATTAGTTTGATAAACTTCTTAATTGCAAGAAACCCACAGAAAACTAACATTCCAAAAAAACTACATCCAACCCCGATTCTAATCTACCCATAATAGAAGAGATAGTGGAAATCATAAAACAAATGAAAAATAACAGAGCAGCAGGAGAAGATGGTATTATCGCCGAGATCTGGAAGCTCCAAGATGAAAACATCACCAAAAAATTCCATAAGATTATCACAGATATTTGGGTCACAGAGAAAGTGCCAGAGGAATGGAAATGTTCATTAATCTATCCATTACATAAAAAAGTGATAAGTCAGATCCAAATAATTACAGAGGTATTTCGCTAGTACCAGTTGCGTACAAAATTTTCTCTAAGGTGCTATTGAACAGGCTAGAACCACAAGCAGATCCACAAATAGATGAATACCAGACAGGCTTCAGAAAAGGGAGATCATGCATCGAACAGATCTGGAACTTGAGAACACTTTTGAAAGTCAGACAAACAAGAAACACTGTAGTTACCTTTGTGGACTTTAAAAAAGCGTACGACTCCCTAGAGAGACAGACACTCTTTGACGTACTGGAAGAATATGGCATTGACAGAAAAACCAGAGCACTTATACAACAGACACTTACAGACACCACCTCCAAGATCAAGTTCATGGGAGAAATTTCGGAACCCATCCAGATACACACTAGTGTCCGACAAGGAGACGGGCTCTCACCAATCTTGTTGAACATGGTGTTGGACAAAATTATCAAGCAGTGGGAGGAACAAATTAAAGGAACACAGCTGGGAAGAACACGTGAAACAAAAACAATCAAAAAATGTCTGGGATTTGCAGATGGCATAGCCATACTTAGCAATAATACACAGGAGGCAAAGGAAGCACTGGAACGCTTGCATGAAATAGCTGCTAAAACAGGTCTACATATATCTTACGAGAAGACCCAACACATGGAACGACAGAACAACAATGTGCACACCATGTATACTGTATATGAATCCGTAAAAAGAGTAGAAAAATTTAAATATTTAGGGGAATACATACAAATAGGAGGATCAAACAAAGCGTCTAACATAGAACGAACGGAAAAACTCCAGAAAGCATACACACTCACATGGTCATATTATAATAACGAAAGCATTTCAAGACAGGCCAAACTTAGACACTACAAAACAGTCGTATTACCAGAAGAATTGTATGCGTCAGAAACGACCACAATTGGAGCATCAGGCATCATAGAGACAGAAAAAATAGAACGTAAAATTCTCAGAAAAATATTTGGAACAATACACAGAGATAGCATATGGATGAAACGACCTACTGAAGAGCTGTACCAGCACACTGACGGACTCATAGACATGATCAGGAAACGCAGACTAACTTTTTATGGGCACATACAGAGAATGGACAGCAACAGACTTACAAAGAAAATCGTTGAACAGTTCAAGCAAGAAAACAAATTGTTATCATGAAATGGAGGAAAAATTAAGGCAGGTTGGGATCAACAGGCAAATGATAGGAGACAGAAAAGAATTCAGAAACAAAATTAGGAATACAAAATTTATAGTAAATGAGAAGAAGAAGACAGGAACATTGTGGACAGAACAAAGGAAACGGGAGCACAGACAAAGGATGAAGAGATTTTGGGAAGAGAAGATGAAGAAGAGAAAGAAGTGAAAATTGTGTCATCATGAGATATTCGAGTTCTAACACTGTCCATAAGGGCAAAAATGATATGAATGAAATACACTGACTGACAGAGCAAATGCAACACCAAGAAGGAGTGGTCAGAACTTTATGCCAATTGCAGGGTAGACTGACGTCACTGAGGTATGCTCATGATGTGAAATGCGCCGCTGTGCTGCGCACGTAGCGAACGATAAATGGGACACGGCGTTGGCGAATGGCCCACTTCGTACCGTGATTTCTCAGCCGACAGTCATTGTAGAACGTGTTGTCGTGTGCCACAGGACACGTGTATAGCTAAGAATGCCAGGCCGCCGTCAACGGAGGCATTTCCAGCAGACAGACGACTTTACGAGGGGTATGGTGATCGGGCTGAGAAGGGCAGGTTGGTCGCTTCATCAAATCGCAGCCGATACCCATAGGGATGTGTCCACGGTGCAGCGCCTGTGGCGAAGATGGTTGGCGCAGGGACATGTGGCACGTGCGCGGGGTCCAGGCGCAGCCCGAGTGACGTCAGCACGCGAGGATCGGCGCATCCGCCGCCAAGCGGTGGCAGCCCCGCACGCCACGTCAACCGCCATTCTTCAGCATGTGCAAGACACCCTGGCTGTTCCAATATCGACCAGAACAAAATCTCGTCGATTGGTTGAAGGAGGCCTGCACTCCCGGCGTCCGCTCAGACGACTACCATTGACTCCACAGCATAGACGTGCACGCCTGGTATGGTGCCGGGCTAGAGCGACTTGGATGAGGGAATGGCGGAACGTCGTGTTCTCCGACGAGTCACGCTTCTGTTCTGTCAGTGATAGTCACCGCAGACGAGTGTGGCGTCGGCGTGGAGAAAGGTCAAATCCGGCAGTAACTGTGGAGCGCCCTACCGCTAGACAACGCGGCATCATGGTTTGGGGCGCTATTGCGTATGATTCCACGTCACCTCTAGTGCGTATTCAAGGCACGTTAAATGCCCACCGCTACGTGCAGCATGTGCTGCGGCCGGTGGCACTCCCGTACCTTCAGGGGCTGCCCAATGCTCTGTTTCAGCAGGATAATGCCCGCCCACACACTGCTCGCATCTCCCAACAGGCTCTACGAGGTGTACGGATTCTTCCGTGGCCAGCGTACTCTCCGGATCTCTCACCAATCGAACACGTGTGGGATCTCATTGGACGCCGTTTGCAAACTCTGCCCCAGCCTCGTACGGACGACCAACTGTGGCAAATGGTTGACAGAGAATGGAGAACCATCCCTCAGGACACCATCCGCACTCTTATTGACTCTGTACCTCGACGTGTTTCTGCGTGCATCGCCGCTCGCGGTGGTCCTACATCCTACTGAGTCGATGCCGTGCGCATTGTGTAACCTGCATATCGGTTTGAAATAAACATCAATTATTCGTCCGTGCCGTCTCTGTTTTTTCCCCAACTTTCATCCCTTTCGAACCACTCCTTCTTGGTGTTGCATTTGCTCTGTCTGTCAGTGTAATAATAATAATAATAATAATAATAATAATAATAATAATAATAATAATAATAATAATAATAATAATAATAATAATAATAATAATAATGTTCGCCTCTGTGGTGTAGTGGTCAGTATGATTAGCTGCCACCCCCTGAGGCCCGGGTTCGATTCCCGGCTCTGCCACGAAATTTGAAAAGTGGTACGAGGGCTGGAACGGGGTCCACTCAGCCTCGGGAGGTCAACTGAGTGGAGGTGGCTTCGATTCCCACCTCAGCCATCCGTGGTTTCCCGCTTCTCCTCCAGGCAAAGCCGGGATGGTACCTAACTTAAGGCCACGGCCGCTTCCTTCCCTCCTCCTTGCCTATCCCTTCCAATCTTCCCATCCCCCGACAAGGCCCCTGTTCAGCATAGGAGGTGAGACTGCCTGGGCGAGGTACTGGTCATTCTCCCCAGTTGTATCCCCGACCCAAAGTCTCACGCTCCGGGACACTGCCCTTGAGGCGGTAGCTGTGGGATCCCTCGCTGAGTCCGAGGGAAAAACCAACCCTGAAGGGTAAGCAGATTAAGAAAGAAATAATAATAATAATAATAATAATAATAATAATAATAATAATAATAATAATAATAATAATAATAGGCCTAATGGTGCTGGCCGTGAGTCGGGCTTTTTAGGTGCCAATAAGTTAGGTTTCCCTTCGGAGCCGAGGTTCATAAAACTTTGTGATTAAGACCACGGCTGATGAATATCATAATCATACGAGGTTTCAGAGACACCTTCCTACGAATTTTTGTATTGAAATAATTATGTAAATAGTAAGATAAGATTTATTCAGGCGAGCTGATACTGGTATGTTCGTACATCTGGGCGGTTAGACTCTGTGTGTGTGTGTATGTGTGTGTGTGTGTGTGTGTGTGTGTGTGTGTGTGTGTGTGTGTGTGTGTGTGTGTGTGTGTGTGTGTGTGTGTGTGTGTGTGTGTGTGTGTGTGTGTGTGTGTGTGTGTGTGTGTGTGTGTGTGTGTGTGTGTGTAAATAGCTCCGGGGGTAGTTCATCTCGGAGAACGTGAAGGCGACTTCTAGGTCTCTGTGCACTCGTGCGCACGGCCCCCAAAATGGTCATAGATTCGACACATACAGGTTATTATGTCATAGGACACGGGTCGCTGTTCGATCCCAGTTGGTAATTGTTTCAGCCACCATAATGTTCTGATGGTTAATATATGGTTTTGTATGTTCGATTTCATATTTATTTTTAAATAAATGCATTATGTCACCTCAACACATTGCATTAACGAAATTGAATAAATTGCTTCTTTGCGCATTTCGAAAGGAAACAGTTCCATTATCTTTTTCTTGTAGAGAGTTGGTCCTGCCCGTGGTGAGCGATCATGTTATCTTCCTAATCCAACTGTTGAGCCTGCCATCTCAGCCGCCTTTGATTTAACATGGATGAGTCCTTACTCATGTAAATGTCGCAAGCCCCGTTCATCCCTGGAGTATTACTTGAGCGCCTTATTAGAATATATAGTTCGATTTTAGATTTTTAGAGATGAACCTAACACCCCTGAGATAAATGCTAGCCTGAGACTCAGGTGTGAGTTGTTGCAGTAGGTAACAGGTAAAGGTAAAACTAATATGCGACGAGTTCTATGGGACATTATTATCGTGACGTGATATTAAACCACACAGGACCGAACGAGATAACTGCGAGGTGTAAGCAGTCTAGCTGTAGCTTGTGTTCGGGATATGGTTGGTTCGAAGCCCCCCCCCCCCCCCCCCACCTTGGCAACCGTGAGATGGTTTTCCATTTTCACACCCTTTTCACTTTAATTAAGGCCAGACCGCTGCCTTCCCATTCCTAGCACTTCCCTATCCCATTTTCGTCGTCAATATGCCTGAGTTAATGAGAATACAAGGGGAAGAAGGAAAACATAAATTATTGACGTCAGGAAGGACATCTACCCGTAAAACTGCGCCAAATCCACATGCTTGACACGGGCCGCAAAACATCCAGACCAGGTTGTGGGAAATGTGGTAGAGAATGAAGGAGAAACACTAATAAACAAATATAAAAGAAAGGCCTAGCATGAGGGATAATAGTTACATTACATGGTGTTTGAAAGTGATGGTGGAAAGGGAAGTATTATTTGAAGAAGTACAACTAAGTTATTACAACTGGGCAATGTTAACACTAATCAGAAGGGGAAAAAGGACATGGTTTTTATCCTTCAAAGAACAAAATTAAGAACATCCATGAAGGCAGTGAAAATTAAAGACTCCCTAGGCTTCGTAAACCTAATACCGTCGGGACGTCTGATAGGAAAGGAAACTCAATCATACATTTGTCTGTGGCGATATTAAATGTGTTAGTTAAACCATACATTTTATCATAATGTAGGCTTGTTTTCGGGCACAGTAGAGTGAATATCTAGCAGTCAGAGAAAGGTGAAGAAATTCTGTATATCAGCAGCTTTTTATACAGAGCAGCCCCCCGTTGGCAAATGCAGCACTTTTGAATACATTGTATTTTGCCGAGAAGCACTTGTCCAATTTTCAAAATAATTACGGCGCTGAATTTATAATATTATTTCGTAAGTTTAATTCTAGGTCTAGAAAAGAGAATACTTCTATTTGAAAAAACAAAGTTATTAACCAGATACTGTCACTCTGGAAAACTCAGTTATGAGCCCCTTGGTAACATTAGGAAAAACATAATATCAATATTTTGAAGAATTCACGAGTTATTTCAGATGGACATCTCAGCTGAATAGCTCTATATAACATAGAGAATTTATTTTTCTTTTCAAGATGAAGCTCAAGAGACCCAATTTGAGAGCCCAAATGATAGATACACACTTAAGAAGCGTGGTGAAAATTGCTTTACTACGACATTCACTCGTCATTTTCAAAGACTAGTTCCCAAGGAGTGTCAACAGGGTTCGACTCAATGTAACTGAAATTAGTTATTGTTGTGAATTAAATGAGGACATAATATTAACTATTCCACTCGGTGCTCTGCCTGTTCGTCTTAGGCCTAACTGTTAGTAAAACGATTATTTTAGGTTTTCTTTGCACCGCTTTTTATTTTATTTTATTCTGTAATAAGTTTTCAGGGGGTGATAAAGCCTAATGGAACTTATTTACTGTATAAGTTAACAACTAATAAATTCCTGAAATAAAAATGAAAATGCACAGCCTGTTTCCAGTTTCAACAGGGTCAGGAATGGAATGAATGAAGCCCCCGTCTAGCGGCGAGGATGGGACTGTGCCGGCTATCGAAGCCTGTCACATTACACTGGGGCAATGATTAATGACTGACAGATTAAATAATATTGGAGAGTGTTGCTGGAATGAAAGTTGACAGTGAAAATCGGAGTACCCGGAGAAAAATCTGTCTCGCCTCCAATTTGTCCAGCACAAATCTCACATGGAATGACCGGGATTTGAACCATGGGACCCAGAGGTAAGAGGCTGGTGCGCTACAGCCTGAGCCACGGAGGCTTCTTCCTGAAATATAAATATTGTGAAATCACTGCATTATACTACATCCTACATACTACAGCCGATGATATTGTTATTTTATCTGAGACTGCAGAAGATCTCGAGAAGTTGCTGAATGGTATGGATGAAGTCTTAGGTAAGTAGTACAAGATGAAAATAAATAAGTCCAAAACAAAAGTAATGGAGTGCAGTCGAACGAAGGCAGGTGATGTAGGAAATATTAGATTAGGAAACGAAGTCTTAAAGGAAGTAGATGAATATTGTTACTTGGGTAGTAAAATAACCAACGATGGCAGAAGTAAGGAGGACATAAAATGCAGACTAGCACAAGCAAGGAAGAGCTTTCTTAAGAAAAGAAATTTGCTCACTTCAAACATTGATATCGGAATTAGAAAGATGTTTTTGAAGACTTTTGTGTGGAGTATGGCATGGTATGGAAGTGAAACATGGACGATAACTAGCTCAGAAAGAAAGAGAATAGAAGCTTTTGAAATGTGGTGTTACAGAAGAATGCTGAAGGTGAGATGGATAGATCGAATCACAAATGAAGAGATACTGAATCGAATTGGTGAGAGGAGATCGATTTGGCTACATTTGACGAGAAGAAGAGATAGAATTATAGGACACATCTTAAGACACCCAGGACTTGTTCAGTTGGTTTTTGAAGGAAGTGTAGGTGGCAAGAACGGTAGGGGTAGACCAAGGTATGAATATGACAAACAGATTAGAGCAGATGTAGGATGCAATAGTTACGTAGAAATGAAAAGGTTAGCACAGGATAGGGTGGCATGGAGAGCTGCATCAAACCAGTCTATGGACTGATGACTCAACAACAACATACTACATCCGTGGTCTGTTCTCTCCGCGGTCAGACTAGCCAAGTAGTGACACTGGATGTACAGTAAGCAACATGCGCTGCAGTCATCAGGATGCACTTGAGTTTGACAGGCCTAGTGTAGAGTACCACAATTAAAACATATTGTAGCAATTATGGTTACTGGCATTTATCACCATGGAATGTAGCTGAATAAGTTTGCCTACCTAAATCCGGATCGTCTGCATTCGACTCGTTATGTTCACTCCCACTTGAAAGTTGGTCGTGAAGTGGGAGAGATGGCGGACTGGACGCAGGTTTTTGAAGAGTTGGGACCTAGAAAAGTAAAGAAAATCAAACAGTTTTGATTCCCATACATATTTAATGTTTCACACATAGAACGATACAAACTTTAACAAGGAATGCAACAAAGAATCAGTGTTTCAAAATGGCGTGTAACTTAAAGGTGCTGTTAATAATAACAATAATAATAATAATAGTCGTAAGTCCTCAGATACCGGGTTACAGACCTTTTATATGACACTATTAAGGCTGCTTGCGTCTCACTCTCTGCAGAAAATGGAACTCTGATGTATGCTGAGTAATATTTAATTTTGGTGGTTAAACACCAAATGTGTGCTGAGAGATCTTTTAAATGCTAATATCGTACGACATGGGTTACTGAATGGATCTCCTTTCCAAGATCCGCCTGCATCTGCCGCTTTTGAACTCATTACCGGTTGTAGAGATTTCCACTGATCCATGGAGGGAAATGTCTTAATAGTGTTACCTACAGTTGAAGAAAAGAGCGAGTTTGCATGTGTTTCGCGTCAGCTATAAGCAGTTTATTCTTTGGAACCAAAGGCATTCGGTTTACAGTCGGATAAATCGGAGTTGTGCAATACTCCTAATCTGTACAGCGTAACTGGGGCCGCTTCATTTACTGGATATAATCTATCTCAGAGGCTGCTTCGTCGATTTTCCCTTCCTTTATCTTTCGTACAACAATCTGTAATTTATCTGCATTGTCACGCTTGACAGAGCTCTCACTTTCAAGAAGCACTGTATGAACAATGAACATTTGTCTCTAACCTGGAATAACCTGTTGCGCAAACTGGCTGGATCGAAGTGGTGTATTCAACTACAAAACTATCCGTACATCAGCAATGATCCTTTGTTACTACATCGTAGAGTATGTATGTGCGTCGTCTCATGCTGTAGCTTAATCCACGTTAAGAAATCAGTACTGCTCATATGGACTTACAAGGAGTGAACACACCCTCTGTGAGACACCCATATTACTAGTGATTAAGGTGTATTATACTGTAATTTGTAACGTACTATGAGAGACACACAAAAAGGATGAGGCATGTTTGCCGTGAGTTATTAAAATACCTACATAACATTTCTTTTTTCATAAATATATTCGTAGGGAGGAAGCCCAATGGCAGGAACAGCCATCGCTTCGTTGCCTTTCTTCATTTTCCTTCGATGTTGCTCTGGTACAAGGCTCGTGTAGTCCCTCACTCTGTGAACCGCCGGGAGCTCACTTCTGTAGTAAAGTCATCTACAGTATTTATTTGTTGCGTGTGTGCTTTTAGACTTTAAATCAGTGCGTACTTGTCTTGTGTTGAGTGAGAGTTGGTTGTATATTGGACAGTATTTGTGTGTGTAATTATTTTTGTACAGTACGGAAGTTGTTACTGAAGATTTTGGTGTTGTTGTGCTAGTGGTGGTGATGATTATTATTTTAAGAGGAAGTAAAACTAGGCAACCATCCTCTTGGTGTTGTGATGTGCAGCGATACGTCATGGCATAACTTGAACTGATAAAAAATTGCCGGGTGTTTTATTTGTGCTTGGTTTTGTTATTTAGCTGTTCTTTCTTAAGCGCATTTGAATTTACCACTTTTTTCACAACCGCATTTAATATTTACTATATGGCCGATGACCTACATGTTAGGCCCCTTCAAACAACAGTCAGCAACAATCATCAACAATTTTCACTGTTGTTTCTGTGAGCTTTACGACAGCACAGTAGTACCCCGCGTTGCCTGGGAAAATCTATTAAACGCAATTAAATGCATCCCTCACCCCTCAAGCCCATAAAAAGTATTAGGGTATTGTTTTCCTATTTTTCTCTCCAGTTTGCCTTACACATCAATGTTCAGGTTCTTTTAGGTGCCGTAGTTTGCCTCTGATTTTGTACAAACCAAAAATAGCCCCTGTAAACACCCCGCCCCCTTTAGTTCATAAACATAATTTGCGGCTTAGTTTCTTCCGCTTTCTATTTTGAACTTAAATACTGAATTTCACACATTTATGTGCCGCCGTTTACACGTGATGGAGTGGAGCAGAGCTATTTGATATTGCAATCCTGTTGTCATAAGAGCAATACTATTTTCTTAACATGGAATGAACTATTGACAAGTAAATGTGCTCTTGTCGGTTGGTAACAGGCTGTTTAAAGTCTACTCCGGTCGACGAGCTCTATCAGCTTGCAGGGATTGCACCACCACATATCCGACGAGAAGTAGCTGCAAAACAAGCAGACGGCAAGAGTACAACGAGAAAGTGACTCACGTGGACTGCTCTTATGCAGCATATTATTCCAAAATTGGAACAAGGGTTCAATATTCTACGCACATTAACTCAAGTTTGAAGCTGGAATATGGAAGCATGTTTTATTTTAGTGGAAATAAACGCCTACTAAATAAACTAGACAGCCTTCCGTTTCAGTGCATTCCAATTTGCCTTGGAGCTATGAAAACCACGCCAACAATGCTCTTTTATCAAAAGCCGCAGAAATCACCTTGAATATCCGTGCACAGTTTCTTTCAGGTAAGTTAATATTAAAGCAAACCCACACTAAAAATTCAACAATTCTAACATCTCTTTGAAGATTGCAACATTTAGCAGATGAACACAACCGCCTCTCCTTGAATCAAAGATATATCTCCTGCAGCGAAATGCCATGTATATAGACTCACTACTGACTCAAAACTGTCAAAAGAGTATAGCAAACATATATGATATTCCATTTAAGCAATATATATGCCCTATGGATGTGAATAGATCACTAACATTTCTACAAAAAGGTCACAGATTGGCGCAGCTATGTCAAGATGATTTGATTCTCCGCTATACTTCGTCTGTTAAGATTTATGATGATGGCACAAAAATACCAATTAAGCGGTGCAAAATGTGCATTCTACTGTACTGAACAACATGAAGCTCAAGATTTTCGTTTGCCAGAACATTTTTCTATGCAGCAGAAGCTATTGCCATTTTAAAAGCCCTCAAATATGCCAGACGATTCTATCACTATCCTTACCGATCCACTCAGCCTCCTTTCCACACTATCTACACCGCTTATCCTCCAGAAACCCAATATGTACCAAATCCGTATTATTCAAAAAACATATGAACTTGAAAGACGCGGTTCCAGAGCAAACTTCGTATGGATCACTGCCCACATCGGGATACCACATAACGCATACGTAGATGCCTTAGCGAAGGGAGCATGTGTTAGTGGATATGTTATGAATACTACCAGCAACTTCATGGATTATATATACAGTGATTATATACAGAAGAGCTTATAGTCGGTGGACAAAGAAGTGGGAGGAAACAAAGAGTCATATTACTCAACGATCAAACAGAATCCTCCACGATGTCCTTGGTTCGCACAATGGAATACTCAACGACGATTCATCTCGACAACCACTCGAATGTGATTCAATCATGGAAGTTTCAGAAGTCACCTTTATCTTACCAATGTAGCGCACACGCCATACTGTATATGTGATGGCCGGTCGATTCAGGACCTAAACCATCTGATTTGTTTATTTTTTTGGAATGTGCTCATTACCTCATTACCACAAACAACAAAATGTGTTGATTACTAGTGAAAGGAATTAAAGGTGAACAACCTTTTCACACAGATAAGTCATTATATGTATGTGGGGACATGAAATGAAGCGAAATAAACATAATTCGTTGCACCTTTTGCACCTTCTTGTAAGTTTACTATAGTTTGCCTCCTTTGCCCTTCTGTTTCATGTTTCAGCACCTTTTCATCCCATATTTATCTACCTTTCTTAAAGATTAGACATTTTTTCCTTTCTAACATACTTTTTTGTTAGTGGCTTACGTCGCACCGACGCAGATAGGCTTTATGACGACGATGGGATATGAAAGGTCTAGGAGATAGAAGAAAGCGGCTGTGAACTTAATTAAGGCACAGCCCCAGCATTTACCTCCTGTGAAAATTGGAAACCACGGAAAACCATATTCAGTGCTGCCGACAGTGGGATTCGAACCCACTATCTCCCGGATGCAAACTCAGCTCGCCCCTAACCGCACGGCCAACTCTCCCGGTCTAATATATTTTTAACGTGTTGTTTGATCATAACTCAACACTAGTCAACAAATAAATATTAAGATATAAGTTATGGAAACCACCAGCAATTTTTATCCCAGCAACAATGACCAATCTGCAGTTGTGAAATCAAACTAAAATTTAAACAGTGATGTTGCAACTGTTTAAACTAAGTTCAGTTAGTATCGGCATTAATTTAACGGTTCCATCTATCTACTGTGTGCTCTCTTTTTGGCCGTGTTGGTGTTTTACCAGTCCAAACCAGAGCGTATTTTTCACAACATGAAATCATGTCGAAGGTTAACAAGGAGGTATAGAGGAAGAACAGAAGAAGAAGATGGGCACAATCCCGATAGATTTGCTAAGGAGAAATTCGAATTAAATTTGAAGAACAATCCACATGTGGAAACCTTTGCAACTTCAACTGAACTCCCTTTACGAGTGCGGACAAGACATGTTCCATTGGTTTCTGTACTGTAGATGTCAAGAGGAGTTTCTCGCTATATAAGGATCTACTGAGTTACTTACTGTCAAACACTTTGAAATATTGCGTGTAATCCAACATAACATGTTGGTTAATATTAGAACCGAATAAATTTGATAAAGTTCATGTAACCGGTTTAAACCTTGACAAAATGATTTTATCAACACTTTTTTTTGCACCTTTTTGTATGTATTTTCAGAACTTTCTTTGCCCCTTTTCTGACCGTACTTTCCACCTTACAATCCTTTCCTTATTGATTACATCTCCGATCCACGTTAAGCAACAGTTACCATCATGCAACAGCACATTACTGGCGACTAAAGATGAAGTTTACACTATTATTAGGAAATGTTTAACAGAAACTCGCCTACAAATTTGAATGATTTTACATGGATGTAATATGCCATATATTTGTACATTTTTAACTATATAATCCAATGTACGTCAATGAATTTTAAAGAATTGTAATGAATCGTAAAGTTTAAACCAGTATCATGTAAAATCCAGATGGCTGTTTGGTATGATACTGACCTAAAGCCTAATTTTTTTTTTAACGAGAAAGTGTTCATCCACTGCATAGCCATGTACCTCCCAGTTCATAGGAGCAGTTTCTTACGAACATCTCAGCAACTAATCGGATCAGCCGAAAAAGCAACATCACACCTATGGAAAACAAGGTATCCCAACATCACTGGATAGATAGAAGTAGCTGAATGCTTACTACCTGGCTACAAAGAGAACTGGACAACGTGGAAATCCTTGAACAGGTTGACAACAGGTGTAGACAGATCCTAAGTGGCCTTAGCTGAATGGAGTTACATCGCTGCAGACAAGATCAAATGTGAATGCGGGGAAGACCATTTGCTGAAGCATATGCTTCAATATCCGCTGTGCCCATCTTCTGTACAGAAGAGGAACTCCTTCAAGGCACAGAATGTACTTGATGTAGAAAAGGTTTGATCTAAAAGTGTGTAATTGTATATTCTAGATGTCCCATTTTCACACCAGACAAATGATGGGGCTGTACCTTAATTAAGTCCACGGCTGCTTCATTCCCATTCCTAGGCCTTTCCTATCCCATCGTCGCCATAAGATCTACCTGTGTCGGTGCGACGTAAAGCAAATAGCAAAAGAAAAACATTCTAGATGTTTCTGATAAGAGAATACTAATCCTAACCCTTTCACATCCTTTCGTCGCCGAAAACCGTCGATGTGTTAATGCGACGTTAAACAAGAAAATGAAATAATGATGATGATGGAGCGTTGTTCGAACCCCAGTGTCGATAATCCCGGAGATGGTTTCCCGTGGTTTCCCATTTTCACACCAGGTAACTACTGCATCTGTGCCTTCATTATTAAGGTCACGGTCGCTTCCTTCCCGCTCCTAGACCTATCCCCTCGTCGCCATAAGACCTATCTGTGTCGGTGCGACGTAATTCAAATTGAATTTTTTTTAATGTAGCGGAAAAAGAGAAGTGTGAAATGATACAGTTTATACATATTATGTGTTCGTATTTACGAGAATGTTTAAAGTAAAATACGCGCATCCGTTAAGTTAGAAGTTACTTAACAGTCGAAGCTAAAAGTATAATCTAATCCTGACATGAGACCTCAGTTGCCCTACAATCAATCAATCAATCAATCAATCAATCAATCAATCAATCAATCAATCAATCAATCAATCAATCAATCAATCAATCAATCAATCAATCAATCAATCAATCAATCAATGTCAGTCAATCACTACTGATCTGCATTTAGGCAGTCTCCCAGGTGGCAGATTCCCTATCTGTTGTTTCTCTAGCCTTTTCTTAAATGATTTCAAAGAAATTTGAAATTTATTGAACAACTCCCTTGGTAAGTTCTTCCAATCCCTAACTCCCCTCCCTATACATGAATATTTGCCCCAATTTGTCCTCTTGAATTCCAACTTTATCTTCACATTGTGATGTTTCCTACTTTTAAAGTCGCCACTCAAACTTATTCGTCTACTAATGTCATTCCACGCCATCTCTCCCCTGAGAGGTCGGAACATATCACTTAGTTCCTGGTCTCTGAGTGATCTCCAGTGTTTCAAGGAAAGTAAGAACATCGAACTAATATTAAACCACCTACCCGGAAAGGGACTGACTGTCATTCTTACTTAATTTAGCTTAACGTCGCACAATTTATTGTGTAGTGTTTAGTGCAAGTCACAAATTCTTCTTTACAATCATTTATCTTGTGTTGTTGGTAATGTGAGTCTCATATGATTATTGTGTTCTGTCCACTGGCGTGCCCTCGTCCTGCGATAAACACACGTTAGCGTCATCTCGCCCAAGTGCAATCGTATTTTGAAGTAATATCGTTCACTGAGGGTTTTGGTCTTTCAGGCCACGGCTGCCCAGCCAGATAAGCTGCCTATGGTCAATCTCATTATTTCCTGAGTCACTATTGCTTGCCTTTCTTTTATAAGCGTCTACTGTCTCCCTTATCAAGTAACTTCTGAAACGTAAACTCGTGGCATCGTCCCCAGCGGCTCCTTTCATGCACATCCCAATGGAGATGAGAGAAGACGGGAATTTGCCTATTTGCCTATTTTATCCTGCATTCAGAAACGTAGGCTTTTTAGATATAAATCCGTTTTAGGATCTTTTTAGACATATTTCGTTGGTTTTATTGAGCCTATAAATGCCTATTCCAGGGGTTTGTGTCTATTTGGAGTATAATGTCCTATTTGATGCCTTTTGAGCGTATTTTTAAAAAGCCGATTTTATTCCAGTGCATCATATTGTAGCTAGTGTGCTCGACAGAATTTATTGTCTTTTCTTTTCTGAATATACAATGGCTCAAAAAAGTATTGGTCTGCCCATAGCCGTGGTATGAGCGGAACAGTGTAGTACAAATAATGGTACATGTAACGGAATTATACGTATGTAGACATGTAGGACAGTCAAGTACATCAGTAGGTTGAATTTGGATTCAAGGAGATTCACACTGTTTGCAAACGGACCAGTAATACAACGGCATGCGTCATTACACGCCAAACAAGTATTGGTCTGGTAAACAATATCGTCGTGACATCGTGCTGTCTACCGTAAGTCGGGCTCATTGTGTCTGTGCTGACACGTTGGAAGATAATATTCAGCATTGTTTCCTCATTCAACTAGCAATGGAAAGGAAAATAAAAGAAACAACCGTGGAAGAAAGGAGGACTGCAGTGCGACTATTTCAAAAAGGTAAATCTTTCAAGGACATAATTGAAATTAAAGGAACTGCTGTTACAAATGTTAAAAATACTGTGTGCAGGTACAAAAGAACAAAGACAATAGAAAATAGACCAAGAAGTGGCCGCCCCTCGAAGTTATCAGTACAAGACAAACGGCACGTTGTGCGTGAAGTGGCCCAAAATCCTCAAAAAAGTGCGCCGAAGATAGCTATTGCGTTACAACAAGGTGTAGAAGTGCAAGCGTCATCTGAAACCATCCGAAATGTGCTACGCGAAAGAAGATATGTGAGCAGAACAGGCCGTAGAAAACCGTACAGCAATAAGGCTAACAGGAATAAGATGTATGCATACGCTGAAGAGCACAAAAATTACAGCTATGAGGATTGGAAGACAGCCGTTTTTACCGAGGAGAGTAAATTTACCCTCTTCAGGTCAGACAGACGAGTGACTGTGTGGAGAAAAACGAATTCTGAACTTGAAGAGAAGAACCTGACAGCTATTGTGAAACATGGAGGTAGTTCCCTTGATGGTGTGGGGTTGCAGGAGTGCGAATTGTGTAGGTGTTTTAGCCTTAATGAAGGGACTATGGATTACCAAGAACACATGAACATCCTCAAGACATATCCTCCATCAAATATACAAAAATGGGGCTCTCAGCAAAGTATACGTTTATGCAAGATAACGACCCAAAACACACAGCCCTGAACACGAAGCTATGGTTGTTATATAATACAACTCGTTGGATAGAAACTGTACCACAGTCTCCCGACATGAACCCCATCGAGAATTTGTGGTAATATTTGGAGCAAAATATGAGCAAGCATGCAATATCATACAAAGCTGGCCTGAAAGAAACCTTACTCACCAAATGGAATAACAAACCAAAGGGAACTACGGAAACCTTGGTACGATCGATGCGAAATAGGTTGGATGGAGTACAGAAACGTTCACGAAGGATAATTATATGGACATGAAAGTATTATGTTTTTACAATGCACATGTTTCACAAGATGATAAATAATCAAGGATTCTAGTGTATGTCAATTTTTATCATAATTTCATTCCAGTCCTCGTCCTCACGTGTAGCAAATCTCGAGAGACCAATACTTTTTGAGCCACTGTATGTTTACCCCACGAATAAAAATGGGAATTATCAGAAATCACCAGAAATAGTTCTATGGGAATTTCTATCAGGAGAAACAAGGAACAATATGACCTCGAAGCCTTCAATCCCTCCAACCTCCTAAGACATATGTGAGAACCAATCAACGTCGAACTATGTTGCACAACCCATATGCCCTGTACCACCCTCTCGACGTGAACTGTTATATGAGTACGCTTTATGTTCAGAACTTGTTGTGGTTTATTGTCAAGTGGAAAAATAAGTATGTTTGTGGCAATGCCCAAAGAAAAATCGTCGAAGTCCTACTGGCTGAAGCAGTGGATCACAGGGGATCCCAATTTCACTACGGATGGAAGGGTAGTCTGTCAAGCCTGCAGTAAGGAGGTAAGTTCGTTTGTTCCTTTTATATTTTGTTGTGATTGAGAACTATGATCGCATTTCATTGTAGCATACATAGGCCTATTCATTTATGTATTTTGGCAAGTTATTTTGTTACAATGCTGTATTAGTCGTGAACTTACAATAATTCGTACTGCTAAAATGTAAATAATCATTACATTACTGAACGAGGAGTTAGAACGCCGGTGGTCTCTTGTCGCAGAATGGATAAAAATTAAATCGGTATTTTGAACTGCCATTCATTTTCTGTGAAAAGAGAGATTTTCAAGTGAAATGCAATTTTTAAAACTCCCTTTAAAAATTCGTGAATTCTATTACACTTTCGCTAAGCCTTCGCGAAACACAGGTTGCAGATCCAATGTAGCCCGGCTAGGACGATGCCACAGTGTGTTTTACAAGGTTACCAAGACTATATTTACAAGACCAGGCCAGCGAAGATACCGTTGGTCTGGATTGGTGAGGTCCGGTAAGTAACTGTTGTGGTCGGGGGGGGGGGGAGCAAAGAGAGTCTGAGGGGCGTAAGATCTCAGGTTAACAAGCCTCTAGCATCTCCTCTAGGGTCTTGGTAAATTGTGACCAAAATAAGATTTTCTTCTTTTGCTAGTGGCTTTACGTCGCACCGACACAGACAGGTCTTATCGCGACGATGGGAGAGGAAAGGGCTAAGAGTGGGAAGGAAGCAGCCGTGGCCTTAATTAAGGTACAGCGCCAGCATTTTCCTGTTGTGAAAATGGAACACCACGGAAAACCATCTTCAGGGCTGCCGACAGTGAGATTCGGACCCACTATCTCCCGGATGCAAGCTCACAGCTGCATGCTCCTAAACGCAAGGTCAACTCGCCCAGTAAAATAAGGCTATGGGCACATGTCAGAGCTGCCGACAGTGGGGCTCGAACCCACTATCTCCCGAATACTGGATACTGGCCTCACTTAAGCGACTGCAGCTATCGAGTTCGGTACAACAATTAACATCATCGCTATCACCACTAACCCCTCTAACTCTGACATTTCACTATCTTCCAGCTAGTTGAATATTTGAAGTTCACACTTTTGTTCTACCTATTTCCTTTCCACGTTTTAGTTAATTCAAATACGTATTATGAAATTTTAAACAAATACGTGTGTTCACTGGTGTAGCTTTCCCCTTGTACAGTGTAACTTACGTGGCAAGAGCAGCTGAAATTCACGTCCAATTTGGCAAATAAAGATCCTGAGTTCACTTACCGCCAGCAACAATAGGCAGCCGCCTATAGCCAGCGTCAGTCCTAAGCTCCGCATGGCACAGCTCGATCTGTCACCTTGTCTTCCACTCTACTCATATAATAATATAAATTAAGAAAATAAATAAAACGTTGCGTCATTTTCTTTCAAAAGTCTTTCGTAATATGTAGTTCAATTAAACACTCGTGATGGGTTTTTCATATTCTGATAACAGCTTCAGTCATATCTAAATATACCATTCAGTATCGGTAGTCGCACGTTCCCGTTCTTGAATTCGTCTTGCCTGTGCTAATAAAATTAAAGAAATTAATTTTGAACCTGCATGCTTCATCAGTTATTACCTCCGTGGGTAGCATAAAACTTTTGTAAAATATAGATATCCTTAACAATCCGGTCCTGAATTTCCAAATAATATAGAGATCAGGACTGAAAACAACCTCGCAATATTCATAACTGTCATACCAAGAGTTTAATTAGTTAGAGCAAAGAAATGTTGATCAACGAAAGAGAAAACTGACCATTTGCAAACGCTTATTTCTCTCTTTCTTTTTACCTTTCTTAATACGTTTACACTCCATGGTTGGTTTTCCCTCGGAATCAATCAATCAATCAATCAATCAATCAATCAATCAATCAATCAATCAATCAATCAATCAATCAATCAATCAATCAATCAATCAATCACTACTGATCTGCATATAAGGCAGTCGCCCAGGTAGCAGATTCTCTATGCGTTGTTTTCCTAGCCTTCTCTTAAATGATTGCAATGAAATTGGAAATTTATTGAACATCTGCCTTGGTAAGTCATTCCAATCCCTAACGCCCCTTCCTATAAACGAATATTTGCCCCAATTTGTCCTCTTGAATTCCAGCTTTATCTTCATATAGTGATCTTTCCTACTTTTAAAGGCACACTCAAACTTATTCGTCTACTGATGTCATTCCACGCCATCTCTCCACTGACAGCTCGGAACATACCACTTAGTCGAGCAGCACGTCTCCTTTCTCCCAAGTCTTCCCAGCCCAAACTTTGCAACATTTTTTAACGCTACTCTTTTGCCGGAAATCACCTAGAACAAATCGAGCTGCTTTTCTTTGGATTTTTTCAGTACTTCTTCCTCTTCTTTATCTGTTTACCCTCCAAGGTCGATTTTTCCCTCGGTCTCAGCGAGGAATCCCACCTCTACCGTCTCAAGAGCAGTGTCCTGGAGCTTCAGACTCTGGTCGAGTCGATACGACTAGGGAGGATGACCAGTACCTCGCCCAAGTGGCCTCACCTGCTATGCTGAACAGAGGCCTTTCGGGGGGCATGGGGAGATGGGAAGGGATAGACAAGGAAGAGGGAAGGAAGCGGCCGTGGCCTTAAGCTAGGTACCATCCCGGCATTTGCCTGGAGGAGAAGTGGGAAACCACGGAAAACCACTTCCAGGAAGGCTGAGGTGGGAATCGAACCCACCTCCACTCAGTTGACCTCCCGAGGCTGAGTGGACCCCGTTTCAGCCCTCGTACCACTTTTCAAATTTGTGGCAGAGCCGGGAATTGAACCCGGGCTTCCGGGGGTGGCAGCTAATCACACTAACCACTACACCACAGAGTTCCTGAATCAAGTAATCGAGAGTCCCATACACTGGAACCGTGCTCTAGTTCAGGTCTTACCAGAGACTAATATGCCCTCTCCTTTACATTCTTACTTCAACCCGCAAATAGCCTCATAACCAAGTGCAGAGATCTGTACCCTTTTTTTACAATCATATTTATGTGATTACCTCAATGATCTTTCCTTATATTAACACCTAGGTACTTACAATGATCCCCAAAAGGAACTTTCACGCCATCAACGCAGTAATTAAAACTGAGAGGACTTTTCCAATTTGTGAAACTCACAACCTTTTAACCCAGTTCATCGTCATATCATTGCCTTCTGTCCATCTCACAACATTATCGAGGTTATTTTGCAGTTGCTCACAACCTTGTAACTTATTTATTACTCTGTACAGAATAACATTATCTGCAAAATGCCTTGTCTCTGATTTACTTATATCAGTGATAATTATAAGAAAACTTAAAGGTCCTATAATACTACCTTGAGGAATCCCCTCTTGATTATTACAGGGTCAGATAAAGATCCCTTCTCCCAGAGGCGCACTCGAACGTTTCCTACTTTTATTAAGAATATTTCTAGAGAATACTGTAAAATCGGCTACATTTTGAGATTGTGTTATTAAATAGAATAAATGAGAATAATGAAATAAAGATGAAAGTTCTTCCATTTTGACTAGCCAACTATAATTGCATATACTGCTCCCATGGACAGAACGTAATGGAAGTGGGCAACAACATAATATGTACCATGTAAAATAATCTCAATTGAGGGATTAGCTAGTACAACTCCTGTTAATCCACCAATTGTAAAAAGGAAAACAAACCCTAACACCCAAAGTAAGGCTGGACACAATCTGTGGCGGTCAGTGGAATGGAGTTACTGAAGCGCCTCTACTCGAATTTATAAATGTTTAAATACATATTAATCCTGTGTGCTGTAGTGGTTAGTGTGATTAGCTGCCACGCCCGGATGCCCGGGTTCGATTCCGGCTCTGCCAGGAAAATTGAAAAGTGTACAAGTGCTGGAACGGGGTCCACTCAGACTCCGGGAGGTCAACTGAGTAGAGGTCCATTCGATTCCCACCTCAGTCATCCTAGAAGTGGTTTTCCGTGGTATCCCAGTTTTTCCAGGGAAATGCCGAGATGGTACCTAACTTAAGGCCACGGCCGTTTCCTTTCCTCTTCCTTGTCTACCCCTTCCAATCCTCCCAACCCTCCACAAGCATAGCAGGTGAGGCCACCTGGGTGAGGTTCCTGTCCTCCTCACCAGTTGTATCCCAGACCCAAAGTCTCACGCTCCAGGACACTGCCATTGAGGCGGTAGAGGTGGGATCCCTCGCTAAGTCCGAGAACAAAATTAACCCTGGAGGGTAAAGAGATTAAAAAAGAAAGAAAGAAAGAAAGAAAGAAAGAAAGAAAGAAAGAAAGAAAGAAAGAAAGAACGAACGAAAGATTACTTCAGATATTGTAACCTTTCATTCCACTCTCCAAATATCTGTATTGGAAATATGTTACAACTTTACTGAGCGAGATGGCCGTGCGGATAGAGCCGCGTAGCTGTGAGCTTGCATTTGATAGTGGGTTCGAGCCCCACTGTCAGCAGCCCTGAAGGTGGTTTTCTGTAGTTTTCCAATTCACACCAGGCCACGACCGCTAAAATCCCACTCCTAGCAATTTCCTGTCCAATCGTCACCATAAGACCTATCTGTGTCGGTGTGACCTAAAGCAAATTGTAAAAAAAAAGTTTCAAGTCGAATTGCATCTTTTTTCCAAGTCTTTTCCATAAGCACATTGAAGTCTGCTTTGGCAGCTTGTTTGATTGGCACGTTCAAAAGCGAAGTAATTGTACATTTTAACCAATCCTTTGCCTCTTCTGTTTTGTAAATATCTCATCCTATTCTCAGTACTTCCAGTGCGTGATTTTCTTTCGTGCACAGCGGTTAGTTTTGTGTTTACGAGTCTTTGTTAAAATTAGCTATCGCACAGCAATCTTGGCTCTTGAACACTATAATTCGTAACATTTTCGGCACCAAGCAACACTGTAAATATTTGAAGGTTGATCATTTGCCATATTGCCGGGCTGAGGGGCTCTGACGGTTAAGGCGGTGGCTTTCTGAGCCCAAGTTGGCAGGTTCGATCCTGGCTCAGTCGGATGGTATTAGGAGGTGCTCAAATACGTCAGCTCCGAGTCGATATTTACCAGCACGTAAAAGAAATCCCGTGGGACAAAATTCCGGCACCTAGGAGTCTCCGTAAACTGTAAAAGTGGGACGTAAAACAAATAACATTATTATTAGTTGGTGGGGAGGTCGCGGAGTACGGCTACTGCACGCAACATCTAGCTCGCATACACAATGTTAGCCACTAATAAGAAACCTCGTTCACAGGTGAACAGCGAAACGTTAACCTTCATGTGAATCGAAGAACATCAGCCTCTCTACACGAAGATGATCTATAGGAGATAGGAATGGCATTTCGTTAAGTTGTCATCGTCAGAGTTGACAAAATCATCAAAGAGGAATTTTATTTTCACCATGAGCAGAGAATGAAGAACGAGTTGGCTGCGGGGTTTGAGCCATGCATTCGAGAGATGGTGGGTTCGAGCCCTCTTAATGCAGTCATGAAGACAGTTTTCCGTGGTTTCCTATTTTCCCACCAGCCAAAATTGAAGTTGTGCCTTAATTAAGACTACGGTCGCTTCTTCGCTTCTTCCCCAGTCGTGGCTCTTTCCTGTGACATCGTCCCAAAAGAAAACCTATCTGATTAGGCGCGACGTTAGACCACTAGTAAGAAAGAAAGTACAACGTTTGAAAAGTCGATTAATCGCTGTTCTACTCCCAGGATAGTGCGTTCGATACCGAATGATATCAGTGACCTTTGAGAGTGTTTAAGAAAGACAACTTCGACGCAGTAAAGATCTCTTACGGGATTAAAATGCCGATAACCCGACGCCTCTTAAAATCTTAGTGATTTAAGGGATGTTAAACAAATATTATTATTATTATTATTATTATTATTATTATTATTATTATTATTATTATTATTATTATTATTATTATTATTATTGAGCAGAATCATGGACAATTAACAGAAAAGCGAATTATTAGTTACAAAGGTGGACTTATGGATGAGAGCGGGTTAAGGAACACTAAAATCAGAGAAATTATGAGGGTAGTAAAGGATAAGTTGGACATGATTGAAGAAAGATTAAAATGGTTCGGACATGTGAAATGGATGACAGGTGACAGCATTCTCAAGATCATGCTGAACTGGAAAATTGAGAGTAACAGAAAACGAGGAAAACTTCCTGTAGAAAACAGTGAGTGGATGTTGTACGAAGAATATAAGAGGATAAAAGTTTAAGTGAGGAAGAAGCAGAAGATAGAGATTTGTAGAGGAGTGAAGTAACTCGTAACATTTTCGGTACCACCGGGCGTGTTGGCCGTGCGGTGAGAGGCGCGCGGCTGTGAGCCTTGCAACCAAGATGTAGTGGGTTCGAATCACACTGTCGGCAGCCCTGAAGATGGTTTTTCGAGGTTTCACATTTTCACACCAGGCAAATGCTGGGGCTGTACCTTAATTATGGCCACGGCCGCTTCCTTCCCTCTCCTTGCCCTTTCCTATCCCAACGTCGCCATAAGACCTACCTGTGTCGGTGCGACGTAAAGCCACTAGCAAATTTTGGGTACCAGTCAACATTGTAAATATTTTAACGCTGATCAGCTTACGCATTTCAGTTTCTCTCAATCCTAGAGGGATAGATATTTAAGAGATTAATAGAGCCTCGACACATGCTAAATTATAAAACTGGATTTTTTTTTTAAACTAAACTTCACCAACTGTATATTTCTGAGACGACAAACGCCTATAATTAGATGTAATAAATTCAAAATGCACATAGGCCCTACTCTTAATGAAATAGTTTAATACTGAAAAATTGTGTATCAGGCAGAACAGCAATTAATTACATGTCATCCTTTCACCTCCTGACGATGGTGCCTAGACTCTGAAACGCGTTGTGGAGTAAAACATTTAATAAAAGAATTACCTGTTTCATTTTACCCTGCGTCCTATTAAAATGAAGCCGCGTGGTGGCCGGGGTCGTTAAGTCTATAGTCAGACACCGTGGTTCACCGTCACAATGTTGGGTAGGAGGGGTGGTGGTATACAATTTCTAACCCAGAATGGAAAAAAAAATCATTTGTTTCACTTAAAGATAGTATTTTCCACTAAATGATGGTCATAATTGCATTGTTCTTGTAACCCATATCTAGTCTTTAGAACGTTCCTGTTTCCTCCATATACAGTATTGGTTGAAGGTAACAGAAGTCACTATGTACGTAGTTTGACCTCGTGCCTGCATCGACTTAAAATATCATGGCGAATGAGACAATAACTTCGCTGAAGGAAACGTATTTTTCTTTAAAAAGTACAAAAGTCGTGGCCATGAGAGGTTTCTTCTTCTTCTTTTTTTTTGTAAAGTAGACATAACAGTTTATAACGGGTACCAATTTCAAACCTTCCTGTTTTCTCAATATCGACGTGAATGACAGAAACAATTAAGCATTATAAATATGTATATTAGTAGTAGTAGGAGGAGGAGGAGGAATAGCAGTAGCAGTAGTAGGAGTAGTATGGCCTCAACTACCGAACGCAGACAATTTTATTTGAAGCTGTCTATACTGCCTGTTTGTCAATTTTCGCGTTCCGCTTTAAACTACCAGAAGGCAGAAAAACTTTATTTTATTAGACTATGTATGGCCAAAATTTAATTAAATTTATCGGGTAAACACCGACTGTGTCACCAAAGATCTTTCACAAGCCGATATCGTTTGGCTTGGACTAGCCTACCTCTGTTACGTTTGAACCTGCAATCTTAGGATCCAGAGGCCTACACTGTACAACTGCTTCACAGAAGAATGGACTGATGAGGCATTAGTTAGCACAACGAAGCCAATTATTTGTTACTAGCAGTTACCCGCGGCTTCGCTGAGTTCTATTTACCCCAGAAACTCTTTGTAAACAACGTTTGTGGTATTGCCGTTTGGGACTAGGATGACCATGCGACATAGTACTGTACAAGTGAGAAACAATCTTCTCTCATGTCTGAAAAAACACATGTTTCTTTATTTTTAAAGGATATTCCGACTACCTATTTCCACGTCTGTAGCATCTTCAGTTTTTGAGATATAAGTATCCCCATAAAAGCAATTCAAACCCTTTATAAGTCCCTCCCGTGCCCCCTTCCACACCTAAGAGGATTTTCCGAAAACAAAAAGTACAGGTTTCTTTATTTTCAAAGGAGATTTGAAATACCAAATTTTCGCGTCTCTAACATCTTCATTTTTTGAGATATAAGCATCCTCGTAAGAATTATTCAACCCCTTTTTCTTCACTTCTATTCACCCACGGTAAGTGTCATTTCCGAAAACAAAAGAAATACGTGTTCCTGTATTTTTAAACGATTTTCCAACTACCAAGTTTCCTGTGTATAACATGTTAAATGTTTCAAATGTATTATAGATAGTAGAGGTTTTCCACGCGTTCGGCGGCAGCTGCCTTCGCACGCTCTCGGGAGAGGCCTCCGCCGCATTGACCTCTGGCAAGGTCATTGCTATGCTGGCTAAGACTGCATGCTTAAACTCACATCTGCCATCTTGGAGGGGCTTAACCTTACTTTTTACGCGTAAGAGAGCAAGCCTGACGTCATGGAGGGCCCTAACCTCACTTTCACGATCAGATGCCCTTCCTGAAGCCTAAGAGAGCGAGCTTAAACTCACAGACGCTATCTTGTAGGGGGTTAACCTTACTTTTTACACGCAAGACAGCAAGCCTAACCTCAGAGCCGCTATCTTGGAGGGGCCTAACCTCAGTTTTACTGCCAGATGCCCTTCCCGACGAGATATTGAGTAGTAGGGCAATGGGTATTCTCGAGACGCTATTTTGAGTAGTAGGGCAATGGAGATTAGCGTAAGAGAACACACCTAACCGCATGGAGGAGCCGGATACCCTTCCCGACGTCAATTGCACAAGATGGTGGCTATACACAGCTCCTTATGAGACGGCTTAAGGGCGCTTGCGCAAGATGGCTGCTGCTCTTAGGAGACGGCCAAGGGCGCTTGCGTAATATGGCTGCTGCTCTTAGGAGACGGCCAAGGGCGCTTGCGCAAGATGGCGGCTATACATAGGCTTTTATGAGACGGCCATAGGTGACTGCACAAGATGGCGGCTATACATAGGTTCTTATGGAGAAAGATGCCGGCCATGGGTGATTGCACAAGATGGTGGCTATACACGGCTTCTTATGAGACGGCCAAGGGCGCTTGCGCAAGATGGCGGCTAAACATAGGCTCTTAGGAGACGGCCTAGGGACGCTTGCGCAAGATGGCGGCTATCTAATTGCACAAGATGGCGACTAAACATAGGCTCTAATGAAATGGCCTCGGGGCGTTTGCACAAGAGGGCTGGTATACGTAGGCTCTTATGAGACGGCCTAGGGACGCTTGCGCAAGGTGGCTGCTATCTAATTGCACAAGATGACGACTATACATAGGCTCTTATGAGACGACCACGAGGCGCTTGCGCAAGATGGCTGCTATACATAGGCTCTTATGAGACGGCCTAGGGACGCTTGCGCAAGGTGGCTGCTAGCTAATTGCACAAGATGGCGACTATACATAGGCTCTTATAAGACGGCCACGAGGCGCTTGGGCAAGATGGCGACTATACACAGGCTCTTATGAAGAAAGCTAGCTTAGAGGCTACTGCACAAGATGGCGGCTATACAATAGGCTGTTATGAAGAAAGATGGCTTAAAGGCTACTGCAAAAGATGGCGGCTTTACAACAGGCTGTTACGAAGAAAGCTAGCTTAAAGGCTACTGCACAAGATGGTGGATATATATAGCCTGTTATAGCCTCCTCTTCTTCCTCCTCTGTTAAGGCATAGCGTTATGTCTCTATCGAACAAGTTTAAACATGCATTACAATAACGACGCGATCTTATGCTTTAGAGTGAGCACGTGCTATTATTCTGTTTTTAACGTGCAGCGATGACGTCATCATAGTTGTGCATGTTTAGACTTGATGTTTTTCTCAAGCTTTTATAGATAGAATGAGTAGGTGTAAGGAGGCAAATGAATGTAATAAGTACAACATTTTGAATGCAATGAAATATTTATTTACAATGTACTACAACAGTTTTCGTTTTGCTGCTGACAAGGTTCGTATACTTCTTAACAGATTTCTGCGAAGAGGTAGCATGCTTCCGAAATTGTAATCCCTCCTGCAACATTGAAATTAAACAAAACATTTAGAAATAAATTATACTAAGTATGTTAAGCTTTACAAAGAAGATAATGCACTACATACCTTGTTGTTATTCATGTGGTATATTCCTTTTCTGAATCATCATCATTATGTACTAGAAAAAGTTCATCCACACACTGTGTACAGTGTTCAATCCTCGGATTTGGTCCATCCCAATCGTCATCACCATTTTCCCCTCGATGCTTATAATGATGTTGACAGGTTCTGCATACAGCTACATCGACTGACATCTTACTGTGTAGAGGAAGCATGTCCCAAAAATTATGTACGTAAGGGGCAGCGTACGTAGATAAAAATCCTGGCGGTAAATATTGAATGAGATATTTTGGCATCTCATATAAGGTTCTATGATTATAGAACATCTTAATAGCCTCACTTACTCGTGTGAAATAAATAAGATATTGCGTATGAGCATGCGAACAGCATGCACATTTACAGTTTTGTTTGTTGTACTCTTTCTGTTCCATAGCGTACGATGTCGAAGCACACACTAATGTTGATGATAAAGGGCTATCCCCTTTTATAGTCTGGTAACAATATTCGTTAGCGGATGATAAGTAACATCACGCATATGAATAATAAGACAATAGGCTGCTGTGTTAGCATGAATATTTTCAGATGCTTTTTAAAATTCGAAACGAATATCAACAGGAGATTCTTTTATAGATTCTTCATTATAAGAGCAGTCTATAGCTACAATCGGTGCTTTATTTTTAAATTTCTTGAGGCGAAAGTAGAGGACGATCTTCTTTCTGATAATACGGTGATTGGAATTTACAAAACATGTCATAGAGCATCCCAAATTTATTTTTCTCAAAGTTAATGTCTATGTTTTCTTAGGAATACGTAATTCCGTTGCGATATAATCTAACATGTCTTAACTTACAGTGATCAAACAGTGAGCTATCTGTTTCGTGATTGAATTTACGATTGGTTTGAAATCCAAAAATAATATACAATGGCTTCTCAGTAAACCGTGACGTTTTAACAGCCCAGCTATGCTTGATTGTATTTGGTAACAGAGGATATTCATGCAGTTCCCAACTTCGAAAACGTATAGGTAATGGTGTATCATTTTCTACAATCTTCAGTAATCGAAGTTTTTCGCGATCAGATAAGGTTACATGTGGAATCCTCCACAATATGCGATGAAGTGTAATTTTCGAGTCTACTCTTGTTTCTGCTGCTGTAAGGGAATTGTAATCACTTCGATCACGGATCAGAATAAGCTCTTGTTTTGCGTTGAGTATAATACGTGTAAAGTCTTCTGCGAAGCCAAAAATGTTTCATTGATAGTATACCTGTCAAAGTTCCATCCTCATTAATCATCCAGTTGTTAGTAGCTTTTGGACACCATCCTGCCATCCGCAGAGGATTACTTTCTTCTTCACAAAAAGAAGGGTAGAGGTTCATTGCACTTGTAATACCAAGATTTTTCGTTCTATCTATTTCGACATTATTTACTTCATATCGCGCTTGAGAAAAGAGAAAAGCTTAGAGCATGGTTGTTTAGTTGTGATGTGCTTGGTCCACTTCCATCTGACTTATCTAGTCGTCATTCAGTATAGAGGTAGCTTTCATTTGGTAAGGTGTATACATCTTGCTGATTAATAATAAAGTTAATTTCATCATTGTTATTTAATCCAAACGTAAAAGGTTGATAAGAATGAAGCTCACTTCGTACCACACCTTCACGAGTTTCTACTTTATTCATAATGTCTAGCATTTCCTCCACTTTGTTGTTGTAGCGTATAACCTAAATCTTGGAGTATCTGCTTATGGTTATCTGTTAACTCGATGAGTCTTCGCAAACATGTAATATGTCTTCGGAATGTACACCGTGTTTTATAGATGTTTTTTATACTGGTTTGAGATGAAGTTTGTAAGCTACGTACGCCTGCCGATCTAAATGAATAAGCTGATTGTGTTTATTTACAAGCCTAAGAGTGATGTTACTAATGTGTTTTACAGACAAAGGATGATAAAGAACTACTGCTGGTTTTTTCACGAATAGTATATCCACGTGCCTCTGTAGTAATAAAGTCCTGCAGGACGCGTGAAGGTTGTTGATTACTATTCAAGTCTGTAATAATATTTCTACCACTCCCTTCCCTGCTACCATTACACATCAACACAGTACACGACATATACGCGCAGATACTTGCCTCACTTACCTCTCTTCATAAATTGCCGTGGATGGACTGGAACGAACTAAAACAGATCGGACCTGGACCCGTGCGTGGACAAAAGGGAAGCGAAAGGACAGAAAGGCAAGAACCCGTAACCCCCATGAATACAAGAATGGATCAAAGAAACTGGGGTTCATTATAAACACACATAATATTAAAATGTACACAAAAATGTGAGGCTGCATTAAAATTTACTTACATAACTGCAGAAAATTGGAACATCAAGTAGTATCCCGTTCAATGACGTAGTAAGTTTCGTGTAACACGGTGACAGTACACACGATCGCACTACTCACTTCCGTATGACCACATAAAATTACAAATTCGTTTCAGAGAAATAATGTGACGTGAAACACGTTATCGAAGGAATCAGAAAATGGAACCACGAAATGGATAATACAGTCGGGGTAATACGGGCAGCACACATCTCAACAGTTAGCATCCGTGCTCCAAGCGAGCGTCCACTCGATGCTAGCGCGTCACAACAACAAAGCTAAAGCACAGCCTCCCAAAGGAGCAGAAGCAAAAGAAAAATAAGATGTTGCCACAGTTACAAAAACAAAAACTAATCGCCGACAATGGAGCAGGTAATGGCCTAGAAATATAAAATAGCACACTACACATGGCCTAAACCGGCCAACTAAAACGAAAAAATAAAAGAAAAATTAAAATTAAAATTACGAGATACGGAGAGTACTATAGACCGTACACAGGCAGACAGCACAGGCAGGCACACACACACACACGTATGAACAAGAAGAGAGACCCAACATAAAATCGACCCAGATCAGGCCAGAATGTAAAGGCACGCGACGTATACTTTCGCACAGGATAGCGAGGGATATCATGGACTCACGAGCTTGGTTCGAACACCACAGATACAATGCTGGACCGCCGCAAAAATAGGCAAGGCTGATCCAAATATAATCGTAGCAATCACAACATTCGTCGACCCGCTACATGGGACATCCAAATTGCCTCACGTGGACAAACATGGATTAAACCCCATAGCGTCAAATCACACAATATACCAATGCTCAGCCATGATTCCAAACGATGAGTAAACAGGAGTGCATGGTCTCAAAACCCACAAACACACAGGCCCAAACAAACAGATAGGTAAATACCACTCTCCGTTCTCGCGCGTGTGCACACAAAGAAAGAAAAATGTAAAACACACACTATCTTGTAACTTATTACTCTGTACAGAATAACATCATCTGCAAACAGCCTTACCTCTGATTGCACTTCTTCACTCATATCATTGATATATATAAGAAAACATAAAGGTCCAATAATACTGCCTTGAGGAATTCCCCTCTTAATTATTACAGGGTCAGATAAAGCCTCGCCTACTCTAATTCTCTGAATACTTTTTTCTAGAAATATAGCCACCCATTCAGTCACTCTTTTGTCAAGTCCAATTGCACTCATTTTTGCCAGTAGTCTTCCGTGATCTACCCTATCAAATGCCTTAGATAGGTCAATCGCAATACAGTCCATTTGGCCTCCTGAATCCAGGATATCTGCTATATCTTGCTGAAATCCTACAAGCCGAGCTTCAGTCGAATAACCTTTCCTAAACCCAAACTGCCTTCTGTCAAGCCAGTTATTAATTTCGCAAACATGTCTAATATAATCAGAAATATTGCTTTTCCAAAGCTTACATACAATGCATGTCAAACTGACTGGCCTGTAATTTTCAGCTTTATGTCTATCAACATTTCTTTTATTCACAGGGGCTACTATAGCAACTCTCCATTCATTTTGTATAGCTCCTTCAACCAAACAATAATCAAATAAGTATTTCAGATATGGTACTATATCCCAACCCATTGCCTTTAGTATATCCCCAGAAATCTTATCTATTCCAGCTGCTTTTCTAGTTTTCAACTTTTGTATCTTACTGTAAATGTCATTGTTATCATAGGTAAATTTTAATACTTCTTTAGTATTACTCACATCCCCTATCTGGACATTATCCTTGTAACCAACAATTTTTACATACTGCTGACTGAATATTTCTGCCTTTTGAAGATCTTCTCATACACACTCCCTTTGTTCATTAATGATTCCTGGAATGTCCTCCTTTGAACATGTTTCTGCCTTAAAGTACCTATACATACCCTTCCACTTTTCACTAAATTTTGCATGACAACCAGTAATGCTATTCATCATGTTATCCTTAGCTGACTTCTTTTCCAGATTCAATTTCCTAGTAAGTTCCTTCTTTTTCTCCTTACTTCCATAACCATTTCTAACTCTATTTCTTTCCAGTCTGCACCTCCTTCTTAGTCTCTTTACTTCTCTGTTATAATATAGTGGATCCTTACCATCCTTACCACCTTTAAGGGAACAAACCTCTTTTCACATTCCTCAACAATTGCTTTAAACCCATCCCAGAGTCTGTTTACATTTTTATTTACCATTTTCCAGCGATCATAGTTTCTTTTTAAAAACTCCCTCATGCCTGTTTTATCAGCCATATGGTACTGCCTAATAGTCCTAATATTAATACCTTTCTTTCACATTTATTTTTAACTACGACAAAAACAGCTTCGTGATCACTAATACCATCTATTACTCCGGTTTCTGTATAGAGCTCATCTGGTTTTATCAGCACCACATCCAAAATATTCTTCCCTCAAATTGGTTCCATCACTTTCTGAATCAGCTGCCCTTCCCATATTAACTTATTTGCCATTACCTTCCCAATTGGCATTTGGTAAAATGAGATCACCTGCTACTATCACATTCCTTTCCATATAATTTCCAACATAGCTGATTATCTATCAAATAATTCTGAATCAGCGTCAGCGCAACCCTTATCCGGCCTGTACACTCCAAGGACATCAAGTTGCCTATCATCTTTACAGAAGAACCTTACACCTACAATTTCATGTTTTTAATCCTTAACATTTTCGTAGCTTACAAATTCTTCTTTCACCAGAATGAATACTCCCCCTCCTACAATTCCTATCCTATCTCTACGATACACACTCTAGTTCCGTGAGAATATTTCTGCATCCATTATATCATTTCTCAGCCATGATTCAACTCCTATTACAATATCTGCTAAGTATATATCTACTAAATTAATTCGATTCCTTTGTTTACAATGCTTCTACAGTTGAGCACTTAACAGTTTTATGTCTTCCCTACTTGATTTCCAGTTCCCTGTTCGCTTAAAACCGTTCCCTAGGCCACCCTGTTTCCCTGAATGTACCTCCCTATAACCCTTCTAAACAAATTTCCTAACTTATACGTACCACTGCGGTTTAAGTGAAGGCCATCTGGGCACAGATCCCTGTCTCCTACCCACCCATTAGGATCTAGAAATCTCACTCCCAGTTTCCCACATACCTACTCCATAGTCTCATTTAAATCCCCAACATACCTGCCAACTTTACAAAACCAAAAATCAGGAGAATTTGATTTGAAAATCAGGAAAAATCAGGAGAAATCAGGAGATACAATTGGTCAAAATTGCTTATTCTACATGTCTTGCGCAACACAATACTACGATATATTTATAACACTTATCGTCTCAAAGCCCGACTGTTGCTATACGAGGCTATGAGGATAAAAATTACACATCTCTATTCCCTCACAGGAAGTACGTGAGTGGGATGATCGGTCTCTGATAAACCTACCGAAAATAGTATGAACTCATGCTCCACATGTGTGAATCAGTCATGCACTTAGATGCCATTACTTAGCACATGCATGGATTAATATATTGCATCAAGCGCCCGCGCAATTATGCGAAGCGCAATGCAATTTGGATCAGATAACTAGCTGATGTACCCGTGCTTCGCTACGGAATTCTCAGAAAGACTGTCCTTATAGTTTTCCCAACTGAAGTCAACATGTCATTACAACGACGCCAGCATTAATACTTTCACATGAAATATTCGATAAAATGAAAACAGCGCATTTTCTCACTTTTAGCGAAAAGTACTACGGTGTCAATCTAACAGTTCAAAGTTTCAGAGCTAGAATGACCAGGCTGCAGACAGCTGCGAACACTCCTGTGCAATTATTCTGTTTAAGTGTGCACACTGCTCATTCAAATCACTACCTCAGAGTAGGGATCGAATAGCTGGAATACTATGATGATCCAGTGTGTTACGTACCAGTAGTATCAGAAAATTTATGAACCAGAAGAATGGCATGCTAAAGAAGAGAGAGATCTAACTCCCCAGCTTCTTCCCGCCAATATTCAGGCAGGCTGTTATACTTGAAACGCAGCAGTAGATATCGTAGATAAATGGCAGCAGAATACACAAAGCACATCACAACAAACAACGGTCAATGTAATGTTATTGTTTATCAATTTTATGAGCTTTCTATATTGGAGGCCTTCACATTTAGTTTTCTTCCGAATCTGTGATATTAGAGCATCTAATGTAAAGTGAGTAGTCCTTTCTTTCATGACTCCCTCTTGTGTTATTATTCAAGCGATCGTTCCTTCGTGACTTTCCTCATTCTTATAATCTTCAAAATTTAATCACCATCACCTCCAATATTATTGTAGTCAGAACGGTAAAACTGAATAAGCAAATTATCACAAAAACAATTTATTCTATTATTACCATCTTTTCAATACAAGCCACGTGCTACGTGGATGTAATCTACATAATACTATATACACTTCTCAGGGACATGTTTCGCCCCTTGTTAACGGCATCATCAGCCTGTAGGTAACCTTAAGGTCAAATGTCTGAAACATTATCTATTCATACATGGATTACAATGAAAAGTATGTTACACATTAATCCATGTATGAATAGGTAATATTTCAGACATTTGAACTTAAGGTTACCTAAAGATTGATGATGCCCTTAACAAGGGGCGAAAAATGTCCCTGAGAAGTGTATATAGCATTATGTAGATTTCATCCACGTAGCATGTGGCTTGTATTGAATAGGTGGTGATAATAGAATAAATTATTTGTGACAATTTGCTTAAGTCAGTTTCAATATGAATCAATCATGAGAATTGTCTCTTGCAAAACTGAATAGGAAATTGCATTCTCTGTAACTTTTGTTATGTAGTATTTTTCAATATGACCACTAAGATAGGTAATTAAAAATTGAATTTTTGGCACCTTCCCCTAAACTACCATTTCGAAGAGAGTGAATAAAATTATTTATAGCATAGACTGTAGTTCCTTATTCCCTGACTTTACATAAAATTCTGTTCACCCATTTTCTCATACCCCTCGGCACTGTATGGACTTAGCAAAAGAAAAAAAATCCAAATTCATGAATATCTCTGTTATCACAGCCGGTACGGTAAAAATGTGTAAGTTATAAATGATAGGAAATTTAATAATATATAACTTTAGTTATGTAGTATTTATCGCTAGGGCCAATAATAACAAATATTTGAGAATTAAATTTTAGGCCTTCCCCTAAACTACCATTTCACTCAGCGTGAATAAAATTATTTATGGCCTAGATTATAGCGACTTATTCCCCGACGTTATATACCGATTTTCATTGAATTCTCTTCAGCCGTTTTCTCGTGATGAGCCTGCGTACGTACATACATAGACAGACAGACAGAAATTACGGAAAATTAAAACTTGTATTTCCCCTTGTTACTATGGCCACGACCGGTAAGAAAATATCATTCCTTTTAAATTCCGAGCAATGTACAGACAAAACATTTTATTTATACTGAGATAAATTAAAATTAGTCAATTGTCTCCAAATGGCTCCTAAAATCTCTAGAAAAGTCACTAGTCGTTATCAATGAAATTATGTCACTAAATTACTAAGAAAGCGACTAGTCTCTAGAATCGACCAAAGAGGATGGAATCGACTAGACTGACGTGGACGAACACGAACATAGCACGCGAGAACGAGAGATTGACAATGGATATACACGTCGCGATATACAGGTTTCAATAAACATCGCACATTCGCACACATTTCTCGCATTAATAAACTTCGATATTTCGTTTGAAAGCGGCCAATGAGCGAAGGACTTCCGGCCACTGGCATAAAAAAGCTGAAATGGCGGGATTTGCAAACAAATGTTTGAAGTTTACCAAAAAATAAGCTAAAATCAGGAGAAAAGATAGAATAATCGGGAGGCGGGAAAAACTGTCGAAAATCGGGAGTCTCCCGCCTAAATCGGGAAAGTTGGCAGGTATGCCCCAATCACCTTCCAGTCAGTATCCCTCCTACAGAGTATTCCACTGATGACAATCTCGGCTTCCTTAAACTTCACCCGTGCTGCATTTACCAGATCCCACACATCCCCAACTATGATGGTACTTATACCTGCTTGCCTTATGTTGTTAGTACCAACGTGAAACACTACCACATTCTCCTTTCCCTCTTCCTCCTCCTCTACTTTCCTCAACATCTGCCTCAACCTAATTCCTGGATAACACTCTACCGTGGTTCCCTTTCCTCCACACACTTTCCCCATGATCAGAGCCTCAACCCTACCCACCCCTCATTTGATCCCCTCCCCTCCTGGTCATCCCTATCTTCTCTCACTGCTGCAGAAGCTACTTCCTCCTCCCTTTTCTCCCTCCCATGACCCTGTTCCCCCTGTCTTTTCCTTTCCACTACACTACATTTCCCTTTCCTACCTTTTCCCTCCCTCCTACTTCCACACATCTCAGGAGTGGCTGGGCATCTCCAACTCGATCGAGGATTGGGAAGGCTTCGAGAAAGCCTGCAATGACCTTACTGAATGGTACACTCTTCGAGAATATTTACGTTTTTGAAAAGTCACTCTATCAACCGCTATATACTATTCTACAAACTGTAATGCACGATCTGGTTAAATATAGAATAAAATATTTTGAATTTAATTCATATGAGCAAGTACATCACCGGACGATGTGCTTCCTAATTCTCTTATGATCCTTGACGATGTCGCAACGGAACAGCAAAACGTTATTCGTTCAATCTTTAGTAAGAGACGACATAAATATGTTGACTGCATCTATTTATGCCAAACCTATTCTCGTGTGCCTAAGCAGTTGATACGCGACAACGCATATGTTATTGTGCTTTTTCGGCAAGATCAGCACAACGTGCGACATGTGTATGACGATCATGTTAACACTGATATGAGATTCAATGACTTTAAACGTATGTGTGCTACATGTTGGTCATAATATCGTAAAAGATTTTCAGATATTGATAAAGAAAGTGATGTTCAGCATGGACGATATCGCATGGGTTTCGATCATTTTATATGCATAAACGCAGAATTACAGTGACTACTTGATCGAAAACCATCATCATGTTAACATCTAGCAAGGAGATTACAAAACATATCATCCATGCACGAAACAATATTCGACGGAAATTTAAAGAGCTTAAACGCATTCCAGTAGACACGGATTTATTTTTAAAAACACATCACTCAAAGAAATTTTTAATTCTACTTCATTGCTGACGTCTATTTCAAGTTTTGCTTCTAAGCATACATCATATGATAAAGAGAAGCATGAAGAAGAAGAGAAGCATAAACAAGAACAGCATAAAGAAGAAGAGAAACAAGATGAGGAAGAGGAGAAGCAAGATATACATCAAGAAGAGGATAAGGAAGAAGATCTTAACGATACTTCACCATCTAAGCGTGTTGAGTTTTTAACTACAGATGTTATTGCTGAAATTGCTACTACATCGACACAAGATCTACCATCTTTGAGGTTATGATCACGCCAGGGTATCGTAATCAGTTTAGAACGTTTATTCAAGATACCTATGGATCTCTATTTGCACCTTATATAGAAAAACTCTTTACAGGACAAACTGACACTACGGTACGAAGGCGACTGTTTCTGGATAGGAAATTCAAATGTTAAGATTAATAGCAACAAACTTATTGTAAAAGGTGTTACCTATAAACCTAGGAAAGGACTCTTAGAATTTCTTTTCTCACGAATACCTGACAAGGATATAATTATACAAGTTGTTCTTAAAAAACATAAAGCAATACATTTGCTACTGACGCAACACGACGTAATTACAAGAGAACAGACGCTGTAAACGCAAATAAGATTTACAAGTATCGTGAGTTTATTTCTAAGCTGTTTCCGACTGCACGTAGTCTTGGTGTTATCTACAAGCCTTTGTTGCCGTATGTATACATAAGGTACTTGAATGATACAAACTTACTCGTTGAACGATTACAACTTCTAAGAGCATCGCAAGATGCTGGTCACACAGGCCACGAATCAGAAATTCTAGAAATAGAGATAGAATTACAACATGCCGGTATTATTTCGTAATGGCTCGTCAAGAAAAGATCTCACCTGTAAAGGTAAAATAAACATCGCACATGATTTACATAAACCAGCACGTCCCACCTACTGTCGCAGACGCGTTATTACAAGAGGAAAAGATGATCTCTGGCAAGCAGACTTAGTAGAAATGATGGCATATGCCTCTAGCAATAAGGGGTATAAGTAGCTACTTACAGTTATCGATGTGTACTCGAAGTTTGCTTTTGCACAACCTGTGCGATCTAAGACAGCAGCTCAAGTCAAAGAAGCATGTAAACATATTGTTGAAGAATCGAAACGCTACCTAAGGCTTCTTCAAACTGATCAAGGTAAAGAGTTTTAAAACAAGGATTTTTCTTCTTACCTCAAGTTACTTGGCATTCAACACCACTCTACGTTCAGCAATCTCAAGGCAAGTGTTGTAGAACGCTTTAATCGTACACTCATAACAATGATACGGCGAGAATTTACAGCACAAGGTCATATCGTTGTATTGATCTGCTACCTAGACTTGTATCTACCTACAACGACACACCTCATCGCACTATCGGAACAAAGCCACGTCTCGTTACAAGGAATACACATCACCTAGATGCTATTCATCTTGTAATTGAAACCGCTGATCCACGCCGCTATCGCTTTAAAGAAGGTGATTTCGTTCGCGTCAGTAAACACAAGTCTATCTTTGCCAAAGGATACACTCCCAACTGGAGCACTGAAAATTTTCAAATCAGGAGTGTTAAGCTTACTAATCCATTTACGTATTTACTTCGCGATCTCATAGGACAGCCTATTGAAGGAGGATTCTACATCGAAGAACTGCAGAAAACAAAATATCCTGATCACCATTTAAATGAACGTATTATTCGACGTCGTGGGAATAAACTGTATGTTAAATGACGTGGTTTTAATAACAGCTTTAATTTATGGATTAATAAAGAGGATGCACTTTAAATCTTGCGTGTGTTTTTTAAATTCTCGATCCTCTAACTCTCCTTTCTTCTAAATTAACATTATTACTAGGACATGCTGTAGGATTAATATTAAACAACACATGTAATATGTTTTGACAATTCAAATTTATTTTAGAATATATATACATTTATTTTCTTCAAGTAAATCTGTTTTACCTTTCTTTATTTTACTGTCTTTGCCACTACCTAGTAATAGTTTTCCTTTTATCGCACCGACAACAAGTGCTGCTATCTTCTCAGCAACTGAAGCACTAGGTGACGACACACGCAGCATAGCTTTACGAAGCAGATTTTCATCAACTACACGTCTTAGTTTAGGATTGCTTTGTTGACAAGCAAGGTCATGCTCTTTGCAGGCAGCATCTAACATATTAATACCAGGAACACCATGTGCCAAGCGAACGTCAAGTCGTATTCTATGGCCGCAGTACTCGTAACTAGGAAGATGAAGCTCGAAAGGAAGAAGATCAATCACTTTGAAAGTTTACAGATGTAAAAATTGGTATTTAGAATCTTCTTTAAAAATAAGGAAACACGTATTTTTTTATTTCGGAAAACCCCAATAGGAGGGGTGAAAAGGGGTGAAAATATCTATAAATATAAAACAACTAGAAGATACCCGTGCTTCGCTACGGTGTTATAATGAAATTTATAAGTGAATGCTTAACTTTTTATATATAATCCGCCGAAATTCGCGATCTAACTCGTTTTCTGAGAGAATCCGCCAAAATTCGTGATCTGACTCGTTTTCTGAGAGATTACGGCAAAGTTCCTCCAATTTTTCAATGTTTCTTTCCAGCAATCGATTTCATACTTCCCGGGATAGGTCCAGGTATTCCACCCGGCCAGGTGGGTCCCTGAATGTTTGCCATCTTTTCCTATAAACATTTTAATATGGATCAAATCCTTGAGGAAAAAGGCGTGGTGTCGTCTTTGGTGCCTTGGCGGTACTGAACCCGCGGCCGGACTGCAATCGTAGTCATTATCCGGCTAGAACACGTTTCCAGCCCAGTCCGCACTTATTGACGACGGTCCAGAACATTATTATTATTATTATTATTATTATTATTATTATTATTATTATTATTATTATTATTATTATTATTATTATTATTTCTGAAACCCACAGCAAGATGCAAGACAGCTACCTGGCGGTAAATTACATCCTCTGCCATTGTAATTGCTGACAATGTGACCAGCACCGTCGTCCCTCATAGGCAAGTGCGCGAGATTTCTGGCGACACGAATGATATAATTCCGTGAATTATTGACCTTAATATAGAGGTGAACAATTGCACGATCAATATCATTCATATCGTTTATTTCAAACGTGTTTAAATTTTTATTTATATGCCAGGAGAATCTACTGTAATCTAACTTTATGTACTACAAAGGAAAAGATGGTTCTTGAAAACGAACCCAGGAAAATTAAAAATGATCAGTTTATGATCAGAATAAGTATATTATGAACAGTAAAATCAACTGGTCTCAACTCCTATTTCACCCCACTGCCGTTAAGTTGATTTAAACCACCCCCTCACCCCCAAAAACGGAGGCGTGTTTCCTAACGTTTAAAGGAGATTCCAAATACCAGTGTTCACGTCCGTTACCTTCAGTTCTGAGATATAAGTATCCCCATAAAAAGAATTCACTTTTTTTTCACTTCCGTTCACACTCCCCTCCTTAAGTGAATTTCCCGTTAAAATACTTGTCTCTTAATAGTAAAGGACCTTCTAAATACCAATTATTACGACTCTAACATCTTCAGTTTTTAGATAAGTGTCCATATAAAAGGAATTCAACTCCTTTTCACCCCATCCCCCCAAAATGATTTCGTCCAAAAACGCTTTATTTTTGTTTTTAAAGGAGATCCAAATATCAATTTTTACGTCTGTAACAACTTTAGTTTTTATTAGATGTAAGTATCCTCATACAATTAATTCAATTAATTTTTCAATTTTTCACCTCCCCCCGCCATCATTGAATTTTCCGAGAATACGTGTTTGTTTAATTTTAAAGCAGGTTCCAAATACCAATTTTCACGTCTGCAAAATCTTTCGTTTTTGAGGTAATAGTATCCTCATACAAATAATTCAACTAATTTTTCAATTTATCTCCTCTCTTTAGGTGGATTTCCGAAAACAAAAAATACGTATTTCTCCATTTTTAAACGAGTTGCCAAATATTAATTTTCACGTCTGTAACATCTTTATTTTTTAGATATAAGTATACTCATAAACGTAATTCAACTCCTTTTTCACCCCTCTTCCTACCCTTTTTTAAAGGAGATTCCAAATTTCAATTTTCACACAATTAACATTTTTAGTTTTTGAGATATAAGTATCCTCACACAAAGAATTCAACTAATTTTTCAATTCATTCACCCCCCCCTTAAGTGGGTTTTCCGAAGACAAAAGAATACGTGTTTCATTACTTTGAAAGAAGATTCCAAATACAAATGTCCATGCCTCTAACATCTTCCGTTTTTTAGATATAAGTATCCTCATAAAAATAATTTAACTCCTTTTTCAACCCAGCCCGTTAAGTTGATTCACACCATCCAAAAATGCGTGATTCTTTTTAAGGTGATTCCAAATACAAACTTCCACGTGTATAACCTTATGTTTTTTAGATATAAGTTTCTCCATAGAAAGAATTAAACTTTTTCACTTCCTCTCACCCTCCCCCTTAGGTGAATATTCCGAAAACCAAAAAAATGGTTCCTTTATTTATAAAAGAGCTTCCAAATACCAATTATCACGACTGTAATATCTTCAGTTTGGAAATATATGTATCCTAATAAAAAGGTTTCAAACTCCTTTTTCACCGCCCAGGACCCAATTCCCCCCCCCCTCCCCGCCCAAACATGCTTCTTTTTATTTTTGAAGGAGATTCCAAATACTAATTTTCACGTCCTTAACATCTTTAGTTTTTGAGATATAAGTATCCTCCCACAAAGTATTGAACTAATTATTCAATTAATTCACCCCCCTGATTTCGTACTTCCCGGGCTAGGTCCAGGTATTCCACCCATTCAGTTGGGTCCCTACAACTTTGCCATCTTTTCCTGTAAGATCCGGCGTGGTGTCGTCTTGGGTGCCTTGGCGGTACTGAACCCGCGACCGGACTGCATTCGTAGTCATTACCCGGCCAGGACCCGTTTCCAGCGCGGTCGACACATTTTGACGACGGTCCAGAACATTATTATTACTATTATTATTATTATTATTATTATTATTATTATTATTATTATTATTATTATTATTATTATTATTATTATTATTATTGATATTCTGGACCCCACAGCAAGATGCAAGACCGCTACTTGGCCGTAAATTGCATATGCTGCCATTGTCATTACTTACAATGTGACCAGCACCATTGCCGCGCGTAGGCAAGTGCGCGGGATTTCTGGCGATACGAATGATATACTTCCGTGCATTTATGACCTTATTATTGATGTGGACAATTGCACGGTCAATATCATTCCTATCGTTTATTTCAAATGTGTTTACATTTTCATTTTTATGCTAGGATAATCTACTGTAATGTCCGACTCATTGGCTGAATGGTCAGCATACTCGCCTTCGGTTCAGAGGGTCCCGGGTTCGATTCCCGGCCGGGTAGGGGATTTTAACCTTAATTGGTTAATTCCAATGGCCCGGGGGCTGGGTGTTTGTGCTGTCCCCAACATTCCTGCAATTCACACACCACACTTAACACTATCCTCCACCACAACAACACGCAGTTACCTACACATGGCAGATGCCGCCTACTCTCATCGGAGGGTCTGCCTTACAAGGGCTGCACTCGGCTAGAAATAGCCACACGAAATTATTATTTATCTACTGTAATCTAACTTAAGTTTTCCAAAGGAAAATATGGCTCTTGGAAACGAACCCACGAAGGATTAAAAATGATCGGTTTATGATCAGAATAAGAACATTATGAACAGTAAAATCAATTGGTCTCAACTACTTTTTCCCACCGACGTTAATTTGATTTACTCCCCCGCCCCCAAGAATAAAGAGGAGTGTTTCTTTATGTTTGAAGGAGATTCCACACCTGTTACCTTCAGTTTTGAGATGTGAGTATCCCCATAAAAGTAATTCACTTTTTTCACTTCCTTTCACGACCCCCCCAAGTGAATTTTCCGCCAAAAAATAATTGTTTCTTTAATAGTAAAGGATTTTTAAATACCAATTTTCATGACTCTACCATCTTCAGTTTTTGAGAATGTGTCCTCATAAAAGTAATTCAAATCCTTTTCACCCCCGCCTCCCAAGATGATTTCTCCCAAAACGCGTTTTTCTTTGTTTTTAAAGAAGACACAAATACCAATTTTCACGTCTGTAACATCTTTAATTTTTATTAGATGTACGTATCCACATACAGTTAATTCAATTAATTTTTCAATTCTTTCACCTCCGTCCCTCCTTCATTCGATTTTCCAAGAATACGTTTTTATTTTCTTTTAAAGCAGATTTCAAATACCGATGGTCACGTCTGCAAAATCTTTCGTTTTTGAGATAACAGTATCTTCATACAAATATTTCAACTACTTTTCAATTACCCCCCCCCCCTCTTTAAGTGGATTTTCGGAAACAAAAACTACGTATTTCTTTATTTCAAAGGAGATTTCAAATACCAAGTCTCACGTCTGTGAAATCTTCAGTTTTTGAGATATCAGTATCCTAATTAAAAGAATTCAACCCCTCTTTCATTCACACTCCCCCCCCCAAGTGGTTTTCCGAAACCAAAAAATAAAAGTTTCTTTTTTTTAATAGAGATAAAAATATCATTTTTCACTTCTGTAACATATTACGTTTTTGAGATATACTGTAAAAATGATCATTTTAAAATTTTACCCCCTTTTTAGTTCCTCTTAAGTGAGTTCCAAAAACATATCACCTATATTTCTTTACCTTTACAGGAGATTCCAAATAGCATTTTTACGTCTGTAAAATTTTACGTTTCTGAGATACACTGTACTTATAATCTTTCTAAAAATTCACCCCAATTTGTCGTTTCCGTTTAACCCCCATTAATTGGATTTTCCGAAAACAAAAAAGTACGTGTTTCTTTGTTTTTAAGTGCGATCCCATATACCAATTTTCAGATGTGTAATATCTTCAGTTTCTGAGATATATCTTCATTAAAGGCATTTAACCTCGTCTTCACCCTTTTTCACCCCTCCTATTGGGATTTACCGTAAACAAATAATACTTGTTTCATTATTTTTAAAGGAGATTCTAAATACCAATTTTTACATCTGTTAACTTTTAAAGTTTTGAGATATAGATACACTCATTTTAAAATATCAGCACCCCATATCACCTCCCCCCCCCCCATTAATTGGATTTTCCTAAAACAAAAAAATACTTGTTTATTTTATGGGAGATCACAAATACAACTTTTCAGGTCTGTAATATCTTCAGTTTCTGAGATATAAGTATCCTCATTAAAGGCATTCAACCCGTTTTCCACCCTTTTAAACTCCTCCTGTAGGGATTTTCCGAAAACAAAAAAATACGTGTCTTTATTTTTAGAAGAGAATCTAAATACCAATTTTTGGATCTGTAAACCTTTAAAGTTTTGAGATATAGATACACTCATTTCAAATATCCCCCACCCTTTCACCTCCCTAGCGACGGAATATCCAAAAATCCTATCTTAGCGAGCACCAACATTGTAATATAAATGTATCCTCAAAATTTTATTTCTTTATGTCCAGTAGTTTTGGCTCGGCGATGATGAATCAGTCAGTCAGACAGTCAGTCAGTCAGTCAGTCAGTCAGTCCGTCAGTCAGTCAGTCATGACAAGTTACTTTATATATATAGACTAGCAATTACCCACGGCTTCGCTCGCGTGGATTCCGTAATTTGATCAAAGTAATCGTTCCTCGGCATTGTACTAAGAGACTATCTGAAAATTCCTAAAGCGTAAAAACTCACCCAAAAATTGAGTTCTATTTACCCCAGAAATTATTTGTAAACCATGTTTGTGGCATTACCTTTTGGGACTAAGACGACATGCGACATAGAACTGTACATGCGAGAAACAGTCTTCTCTCAAGTCAAAACATAAATACATGTTTTTAAATTTTTAAAGGAGATCCCAAATATCTATTCCCACATCTGTAACATATTCATATTTTGAGATATACATAAGTATTTCCATAAAAAGAATTCAACCCCTTGATCAGTCCTTTCCCTACCTCCATATAAGTGTATTTTCCGAAAACAAAAGTACATGTTTCCTTATTTTTAAATGAGATACAAATATCAATTTTCACGTCTGTAACATTTTGAGATTTTAAGATATATGTATCCTCATAAAAATAATTCAACTATTTTTCACTACTTTTCACCCCCTGTTAAGTGCCCTCTCCGAAAACAAAAAGGTACAGGTTGCTGTATTTTTAAAAGACTTTCCAAATACCAAGTTTCTTGTCTCTAGCATGTTAAGTTTTTGACATATAATGTAAAATGAAATGGCGTATGGATTTTAGTTACGGGAGATCCCAGGAAGGGTTCGGCTCGCCAGGTGCAGGTCTTTTGATATGGCCCCCGTAAGCGACCTGCGCGTCGTGATGAGGATTAAATGATGACGAAGACAACACATACACCCAGCCCCAAGCCAGGGAAATTAACCAATGATGGTTAAAATACCCGACCCTGCCGGGAATCGAACCCGGGACCCCTGTGTACAAAGGCCAGCACGTTAACCATTTAGCCATGGGGCCGGACGACATATAATGTAGATATACCGATACTCATTTTAAAACTTCACCCGCTTTTCCAATTCTTTTCAGCCCATCAATTTCATTTTCCGAAAGCAAAATACACGTTACATTAATTTTAAAGGATATTCAAATACAAGTTTTCATGCCTGTACGTCTGTAACACCTTCAGTTTTTGAGATAAATGTATACTCTGTATACTCATAATAATTATTCAACTTCTTCTTCCTCACTTCTTTCCACCCCTCTCCTGCCTTAAGTGGACTTTCCTAAAACAAAACAAAAAACTTCTTTCTTTATTTTGAAAGGAAATTCAAAATGCCAACTTTCACGTCAGTAACAGATTCAGTTTTTGAGATATAATTATACTCATGAAATAATTCAACTCCTTTTTCATCCCCCTTCTTACCCGTTAAGTTGATTCCCCCTTCCCAAAAGTGCGTGTTTCTTTATTTTTAAATGAAATTACAAATACCAGTGTTCACGTCTTTAACATTTTTAGTTGAAATGAAATTGCGTGTGGCTTTTAGTGCCGGGAGATCCCAGGACGGGTTCGGCTCGCCAGGTGCAGTTCTTTTGATATGACGCCCGTAGGCGTCCTGGGCGTCGTGATGAGGATGGAATGATGATGAAGACAACACATACACCCATCCCCCGTGCAAAGGAAATTAACCAATGATGGTTAAAATTCCCGACCCTGCTGGGAATCGAACCCGGGACCCCTGTGACCAAAGGCTAACCAATTAGTCATGGAGCCGGACAACATTTTTAACTTTTTGAGATATACGTATCCTCACACAAATAAATTAATAATTTTTTCAATTCTTTCACCCTTTCCCCTCCCCATTAAGTGGATTTTCCAACGACAAAAGGTTGCGTGTTTCTTTAGCTTGAAAGAAAATTCCAAATGCAAATTTTCATGTCTGTAACATCTTCAGCTTTTGAGATATATGTATCCTAGTAAAAGGAATTCATCTCCGTTTTCATCCCTCCTTCTACCAAGTTGATTTCCTCTCCCCCCGTAAATGCGTGTTTCCTTATTTTAAAAGCAGATTCCAAATACCAGTTTTCACGTTTTTAACATCTTTAGATTTTTTATATATATATATACATTCTCATACAAATAATTCAACTACTTTTTCAATCCCATCACACACAACCCCCCCCCCCGTTAAGGGTCTTTTCCGAAAACCAAAGAATACGTGTTTCCTTATTTTTAAAAGAGATTCCAAATACCAATCTTCACGTCTGCAACATGTTAAGGTTTTGAGATATACTGTAGATACGCTAATTTTAAAAATTCACCCTCTTTTTCAGTTCCTCTTAAATGGATTTTCCTAAGAAAATATTTATGTTTCTTTACTTTTACAGGAAATTCCAAATACCAGTTTTCAAATCTGTAATGTGTTACGCGTCTGAGATAATTTGCAGATATCGTCTTTTTAAAAATTCACCCCGTTTGTTACTCCTGTTCAACCCTTATTCATCTGTTATCCAAAAACAAAAAAATACGTGTTTTTGTTTATTTAAAAAGTAGATTTCTAATTTTAATTTTCATGTCTGTAACATCTTCAGTTTTCGAGATACAAGTCTCCTTGTAAAAGGTGTTCAACCCATTTTCCACCCTTCTTAATGGGATTTTCCGAAAACAAAAAATACGTGTTTCTTTATATTTAAAGGAGATTCCAAATACCAATTTTTACATCTGTAAATTTTTAAGTTTTTGAGATACAGAGATCGTCATTTTACATATTCACCCCTCTTTTCACCCCCCTTTTCACCCCCCTTAGCGACGGAATATCAAAAAATCCTCCCTTAGTGAGTGCCTACATGTTAATATGAATGTATCCCCAGAATTTCATTTCTTTATGACCAGTAGTTTTGGCTCGGCGATGCTGAATCAGTCAGTCAGTCAGTCAGTCAGTCAGTCAGTCAGTCAGTCAGTCAGTCAGTCAGTCAGTCAGTCAGTCAGTCAGTCAGTCAGGACAAGTTATTATATATATAAATGTAAATATTTGGAACACTGTTGCTATGTTCTTTTGCCGGGTGAGTAGCTCAGACGGTGAATCACTGATCTTCTGAGCTCAAGCTTGCAGGTTCGTTCCTGGCTCAGTCAAGTGGTACTTGAGGCTGGTCAAATACGTCGGTCCTGTGTAAGAGAACTTCTACGAGACAAAATTCCGGTACTTTGACGTCTCCGAAACCCGTAGAAGTAGTTGGTGGACGTAAAACCAATAATGTTATTATTATTTATTTAATTTATAGTGCTAAGCCTGGCCGTACGATCTGAGTAAGATGTTAATGACGAGGTATACCTAATCTGGTAACAAGTGTGGCACTAAAATATTTTATTGTTTCATACGGACGCAAAAAGCTTGCGAGATTTCTCGGTCATCCACAGGCAACGAATCAGTGGCACTCCACGTATTAATTGGCTAATAACCAGGCAAAGGTCAATCTGATTAGCAAAAGTAAAACCTTTATTATCTTCATTAGGCAAGTGGTTATTTCTTAACAGATGGAACTTAAAAACGTATTTATACTGGACTTTTGGTTAACGATAAGCCTTGAGATCGTTATACAATAATTTTGAAAAAATATGTAACAAATGATGGAAATAAATTACTAAAGTTTAATAGGCTATTATCAAATTTATGTTAGTATAAAGGACATGTATTCCGACATACTTATATGAAGAAAATACCATGTCTCCAAATCCCTCAGAATAATGTTTGAAGACATTAAGAGAATGATATGGGTCAAAATGATGATAATAATATCTATATATATATATAAAATAACTTGTCCTGACTGACTGACTGACTGACTGACTGACTGACTGACTGACTGACTGACTGACTGACTGACTGACTGACTGACTGACTGATTCATCATCGCCGAGCCAAAACTACTGGACATAAAGATATGAAATTTTGGGGCTACATTCATATTAACATGCAGGTTCTTGCTAAGGGAGGATTTTTGGATATTCCGTCGCTAAGGGGGTGGAAACGGGGGTGAATATTTAAAATGAGGATGTATATATCTCAAAAATAAAGTTTACAGATGTGAAAATTGGCATTTGGAATCTCCTTTGAAAATAAAGAAACACGTATTTTTTGTTTTCGGAAAATCCCATTAAGGGGGGTGAAATGGGGGGAAATAGGTTAAACACCTTTTATGAGGAGACTTACATCTCAAAAACTGAATATGTTACATACATGAAAATTGAAATTTGGAATCTCCTTTGAAAATAAAGGAACACGTATTTTTGTGGTTTGGGATAATCCGATGAATACGGGGTGAACAGGAGTGACAAACGTGGTGAATTTTTAAAAGGACATTATCTGCAAATTATCTCAGACATGTAATATTTTACAGATTTGAAAACTGATATTCGTAATTTCCTGTAAAAAGAAAGAAACAAATATTTTTTCGGAAAATCCACTGAAGGGGACTGAAAAGAGGGTGAATTTTTAAAATTAGCGTATCTACAGTATCTCAAAAAATTAACATGTTGCAGACGTTAAAATTGGTAATTGGAATCTCCTCCAAAAATAAGGAATCGCGTATTCTTTGTTTGTCGGAAAAGGCCCTTAACGGGGGGGGGGGATGGAAGGATTGAAAAATTAGTTGAATTATTTGTATGAGAATATATATATAAACCCCAAAAATATCTAAATATGTTAGAAACGTGAAAACTGGTATTTGGAATCTGGTTTAAAAATAAGGAAACACACATATACAGGGGGGGATCAGCTTGGTAGAGGGGGGATGGAAACGGAGATGCATCCCTTCTACGAGCATACATATATCTCAAAAACTGAAGATGTTACAGAAGTGATAATTGGTATTTGGAAGCTCTTTTAAAAACGAGTACTATTTGTTTTCGGAAAATTCACTTGAGTGGGGAGTGTGAAAGGAAGTAAAAAACTTGATTACTTTTTCTGGAGAAACTTATGTCTCAAAACTGAAGGTTACAGACGCGAAAATAGGTATTTGGAATCTCGTTTAAAAATAAACAAACACGCATGTTTGGGTGGGGGGGAACAAACTTAACGGACGGGGGTGGAGTGAAAAAGTAGTTGAATTCTATTTATGAGGATACTTACAGTATTTTTCAAAAACTGAAGATGTTACAGGCATGAAAATTTGTTTTTGCAATTTTCCTTCAAAGTAAAGAAACACGTAATCTTTTCTCTTTGGAAAATACACTTTAACGAGATGAATTAATTGAAAAATTACTTGAATTCTTTGTACGAGGATACCTATATCTCAAAGATTAAGATGTTATAGACGTGAAAGTTATTAATACGCATTTGGGGGGGGGGTAATCAACCTGGGGCGGGGTCAGTGAAAAAGGATTTTAATTCCTTTTTATGAGGATACAAATGTCTCAGAACTGAAGATGTTACAGTCGTGATAATTGGCATTTGGAAGCCCCTTTATAAGCAAAGAAACAAGTTTTTTGTTTTCGGAAAAGTCACTTAAGTGGGGGGAGGGGGTGAAAGGAAGCGAAAAAATGTAATTCTTCTTTTGGAGCAACTTATATCTCAAAAACTTAAGGTTGCACACGTGAAAATTTTTACTTGGAATCACCTTAAAAAATAAAGTAACACGTATTTTTGGAGGGAGGGGGGAATCAACTTAACGGGATGTGGTGAAAAAGGAGTTGAATCCCTTTATGAGGATATCTCAAAAACTGAAAATGTTAGAGGCATGAACATTTACATTTGGAATCTTCTTTCAAAGTAAAGAAACACGTGTTCTTTTGTCTATGGAAAATCCACTTAAGGAGGTGAATGAATAGAAAAAATAGTTGAATTCTTTGTGTAAGTATACTATATCTCAAAAAATTTAAAATTTTGTCCGGCTCAATGGCTAAATGGTTAGCGTGCTGGCCTTGGTCACAGAGGTCCCGGGTTCGATTCCCAGCAGGGTCGGGAATTTTAACCATCATTGGTTAATTTCACTGGCAGGGGGCTGGGTGTACGTGTATGTGTTGTCTTCATCAAAATTTCATCCTCATCACGACCCGCAGGTCGCCTACGGGAGTCAAATCAAAAGACCTGCACCTTGCGAGCCAAACCCATCCTGGGATCTCCTGGTACTAAAAGCCATACGCCATTTCATTTAAACTAAATATGTTAAAGACGTGAACATTGGTATTTGGAATCTCATTTAAAAATAAAGAAACACGCACCTTTAGGGAGGGGGAATCAACTTAAGGGTTACGCAGGGGAGGTGAAAAAGGAGTTGAATTACTTTCATGAGCATAATTAATTCTCAAAAACTGAAGATGTTACAGACGTGAAAATTAGTACTTGGAATATCCTTCAAAAATAGAAATACGCATTTGGGTTTTTTTTTTCTTCTGAAAATCGATGTAATGGGTGTGGGGTTGAAAATAAATAAATATAGAGTTGAAATACATTTATGAGGATACTTTATCTTAAAAACTGAAGCTGTTACAGATGTTAGAGTTGGTATTTTGAATTTTCTTTCAAAATAAAGAAACACGTAATTTTTGTTTTCAGAAAGTCCACTTAAGGCGGGAGAGGTGTGGAAAGAAGTGAGGAAGAAGAAGTTGAATAATTCTTATGAGTATACATTTACAGTATCTCAAAAACTGAAGGGGTTACAGACGTACAGGCATGAAAACTGGAATTTGAATATCGTTTAAAAATAATGAAAAGCGTATTTTTTTGCTTTGGGAAAATCCAATTGAGGGGCTGAAAAGAATTGGAAAAGCGGGTGAATTTTTAAAATGAGTACCGGTATATCTACATTATATGTTTTCCGGCTCCATGGCTAAATGGTTACCGTGATGGCTTTTGGTCACAGGGGTCCCGGGTTGGATTCCCGGCAGGTTCGGGAATGTTAAGCATGATTGGTTAATTTCCCTGGCACGGGGGCTGGGTGAACGTGTATGTGTTGTCTTCATCATCATTTCATCCTCATCACGACGTGCAGGTCACCTACGGGAGCCAAATCAAAAGACCTGCACCCGGTGAGACGAACCCGTCCTGGAATCTCCCGGCACTAAAAGCCATACGCCATTTCATTTTACACTATATGTCAAAAACTTAACATGCTAGAGACAAGAATCTTGGTAATTGGAAAGTCCCTTGTTTTCGGAGAGGGCACTTAACAGGGGGTGAAAAGTAGTTGAATTGTTTTTTATGAAGATACTCATATCTTAAAGACTGAAAATGCTACAGGAGTGAAAATTGATAATTGGAATCTCCTTTAAAAATAAGGAAACATGTATTTTTGTTTTCGGAAAAGGGGTTGAATTCTTTTTATGGGGATACTTTAGTATATCTCAAAAACAGAATTTGTTACAGATGTGGGTGTACCGGGCGGTACACCTCCACGACGCTAATTCAAATTTTGCGCCAGTTGAAACTCCCCTACTGGAGGAAGTCTGAACTTTATTTATGGTGTTAATTTTCAAGTTTCTCAGAAGATGTCACTACTTAGAAATTTTGAAGTTTCTGAACTGGGTCGTTTTCGATGTATTTTGTTTTACCTGTAGTAAGAAGTGTGAACTTTCTCTTCTAGAGGACACTACTGAAGAACTACAATAGTGCACCCTAGTGCGAAGTGAAAGAACTGTTTTTTGGAGAAATTTTTATTTCAAAAGTTTGTTTCTTGTTAAATTTCTTTTTGTTATTGTTTAAGTTGGCTGTATAACCCTTTCTTTCCTCTTGTTTTGAATTTAGCCAATCCCGAATTTCTTTAATTAATTTATAACCAATCAGGTGTATCTTCCCCAGAGGGGATATATTGCTTAACCCTAGTCAATAAAGTTTTTGTGGGAGGGTGTTCTCATTCCTCAAACGCCACGAACTTTCCGCGAGAGTATATAAACTGCTGATTTTAGGGTCTCCGGGCCACTTCAGTACCATCTTTCAGTGTGTAAAGTACATAGCAGGGGGCGGGAAGCGCCTCTTTCTTCGGACAGCAGTTCAACAAACAGGTAATGGCCGTATAATAACTTCTTTTCTTGCTAGCTCAGCAGTTTAACTCTCGGGGCGGGTCCGAAGAGTTTCCACTATGTAACTTTTCTTTAAAATGTAACGACCCTTAGCATCTATTCTCTTTTAAAGTTACATATTGGGATAGAGAGTGCTTAACCCTCTCGAGCTCCCACTCATATTGTTTTGAGGTGAACTTATTTCTCACAACCGATTCTTCCTTAATGTAATGTAAATTGTTCTTTTCTAAAGTCACCTCTGTAGTATGGGATTAGCCCTTGCATTAGCGGCCTAGAGCTAGATTAGGTTTTAAACAAATGTATTAGGAGTGCAGATCGCCTCCTCTCAAATTGTTATTTTAGAGGTCATGTAATTAACCTTTTTCTCACTTAATAGGCCTCAGTAGGCTGGGTATTTTACCCCTGTGTCTATGTCCTTAGAGGAAAACTTGAAGGTGGAGTTTGGTGTGGCCTTTGGTAGGCTTAAAGTTGAGAGCGAGTGGCTCTTTATCGAAAATTGAATGTTGTATGCCTCGAGGAGGTTTTCTGTGTAATTTTGAGCAAGTGCTCCTGGGCATGAATGGGGTTTTCTGCCCCTCTGTTAAAGCTTGTTTTGAGGTAAAGTTGGGCTAGTTGCCCAAGAATTGCGAGTTCGGGGCTCGAAGCCCAAATCCTGTAAATACTGTAATTGTACTTTTGTTGCCTTGCTACTCTGTACCTGCCACTCGTGTTATTTCTGAATTTTGGAAAGAAAATATAACCTTGTTAAATTTTAAATTAACTTTAATTTCGTAGCCTGAAACCTGTTCACCCCCGCACCTTCTTTCACCTCGACCTACCACAAAAACTTGGTAACAAGTGGTAGCAGAGCGTGGTTGAATGGGTCTCAATTTAGCCCCTTTTGACGGCTAAATATTGCTTTGATCCGAACTCTAACAATTTTCTCAGTTGCTGGAATTTTTTATTTTTCCTGTTTCAAAATTGTTCTGTCATCATGCCCGGCCCTCGCGATGTTCTCCATCTTAACTATTTGCGTAGGGAGGAGTTGATCTATGAATTGACTATTAGAAATGTGCAATCTGGAGGCACGGTTGCGGTAGACACAAATAAGCTTAGAGAGTCCCTTGATTTGCCCATTTCCATCCCCACTTTGGGAGAGAAAGAAATTGACGACTCTCTTTCCACGATCATCGAGAATATTACTGGGCTAGCATCTGTAGTTAGTTTTTTTTGACGAAAATGTTCCTTCTCCTAATCAAATTAAGCGTGTGCAAGCCAGGCTATTTCATTTTTCAAATAGAGTTAACGATCTGTTGTCTCTGAAGTTGAATGACGTTCAGAGGAAGGAAGCTAGTACGGTGCTTGAAAATATTTCTGAATTATCTAGTAAGGTCACTCAATTGTTAACTGGGGAAGCTCCTCCCAAAACTGATCAACCCGCTACGGTGAATGTAGGTAGCGAGGAAGAGCCTCCTAAGGGAGAAGTCCATAGGAAAACCGTTGGAGCTCAAACTAACTCTGCCCCATTGGACAACGAGTCTGAACGCCGTACGTCGTTGAATAATGTACGTTCTGAACTAACTTCTTTGCCACTGAAACCTTTACCTACTATGTCACCTGGGTTCAGCAGCTTGCCTCATCCATTAGCAATGTTGCTCAGAGGTATCTCTAAGTTTTCTGTTAATACCCCCAGTGAAGTTATTTCATTCTTAAGGTTTTTAGTTGAATTTCAAGATCATGCCCTTGTTTTTTCTCTTTCTCCGTGTCAAATTTTACAGATAATTTACCCTTATGCAATTGGTATTCTCTCAGATAAAATAGTAAGAGCCATTGCCGAACAGTCATCTATTGAAGATTTTCATGCACATCTGCTTGCAAATTTTATTCCTGCTCGCGCGAGGTCATCTCTGATTCAGAAGTACTATTATCGAGTACAGAGATTGGATGAAAATCTGGCTGATTTCATACAAGACATTAAGTTCTATACTAGGGTGTTTGCTCTTCACTTCCCTGAGGATCAGATTGTACAAGCTATAGTGGAAGGCATTTCACCATCTTATAGGTCATATTTGTGTTTCGCGGCGTGCCCGCAAACCTTCTCTGAACTTGAAGCATTGGCCGTCTCAGCGGAAGGAGTTAGATACGCCGATTCCTTGCGTGTCGCGAAAGAACCCCCTCCTTCGTTTAGTAATACTCGGCCTCCACCTCGCCGACCAGTCACACCCCGTAAATGTTATGCTTGCGGGTCGCCTGACCATCTTCGCAATAAATGTCTATTGGTCAAAACTAGTAGGGCAAATAATGGAGCTGGTTCATCACAAGGCTGTTTTAAATGTGGGGCTTTCTCACATATCGCCAAGAATTGCCCAAATTCAAATAGCACCCCCTCCTGCTCAACTTCTGGTGCAAATTCCACCAATGCCAATAATAAAATGTGACTAGGGGCTTCGGCTGAGTCGACTTATCCCCCTTCCCGAGGATCAGCCCCTGGTAAACTGGTCGAAAATTCAGGGAACGTTCAATCTGCAAATCCATCTTTTGAATGCCCCAAAGAGTGTCTTAGGATTGCGGCGGATTCCCCCGCACCTGTTCCTTTTCTTAAGATTGAGTTACATAACGAGCCTATAACCGCTCTATTAGATTCAGGCAGTGTTTGTTCAATTATTTCGGACCAATGGTATTCAAAATTGAAATCTGTTTGTAAACTACCTGACTATGGCTCATCTACTGTTCAATATGTTTCGGCTAATTCATCTCCATTAGAAATTCTAGGTTCTGTACGGGTCAAAATTCGTATTTTTAAATTTACATGGAAAATCAAACTGTTTGTGGCTAAGCACTTGTCTTGCCCCATCATATTGGGAGCGGACTTCATTTCTCACACTGGTCTTGTGCTCGATCTTCAGAGTAAGTCGTGCACATTCAAATTTGCTTCCAATTGTAAAATCCCCTTGTTAAAATGTAATTCTGCATCATGTTCATCTATTTCGCCTACCCAGGATGAGATGTTGTTAGACCTTAGACATCTACCTGAGGAGCAGGCTGATAGTATTCGTAAGTTGTGTCAGTCGTTTCCAGAGGTGTTCTCTGATACTCTTGGTGTTACTGACCTTATTGAATACAAAATTGAGGTCACGGATTCGATTCCTGTCCGTTTTCCACCTTATAGGCTATCTCCACCAAAAATGAAGGCTCTGAAAGAAATTATCGATCAGATGTTGAAGGATGGTATTACTAGGCCCTCTAAGTCGGCGTATTCTTCGCCTATTTTTCTAGTCCCGAAACCCCAAGGGGGCTTCAGGCCTGTCATTGATTATAGTGCTCTCAATCGGAAGGTGGTGTTACAATCTGTGCCCCTTCCTGACATTCATTCTTGCTTTTCATGGTTTCGTAGGGCCAAGTTCTTTACTATCTTGGACCAGAATCAGGCCTACAATCAAATTCCCCTTGCCGAAGAGTCTAAACATCTTACAGCGTTTGCCACGGATTGGAATTTGTATGAATACAACCGCGTGCCTTTCGGGCTCCCCACGGGAGCAGCTGTACTCACTAGACTGCTAGATAGGTTCTTCTCCGACATCAAATTTGAGTACTTGTATCACTACTTGGATGATGTCGTCGTATTTTCGGAGACCTTTGAAGAACATCTAGATCATCTGCGAGAAGTTCTCAATCGCCTGCGTAAGGCTAGGTTAACTGTTAAATTGTCCAAGGTTGCCTTCGCTAAGCCCTCCATGTCATTCCTAGGGCATATTTTGTCACCCGATGGTGTTGCAGTCGATCATTCTAGAACACAGGCCATCCGTGATTTTAAACCTCCTAAGGACATCAAAGGTATCGCCAGGTTCATTGGAATGGTGAATTTCTTCAGGAATTTTATTCCTTACTTCGCTAATAGAGCGGCGCCCTTGAACCTTCTTCGTAGGAAAGGCATCAAATTCGAGTGGGGACCTTCTCAACAAGCCGCTTTTGAAGATCTTAAATTAGCTCTCTGTAATGCCCCTGTCCTTGCCATGCCTGATTTCTCAAAGAAATTCATCGTCCAAACCGACGCGTCGTCGTCGGCGGTAGCTGCAGTCCTTCTTCAAGAGACTGAACTAGGGAGGCGACCCATCGCCTATGCATCTAGGACTCTATCGGCTCAAGAAGCCAAGTATTCCATATATGAGCTCGAAGGTTTGGCAGTCTTATTTGCCTTAGAAAAGTTCCGTCTCTATCTGGAACATGTCAAATTCGACCTGGAGACAGATAATCAAGCCTTAAGCTGGGTCTTAGGTAGGCCGCGTCGTACTGGTCGTATAGCCTGTTGGGCCATCCGTATTTCTGCCTTCCAATTCGATGTCAGGCATATCAGAGGTACCGAAAATGTCGTTGCTGATGGACTCAGCCGTATGTTTTCCAACGACGTTGAAACCCATGAACCGGTCGACAGTTCATCACCTCCCGAGTCCATACTATTTGATGTTAATGCCATCTTAACAGATGCTCCCATGCTCTTTAGGGATATCGAGAAATACCAACGTGAAGATCCGACGCTGGCTCCGATAATGGAAACCCTTTCTTCTGGGGAACATGTCGTCCCTTATGTTCTGAGGAATGGTGTTTTATGTTGCCCATCGAGGCATGATAAGATGATGAAGGTTGTCGTTCCAGCTGTTCTTGTACCTATGATCTTCAAGTACTATCATGAGACCCCATTAGGCGGGCATCTTGGAATCTTTAAAACTCGTGAAAAGATTCGTGAAAGATTCATCTGGAAGGGTACGGACGGTGAAATCCGTGAACTAGTAAAAGCTTGTAAATCTTGTTTGCTTAGTAAACCCACCATGTCCACCAAGGTAGGCCTTTTGTCTTCGCATCAGGCTTCGCGCCCCATTGAACGCCTGTATATTGATTATGTAGGACCCTTCCCCCAGTCAAAGGGAAATGCCAACAAGTTCATCCTTGTATGTGTAGATGGTTTTACAAGATTTTCCTGGTTATTTCCGACTAAGCTGGCTACCGCTCAGTCCACCATTACTTGTCTAAATTCTATCTTTGCTTCTTTTGGTCCACGTCAATATATTGTGTCTGATAATGCTAAGGCTTTCACATCAAATCTTTTTCGTAAATTCTGTTTTGACTTGTCCATCTCTCATGTGACGACTTCTGCTTATTACCCTCAACCATCTCTGGCTGAACGGGTTAATCGTAATCTCAGATCCGCGATTATTGCCTATCATCATGAAGATCATTCCAGGTGGGACACGTCCCTGCATTGGTTAGCTTTTGCTTTGAATTCGGCGGTTCATGAATCTCACAAGTTTACCCCAGCTTCGTTGATGTTCAAGTTCGTTCCCAACACGCCGCTCTCTAACCTCTGGTCTCTGAGTGACATTCTACCCGAGACAATAGATCTGGATAATATTAAAGATCTTTGGAAGAAAGCTAAAGCCAATCTTAAAATGTCTCATGAAAAGGTTAGGGAAAGATATGATCGTGGACGGAGACCCACCAATTTGAAGGTAGGCGACCAAGTGATGGTCAAGAATTTTGTTCCCGCGGGCAAGCTTGCCCCCAGATTTCATGGGCCGTGTGTCATTCTCGATTTCCTTACGCCGGTTACGTTGTTATTAAGTAATCCAGCCACCGAGAGGATATTTAGGGTTCACCTGTCGCAGGTGAAACCTGTATAATTTCTGTGCTAACTTGCTTCATATAATCTTGAAAGGAATATGAAGGTTATATTTTTTTTTTTGAGGTTTTCACTTTTAAGGCCTTCTGCCCCTTGTATAATATTTTGTTTTATATGTAAGCATTTTTGTAAAACCTTCCCCGAACCGTTAAACTGCCATCCTGTCGTTGCCACGGCCATTACCACGCTCCCGTCTCCTGCTCCACCACACACAGTGGCTTGTACATGAAATGAATTTCTCCACGCCGCTGGCCCCTCAACCTCACCACAATGAATGTACCCTACTATCATTCTGGTACAACAAAAATTCTGCCGTCGAGCTTTAATGTTTCAGTGTCCCCGCAGCCGCGCCGCGCCGTGCCGCAACTGGGATAGAGGAAGGGCCCCCTCTACTCCAGCGAGGTCGACATGTGCACGGCGAGCCGGAGCCCTCCTCCCGGCCAAGGCTGATGTGCGGCGCACAACCTGCTACTTGCCCGCAGCCTGTATATGTTCACCGCGGGCGTGGCGTGCTTCAACACCACTACTCCTCCCATAGTGCGGGCGAGCGGTATCTCAGGGTACTTGAGGGGTCCGAGCGGCCTCCTCTGGACACAAGCGGCAGCGGCCGGTCTGGCCATCCAACTTAATCAACCTTGAAAATATTTAATCAGCTACATGGACATTCCAGTTCAACATTACTACCTTCTTTTGGATTTCCTGCAATATCTGGTGGACTTAGTAAATTTTTCATCAAACTTAAAAAACTAAAATTTTCCTTCTGAATTCAACTTCTACTAACATAAAGACATTACTTCAACAGTTACTACAAGAATTTTGAAACTGGATCAAACCAAATTTAGTAAATTTTTATAAATGCTTCCGCAATTAATGTCTATATCAAAATCATAACTTGGAACTTACTTTGAAACAAAGTTTATGTTCCTCTGTGTTACCCCTTGGAGGAACTTTTGGGGGGGGGGAGGTCTGTACCGGGCGGTACACCTCCACGCCGCTAATTCAAATTTTGCGCCAGTTGAAACTCCCCTACTGGAGGAAGTCTGAACTTTATTTATGGTGTTAATTTTCAAGTTTCTTAGAAGATGTCACTACTTGGAAATTTTGAAGTTTCTGAACTGGGTCGTTTTCGATGTATTTTGTTTTACCTGTAGTAAGAAGTGTGAACTTTCTCTTCTAGAGGACACTACTGAAGAACTACAATAGTGCACCCTAGTGCGAAGTGAAAGAACTGTTTTTTGGAGAAATTTTTATTTCAAAAGTTTGTTTCTTGTTAAATTTCTTTTTGTTATTGTTTAAGTTGGCTGTATAACCCTTTCTTTCCCCTTGTTTTGAATTTAGCCAATCCCGAATTTCTTTAATTAATTTATAACCAATCAGGTGTATCTTCCCCAGAGGGGATATATTGCTTAACCCTAGCCAATAAAGTTTTTGTGGGAGGGTGTTCTCATTCCTCAAACGCCTCGAACTTTCCGCGAGAGTATATAAACTGCTGATTTTAGGGTCTCCGGGCCACTTCAGTACCATCTTTCAGTGTGTAAAGTACATAGCAGGGGGCGGGAAGCGCCTCTTTCTTCGGACAGCAGTTCAACAAACAGGTAATGGCCGTATAATAACTCCTTTTCTTGCTAGCTCAGCAGTTTAACTCTCGGGGCGGGTCCGAAGCGTTTCCACCATGTAACTTTTCTTTAAAATGTAACGACCCTTAGCATCTATTCTCTTTTAAAGTTACATATTGGGATAGAGAGTGCTTAACCCTCTCGAGCTCCCACTCATATTGTTTTGAGGTGAACTTATTTCTCACAACCGATTCTTCCTTAATGTAATGTAAATTGTTCTTTTCTAAAGTCACCTCTGTAGTATGGGATTAGCCCTTGCATTAGCGGCCTAGAGCCAGATTAGGTTTTAAACAAATGTATTAGGAGTGCAGATCGCCTCCTCTCAAATTGTTATTTTAGAGGTCATGTAATTAACCTTTTTCTCACTTAATAGGCCTCAGTAGGCTGGGTATTTTACCCCTGTGTCTATGTCCTTAGAGGAAAACTTGAAGGTGGAGTTTGGTGTGGCCTTTGGTAGGCTTAAAGTTGAGAGCGAGTGGCTCTTTATCGAAAATTGAATGTTGTATGCCTCGAGGAGGTTTTCTGTGTAATTTTGAGCAAGTGCTCCTGGGCATGAATGGGGTTTTCTGCCCCTCTGTTAAAGCTTGTTTTGAGGTAAAGTTGGGCTAGTTGCCCAAGAATTGCGAGTTCGGGGCTCGAAGCCCAAATCCTGTAAATACTGTAATTGTACTTTTGTTGCCTTGCTACTCTGTACCTGCCATTCGTGTTATTTCTGAATTTTGGAAAGAAAATATAACCTTGTTAAATTTTAAATTAACTTTAATTTCGTAGCCTGAAACCTGTTCACCCCCGCACCTTCTTTCACCTCTACCTACCACAAAAACTTGGTAATAGTGGGAATAGGTATTTGGAATCACCTTTAAAAATATAGAAACATGTTTATATTTTTTGACTTGAGAGAAGACTGTTTCTCGCACGTACAGTTCTATGTCGCATGGTCGTCTTAGCCCCAAAAGGTAATGCCACAAACATGGTTTACAAAGAATTTCTGGGGTAAATGAAACTCAATTTTTGGGTGAGTTTTTACACTTTAGGAATTTTCAGATAGTCTCTTAGTACAATGCCGAGGAACGATTACTCTGATCAATATACGAAATCCACGCGAGCGAAGTCGCGGGTAATTGCTAGTTATATATATAGCAGAATGTCTGTATGTCCGTCTGTTCCTTATACAAATCCATATTGCACCACCAACCTGAACCAGATTTTTTTTTTCTGATTGCTTTATGTCGCACCGATATAGATATGTCTTGCGGCGACGATGGGATAGTAAAGGCCTAGGAATTGGAAGGAATCGGCCGTGGCCTTAATTAAGGTACAGCCCCGGCATTTGCCTGGTGTGAAAATGGGAAACCACGGAAAACCATCTTCAGGGCTGCCGACAGTGGTGCTCGAACCCACTATCTCCCGATTACTGGATACTGGCCGCACTTCAGCGAGTGCAGCTATCGAGCTCGGTGAACCAGATTTTGTTGTTGATGACGATGCTTGTTGTATTAAGGAGCCTAACATCGCAGATCATTGGCCCCCGAACCACATTTTGTATACTTACCTTACACGATCTTACGGGTAACCATGCCTACGAGAAATATTCACAGTCCTCTCCATTGCATGTATTTACGCCCTTTGGCACATTAGCATAGTCTAATATGGGCGAAATATCGACTAAGCCGTACAAAGACGAGATAAAGCTCTTTTTAAGCCTCACTACGCGAAGAACAAATCTCGGTACGGGCCACTAAAACCATATTTTAAGGGCCTAAAACCAACCGTTATGGAGATATTGGCAACACATCACCCCGCTATAGGAATCGGATGAATAAATGACCAGCCGTAACCGCGGAACTAGGCAACCATCCTCTATATAATACTAATCAGAGGGGGAAAAATTTGGAAGGGATCCGACACTTCAAAAAATGGAGGTATCGCTCAAAGCAAGTTAAGGACAACGATGTACATAAAAGTTAAAGACTCCCTAGGCCTCAATACCTAATACAGTCAGGGTCAAAAATCGCCTCTTTAGACAGACAAGGGATACCGTGGATGTTATTCTACTGCCCCTATTCACAAGGGGTGTAGAATACAGGCCTGGTGTTCGAAGTAGGCACGTGCGTAAATTTAGGCTAGGCGAAATTCTGCTACACATATGACTGTCTGAAGGAAAAAGCACAGCACTGTGGGGTAAGCCACCCCTAGGGATGGAGGTGTGGAGGGGGTGGCATATAAAAATAATCGAAAATAGTATTAAATCCATAGGTTTTAAGGTCTCTGATATGAACAGTGACACTCCGGATGTCGTTGAAGTTCAACTTCAGCCCCCATCGGCATGGAGAGAGGGGCGAGAAGGGGTAAAAATAATTCCAAAATGACCCAGATTATGGAAGTAATAGAAAACGACCTATATTAACGTAGAATCCATAGTTATCGGGGTCGCTGAGATGAATAGTTACACTCCAGTTGTCGTTAAGTCCAAGTTCAGCCGCATCGGCAGGGGGGCGAGAAGGGATGAAAAAGAAAATATCCAAAATAAGCGAGATTGCGGATGAATGTGTTTTTGTTCCAGCATAGCTCTCAACCAAAAAAAAAAGTACACATACGGCATACTATTTCAAAAAATGACTGTGGGGGCAAGACTTCCCTAACACCATGACACTCTGCCGTTAAGAATGTCCAAAATGGCCGAGATTATGGATGTATGTGTTATATTCCAGCATAGCTGTCAACTAAACTTGACGAACACATGACTTGCTGTACTATCTGGAAAAGAATTAAGCAGGGTAATACGGGGTCGCTTAGATGAATACTGACATTGAACGTCATAGTTTTCGGGGTCACTGAGATGAATAGCAACACTCCGAATGTCGCTTAAGTCCAAGTTGAGCACTTATTGGCTTAGTGATTCAGAAGGCGTGAATATAAAAAGTCCAAATTGACCAAGATTAATGTTGATCACACAGTTTTTGAGGTCCCTCAGCTGACTGGTGACAGGCCCAGTGACAGTTGGAATCGTGTAAATTATATCTATAATGTGAGGCGTAAATACATAAACTATCATAAACTATCAAACAATGTCATAATTAAGAAAAATTATACCACTTTCAACAGGTAATACGAACCCTAAAAGTAAAATGTGTGAAAGAGAAAATAACCGAGATTGTAATATATGTGTGTACAGTTTCTTACAGAATAGCTCTCAACCTAACTTCGTACAAATACGAATTACTATCTCGAAAAGGTACTGGAGGGGTAAGACACCCCTAGCAATCCTAGGGGAGGGAATGTCATACAAGAATAATTGAAACCGAGCAATATTAGCGTCGAATTCATACTTCCCGCGGCCGCTGAATGTATTGTGACACTCTGAATGTCGTTTAAGTACCAGTTCAGATGTATAGGCGTAGTGAGAAGTAGTGATGAAGAAAATGTAAGAACTGATCGAGCTTAGTTTAATTAACGAGAACCACGAACCTACTACGCTGGCGTAGCAGGGGGAGAGGTGATACTGCCACGTGGCGCGTCCCAGGTGGCCGATAGGGGGGTCCTAACCGGCTTGCCGGCGGACTTGAGGGAAATAAAATACCTCTCGCGGACCAAACACACTACCCCACATGTAGAATACACCCGCGGTATCCCCTGCCTGTCGTGAGCGGCGACTAAAAGGGGCGACCAAGGGATGCTGGTATTAGAACCATGAAACTACTATTGATTAGTACCATCACGCGGGGAACACCATGGGTCGCCTTTACTTACGAGTAGTACCACTATATTTGGTACACACTAGGTTTGTGATTAGTAGCAGCAGAGAGTGGTTCCCCTGTGGGTTTCCAGTATCCGTGATTAGTACCATTGTGAGAAACACCACCGGTCTGAGCGTTGCCTGTGAGTTGTACCACTATATGAGCGACACCGTGGGTCTGCGTTGCCTGTGATTAGTACCATTATGTGAGAAACACCACGGGGCCCGTGCGACCGGCACCCGTGACTAGTACACCTAGGTGAGGAAACTCATCGGTTTGCCTTGGCTATGAGTGGCGCCATTGTGTGAGGAACACCATAGGTCTGCGTTACCTGTACGAAGTACAATACTTGTGAATAGTACCATCTTGTATGGAACACCGTGAGTCTTCGCTACTTTTGATTAGTACCCCGTCCGAATCCATGGCTAAATGGTTAGCGTGCTGGCCTTTGGTCACAGGGGTCCCGGGTTCGATTCCCGGCAGGGTCGGGAATTTTAACCATCATTGGTTAATTTCTCTGGCATGGGGGCTGGGTGTATGTGTCGTCTTCATCATAATTTCATCTTCATCATGACGCGCAGGTCGCCTAAGGGAGTCGAATCGAAAGACCTGCATCTGGCGAGCCGAACATGTGCTCGGACACTCTCGGCACTAAAAGCCATACGCCATTTCATTTTTTCATTAGTACCCCAACATGCCAAATACCATGGTTCTACTTTACTAGCGATAAGTCCCACTTGGAGGGGCCTTAGACCTGAATTTTGAACCCCTTTAGACATCAAGCATACTCGATTCAAGATTTCGCTTTATAAGTGGTCCCTTGGTCAGTAATACTACGATATATGATCTTTTTTGAGTTGGATCCACTGTTTTTGTTTCTTTTTTGTTGTTTTTTGTTTTGTTTTTGTTTCATGTCCATCCATTTATTCTTCATGACTTCTTTATTTCGGTCAGTGGATGATTTTGAAGTTTTTGTTGTAATTCCCTTTCGTACCATTAGGGGCCGATGACCTCAATGTTAGGCCCCTTTAAACAACAAGCATCAATTAACGAGAAACAAAATAATCTATAACTGAAATTTGAAATTAAATACATAAAAATAACTCTTTAAACTACAAAATAGTACTTAAAACATCCGTCAACATTACAATGAGAAATCCGCAAAAAAATCGCTTCACACATAATTAACAGGTAATAAAATCTATATACTAAAAAAAATTATGAAAACTAAAGTCAGTCAGTCCAGCAATTCTATCCGGTCGATTTTCTTCATTTTTTAAACTGAAAGGTATTCATGCACAGATTTGTCATCAGATACTATAATTCACTTAACTTCCGCCTTCCTCAAATTATTTGATTTTCAATTTTTTATATCTTTGAAGCAATCATATCTTTGGTTCTAATTGAGGTATGGAGTTCGTTTTGGCCTAACAACACTCAGTGGATCAATCTATTTCGTTTCAGCTCTTAACTATTCAATCTGGTTGATTCTAAGGAAAGTTATGAATACACATTCAATTTGACGTCTCATTTCTTCAACATCTTTTCTCATTGAAGCAATCATATCTTTCGTTATAATTGAGGTACGCAGTTAGTTTTGATCTAAAAACACTCAGTGAATCAAGCGCTTTCTTTCGAGGTAATAACTACTTAAATTGGTAGATTCTAAGAAAAGTTATGAGTACATCTGTCTCCGTGACGAAAATCTTTGAAGGACGTTTTAACAGTTCGGCGCGTAGTGTTGTTCCAAGGAACTTTTAATTCAATTTCTTTGTGTGATGTATTTTTGAGTGTTTTGTTGGCATAATATTACATTCTATTACCACAGCAGATCATGTGCTTGATTTCATTAACTCGAAACTTTGCAAACACATCCGTGAGAATAGTAACGAACAACACCATACTTTGTACATTGCGGGCGGAGCCAGCGGGAAACTGCTAGTATATCTAAATGTATAAACAATCAATAAAGTGAATGGGCAGCACCGGGTAATACAGCTTGTACATAATAAAGTATACTGTTATTAATTCTGCACATATTAAAATAGAAATACATTCCGAAAGGTCTTTGTTAATCATTTCTTTAGTATGTAGTATCTTGAAGTCATAAACAGTAATTCTACTTAAAAAACATTCTTCAGTACTTTCAAGTTCTTTATGCTGTAGTAGAAATGGCAACTGAACGCCTATAAACTGTGTGTAAAGATGTGGAAAGCGAACATATTGGTGAAATTATGAAATCAGGGCAGCTTGTAAACACCGGAAACAGGCGTATCCACACAAGAGCTGATTTGGAAAGGGAATTTTACGTAGAGGAAAGAACAATAGCTGATGTGGATAGAGAATTTCGTGAAGAAGAAAGAAGCAAAGTAAAACAAAACATTATGGAGTCCAAGAAGCAATTGTGGGAAGATTTTGGTAATAACCTGGAAAAGCTTGGTAGAATGGCTGCGAAACCTTTCTGGACAATAATAAAGAATCTTGGAGGGTAAATAAAAATGAACAGTGTACTGGATAAATCAGGACAACTCATCGTAGACTCCAGGCAGTCACTGGTCAGATGGAAGAAATATTTTGAAAATATTCTCAAAGTGAAAGGAAATATATCCTTTGAAATCCCGAATAATGGAATTCAAAAGAGAAGAGGAGAACGAAGGCAGTGAAATTACTCTCGAGGACGTGGAAAGGATGGTAAATAAAGTAGGTTGTCATAACACAGCAGGAATAGATGAATTTGGACCTGAAATGGTGAAATATAGTGGGAAGGTAGGGATGAAATGCCTTCGTGGAGTGATAATATTAACGAGGATTCTACACTAGTGTCAAAAAGTCAAGCATAAGTTACGAGTAAGCAGGGCAACTGGAAACAGAGCGCAAATTGCACAACATATGCACTTACCAACCTTACGTGTTCGTTCTGTATAGGAAAGGAGTGCTCCCTACTTTGACTAGCACTAGGGTCGTAACCGCAAGGTAAACACAGCCAGTGCCTGCACCCCATGTTCCCTCAGTCGCGTTTGCCCTGTTATAGTGTGCGGAGTGTAGCCTCATGGTGGACGTGACAACATAATGGCACAACGACGCCATTTGGACCCCGTTTTGCAGGGTAGAATACTCGGCCCTCTGGAAGCAAACCAGACACAGACCGAAGTCGCCGTATCCTTGCATGTGCCACAAAGTGTCATTTCCAGGCTTTAGAGACGATTTCAAGACAGAGGAGATGTTAGTCGCAGGCCAGTACCAGGTCGACTAAGGGTAACCACCCCACAGCAGGACCGATATCTGGCCTTAACCGCCAGACGAAATCGGAGTGCACCTGCAAGACAATTGTCGGTGGAGCTTGCAGCCGTCTCACGAGTTGCCGTTTCCCGGCAAACTGTGTACCGGAGGCTCAGAACAGCAGGACTGTTTGCCCGACGTCCAGCGGTGTGCGTCCCGCTCACTCCAGCACAGAAACGGGTCCGTTGACTGTGGAGCTGTCAACATCGAAACTGGACCATGAATGAATGGAGGCATGTGCTCTTCACAGGTGAATCCCGCTTCAGTTTGCATAACGATTTCCGTCGCACATTAATCTGGGGAGAACGGGGTAGCCGATCCAACCAAAGGAATATCGTGGAATGGGACCTGTATGGTGGTGGTAGCGTCATGTTGTGGGGCGGCATCATGTTGAATGGCCGTGTGGATCTGCACACCTTCATTGGTGGTCCGAGGAACACTGTTAACGCTCGGAGATACAGGGATGAGGTACTGAGACCACATGGTCGACTCTTCAGAGGTGCGGTTGGTCCAGACTTCCTCTTAAGGGAAAATAATGCCCGACCGCACGGCGCAGCTCTGGTGGATGAATTTCTGACCGGAGAAGACATTTATCGCATGGACTGGCCAGCGAGGTCTGCGAATCTGAATCCTATAAAACATGCCTGGGATGCATTGGGGAGGCGAATTGCATCCCGTCATCCTCCACTAAGGACCCTTCAAGACCTTAGCATTGTCCTTCCGGAGGAATGGGCTCGACTGCCACTAGAGCTTTTGGACCATCTGATAGAGAGCATGCCGCGTCGCTGCGAAGTATGTGTGGCCGTTCAGAGAAACCAGACACCCTATTAACAGCATATTTTGTTATGGAAGACATTGCCAAGTTTTGTTAGCTGTATTCAAAGGTGTACTTTAGCTATCAGAACCTTTCTACACTGTTTTTATGGACAAGTTGTGTGACATATGGTGTGTGACTCAGCTTCCGTTTGTACAGCAATCCGTCTGACATTTCTATCAGGCTGTATGGTCTCCTTTAGTGATTATGCTTAACTTAAGGTACCTTCTTATTGAACGAAAGCAGTAATTGCACATACCTATAACGTAGTGAACAGAAAGGATTGCAACAACGATCGAGGTATTTCATTGATCAGTGTACCAGGCAAGGTGTTCCCAGGCATTTTGGAGAGGACTGTGCGATCATTGGTGGAGAGTAAGTTGGTTGTAAACCAGTGCAGTATAAGACCACACAGACGCTCTCAGAACCAGAGTTTCAGTATGCCTGAAGTAACTGAAAAATTCTATGAGAAGAGTAGACAGTTATACTTACCTTTCGTAGATGTAGAAAAACCATAGACCATGACTAAGTACCAAGGGAAAGAATGTTAGCCGTACTGGAAGTTTTGGGATTATCACAGGCAATCCGTTCATCTACTGGAAGGTATAAATAGCAAGGATAGACTGTGCTGAAAGCCTTCAGTGTAATAACATGGAGCTGGAAAAGAAAAGCAGCGGTTATGATGAGAACATCAATATTTTGAAGACTTAGGTGATGTCGGTAGGAAATAAACTTAAAAGGACTTAATGCCAGGGGAAACACGAAACTGGAACACGTTGATCATTTAAAGTACTTAGGATGAGTATTCTCCCAGGATGGTAGTGTAGTAAGTGAAACTGAATCGAGATGCAGTCAACGGCATTCTGTAAGAAAGAAGTGAGTACTCGGAGTAGGGAGTGAAGCAGGGTGGACTCTGGATATCTTATTCATAAGTAAGAATTAACAAGTAGCGAGAATGATTGTTAGTACTGTACCATTACGTTACGATTGACGTCAGTTTACATGAATATAGATCGGAAGAAAAATGGCGCAGATCAGCTTCAAACGTTGAGAATGCACGGAATAACTTTTTATGACAAGTTCACCGCAATTAGGAGGCAGTGTCTGGCGAGATGGAAAGGAAACTCTATGAGAAATGAACCATTGTACGTAAAAAAAAGTTGAAAAACGTTCTATTATTATGTACTTTGGCAAGAAGATTTTCGTCGTAAACGAACTGTGAATTGCAATTACCTGACCAGAAGATTAGCTGACATAATCAATATAACCATAATAGGAGCCATACGAAGGAAGAATCCAGAAACAAACTACCGGAAAATACGTAAAAACGGCAGGGAAACACGCATAATACATTTCAAATAATGTACGGAAGAAGAGGTGTCGGAATACGGCATTCGTAAATAAGGCCTACACTGACTTAATAAACGGCCAAATTTTCCTCAAATTATACGTATAGCCCATTTATAAGATTTAAAGAACATTATTCAGACAACATAGGAAACCAAGGAAGAACCAGTTTATGAAAATAAAATTGAATCTGAGCAGTATCTATAGAGGAAAAGAAATATAAATACAGTTAGACAAAGTCGTTGGAAGAGCTCTATATACTGAAAATTAAGATGTATTCTATCAATTTAATAATATCTTTTCGTTGCATGGAAATTGGACACGAAATGGAGCTAGCCTAAAGCGATGGAGGAAGGATGACCAGATCATCGTAAGCTCAAGCCTGAAGACCTAGAGATCCAGCATGACGTAATCCAGCACAAGGCTAGACGTTCCGAGATGCCGTGAGGAGGAAGAAGAAAGCAACGTCGGACATAGAATGGCCTGAGATAAGTAACATTATAAGAAATTTAACTATAAAGTATTTCATTTGGTGTAGTATAATTGTAGAAATGCTGAAGTGCCAAAGATATGACCTGTTTGTGCCAAGGTGTGAATTCTAAGGCATATGCCGGAGAAAATAACCACAGATACGTATTATTTATGTGTAGTAATATACTGCCGTGCTCATAAGTTTGATCTGAGGTTAATGTGAGCAGTTTCGGGAAGAGAATTGATGTTTTTGAACCTATATGCTTAGGGGAACGTCGTATTCAAGCTAGGCAAGGCTGAGATATGAAAGTGAAGTGCAGTATAATAATAATAATAAACCTAGGCTACCCAATGACCAGATTGAATAACTAGGCCAATATCGTCCATATTTACGATGAGTTGAAATAAACAGTAGCAGCTTGCGGTGTTTTGAGTAGATATTAAGGTAAAAGAAATGTTTTACTGCGTCGTGGTAGACATTATGAAGAAGCTGAGTAGAGATATTGATTGTATGCGGAGGAATCGCAGTAATTAAAAGCATAAATGATAATATGTTGTTGGAGATTTGAGATGTTGAATAGGTATTGTGTAAATAAATGATTGAAGGAAATAGGTGCGAATTTATGCTTAGCTACAGTTATGTTGTGATTGAAAATGAGGCAAGCAGTGGAATTAAGGCCTAGATACGTGAATATTAAGTGTAGCAGTGAGGTTAAATGGTCAATTGGTCGAACTCAAATGAAATATGGAGATAGGTTGATCGTAATTTACATGTATTTGAAGTGCATATGGGAAAGAGATATAGTCGCCTAGTAATATGTATTTGTCTCACATAGTGAATATACAATATTGGAACACGCGTTAACCTGAAAATGGTAAAATTAGTAGGCAGTAGAAGGAACCATTTTAATTGAAAATACACATAATAATTAATTGATCGGTACGATTCTGGCAGGTTATGACGGTTGAAGAACATGGAGATGGCACTCGTAAATGAAGATATTTAATTTTATTTTTGGCACACATTTTTTAATATATAAGGATGTTGGAATTAATATTTATGGTTAGGATTAATTTCTTTTAGATACTTAAAATGGCATTTTGAAGCCATAATTGGAAAGAGTTACTTATCTCATGCCATAAACAAGTCAATACGCAAATTCCCAAACCAATTCCAAAGAGTACTGCAAATAGACCTAAAGGAAAGAAAGACCACTCCCTCCTTTAATAAAGAGTAAATCCTAATTGTCCCCATGATGAAATAAAATGATGAAATGTGGTCATGCATCAAAATAATAATTGCCCAGATGAATTAAAGATACCTGCCCAATTTTAATTATGTTAATTCATAAATTTGACTGCCAAGAAAGATAATATGTGATATTCGAGTTTATTTTCCTCTATTACCAAAGATGATCATTATTTTGTTAATTATAGTATTGGCATGCTAATAAATTAGTTTTAAGATTATTTTAGCGTTTATTTTCAAAGGTGTAAATAATAATAATAAGAGTAAGAGGAAGAGGAAGAGTAGTTATAGGATATATTTAGACTGGTATTTCGGAATCATGATATTCAGAGGCTCATATTGATTCTACGGTAGGATTTTGGAGAAAATGAGTAACATATTGAAGTATACAACCTCTTCAACGGAACTTGCGAAGGTAAATAGTATTTTTGAATATACATAGATGTTTTTACCCTGAGATATTGACTTAATATGGACATGCAACCATCGCACTTGATTGGTATATCCATCCCCGATTTCGGATAGTTAATTAGCAACATTTAAGTGGAAATATTGCACGGGCAACATCATATTAAATTAGTACTACAACTTGAGGTGAAGTATGAGGAAGTACAGCGATGGTGATACCTATATTTTTATCAGTCCAACCTGGAACTTGGTAAGAATTAGGACTACGAGGCCACCAAAGGTTGCATTAGATTTATCACCCATTCGTGAGGCAAAATTGAAGAGAAAGGCACCGCTGTACGCAAAAACCGGCTTCGGTAATGTGAGGGAAGTGGAGGAAAATAGACGACTTAAAAATTAAGAGACACAGCCATGGAGGGTATGAGAAGTAGAGGGAGATCAAGGTGACGATAGCTATCCTCGGTTTTTAATGAGTTAATGATGAGAAGTGTGAAACCAAACGATCTGGTTTCTCGGCTGAGTAGTCCGGCTACTTCAGTGGGCCTCGGGTTCGATTGCCGGCTGGGTCGGGTGGTTTATCTGATTCGGGAACTGGGTGTTTGTGTTTGCCTTAACACACATCTTCACCTACACCCAATACGTCACACTAAAAACCACAACAGAAACACGTCATATTGAATACACCCTTCCACTTAGGGTTGGCATCAGGACAGGATCCTGCCGTCAAACTGGGCTGAATCCATACACAGGTAACTGGGAATACATGTCAAGAAGGAGAAAGCGTTGGACGAAATGAGGCCATAAATACAAATATGGGATAATCGAGGTATTTTGTTAATTCACAGGAGCTTGCAGACTGAGCATTGAAAGAAATAACTTCCCACGTATAACGAACACTTTCTAAAACTTGCACTCTAAACATTTCTGAAATGGTGCTCTCCAACCTGTCACAGGAAATATCCTCACTGGGATTATATGTAAGTAAGGATAGCATCCTGCTTCACAGAATGTTCACCGGTCACACTCAGCAAACCTCGGAAATGATATGGCATACAAAATGGAACTCGATGGGGAGCTATCAATATTATTGTGGATTATGGAAGAAAGAAAGTAGAACTGGCTGAGTCAAGAAAGAGGATGCATGTGGATGTATTAGAGGTTAATGATATTCGGGGAAGGGGAGATAATGAGGAAGAGATAAGAAATTATAAAGTGTACTTGACGGGTGTTAAAAAAGGGAACGGCAGAGTGTGGGATAGGACTGCTCATCAGGAATACTACTGCACGCAACATAGTTACTGTCAGACATGTAAATGAGAAAACGATGTGGGTAGATTTGACAGTTGGAGAAATTAGGACGAGAATTGTCTCAATTTATTCACCATGTGAGGGTGCAGATGAGAATGAAATTGACAAGTTTTATGAAGCATTCAGTGGCATTGTAGTCAGGGTCAACAGCAAGGATAGGATAGTGCATATGGGTGATTTCAATGCGAGAGCTGGAAATAGAACTGATATGAATGGGTAATTGGTTTATGAGGGGAAGATTTGGAAGCTAATAGGAATGGGAAAGGTTTGCTGGACTTCCGTGCTAGTATGGGATTAGCAGTTACGAATATAGTCTTCAGCATAAGTATATTCACCGCTACGCATGAGAGGGTAGGGACATCGGCTCCATAATCGACTGTATCTTAACCGACTTTGAATTCAGGGAATCTGTTAGGATCAAATGAGGTGGGTAGGTTTGAGGCTCTGGTCATGGGGGATTCCATTTCGTCAGACATTGGGGAATGTGTGTAGAGGAAAAGGAACCAGGGTAGAGTGTTATCGATGAATTAATTAATGTACAAGAGAAAGTGGAGTGAAAGGATAAGGTAGTAATGTTTCACGTTGGTACCAACAACGTAAAGCAAGCAGGTATAAGTACCAACATAGTTGGGGATGTGTTGGGTGTGTGGATGTGGTAAATGCAGCACGGGGAAGTTTAAAAAACGGAGAATGTTATCAGTGGAATACTGTGTAGGAGGGATACTGACTGGAAGGTGATTGGTGATTTAAATGAGACTATGGAGTGGGTATGTGGGAAACTGGGAGTGAGATTTCTAGATCATAATGGGTGGGTATGGGATAAGAATCTGCACTCAGATGGCTTTCACTTAAACCGAAGTGGTTTGCATAAGTTGGTCTAGGGAGGGATGAAAAGGGTACAGGAATCTGGAAGTCAAGTAGGGATGACATAAAAAAGCTGGTGTTGAACTGTAGAAATATTGTAAAGAAAGCAATATAATTAAGAAATTTAATAGATATATACTTACCAGATATTGTAATAGGAGTTGAATCATGACTGAGAAATGACATCGTCCCTGTTCTGCCAAAACGGCGAATGTTACAATGCTCTTCCTATCCATTATTTCCCTTAAGACTGGTCACGCCTTCCAGCCACATACTGATATTCGCTCCATTAGTTCATTTTCCTATGAGCGTGTGTAAAGGAAAATGAACCTTACTGTACCGTACTGAAGGAATGTATGTTTGCATGACATTTACCCACTCCTAGAGTGTGATGTATTTAAGGTTCATTTTCCTCTATACATGGGCATAGGAAAATGAACTCAACGAAAATTGTTCTGATGGACCGCATATCAATATATGGCTAGTAGGCGTGACCAGTCTTAAGGGAAATAGTGGATAGGAAGAGCATTGTAACATTCGCCGTTTTGGCAGAACGGGGACGATATAATGGATGCAGCAATTTTTTCACGGAACAGGAGTGTGTATCGTAGAGATAGGGTAGGAATGTTAGGAGGGGGAGTATTCATTCTGGTGAGAGAACAATTTGTAAGGTACGAAAATGTTAAAGATGAAAGACACGAAATTTTAGTTGTAAGGCTCATTTCTAAAGATAAGAGGCAACTTCATGTCCTTGGAGTATACAGTCCGGCAAAGGATAGCGCTGACGATGATTCAGAAATATTTGATAAGATAATCAGCTATGTGGGAATCGACATGGAAAGGAATGTGATTGTAGCGGGAGATCCCAGTTTATAAAATGTCGATTGGGAAGGTAATGCGAACGACAGGAATCATGACCAACAAATGGCAAATAAATTAATACACCGTTTATCATCATACCATTTCCTACTGTCCATCTCACAACACTATCGATGTCATTTTGCAGTAACTTGCAGTATCGTGTAACTTACACTCATACACATAAACTGTGAGCTTGCATCCGGGAGATAGTAGGTTCGAATCCCACTATCGGCAGCCCTGAAGATGGTTTTCCGTGGTTTCCCATTTTCACACCAGGCAAATGCTGGGGCTGTTCCTTAATTAAGGCCACGGCCGCTTCCTTCCAACTCCTAGGCCTTTCCTATCCCATCGTCGCCATAAGACCTATCTGTGTCGGTGCGACGTAAAGCCCGTAGCATACACATAAAAACTACAACAACTTGAAAGACTAGAGATAGGAAGTTCATATTCACAGGACATGTGTATTTGTACGTTCTGAAGAAATTATTAGCATTTGAACCATGTCAGCCCTCAGGTTCAAGATCCACATCGATATCTCGGCTCACCACCACCGACTGGTAAAATGTGCCTACGGCTCTCGTTTTCCTTATAAAACGAAGGTAATGGATAAGTGTGACTTGAGGAGACGTGCAGGATGCCTCGCAGATGAATGCGAGAACCGTATCGTCAAATGAGTGTGTTTAAAAGAAGGCTCATTTACGGCATGAGAGAGCGTGATGAATCCATCCGGGAAATTGCTGCTCGTGTGTGACGAAGTGTGTCTTCAGTTCAACGGGTGTGTACAGAATGGTTCACAGAAGGCCTTAGAACACAGCGATATGGGTCTGGTCGCACCATCCAGACCATTCCCCGAGAAGATCGACACCTCAACCGAATGGTATTGCAGGACAAATCTGCTTCCTCCTCAGCTCTAGCGCAACAGTGGAACGGTGTAGCACATCGTGCACTATCTAGAGTGACAGTCCGTCGCCGTTTATTACTGTCTGGGTTACCGCTTGTCCGCCTACCTTTGACAAATGTGCATAAACATGCTTGGCTGCAATGGCGTATGGAACGACATCACTGGGGATAGGAATGACAGCAAATAGTGTTTTCAGGCGAATCCAGGTTCTGTTTGATTGAAAATGATGGCCGCATTTCGGTTCGCCCAGACAGGGGGAGAGGCATCACATTGACTGCATTCGCACAAGACAGACAGCGCTAACTCAAGGCCTTATGGCGTCGGGTGCTATTGGGTAGAACCACAAATCATAGTTGGTGCGTGTCCAGGGCGCTGTCACCAGTTTGACCTACGTGAATGACATCCTGCAACCCGTAGCCATACCCTTTCTGCACGACACCCCAGACTCCATATTTCAGCAGGACAATACGTGACCATATGTTGCTGCACGAACACGTGCCTTCTTGTTCTCACAGGATGACAGACTGTTGGCCTGGCCCACCCGATCACCTGACTTGTCGCCAATGGAAAATGTGCGGGATGTAATGGAACAACGGGCGCGGTGCTGTGACCCAGCCAACCATCAAAATGAACTGTGGAACCAGGTGAATGCAGCAGGGATGACTATACCCCCAGGACGCCATTCGTGCCTTATACGCGTCGATCCCATTATGCATGGAACAAGTTATCAGTGCCCATGGAGGACCCAATGTCTACTAAGCAACAGGACACGTGCTGAATGTAGGTAACTGAAATGCTAATCGTTTCTGCAGAACATACTAATGAACATGTTCGGAGAATATGAAATTCCCATCTCCAGTCTTTCAAAGTGTTCTGTTTTTTATAAACATGTCTGTATTATAGGGGAATTCCGTATAATTACTGATGTCACATCCCTAAAAACGCGTTTTTTATTCTAATTTCTAATATTTATGACATGAAATCAGTGTACTCGAAGAGATTTCTCCTTGTCAGTGACATCATAGTTTTTTCATGCACGCAGGTCTTATGTCTGGGATATTGAAACAACTCTCCATTGTAATCTGTTTTTCTGGATACTTTATATGACATTTATGTTTTAATTCAATTTTATTCAGTTTCATTTAAAGTAAGCATTGCCACCAGGATACCTTCCATTTTAATAAATTTGTTAATAATAATAATAACAAAAATAATATTCGTCGTTTAGATTAAAATAACGAACAAAGCCAAAATGTTAGTACACCAACTGCATTTGTCTCGTAAGCGGTGACGTACTAACAATACCAGAAACACGGTTTTAAAAAAGAACTGGAACGGAACCAAGTAGTCCTAATTAATGTATTTAGTTAATCATTAAATTAGGTAATTCGAATATTGATGTTAAGTGTATAAAAATTGTTTTAATAGATTTATTTAACTAATACTAAAACATAAGTGCACAATACACACATACATCAACCGTTAATATTCAAAAATAAAACAATCTATGAATTTATAAATAAACTAACATTATATACTAAGGAGGTACAGATGGTAATCACAGGGTTCCTAGCTGTGTTCAACATAGATTTTACTTTCTCAATTCGTGCCTAAGAAACATAGTGTCAAATACTCCTACACTATAAATCATATAATAAGAAAGTGATTTGTGTAATTACAAATACATAATAAATAATATATATGACATGTAAAATACAGTGGTAATTTACAACATTTTACGTCATTCTTACTCTACAGTCATCTTACATTTGAGTAATAAACCCTGTCTTCGTATAGCTCACATTACAGTCAACATCTTCTTTTCAAGCAGTGTAGTGAACTTCTAATCGCCATTGTGTAAAATATTGTAACTATAAATCTGGATTTCTTTCATAAGGAAGTCTCAGGGTGAAATAAAACTAGCGATGACCTTAAAACAGTAACATACACGTTTGGAAATGTCTTTGTTCTCATTCTTTGCTTTGAAAAAGGAAGTAATGTATTTTGATTACTAATATGGCAATGTTAAACTGTTGATAACAGAAATGAGAAATGAGATTTCCCTTAACTCACTGACGCATTATTTGTCTTCTTTCATAATCGTGATCATGTAGGAAGACAGGGTAGTGAAAGCTCATTTCTAAGAAGTGATCTCGGCTGCCCTTGACGTCGTCACCGACTACAGTTTTAAATACATTTTGTTCGAATATCAACTTACACACTTAACCACGTTCTTTGGAGACAATTCATCACTTTAGCACTATTCGGTATTGTCCTTCCGGAGAACCTACTCCTATTTATTTCCTATGAAATTCTCAACCTCAATCTAAGTCAATGTATTTTAATATACGGTATGTCTTGTTTGGTAGGATTTGTCGTAATGGCAAACCATAAATTGGGAGTTAATTGAATTAATGAAGAGAAAAAACATGAACAACATATAAAGTTATCGAACATTAATAATTATTCAGAAAAACTTTTAGTAGAACAACACTAATTAACATTCAAAGGAGGTACTAGGTAGTGAAAGCTATATCTAAGAATTATTTGACCATAAATATTCTGCCAATCCTCTCTTACGTAATTATGAAACTGAACTAAGTAAAAAAAATTGTCAAATCATTTATGAGAATTTTAAATTCATGTTATTAACAGGTTAACATGTTGTTCATGTGCTTTCCGTTCCATTACTATCGTACGTATTAACTCTCGTTGTGATTGAAAATTTCATTAGAAATAAATAGAGTTGAGTTCCCAGGGTACCTCCTGCTATTTAGTGGTAGATGCAGTATTTTTGCTTCTTTCTTTTGTCACAGACCAAGAGAATCTGTGTCTTCCACCGAAGCTCCAGACTCATTTATGACTGCGGCAGTATGAAAGATTCTGAGGTGTGGGTGGAGTGTAGTAATGGCATACAAAGCACGACTATTGCGCCTGAGTGGTGTTAAAGATGCTACCCATAGGGTAATTAGCGCTGCAATAACACTTTCTGACTCAGTAAAGAAAGCAATAGCGAACTACCTACTCTTCATCATGCCCAGTACTTCTCAATTTTCTTCCGCCATCAGTTTCCATTTAGTACGGTGGTACCAAGTTTTACTATTTCCTTATGTCTATATAACCTTCAGTAGTTCTACGTGAGAATTCAACCAGCCTGCGGACTGATAACTAACAGGTAGACAGGTAAGTGTGTAATGTGTGACTTCATATTAAATTGCAACTGCAGTCAGTGGTTCCTTACTTATTATTTAGAAACAAACATTCATCTCATGTTAAAGGAGAGGGACGAGGAGCAGCAAGACTGAAAGTAGCCCATTTTTATTATTCCCGACGTACGTTTTAGCCTACTCCAAATCAACTGCTATAGCTGAGAAACGGGAATAGATTGAATTAAAGGGCCGTGGTATTTTGACCGTGCAAAGGTAGCATAATCATTAGTCTTTTAATTGAAAGCTGGAATGAATTCATTTTATGGCACTTATGACCTGCTGAATGTCTGTATAGTGGGAGAGGAAAGGTTCAATAGAGATACAATCATATTAGATGTAGGACGAAAAAGAAATCGGAGTATACTGTTACCACATTTTTATGAGGTGAGAAATTATAGAATAATCATCAATGGAAAAAATTGTCCGCGTGGTGGCCATGATCGTTAAAGCATTGAAGTTTTAACAGTCTGAGGCGTGGACAGCCGGTTCGAGTCCCGTTCGTCCAAACAATTTCACGATCAGAACGTTGGTCGGCAGAGTAGGGGAGAAGGTGGTATACAATTTCTAATCACTAGACTTCGTGCCAAAAACCTGGATTAAATTCTAAACCACTCAGCAGTGCTCATATGGAAGTGAGAGTATATGACGCTGTCGATTGTGATTCGTCCGTTGGATGGCGACGTTAAAACGTGCGCAGACCCCTTGGTGCTATTCGACAGGAGTAGGCTATGTGTCGGCACCGGGTTTCACCTTCCTCCTTCCTACCGTCATATATCACGTCAGTAATTTCATCTCATTAACACATCTGACGGGATTGACGTCAGGAAGGGCATCCCGTCATAAAAACCCTCCACGACAGATTCAACTCACCTCATACATGACCCCGTAAAGAAATGGGACAAGAGTTGGACAAACAAACAAATAAACAAACAAACAAACATCAATGGACAAAATTCCGCGTTTACAACTACATTTCATTATAAAATTCATAGCGTACGATGGCTTACTCTCATGTCTCAACCCGGACAAGAGATATACAGGGTGTCTCAGTAGGAATTGTCAGGGATATGACAAGAAAGTTGATTTCAAGCAAAGAACTTCATATGGACATAAGTCCACGAGTGTGTCTTACCCACCCAACCTCTTTGACGTTTTATTCTAGCCCAACGTACCTCGCTTGATTTCAACCTCTTTGCACGCGATGTCTTTCTGCCATTAAACTAACCCGTTGAACGCGCAGTTGTACACGATGTGAAGTAGTGCGAGTTACTGAGAGAGTATCAGAGAGGCATCGATTAACTGTGTTTGTACACGCGCTGGCTAAAATTCCACACATCTACACTAATGAAGAATATGCAGATATGGTTCTGCGGTGATAGTGCTCCTGCTGCTGTCGAGAGATACCGTAAGTGCTTTCGGACACGTCGAATTCCTGATCATAGAGGATTTACCAGAGTTTTCAGCACATTACGTGGAACAGGTATTCTTCTAAGTTCCCATTTTTCTTCTGAAGGTGTAGTTCAATAACCTGTGAAGGAACAGTAATACATTGTTGAAACGGTGCAGCGTAGTCCTACTACCACCACCACCATACGGCGACTTTCTCCACGTATCAATGTCCCATTTATGGCCAACATTACATGCGCAAAACTTTTCCTGTCGTGTCCCTGAATATTGACCATTCCTCCTGGGACACCCTGTATCTTGATTCCCCGACTTACAGAGGAAACATCGATCACATACAGTACGTAAGAAGTCCTTACAAGTATTTTGTTGTTTATATTATCGCTGTTGGTGGTGGTGGTGGTATTGGTGATTCTGGTGTCCGAGTCGTCAGTCCACAGACTGATATGATGCAGCTCTCCATGCCACCTTTCATTTTGCTAACCTATCCATCTCATCATAACTACTGTATAACTATTCCATTCTACATCTTCTGCAATGTGTTCATCGTGTCCTTAGCTTCTTCTTGGTCTACTATTCTTGCATCCCTACGCTATTCTTCAAAACCGTTCGGCTCCATGGCTAAATGGTTTGCGGCTGGCCTTTGGTCACAGGGGTTCCGGGTTCGATTCCCGGCAGGGTCGGGAATTTTAACCTTAATTGGTTAATTTCGCTGGCACGGTGCTGGGTGTATGTGTCGCCCTCATCATCATTTCATCCTCATCACGGCGCGCAGGTCACCTACGGGAGTCAAATCAAAAGACCTGCATCTGGCGAGCCGAACTTGTCCTCGGACACTCCCGGCACTAAAAGCCAAATGCCATTTCATTTCTTCAAAACCAGGAATCTCTAAAAATGTGTTACCAATCTATCTCATTGTCAAATTTCCCCAACTATTATAAGTTTACGGTATCGTGTGAAAAGGCCAAGTAATTGAAAAAGTAAAATAAAACAAGGCATGTCTGAAACAGTAGAGAAACGAAATTATGTGATCATATTAGAATATGGATCCAGATCTACCAAGCTATCGCAATTGTTCCAAAGTGTAGAGCTGTACAAACGTATACTAGAAGATTGCAATTTCATAATGGTAAGTCAATATTATAATACTTAATTTGGGGATATTAGATCGCATAAGGTTTATAATCTGCTGATCCTGCGACCAGGATCATCTTCAGAGCAATAACAAATTATTCGGATGTTAAGAAATTTCTATCGCCAAATGAATGATTCTAATTAAAATGTTTATATAAATAACAGAAGTTGCATCAAAAATGAATTAATTGCCATTATTTATGGCATGTTCTGCCACAGCAGACTTTGTTGGCTGGAAAAGACGTAAGTTTCTGCGATATGCTTTAATCCTCGTTGCTACAATGAGCATCAATTGATTTTTCATGCAACTTCTGTGATTTATAAAGAAAAATGTTTTATACCTAGAATCATTCGCGAGGCGATATAAATTACGTTTTAATTAAGGTGACGGCTATATATTGAGTAGATCGTGACTACTCTTCATGGTTAACTCGACAACATCTTGGCTCTGGAGGCTCTGGAATAAACTATATGTCGTGTGTCTCTATACTGAGCCTGGTTTCTATAGAGTGACAGTTGCCAATACTTGCTTCGTTACTGCTATGAAAACGATCTTGGTTGCAGGATTGAAACGGTTTATCAGATTATAAATATTGCGCGACCTAATATCCCCAAGATTATAAGCTACGTGATGACTACAGCTTCTCACATCCCCTAGGGGAGCGAGAGTTGACAAGCATGCATCCTCTGTCTAAATCTGGTATGTTTCCCCATATACGTGTGTCAGACTCCTCAATCCTATCTTTCCTAACCCTAGGCCACTGTTGTTCTCTTGCGAACCTGGCGGTATTAGGTTTGCGAGGCCTACGAATTCTCTCAGTTTCAAATCTTCGTGGCTCCTCCCTTAATTTTTCTGATACCTTCATTCTTCGAAGAGTCCGGACTGGATACAGAGACCAGAATTTGTTAATGATCAGCTTTGGATGTGACAGCAATAGAATGCATTGAATTTGAATGAGTAATGTCACTCATACACATATACATTTACTCACATTTGGATGAGTAATATTTCTCTTTCCCCATCTGTCTTTCATAGCACAAGACTTAGTCTACCTGATTTTCTCTAGTATCAAGCATTTCACCTCTTTGTTCACCAGTATTATTACAAGCATGGTTCGTATAAAAATGTCTTCAGCTTATGCCAGTCATCTCTGAGGTTGCCAGAACTTCACAGGCTCATTTTGGATTTACGATGTTTGATTATGCCGGATATTCTTCCTGGTGATAAATACATTTTATAAGGACTCGACAGCTGTAAGAAACCACACTCAGTGTGATCTCATCGAAAACTTATCAACTTATATGGTACTCTAGCCATCACCCCCAAGAGGTGAGATTTTTAACTGAGGATCATTCCAAATTCGAACCTCAGCCATTCTGGTGGAGACCTAGCAGACATTGAGCTATTATCACCCCCATAGATAGTTCAAGTGCAGAATCTTTAACAAAGTTGGATTTCTATAATAGTTCAAATGGAAGCACTTCATAAGTTCCAATGGAGGAGTGATTAATTGCTAAATCCAGAAGTCCAGATGAAAGGAGATTTAAACTAGCCTCTCAAGAGTATAAAACCCTTAAAAATCCTGAAGACTATGATAACAATGATAACAACCACGGTAGTGCGAATGAATAGTCCAGGTATCTAATGATACTCTTATCTAATAACTCATTAGAGCGATGTTATACGATCATTTAGGATAGGGATACCCATATCTTGTAAAATAATATTTCAAAAGAGGTCCATTAATCAATTCTTTGCTTCTTTCCTGTTTGGAACTAGACAACGGCTTGGGGAAAGGAAGTATTCTTCCATCAGAAAATGATCCTTCAGATTTATGAACATTTACCCTGCCTTTTGATGGTGATTCTTCTCCTTTGTCGCTCTTATATACGAAATTCAACTCAGATTTATTATGCAAACTCCCAGGTGATGAATGTTTAAACTGGATTCTAACATTACCGTTTGCTATTTCAAAAACTCGATTCCTGTCTTCTGATTTAGAACCGTTTCTATTCCTGAATTCAAGTTCTGTTTCTTGCTCTATATCAGGATTGGAATTGCTTTCATCAGAAATACCAACAAGTTCTCTGCATGTTCCCGTAGAAGTGTTTGTATCACATCTATTGCTTAAGAGAGAAGATTTAGAAGTAATAGCAGTTGAATTCGTTGAATTTGAATGACTAATGTCACTTGCACCCTCTGTTACGACGGTAGATTCAGTTGCATTCACTTCATCAGAGTCAGAGTCAGTTTCATCGAAGGATTCGAAAGAGCTGAGCGAGTCAGATACAGTATTTAAGGCTTTTGAAACTTCAGATTCTGACTCACAGGATTCAACTGAAGGCAAATAGACAGAATCGCTGCTGGTGATTATTTCTGAGGTGGTGATTCTTTCTGTTAATATTTCCTTAGATTGTGTCTGTCGCCCTGGCTGACTGTCATATTCATTACATTCTAACGACGTTTCTTCCTCTGAAGTATCAATATATTCAGTGTGCTCCGTTGATACATCAGTATTACTTTCGTTAAAGAATTCAATATAACTGGAAGATTTCAAAACCTCAGTGTTTGATACAGTGGATTCAGTTGAATACGAATACTCAGAAATTGTTGAAATCAGTTCCGTTGAAGAAGTGTAGTCCATAAATATGGTTTTATAATATGAGTGGCTATTATTTTCGAGTGAAGTTCTCCTTTCTACGGATTCAGTTCCATCACCCAATTCATCACAATCATTCTCGTTGGATAATTCAGGATAATGGGATGTTTCAGGAGAATAATTCATTTCAGAAATATCAATTTCTGACAAAGGGTATTCAGTTGAACTCAAATATTCAGAATTATTTGTTCTCAGCTTTGCATAAGCAGTGAAGTCACTTGACATAACTTCTGTGAAAGGTGATTTAGAATGTGAGTTATTTAGTCTCTCTGTTTCTCGTACCTTAGGTGTAACGTTAGATGTGGGTGTATGTGATTGTCCATGTGATTCAGCAGGTCCCTTTGCAAAATGATAGGCAATAGCATCAGCAAGTGATTGTATCATACTTGAAACATACGGATCCATTGATAAAAAATTAGTAACCCTTTGAAATAAAGAGTGAGAAAACTTTCTTGAATCGTTTAAAACATTTTCAAGTTCCCGCACATCATTCAAAAGACCTGAAATAAGATAACTTGTAACTTTCTCGAAATTAGATTTCATGTCATCTCTGATAGTAACTTGAGGAGTTATTCCGCTATTACTACTAGTGTATATCGCGGATTGGGAGCTTTCGGTCGTTGCAGACACATTTTCGTGCAATTTGTTAGATAGTTCTTTAACTAAAGTGTTGAATGTATCTCCTAATTCAAACGTTGGTGGACCATGAGAAGTGGAAGAACAAGGTAGAACTTCTGTACCAACAGAAACAGAGAATGAAGGATCAGGTGACTTATCTCGTTCTTCAGGCGAAGGTGTAGTATGAAATAAATCAGTGGGGTATTGAGTGCAACGTTTAGAAATTTCAGTAACAGCTGGGATATTTGACTTGAAATAATTCTGCATGAATGATTTTGAAATATGAATATGACGCGAAAGAGTATTTAAGAAGCACCCTATGATATCATCAGCTAAGTCTTTCAAGCTAGAAAATCCACGCAGTGAGAGAGATTCTAAATCTGAATCTCCACGTAGCTCAGAATCTTGTCTAATATCGCGACTGTCGAGTAGATTTTTAAAGTTATCAGGACTCTTACTACTAATAGAGAATGAGGTATTTGCTAACGAAGACATAATTTGTTCAACCAAAGAGTTACGTAGACTATTCCGGTCATGTTGAAGAGTGGATAAATGTGTGCTTCTGAATCTATCAGTTGCAGAAGAACTGGGATGTTTATCTATATAATCACTTATATATTTCGATAAAACGTATAAAATACGGCTAAATGAATGTGATGGTTCAAATTTTGTAACAGTAGAATAATTTTGTTTCGGAACTGAAGACAAATTATTCATCGTATATATGCTCTCGGGTATAAGAGTTGAACCTTTAGAATTATTATGAATAAGCGGACTGTTTCTGTCGTAATTTGAACGTTTATGAACTGATTTTAAAACTGAGTCGTGTATAATATTTGACAGTATGTCGACGAGGTCCCCTTTAAAATATGAAGCAAGATTTAGTGAATCAGAAGCTGGTGTTCCATCTAATGATAATGATGGTTTGATTACAGATTCCACGATATTTTTCACTGATAAGAGATTTTTAGATTTTTCACTAAAAGATTTCCCGGTGAATTCTTCTCGTTTTGGATGGAAGGATTTGTTGCTGCTTTCAGCTGGTAGTTCCAGTGACTCGACGCGCTGCAAGACCCCTTCAGTGGTCGTAGCCTTTTCATTGTGAGGCAACATATCAATGGGGTCCACAGGACTCCTTGAAGAGAGAGTTTCCTTGAGAATATTCACAGTATCGTCATCTGTGTTTGAGCTCACAGTTGAATCAGATACTGATGTTATAGAATTCAAATTTTCGTCGAGAGAATGTGATAAAGAATGGTAGTTTTGTGGAGTTGTCGCACTAGAGGTTCTAGTGTTAGTAGTAACTGCAGAGGGATAGACTTCATAATTACCTGCCGATGTAGAGGTAGCGTAAATTTCAGCCTGACTTGACAAGGAATGTACATGATAAGTGTCTGAAGTTACAGCAGTGGGCATTCCAGTGCCCGTAACAGCTGCTGAAGCGGGTAAGTTTTCAATCTGACCAGTTGATCCTGACGAGATTGAAATATCAGAGAGATCTGATAGTATCGTACTAACGTCGATGTCCGAATGTGGCAGCTGTAATGCTGAAATAGAAGATTCTTTACTCTCAGAGTCTGGTGGTGTTGAAATAGAGTAATGAGAAAATATTGAAGGAACGTTTTGAGATCTTCCACTACCAAATTGTTCTTTAGAAGTAAATGAGTATGTTGTTGATGTTGTTTGCGGCGAATTCGATGTCACAGCAATAAGTTTATCGTTCATTTCTGTAGCTCCGTTATAAATGATTGGTTTATTCACGCCATAAACGCTAGGTGGAAGTGTTGTAGATGTAGTTGCAATAGAAGGAGACTCCTCTTTTCCACTTGAAGTTACTGTATTCTCTACGACTGTTGAAACGCTCTTTTGGAATTGTGTTAGTGATGTTAAGGTTTCATAAAGATTACTGGCACTGCTTACATAATTTTCTTCTTTATTCTTCACTAACACTTCGGTAACATCAGTTAATCTTCCGTTTCTTGAAATAGAAGCTTTGTTTCCACTTGTCCCTCCAAACAACGACGTGTTAGGATCCTGTTCATCAGCAAAAGCTCTTGTTATGTTGAGATATGAAGCTTTCTTTTGAAACATGGAGTCCAAGGAATTATTTTCGACGTCAAAAGGACGGTCAGGTACGTTAGTGGAGGATTCTCTGCTGTTACGACCAGGATATTGGGCACTTTGTAATCTGCATACGGTTGTTCGTAAAGGATCACATCTAGAGTTCTCTTGTTGGTCTTGGTTCAATGCTTGAAATAGAGCTTTGTTAGTCACCTTTCTTAGCCAGGAATTTATATCTATACCTTTCCTGGACTTCAATACTTTTGGTAGAATTGCTTTCATTACATCTGCAAGAATTTCCTCGTAGGCCACAGCTTGGAGATCATCGGGTTCCACTGAAAGAAATTTAAAAATATTATAACTAAAAATAATTTAAAATACACAACAGTTAATGGCACTGTCATTGCAATATGTTGAAAAAAGAGTTCATCTAATTAAAAGTAATATAGTGTCTTATCTTCTGCAATGTTTAGTGAATAGGTTGCAAAGTGCTCCTCAAACCAGACTAGTTGTGAATGAATGTTGTCTGATGCCTAGTGTTATCGTGATTATAGTAATTATTTGTGGTTTCGTGAAGTTTTAAATTTTCGTCATTAGTATGACGTGAATGGACCCATGAGTGTATTACTCAATTTCGGTTTCAAATTACTGCCGAAGTTCAAGAAATAACACCATCATTTTACGATATTTATAAGCGAATTATAACAATAAATAAATAACGATAAAAATGTGTATGTAAATCTGATCACTTTATGTTGAGTCCTTCATACTATCGATATTATTATTATTATTATTATTATTATTATTATTATTATTATTATTATTATTATTATTATTGAAAATGAAAACCTACAACCTGTTTCCCAGTCATGGATGTAATGAATGAAGCAGATATAGGCTATTAGCACGATTAGTCGCCACTCCCAAAATGATTTATTAATGACTGATAAATGCGGCAAAATGAGAATGGAGTGTATTGCTGGAATGAAAGATGACAGAGAAAACCGGAGTACCCGGAGAAAAACCTGACCCGCCTCCGCTTTGTCCAGCACAAACCTCATCGAGTGACCGGGATTTGAACCACGGTATCCAGCGGTGAGAGGCCGACGCGCTACCGTCTGAGCCACGGAGGTTCTATTATTATTATTATTATTATTATTATTATTATTATTATTATTATTATTATTATTATTAGTATTATTTCTTAATCATTTTACCATCCACGGTTGGTTTCTTCCCTCGGACTCCGCACTGTATCCCGCGTCTACCGCCTCAAGAGCAGTCTACTGGAGCGTGAGACTTTGGGTCGGGGTATACAACTGGGTAGGAGGACCAGTACCGCGCCCAGGTGGTCTTACCTGCTATGCTGCACAGGGGCCTTGTGGGGAATGGTAAGATCGGAAGGGATAGACAAGGAAGAGGGAAGGAAGCGGCCGTGGCCGGCATTAGCCCGGAGGAGAAGGGGAAACCACGGAAAACCACTTCGAGTATGGCTGAAGAGGGAATCGAAGCCCCTCTACTCAGTTGACGTCCCGAGGTTGAGTGGACCCCGTTGCAGCCCTCGTATCACTTTTCAAATTTCATGGCAGAGCCGGGAATCGAACCCGGGCCTCCGGGGGTGGCAGCTAATCACGCTAACTACTAAACCACAGAGGGTCTTAAACATTAGAATTCGTTTTAGGTAGGGCCCCATCATCACAGATGCAGACGTCGCCAATAGAACATGAATTTGAAAGACTTGCACCTGACCCCACCGGAGGCCACACTTCACTATTATTTAATTATTACCAGACAGGTAATCATCCAATTCAATGATTTAAATTGATAAAATAATTCTTTACTATAATAAATGTTTGTTTTAGAGAATTGTTTCTGCCTTATTTGATGTTAAAATTCGCCTTTCATTTACAGGTCAAGTAACCGACAGTGTACGATAAAATTCTGAATGAATGTTTACACAGTACTTGTGCATTTTGACCATTGAAGTGCAGGACAACAAAACAATACACATTAAATTAAGATACTATTCTTAATTTTAAAAATAGAAACATATCAATAGGATATTTCATACATTGGTAAAATATGTATTGAATCTTTCAAAACTCACTTGAGAATTTCTGCATATTATGGGGCAGTGAAAAATCGTGAAGGTTTTTCTTCGTCCAAATAGACCTCTTACTTTGCATGTACAATCAGTTACTTTGCATTTTTTAATTCAAGGTGATATCGGAATGGAATCAAAATATAAGAGTATTCAGAGGACATATTATCAAATCTAGGTCAATATTCTTAACAAATTGCAGTGAGATGCCTTGTTCATCAGGATCTCGATAATGGTATGTCTGAAGAATAAGGAGCCGAATGTTGTATTGATGGCTAAGGATGCTACATTTTATCCCTATTTGTGATCAAGATACCTCGTTACATAGACCTAATATTGAAACTAATTCATTGCAACAACGTAAAATCTCCTGTTTGACCATTCTCAGGTCCTTTCCTCTACTTCGAGCGTAATGAGTATAATGAATGAAACGTACGGTACAAAAATGACAGTAGTATCCTTGTACACTTTATTTACGAAGAGATATGAAATAGCCAAAAATATCAGATCAACTTTACAAATTATTGTCTTTGTTATTTAAGAGCAATTGTGAGAGGTAAAATGATTTAGCTTTAACTCGTTAGTTTCTCAGTGAAGTTGAAATTTATATCTGATTTTTCCCCATTCAATTCCTTTTTACGATCGCAAACCATGTAATCCAAATTTCCGTGTTTTTAACTACAGTAAAGAAAATAAATAGAAAAATGTGGGGAAAATCTGAAGCTCCTTTCAACTATTCCTTAATTTTACCATCTTCCAGTGCAAGGAAGCAAAGAATACATTTATATATAAAACTTTTCGATTCACTTAATTATTGTACCAGTGATTGATTTTTATCTTTTAGAGGGTTACTTTCTGGACCGAGACAATAGTTAGTATTCTACTTGACGTGAAATGTTCGTATGTGGCTACGGCCTCTTATTCATGGCTAATATGACGAGTGATTTTAACGAAAGCCACTGACATGTTTCCCAGCCACGAGATCCTTCTGTCCAGACCTGGAGCACAAATTTTACAAGCCTATAGCTGATACTTTTGGAGAAGCAAGTCAGAGGAAAACGTACATTTAGGACCCTTAAACTTATCAATTTTTAATTATTAAAATTATTGAGTACGTGCAATGAACAATGAAGCGCACCGAGTGTACTTGAAATTCGATTTTCCAGAAAAATGTTTGTATGAATTTTCCTCGTATCTCTAACAGTTTTCGAGAAAGAAATTTGCTATGTTTTGGCACTTGTCTTGGTTTCTTTCACATACAAACTACTTAAAGGACCGTGCTCAAATTAGTCAAGCTTACTACAGTTAACTTTGGTTAACATACAGGCCACTTACTATTATAGGTATCTTAAGGGGGCCGTACAGGGGAAATAAAATTTCAAGCAAGTCATAGCAAAATGTACTCCCGATATCCTTAAAAGTGAAAAAGCTGTCTGAACGGTTAGTCCTATTAAACAATGGAGCAGAATAGGTGTACTTAAAATTCAATTTGCCAGGAAAATATTTATATGAATTTTCTTCGTAATTCTAATCATTTCCGAGAAATGAATGCGTTTCTGTGTTTTGGCTTATGTTTCTCATGGAGTGTGATGTTACGTTGAACGAAATATAAGCCACAAAATGGCGGAAACTACACCACTAAATTCGAGAACAGTTACACACCTTCGTGTGTGATTTCCGGCGCTCACTCATGCTCTTGCCTTTTCAAACCATATACAACTGACCCCGCTTCAATTTGAGGACCGTACATTAGCACCTCGTGTGAGTCTATATTATTTCTAAACCCTCTGATTGGCAAGGAACATGAAAAGATTAAAGAAACGACAAAAGAAAAACCGAAACACACCCGGTCGGTTATCACGACATGGAGGTTCACTGCAAGATACTGCCGTTTTATCTCTCGCTCATTCGCAGCTTTCCTCATTCTTAACACTGTCCAAGTTGTTACTACACATTACAGTGGCATGTCTTGGAAACATACTGTTCTTTTGTGACCTATTTTACACAGTATCTATACGCAGACCAATTCTTTATTTATGACACATGTCTGTAACAGAGTTGCACTTCTATTACAACAGACATTACAAAATAAAGTACAATAATATATCGTCGTTGCCGGGACAAAACCTCCTATGTGATAATATTTTTGGAGATACACTGAGCCGCAGCACATACATTATGAAGAGCGAGAATGCCTTGACAACTTTCACAGAATATTGAACCTTAGATGACAGAACAATACCGACGAAAGTTCTAAGCTAAAATATTTCACATAGGAGGTTTTGTCCCGACAGCGACGATATATTGCAACACAGAAAAAGATCACGAAAAATTAACAACAGATTTTGAAAAATTATAATAAACATATTTAGAAGAAAAAAGACAAAAACAATAATAAGTTATATACAGATCATGATTAGATAGAGCTGTAATTAATAGCTCTTGATTACTTAAGTAGGAAGAACTAAAACTTATGTGCAGGCAGGTCAGGTGCATGATTAACAGTGTAAAAATAATATCTCGAAGTCTATAGACAACTGAATTCCATTTGTATTATTGAAAAAGAGAGAGTGTAATGAATGCTATTTTCTTTTTATGAGATGCTATTTTTTAAGTTCGTTTAAGTATATTCACTAAAGAAAATCACTAGACATTTTATGAAGTCTGTTGGGGACATTGAGAGATCTATCTCGTGGTTTCTGAATTAGTCATTAAAGATACTACACATCTTTACTAATGGCGATATTTTAAGAATTAATATGTTGGATAAGGGATTGTAGAAGTACGTCGGGTTACGCAAGTTAGATTTGCTTAGGTTAAAATTTATTCTGGCTAGTAGATCACCACTACCTATTGCTCCATTTATAATTTTGTGTAGAAACAGTTGTTGGCATAATTCTCGGCGAGAGCTTAATGAATTATAGCTGAATTCTTCTAATAAGTGAGTACATATATGTTATTCTCAATCTATATGCTGACTGATTACGCTTCTTGTAATAAATAAACCGTAATAATCTCTTTTGAACCTTTTAATTTTGTTTGATATATTTGTAATTTGGCATCCATATAACGGATGGATATTCTAATTATGACTTCACGAATGAGCTATAGAGAACACATAAAATCTTAATGTTATTTATGTCCTTCCCGTTTCGTATGATCAAACCTAGTTGTTTCAGTGCTATATTTACTATTATTTCAATATGTGCACTGAATGATAAGTTACTACTAATTGTAACTCCTGAGTGATTTACGGACTCGACTCGTTTTAGATTCTGTCCGTTCATGAAGTATTCACACTTAAAAGGATCATTCACCGTGAAATAAGCCATCACGAAGTATTTGCTGATATTAAATGTGATTTTATTCTTGACGCTCCACATGTAGATAATCTCAATGTCCCTGCTTAGAGAAATGCAGTCACTAACATGTGATACCTCCTTGTACAACTTAAGATCGACAGCAAACATGAGGCATTTGGAAATTACAACAACATCTGGCAAATCATTTATAAATAACATGAACATGAGTGGTGGAAATTACAACAACATCTGGCAAATCATTTATAAATAACATGAACAAGAGTGGTCCTAATTTAGAACCTTGAGGTACACCTGAAATACAATGAACACAAAAGATTTGATTTGATGATAGGTGACAAACTGATATATGTTACGTAAATAGGGGGAGATGTGTTTTAGCAAAGGATTGTTAAATCCAAATCCCGATAGTTTTCTAAGAATCGCATTGTGATCAATCTTGTCAAATGCTTTCTCAAAGTCCGTATAAATCACATCAACAAATTTATGACTGTTTAAAGCATTACCTCATATATATTCCAATAATAAAACATTAATATTATTAATTATTAATCATTTTACTAATGCATTCGTATTTACCCAGATACGAATTAAAAACGCCATATTGTATTAATATTGCTGTCATATTCTTTTTCTGTCCATTGGCAGATGCTTTAAGACTTTCGGAAAACCGCAGAGATTGTCTTTCTGTAGATGTAAATGGCAGGCTGAGTGTGAGTAAGTTTCATCATAATGAAAACTCCCAACTCGATTTTACTGTCAGCAGCCAAGGGATCCTTTCATTACAATGAAAACTCCTCAATCTAGTCTTCACACGAGAAACGGCGTACGGTGATCTCCTTGTCGTGTTTCTGGGGTAACTCTAAGAGCTATGCAGTTTAATCAAATCTTCCTCACAATGCGTACACTACCTCACCTAGAATTCTGTATAGAATGTAAAATTTCGTAGCGAAGCACATGTACATCAGCTAGTAAAATGATAAGAAAATATATGAGCAAATTAAAATTTAGAATATTTCACACTACAGCTTGTAAATCATCTTCTTCTCCTCCCTAAAATTTTTGCAATCTTTTGTGGCCGGCATTTCATGTGGATTTGGCTCAATTTACGGCTGGATGCCCATCCTGATTTCAAACCCTTGGGGGGTGGGATATATTCACTATCACGTGAATCTGTGATGGTTGGTAATGTAGTGTGCTGTATGCACATGTATTGAGACAAACACAAACATCCAGTCCCCTAGCTAGAGCAAATAACTATACGCAGTTAATACCCTCGGATCGACCTAGCATCGAATACAGGGCCCTCTGAACCGAAGGCTAGTACATTGACCATTCAGCCAAGAAGCCGGACGTGCAGCTTAGAAACGTTTCTTCCAATTTCGTCAGACTATCTCTGCCGTTCAAATTGATAAATATTGACATATTATGTGCATTCAGTAAATTCGATTCCTGATTTCTCGCATACATAACATGATCTAAAATATATAATATGCAGAAGTTGATTTCATAAAACTTACGGGATGGTTCGAAATCTTGAGCATAAGGTTCGATAGCCACCGGCTTCTGAACTGTAGATTCCTGTTTTAAAAAAGGGAACACGTTTTAAAATGTGTCTCTATGTTTGTCCAAACAAAGGAGGGAAGAGGGAATAAAGTAGAAAAAATACTGGAGAGAAGGAGAAGATATGGAATTTACAAGAGGAGAAACAATAGGAATTAGTGGAAGGGATATTATGATCTAGTTATTCAAATAACAGAAAATGGTAGAAAGTAAAAAAAATATTGTCTTAAATTAATTTTGAGTGCCATGATTTTATTTTTTGGCATAATCTATCGTCATTAACACATTAGAGATCATATTTTGAACCAAACTAATCGTAGAAATGAAAACCTTCCATTTTATTTATTGGGTCTTCAGTCTGGAAGCTAGTTGCTTCCTCAAAATGATACCATCAAATATGTTATGTGTTTGAATAGAACTTCCGAAACACAGAGGTTTTTCGAAATTGTCGAAATTGTACGAATGAATCAGGGACTGTGAACCAAATAATCAGTGTTATGAAGGCTTCTATTTGATAAAACAAAACATAAGTGCCAGAACTCTGGTAACAAAATTCTTCCTTGACCTCCATACTGTCCTATCCTCTAATCTACCAGTTTACACCTATCTGTACAACTGAATACATCCACTAGAACATTATCCACAGCAACTTGAATTGTATCCTAGAATTCCTTGCATACAGATAGCCAATTTCTATGAACTATACTCGTCAATGACTGACAGGGAAGTGTAACTACTGAACAAAATATAATTCTGCGTCAGTTGTCTTTTCATATTCTCTTAAACGTAGATCATTAGCTTCCGAAGTACCTGGTGTTTGGGATAAGTTACGGATATGTTCTCCAATATTTTAAGGGGAGTTTGAAAGGCAAAAGTGCGAATTCTTTTAACATTTTACATCTTACTATATTATTAAGTGTTTCCTGAGAAGAATGGTTTATAATTTATCTACTCTTTTTTTCACCTATCAATAGAGTAGGATATTTTCAATGTAAAAATTCAATTTTTGAACCTGGAGGCCATAAAACCAATCTACTTGGACCTAGATCATTCAGACCTCAGAAGGTGTCAATAAGTGCGCAATACTCAGAATCGTAATGAGTTCAGCAAGATTATCTGGATTTGAGTGCCTGAGTATGTACTTGTGGGGTTAAAATCTTTGAAATGGGGAGTCAAAGATGCTGTGTTAACATTTGGTGATGATAACAGGCGAAGAGTAAGAATGATAATGCATCTCACCATCAACCCTGGCTGTCATACAGTTAAGTGATTGCAACATTCAGACAAATTAAGAATTGCTAAAACATATCGTGCAGGGAAGTTAACCACCAAAGAAACAAGGTCAGCCCGAAAGAAAATGTTTTCGGAGAGGGAGGGGTAGACAGGTGAGGATCCTGTCTGTGCTGCTGGGTGATTCTGAGTTTTCATATAAAATATAAGTAAATTATTTTAAATGTTTAACTTGATTTTCTCAAAATGACTTTTTCTACATTTCATGTTCCTGTAACTGAAAAACTACTTGTGATAGCTTCATGAAGCCTTGTGACCTGATTCTTTATTATATCTTCGTAGACCTACTCAAAAAGCCAACGGCCGTAGCCATGTTGAAACATCGGATCCCGTGAGATCTCCGAAGTTAAGCAACATTGGACGTGGTCAGGAGTTGGATGGGTTGCCACACGCTGTTGGTGGGGGGTAAGGGAATGGAAGAGCGGAAAGGAACTGGCCACCGTACCGCACGTTAACTCCGGCTCAGGAACACGTCTGTGGAGGTTCGGACCTGCCTTCGGGCAGAATAACTCTTACTTACCTACTGAAACATAATTATGGCACAGATTTGCATAGACATTAAGTTATGGATTTGAATTTGCAAAGATATTGTGTGAAAAATTGCATCTTTAGAAAATAAATATCTTTGGTTCCTTTGTACCATATTTATTAACTCTACTTCAGTACCCATAAATAATATGCAAAAGTCAGCTGTAAAAATCTCTGATGATGATGATGCTTGGTGTTTTAAGGGGCCTAACATCGAAGGTCATCGGCCCTGTAAAAATTTCAGTCTTTATCTTCATTGGTCCCTAAGTTCAAGGAACATAAACTTAGCTTATTTAACATTGGCCGGATAGGGCTTTAAAACTCACCTTAAATTATGTTTAAAGCTGGTATTTTCCTAGAGTGAATGCAGAGGATGTAAGGTTTTTGAAACTTGCTATGTTATGGAATTTTGGCAAAGTTAGGAGCAAAATACGCTAAGCTAAAATATGAAACAACAGTAACTAAATTCTGGTAATACTGAACATCTTCCTTGTAAATTGAGTGACTTAATGCATTGTCACTCCTATTTTTATTATAATAATGTTCTTCGTGTGGGGAGATGTTGCATGTAAACATTCTTCTCTCCCTTTATACATAACATCACAACTAATCAAGAAGAGGATTCCACAAGCTGTCAACGTTAAATCGAAAATAATTTATATCAATATTAAAACATTATTTATACTAATGTAGGCTTTCACAGTCGATGACAACTGGCAAGTAATGAACACTTTTCTGGATATTACGCCACTATGAAGAAATAATCTGGAGAAGGGCTATTGAAGTACCGTAGTTCAACATATTAACATAGCAAAATCAATCACTTGTCAAAACAGGTCACATGTTCCTTAACATTATTATTATTATTATTATTATTATTATTATTATTACGTTGTTGTCGTTGTTGTTGTAACACAACTGCCAAGATCTTTGCCTGAAACTTCAATAATAAGTTTCCTTGTCGACTGTCGGTATCGAACCCATGAACATGTTATGATTTTGAATTTTCATATAAAATATGGTCCACACGGAGGTCCCGGGTTCGATTCCCGGAAAAGTCAGGGATTTTTACCTCGATATAAGGGTTACTTCGATGCTCATTCATCCTACGTGATTGTAATTCATGAGCTATCTAATGGTGTGATGGTGACCCGTTCTAGAATAAGAATAAAGACCGAGAGAATTCGTCACGCTGACCATGTATCACCTTGTTATCTGCAAGCCTTCGGTGTGAGTAGCGTTCACTTGTTACGCTAAGTCATATCATGACCGCCGCCCCATGGGGTTGGTTTGTTTGTATTTTAAGTAATGATGGTGACAAGAATATTCTTCTTAGGTACTGATGGTGAGTAGTTCAAAATTCATAATGGGCACATTTAAAGTGATTCAGGGAGTAGTAATGAAGAACTAGAAAACGAATAGCACACTGGGTGATTATCTTTGCTTTAAAACAATGTAGTAAGTTCACTATAACTTTCATTGTCAAAAATATTGCTTAAATCAAACTAAAAGGAAGCTACCTGTGTAGTGTTACACAACTAGAAAGAAAGTTGTCGTTTGAAAGATTAATTGGCGTTAAAATCGGGAACAGTATGGGTCGTGGCCGACAGCTAGGTGCCATTTGCTTCATAACGGGCGTTTACGTACCTCCGACCGAAGAATTCTTGGCAGTTGCACAGAATTGTAGTATGAAAACTCAAAAACGACCATTAAGATTAGTGAGAGTATACTTTTAACCTTATTCTCTTGTAGACTGTAATATCTGAGGCTGAACGCACTCTGTTCCAGTCCCTCATAATATTTTTATTATTAAGTTTATAAAAGGTTGGCAATCCATACAATGCCCGCTAATGTTCCCAACCATTACAGTCATCCACCAAACATCCCATTGGCACTATTCTTAGTGAATTCCGGACTTTCAAATGAAAATATACCACTTGATTTTACGAAATAGTCTAGTTTATTATATGAATATACAGTATATTATTTTAATTTCTCGGATATTGTTAGTTTAACACTCGTGCAATTCTTTCCAATGACCTGATCGAACGCACAGGCAGCCTGAACACGCACTAAACACGTATTATGTAGAACAGCACAGCTTGTGGTTACTATTGGAGTTCACATGTGCCAGCCTGTGTTCGTGATTTGAAAGTTGCGTTATGGCCGTATAAATAGGAGGATTATTGTATTCTTATTCTAATTTTATTGCGAGAGTGCTTCGACTTGGTGAATTACTTATAATTATTTATTGATTCGGTTAGAGTTTGTATCGGTGATTTGTTTAATAAATAATGTAAGTTCCTCTATTGTTTACTTTTCTATATGTTTTGAGCTAGTGTGAACAACCACCTACTTTGGCCACGACACTCCACTGGTTATGTACATCTTTTGAGGTGCGCATAAGCAGACCAAGACACTTGGATACATTCACACATATAGAATGAATATACTCATCTGAATGTACGTCTTGTGTTAGAATAACTCCCAAGATCTCGCACAACAGAGGAGCACTTCAGAATAGTCAAAATGTTGCGGTTCCCGTGTGCGAAAGGTTATACAAGTTAATTTCGCCACGTTAAGCCTTACTTTCACCAGGTCTCAACTGCTTTTATTTTTTCACAAGTTGATTTACGTCTCACTGACACAGATAGGTCTTATGGCGATGAAGGAATAGGAAAGGGCTAGGGGTGGGAAGGATGTGACCGGGGCTTTAATTAAGATACGGCACCAGCATTTGCCTGGTGTGAGACTGGGAAACAACGGAAAACCATATTCAGGGCTGCCGATAGTGGGGTTCGACCCACTCTCTCCCAAATGCAAGTTCACAGCTGGGCGCCTCTAACCGCACGGCCAACTCGCTCGGTCAACTGCTTGAATACTGTCATGTAGAACTACTCGGTTATTGTACGATTATATTTTTAGAAAGAGAGTTATGTCATCTGAGAACAGCAGACATTCCGCTTTCATGATTCTAACGATGTCATTCCCTAAGATGTTAAAAAGTAGTGGTCCTAGATGTAAGCCCTGGGGCATTCCTGAACTAACTAAGAAATGAGAAGAGAGTTACTGAAGAGTTATACTATTAATTTCTTATTTGATAGGTAACTCCTAAACCACCCTTGGCGAGGTTCTATCATACTATAAGCTCCGAATTTCACCAGAAGAACTGGGTGATCCCCTTATCAAATGCTTAAGTCAGGTCTACATATACTGCATCAAGTTATTTATGATCTCCGAACACATCAAGGATTCTGTTTTACACGAATATCAGGCTGGTAGAAGTAGATTTTCTAGTAGAAAAACCAGGTTGTATCGGTGGGATGAGACTCTCAAACTGAGAATTTCTCTTAACTAATACTGTCATTTCAAATGCTTTGATTAAAGCAGATTGTATTACTACAGAACGATAGTTTTAATATCTTCTTTAGAACCACCTTTACGTATTGGCTCAGTATGAGATATCTTCAGCTCGTCTGACATCATCATCGTTACCATCATCATCATTCTGTCCTTTTATCCAAATGCGTCCAGCTTTCCACCTCTCTTGCTCTTAGTGGCACAATTGACAGCTGGTTCAAGCCGGCTGATATTAGGATTCAAACCACTGATTCTATAAATATCTGTACATTCCAGAGTACCTTATCAACCTGTATTGTGTGGTGGGGGATAATGTCTTTACCATGATTAAATACATATTATTACCCTGTTTTTTGTTGACTGTGGTTTACTAATCTGACACGGCAATGTTAATTACAGAAATGGTGCAATTTTCCACTACACGAATCCCATTTTTATCACATTAACGTTCTAAATTTATAATTATCATGCGTCGCTATTATTGGTCCTTTTTGAATGAGACCTACAAAATAGAAGTGGGTTGCACACGTATGCCTTGGTAAATTTGTGTAAAGTAGACCTAGCATAAACCTAAACTGTACACGATGTGTATAGTTTTACATGACTGTTGATATCGTGATCATAACCGCGAGACTTTTAGGTTTACATGAAATCTGAACCAGAGGGACGTGATTTCTTTAATTTCAAAAATTTCACAAACATTGACCAGGATTTGAATCACAGTCACTAAATGAGAAATTAGTGTTGTGCCACACGAATAGCACAACCCCGAACTGTAAAAACCGGTTGATTATTTAAACTATCATATTTATCCTCATCAGTTACCAAACATTACCTCAGTCGAATTCCTTTGCTTTCGTGACCTGGTCCATTGTCTCTCATGTCAGACAGCTCCTCGGTTGATCCCATTACTTATTGCCCACTTTCATAGAGTAACGGTTAGCACTATTAGCTGCCATTCTCGGGAGCCCGAAGTGGCCAGAAATGTAAGATTGGTAGGAAAGGTGATATTTGGACAAAATAGTACATGCAGCTCACCTCCATTTAGAGTAGTAGTAGTAGAAGTAGTAATCTACGACATGATTCCTTATTACGAGTGACGATGGAACGGGTGGTAAAAGGAAGCGAGGAAGAAAGGGAAAAAGGAGATATTAGCCAGTAGACTACATCAAAAAAGAAAAAGGATAAGCTGAAGTAAAGAAAAGGACACAGACGGAGAGATATCAAAGTCACAGCCATGATTGGACCTACCGAAAGGCAGAACGATCTATGATTATTAATTAATTATCTAATTAACTTACCTTTTTATGTATTTATTTAATTTATTTATTTATTTATTTATTTATTTATTTATTTATTTATTTATTTATTTATTTATTTATTTATTTATTTATTTATTATGACTTCTTTCAAGTGGCGAAGTTTTGATGCCTAGTCCCGTCTTACTCGCAACCACATTAAAGCATCACACTTTACAACTGGTATCTATACCACTGGACCAAATATCACTTACTAAATCTCCGCGATGTTTTTCTTTGGCTCCGCGCGGGGCAATTTTAATAATTTCTTATAGGGTAATTTGGATTATGAAATCAGAGACGAATACGTAGTTGTATGCCAATTTAAGGCTTCAGGGTCGTACCTTTCAAGACTTACAAAGCTACCACCGAAGATAAGCATTCACCTTCCCCGAGTTCTAGCTTTTAACTTGATGTTTCTCGGTCTTCCTCAACAACCCAAGAACCTAAAGTTGTTCAGATTACTGCAGCAGTCCAACCTACCTTTCCAGGTCTGAAAAAGGTTAAGGAGAAAGCAACTCCTACCCGAGTCAACTTTGGACTTTGCCAACTTTATTATTCGAGTCCATTTGAAAATATTTCTGCTCTTAGGGAGAAACGTCGGCTGAGCAAACCTTTTTACAAAACAAATAATTACAAGAAAACTTTAATATCAAAGAGTGATGAAGAGGACCTCGTTAATAAAGCGCGAGTTATGAAACAGCAATCAATGGAACTGCCACTTACATATTACCACGTTCATCGTACAAATGAAGGTGTAGAAAATGACAGCATTTGTACATTTCGTAATCTGAGCTATTATTCAAAGTTATCTGTAAAAAAAGAGGCTGCGGGGGATGGATTCGTAGCCAGTGCTGCAGATCATGGCATCACGAGCTGTACTCTGGAACTGAAGGAAAGACGTTTTCATGTGTGGTCGTTGTGCTTGAGATGATCTTATGGGAAAATCATGTGTAATCTTAATCGGAAGCCATATTTTTGGTAATGATCAAAAAAGTTGAAATTATTCAAATTACCCCCCCCCCTCCTTTACCCTGTGGTTTATGATGGGACTGTTTGTAATCAGATGCATGCACTACTACTGTCGTGGTTTTTGTGAACGTATATTTTGCAAAATTCTATATTAATTGACAAACGTAATCTGAGCTATTATTCAAAGTTATCTGTAAAAGAGGGGGGGGGGTGGATTCACTGCCAGTGCTGCAGATCATTGTATCATGAGCTATACTCTGGAGCTGAAGGAAAGATTTCAAAATTACAAAAAAATTCACTTTAGCTTCAAAGTTTCTTACCAATTCAATTCGTAATGGATTTTTCATTACTGCGAAGAGTTATGAAAAGAGTAATGTCAACAAGCAATTCCCCTTTTCGCATATCATTTTTTAATATATAGTCCCGAACCTTCATTCTAATTCCCAATTCATTCTTGAGTGCGGTGCTGCTCAATGGTAAGGAACATACTAATTAAGAAAATTAAGGCTCAAGACTGAGCATTTCGCGAAATGGTCAATAATTCCAAGATTTGACAAACTAAAACCTAAGTTTGTGTTGCATTACATGTAACAGACAAATACTCAAATTATTCGCTTCAACCTGCTTTCCTCACATGGTGATGGGTCTTGAGCAATTTTCACGTTTCATGAAAGAGACTATCTATCCAGTCAAGTCTGATCGAATCACGTCTATCTCGAATTAGTGGACGAGTAGAACATTGGTTTGTTTTTCGGTTATTAGAGCGGGGTCTAACCTTGTAAGGCAGGATCTTCGACGAGAGTGGATGGTAAACAGTGTGTTAATGTAGACGAGGGGAGAGTAGTCGGCTGTGTGAGTTAAAGGAATGTTACTGACAGATCAAACATCCAGCCCCTGAGCCACGGGAAATTACCATATGCAGCAGAAATTCCACAATTGTGCGGTGAATCGAACACCGAACTCTGGTTAGACTGCCGATCACCATTCATCCATGGACAAAGAGTTTCTATAAGCGAAGTCCAACTTATTTGACTCTCGAAGAGTGAGTGAGTTGGATGCGTGACTCACGCAGTGAAACTGTCAGCTTGCAATAGGGAGATGGTCGAATTGAACTCCCTGTCGGCAGCCCTTAAGATGCTTTTTTCATGGTTTCCCCATTTTCGCACCATTTCAGCCTTAATTAAAGCCGCAGTCACTTCCTTGTTATTCCTAGCCCTGTCCTATCCTATCGACGCCCAAAGGCCTGTCTGAGTCCGTGTGACTAAAAATAAAACACGAAACTGATGTGTACTCATTTCTTCCTTACACCTTTTCCTTTCTATTGAAAAAAGACTAATCCATTTCAACTTAATTTATTAGTAAAGTAGTTTTCTACTGTCAACAGTGCACAGGTCACACTTTTTGAACCTCTTGCATTTAGACTTCCATATAGAATTACGAGAGGGTCAAATCCATTTCATTATCAATACCCTTACTTTTTAATGTCATTTACAAAAAAATGTCACTTTTGTCATTGCACATGACTTTAGATAGTTTTAAGCGTTCTCAGGAGAACTGTTTGGTCTGTGGCCGGTTATTTGTCAAGAGAACCCTACTTTTCATAACTCTCAATACACACAATTGTAGTGCTGACTGGACATTTCTATCAGATTCACAAGTATAGATACTCGAATTTTATAAAAACTGAAAGGGTGCACCAATCTCAGCTTTAATTTCACAGAATTATTTCTGCGTTTAACAGTAGACAACTTGTTTCTCCATGTTTCCATGTTCCTGGTATTCTATGGGAAGACCTCGACTTTAAAAGTACGTAACATCAAAATGCGTCATTCGAACGTGATAAAATTTTAATTCCATAGCATTAAGTGTCCCAAACAAGATTTCAAACTTGCAAGAAATGTCACTTTAGTTTGAAAGGTTTTTACCAATTCAATTTGTAATGGGTTTCTCAGTTCTGCGAAGTCTAACAAAGCTATAGTTAACATCATCATGGGAGCTGCAGTTACTGTGTACATAATCGATATTTATAGAAAATCTACACGCATCAATAGATTTTTTTATACCGATTATTATTTGAGAGGGAAATTCCCCAAGCGGGGAATAAACTACACTCCAGTTGTCTGCAGAACGCTGAGTTGCCACGCTCGTGGTAGGCCGTAGGATATTCACTAAATACCAACTCTCTTTAAACAGAAATAATCCCCATTACCACATTTTTGCAACGAGATCTTCGAACCTCCAAGGGTAGGTTTAATATGGTGTGCTGCTTATTGTTAAAAATCATTCGCCTTGTCCTTGTTGTGTACACAATATTTCTACATCACATTTAATAATCGCCATTCGTATTTGCATACGTACGAAACAAAGTGAACAATTCATAGTTACAAAATTTCCTCATCACAAACGTCGGTTCCTGCCGAATCAGGGTTCGAATCATGTTAATTATAAAGAGTTCCATCGGAGGGATGTTGTCAGGAAATTCATTGTTATCTCAATAAAGGCTTTCAATTTTCTGGATGTGCTGTATATAATTGTTCAATAATTCAGGAGTTATCGAGGACAAAGCTTCCCTGCATAGATCTTTCATTATATCCATGCTTCTCTCTCTCTTTCGGTGGCATTGGCAATATTTGTCACTTTCCCCTTAGCATAAGTCCAAATGAGTTCGCTTGTGTTCAATTCGTGGTGAGCAGCGGGCAGTCAAACTAACAAATGTCAGAACGGAGTTGTTTTCTCAATATAGCAAACTGCCTTTGAGGTGCCACAAAGTGCGGTCTAGCATGGTCAATTTGCTCTGATTTCGTTAGCTGATCGCACCCTTGAGCATGGAGCGGTGGTGACATATTTATCTCCGTAAAGCAAATAATCTCCGTTTTCGTCCAATACACACTGAGATTCCTTACAGATGGATCTATCATTGTGCGGTACGGCGCCTGGTCAATAGCAACGGCTGGTTTGGCTGGTAAAAGGCTTTAAATTTTCTTCATCCACTCCTCGAAATGGGTAGAGTTCCTTTCGTTTTGTAATCGCTACTTCCTTTTTAGTCCTTTAAAACCTGTTTCTCGAAACACGCACTGGTGCAGCAGATTCATGACCTTCTAGCCAGATTAAGTGATGCTAGCACCAGAATCACATTCACATGGCTTCCAAGCCACGTTAGGATTGCGGGAAATGAACTTGCGGATGAAGCTGCAAAAGAAGCGGTACTTTTACCTTCAAGACCTATGAATATACCTGTTAAAGATAATTGTTCTCAGCTATGTCAAACCATCTTGGCGTCTTGGGAATCAGAGTGGCTAGCTATCCGAACTCCCAACAAGCTGAGAGCAATTATGAAGAAAACCACCGTGCGGCGATCCACTTTCTGGCCTTCACGGGAGAGGCCATAGTATTGTGTAGGCTGAGGATAGGTCAAGGACGATCTAAGCACTCTTAAGAGGGAAGACCCCCCCCCCCCGTGTGTTATTGTGGTGCCGACTTCACCGTGACCCACATCCTCACAGACTGCTCCGATCTCTCTGGCCTAAGACGGAGCCTCGGCCTGCAGGAAACACTCGAACGGATACTAGCCGATGACGCGACTACTGCTGATCTCGTCATCCGCTTTATGAGCAACAGTGGATTAATGAAGGATATATAAATTGAAAGTGTTCTGCTACTCAGGAAACTCACGTTCCCTTTTGATTCGTTAGTCATTTTTCGGCCAAATTCAATATATTTTTGTTTTATTTAATACTTCGTTTCGAAATTCCTTCGTTTATTAAATAATTTTCTTTTATTTTAAATTTATTTTCTACTTAATTTGTTCAAAAAGGATGATTACCTATTTGAACTTCCTCTTAAAACAAAAATCACCACCACTATTACCAACAAAACGTAGCTTAGTAGCAGGTAAAAAAATAGCAAATCGCACTTAGACCCTCTCCTTCTGAAAACCGAGATCTAAAGGCATTTTGACGTCGTACAGGAAAGACAAATATCACTGAGAATATCTGTGTTTCACGTGCTTTCAGTTAGTTCCAGATTATTCAGACCTGAGGGAGAATACCAGGAGAAAATAAACCCAGGGCGGCAATGTGCTTTCAACAGAGCCATTATGTCGCTGTTGGCGGCCGCTGAATTTCTCGCTCAGATAATAAGCGGTATAAAATCTAGTGATGCGAATAGGTGATCTATAAATATCGATTATGAAAAAAATTATTATAGCGCACATAATGACGTCAACCACAGCTTTGTCCGACTCCGCAGTTTCTTAAATCAAATAGATAACTTCTTGAAATATAGTGATAAACTCTTATAGGTATGAAATTTTAGGAAAAACAATGCATTAAAATGTTATTATGTTCGGATGACGCATGTTAATGTTACATAGTTTTAAGTCGAGGTTTCTTTGTAAAGTACCTAAAAAACGTGTTCTTTTTTTCGTTCCAATTACAACAGCTGTAGCCTATAAATACACACGGCAAACAGATGTGTACCACTGTTAAAAGCAGAAGGAATGGAGCCACAGTATAATTTTGTGCAAATTGATTTGAGATTGGTGCAATCATTAATTTGTTATAAAAGTTTAAGCAACCGAGCTCTATAGCTGCAGTCGCTTAAGTGCGGCCAGTATCCAGTTATCGGGAGATAGTGGGTTCGAGCCCCACTGTCGGCAGTCTTGAAGATGGTTTTCCGTGGTTTCCCATTCTCACACCAGGCAAATGCTGGGGCTGTACCTTAATTAAGGCCACGACCGCTTCCTTCCACCTCCTATACCTTTTCTATTCCATCGTCCCCATAAGACATATCTGTGTCGGTGCGACGTTAAGCAAAATAGAAAAAAAAAGTTTAAGTTCGAGTATCCGATACTCTTGAATCCGACTTTGGAACTCGCTCGATGTTTGGCTGGCGATTTTTATGAATAACCTCCTTCAGGTCTCTATGATCCCTGTCTGCCATAAAACGTTGCCTACACGGCCGTGGTGTTGCGCTCTCGGGTTTCCACACCACAGTCCCATTATTAAAAGGGCTTTGGCCTGTCAAGACGATTGATGTCCAGCTAGATGGTCTGCAGATACTGGAGTGCCACGTACTCAGCGTGAAGGTATCCTCAGCCGTATTGTTTGACTTTCTTGACTGGTTTCACTGCCTCTCTTACCAGACAGGTCCTAAGGCAGAGTGAACCCCATTTCTGCACTCATTCTAAAATTGAACTCCTTAAACTGGCCGTGAATCGACCTCAGGGCCTCCAGGTGGGAAGCATGTACTCCAAACCTACACCACGGGGTGGAACACAGAGATTAGACTCTTGACCAGGGACTCTCCTTTCTTCCCTATACTAATAAATGATGAAGGGAAAATGTATAAAATCTCGTGAATTCTTTTGTTAGAGACCCCTGTGTGTTTTACACGTTAATCCTACCACCACTACCTACAGCAAATACGAAGCCGCTGAAATGTAGACAAAGAAATCTGAATTTTGTTAATTGTGTATTAGCAAAGAAATGAAACTGAGTCAGCTCCTGAAGTTCTTAACGTGATTTTGACCACAGTCATTGACACTAGTTCTATCAAATTTTAAAGCTTTAATTAGTTACTCAAATGGTTCATTTTATTGAAATCCATCCTGTAAATAATAATTGTTACCGTACAATATTAGAACTTTTTAGTGTAAACATTACGATATCAACTATGACAACGATACCACTAACCTAGCTACAAATAGAGAATTGTGGAGGCATGTAGCTAACTTAAAGAAGCTTGAAGACTGAACATTGAAAGGCATAATGGTCTATGATGAAATTATTATTATTATTATTATTATTATTATTATTATTATTATTATTATTATTATTATTATTATTATTGCAAACAAAGCCATCTCCATGCAGGTCATGAAGGCACTTGAAGGAGTGAGAGATAAAGACTTCCACCTCCCGTAACCTCAACTCGAAAAGGGATAGAGTGTTTAGCACAATTCGGTCGTCTTTTCTTCCAGGAGTTTTGGTAAGAGTGGACCTCATGACCATATGCCAATTCAGAAATGGAAATCTCGTTTCTAAATTTATTAACTACTTGGCCGGCAATCGAACCTCAGGTCCGTCCTTCTGGTTGAACAAAGCGCGCCTATACCACCTACGCTAGGCTAATTTAATATTGGTTTATCCTACCTTAGAATTTATATGTTTATATGGTCTCACGGATTATTCATAAACATTACTCTGCCTGGTGTGTGTTTGGTGAGAGTAAGAAAGGGCAAATATTTGGACAGTAAGCTTCACACGATTACTGTACTCGCTATTTAGTATTGCAATATTCACTGTTGTAAAAAAATAATAAATGAGGCATGACTTAAAACAAAGACTTACTTTTTACAATCGTGGCCGTGTCAATTTTTTTCAATTTATATCTTTCCTGTGAAATAATGGACGATGGTCTCCTGTTACAATTATGTTCTATTAGCTAACAAACGTATTTACTTACGAGATGCGTTAAAAAACAGCACACAAGTAGAAGGTAGGATGTCATTGTGGTAGGTGATTTGTTGCAGTACTGCAGCCTTCGATGTTCACTTCACACTCTCATGCTTCAACTGACGTCAAATTAAGCGATTACGTCTTGTTTTATAGTTGTGTAATTAATATTAATCACAATCAGCCTTTAAAACCAATAAGCGAAACTACCTCTGGCAGTGCATGAAGTGGACGATGAAATAATACTGGCAAATGGTCTAGTTAAGATTGAATATGATTCAGTAAAAGTCAAGTAGTTCCGCCTCTGTGGTGTAGTGGTTAGCGTGATTAGCTGCCACCCCCGGAGGTCCGGGTTCGATTCCCGGCTCTGCCACGAAAATTTGAAAAGTGGTACGAGGGCTGGAACGGGGTCCACTCAGCCTCGGGAGGTCAACTGAGTAGAGGTGGGTTCGGTTCCCACCTCAGCCATCCTGGAAGTGGTTTTCCGTGGTTTCCCACTTCTCCTCCAGACGAATGCCGGGATGGTACCTAACTTAAGGCCACGGCCGCTTCCTTCCCTTTTCCTTGCCTATCCCTTCCAATCTTCCCATCCCTCCACAAGGCCCCTGTTCAGCATAGCAGGTGAGGCCGCCTGGGCGAGGTACTGGACATACTCCCCAGTTGTATCCCCCGACCAAGAGTCTGAAGCTCCAGGACACTGCCCTTGAGGCGGTAGAGGTGGGATCCCTCACTAAGTCCGAGGGAAAAACCGAACCTGGAGGGTAAACATATGATGATGATGAAAAGTCAAGTATCGTGAATCACTTTGTACTTCGGCAGCGAATATTTATCGCATTGCCGGTATTTCATTTTTTGGTTAAAATACATTTTCTGTGTGAAATTTTTACTCAAATTTACAAACAGAACAGTTCAAATTGTGATGTGAATGAATTACATTCATAATTTATTTAAGTACTGATTTACGTGGATCTCTCAAATTGTAAAAATAGATTGGATATATAATCCCTGTAACTGTGGATTTTTTTTCAAATCTCCTGAATTTTTTTGATCTACCTCCAGAAATCTAGCTTCTTATTAAATACGCAAAATAGCATCAGTTCACCTACAGTGAACGACCACTAGCAATCGTAATTCTAAATTTGTGCATGGTCGGGACAATGTACTGAAGTAAAAATAATTGAAAGACAATAATAAATAATCCTCAGTGATGAAGTTTTGTAACTCTGGCATCAAAAGAGGACATCGGTAGAACATCCTGTGGGTAGGGGTGATAGAATACATCCATGGTATCCCCTGCAGGTCGCAAAAGGAAACTATAAGGGGACTATATAGGTACTCAGCTTGGAAGCGTGAGTTGATGATCACGAGGCCCCTACCTGACTCTGGCATTGTTTCCACTTATTTGTGTCAAACTCCTCAACTTCATGTTTCCTATCATACCACACTGGGGCAAATCATCTGCTCTTCCAACCTTTTACCGGTACCTTCATTTTTCAAAGTGTCAGGCCTCTTCCATTTTCCCTCGGGTTAGTGTTAATTAATGTCCTGCTCCATGGCTAAATGGTTAGCGTGCTGGCTTTTGGTCACAGGGGTCCCGGGTTCGATTCCCGGCAGGGTCGGGAATTTTAGCCATCATTCGTTAATTTCACTGGCACGGGGGCTGGATGTATGTGTCGTCTAGATCATCATTTCATTCTCATCACGACGCGCAGGTCGCCTATGGGTATCAAATCAAAAGACCTACAACTGGCGAGCCGAACTTGTCCTCGGACACTCCCGGTACTAAAAGCCATACGACATTTCAGTGTTAATTAATTATGGTTACTCAGTTATACTTCCACCATTACCGCCATGGCAGTAATAGAAAAATTACTAATTTCTTAATTATGGCTGTTTTAATTTTCTGTACTATATTATGATGGATCTTGTGCGGCTCTCTGGCTGAATGGTCAGTACAGCAGCCTTCGGTTCAGAGTACCCTGGCTACGATTCCCAGCCCTTTTGGAGATCTGAACTACATCGGGTCAATTCCTTTAACTAGAGAACTGGGTATTACCACTCATCACACTACTAACCACCATATAAACATGCAATAGTGAATATACCCTTCCACATAGGGTTGGCATCGGGAAGAGCATCTGGCCATAAAACTGCGCTTAATCCACATGTAGTGCCAACCCCAAGTAATTGGGGAGAAAACCAGGAACTAGATATTATATGAGAATGTCCCGCGTATATTTCGCTAAACTACCTCTATCTCCAAACAACTCACAGGTCATTTCTCATGATAACAGTGTGGATCGTTGGGTCAAGTGAACTGCTGTGAGTACTGGTTGGTGGATACCAAAAATGTCTGCTATTCTGATAGTTCAGTTGGTAGAATGGCAATGTACTTCCTGATATACTTCCGACTTGATGTCTAGCAGAACAGACGCCAGAGCTGTTCGGAGATTTCTGATGGCAGAATCTTCGAAGTAGTTTTCCTTCACAACAGACAAGTGACCTGGGATGTCGTTCTCAACACAGTCGGGATAATAGACCGGGTAGGCTGGGACATCTGCTAGGGAGTGCTTGAACCGCCAAAATGTTACATAATATTTTGAGTGCGTTTGACCATTCAGAATGCCTCATCACTTTCTCACTCAAAAGTTGGTGAAGATGACAGATAGAGACGTTTTTCCCACGAAGACTGCGATTGCCAAGTGCCAGATGCTTTCTCACCCACTAGATGTCTCATTTTCCTGCCTACCGTAATATAATATCCTTCAGGAGTCCAGCTCCATGGCTAAATGTTCAGCGTGCTGGCCTTTGGTCACAGGGGCCCGGGTTCGATTCCCGCCAGGGTCAGGAATTTTAACCATCATTGGTTAATTTCGCTGGCACATGGGCTGGGTGTATGCGTCGTCGTCGTCATCATCATTTCATCCTCATCACGACGCGCAGGTCGTCTACAGGAGTCAAATCAAAAGACCTGCACCTGGCGAGCCGAACATGTCCTCGGATACTCTCGGCACTAAAAGCCATACGGCATTTCATTTCATCCTTCAGGACACGTCCAGTAGGTGGGGCCGTTAGAATAATACCTACGGTATCCCCTTCCTGTCGTAAGAGGCAACTAAACGGGGCCCCAGGGAGCGTCGGTTGGTGACCACGGGTCCCTGAGCTGAATCCTGGCATTGCTGACACTTGTACCAGGCTCCTCACTTTAATCTCTGTCCGACCTCCCTTGATCAACTCTTGGTCTTTTCCGACCCCGACGGTATTAGAGCACTCGAGGCCTAGGGAGTCGTTCATTTTCACGCCCTTCTTGACCCTTGTCCCCCTTTTGGCCGATACCTTCATTTTTCGAAGTGTCGGATCCCTTCCATGTTCTCTCTTTGATTAGTTTTAATTAGAGAATGGTTGCCTAGTTGTACTTCCTCTTAAAACAGTAATCACCACCACCACCACCTATGTCCAGTGATAACTTCTTTTAGGTGTTTGGTAGCGTGTAGATGGGTATCATTAACGGGAAGAAGACTGTTGCAAGTGTTAGAAATTTAAATATAAGCCTGCCATTTTACTTACTTCCAAAGCAAAGGCATATCAGTTTCTGTGGTGGTAAGATCATTCCATCCGGACAGTCGTATGCAGTCCGATTAAATGTAAACCAGATGGGGTATGCGACGAGGAATCTCTGGGAGGATAGAAGGTATAAATATGACATATGAAATCATCGTTTTATTCTCGTACAAGTTGTTCTCTCTTAAGTTGTCCATGGTTCGTAGTCTTCGATGGCGAAGAAAAGGAAGAGAGATAATACCGCCATTTTAATAAATTCTATTTGCCATTCTACACGGCTAACAACTGTTATAACTCTGGACTCTGGCATGGCAGCACTTCTCAGTGAATTGTACAAATATAAGGCAAAACAAATTCAAATAAGCCTAGTGAAAATTTGAGAAAATGGTGGTACAAAGAAGTGAGAAAAATATTTCTTTCACAAAATGTGGCAATATATGGATCATAAATGGGTTCAAAATTATCAAATATGTATTCAGGTGGATAGAGTTTACTTTTATAGTTCTAAAATATCGAAAATCACCAATGTCGAGCATCAAAGTGCTCATCGGGAGCGTCTCAAAGCTGAGGAATCGTGAGGTGAATTCTTCCCCATTGACGGAAAATGATTTGGAACTCATGATCTTGAATGTTTACGTGCCAGATGCGATCGTGCCGGATGCAACCCGGCCATTATCGTGCCAATAGCGACCGGGCGGATAAGCATCGTGCCGCATGCGACCCATCAATCACTTACAACTGATCTACATTAAGGGCTGTCACCAAGTGGCAGATTGCTTATAAGTAGCTAACTTGGTCTTTTCTAAAATAAAGGTCTGACACCGTTATTAGCAGGTTCGAGTGCCGTTGGTCGAAGGAAAAATATAATAATGTTGCTGGCTTTACGTCCCAGTAACTACTTTTATGATTTAAGGAGACGCCGAGATGCCGGAATTTAGTCCCGTAGGAGTTATTTTACGTGCCAGTAAATCCACCGACACAAAACTAACGTATTTGAGCACATTCAAATACCACCGGACTGAGCCAGGATCGAACCTGCCAAGTTGGAGTCGGAAGACCAGCATCTCAACCGTCTGAGCTATCTGAGCCACTTAGCCTGGATGAAAAAAAAATCACCATCAGAATGTTGGCCGGCAGGGTAGGAAATTTGGTGGTAGACATGACTTCTTGATCCATATTCGATGGTAGTTAGCAAGTGATCTTTATCACCTATGGTTCATAATCATAACCATCCATGATCGGTTCAGATTCCTCGAAGTAAAATATCCACGTTCTTGACCAAACTGTACATTTTCTTTTAAAAGGATTCGGCCCACACAAGGTCTTCAGCCTTCCAAGACGAAACGTGCTCTTCTAATGGCCTACACATACTGGAGTGCCACATTGTCAAAATGACGACTTCCTCATCCCTATTGCTTGCTCTTTTTAACTAGAATCACTGCCTCTCATATCAGATAGCTCCTTCACTCACCACTCGAGAATGAAGTCGGAGTAAAATTTAAAGCACTGCGCATGCAATCGAACATTTTAACGCGCGTTCACAAATATTATCAATTAACTTTGTCCTCGATGAATCATTCTTCAGTTTTAAGAGCTATGTAAGAACGATACAGAAGGACGCAACAAACTGTAATAAAATTTTCTTGAGAATATTAAAAGAAGGTTCTAAAGCGATACTTGTCTTTTTTTTTTTTGCTAGGGGCTTTACGTCGCACCGACACAGATAGGTCTTATGGCGACGATGGGATAGGAAAGGCCTAGGAGTTAGAAGGAAGCGGCCGTGGCCTTAATTAAGGTACAGCCCCAGCATTTGCCTGGTGTGAAAATTGGAAACCACGGAAAACCATTTTCAGGGCTGCCGATAGTGGGATTCGAACCTACTATCTCCCGGATGCAAGCTCACAGCCGCGCGCCTCTACTTGTCATTTATTAACCTGTGTAGTACTCATGATACCAATGTTATTACAACAGCAACAACCCCATACAGTTGTATAAAACCAAATGGTAACTGTGTTTTCAGTTTGAAACTACCACTCATAACTCACTAAAAGGATCAGCACAAAACAGAATAAATGCAGGGTACTACTTAAGTGCTATTACAAGTATAGCTGTTGTATAGAATAATACACTATATTGTGCATTCTAATTCGCGGTTATCAGTACAAGGCTTAAAGTAGGAAGACTAAGCTACAGTACTAGAATATTAGTCCATGAATTTTGAAATCAAATGAAAATAATTGTTCTGGAGTGTTTTCCTCCCTTAAAGGGTCCGAAAGCGTAAAATACTGGAGTGAAATGCGGCATCAGGTTCCTTTTCTCATCTAGCGTCAATCTAATTCCTGTCAACATATATGGTCACTCAAAAAAAAGGATGAGCGCATGGTATTCCGTAAGTTCCTAGCAAGCACACTTTTCTCAGAAACAATCGAACCAATAGTATACAGTGTTTGTTGTAGTTATCCACAGGGTTTGTATTTATACGGTGGTGGTTGGTAATTATTGTTTTAAGAGGAAGTACAACTAAGCAATCATCCAATCTAACACTAATAAGAAAGAAAACGTTGAAGGGATCCGACACTTCGAAAAATGAAGGTATCGGCCAAAGAAAGACAAGGGCCACGAAGGGCGTGAAAATGACCCACTAGGCCTCGAGTGCTTTAATACCATTGGGGTCGGAAAATAACAAGAGTTGACCAAGGGAGATCGGATAGGATAGATGAAAGTAAGGAGTCAGGCACAAGTAAGTGGAAGCAATGCCAGGGCTCAGCTAAGGGCCCCGTGGTCGCCAACCGACGCGCTCAAGTTGAGAGCCCCCTGGGGCCCCTTTTAATCGCCTCTTACGACAGGCAGGGGATACCATGGGTGTTATTCTACCGCCCCCACCCACAGGAGGTGTGTATCTACACAGGAGGTAATTTATATTTATTTAAAAATTGTCTGATAAAATGTTAAATATGAGGAACATGCAATACCATGCCCTTCCTGAAGCTAATATACTGTACATACTCAGAATATGGAAAACACAAAGGACAAGAGAGAAATTATTAATAATGTTATTTTAATTTATGTCCCACCAACTACTTTTAAGGTTTTCGGAGATGCCGAGGTGCCTGATATTTGTCCCGAAGGAGTTTTTTTACGTGCCAGTAAATCAACCGACACGAGGCTGACACATTTGAATACCTTCAAATACCACCGGATTGAGCCAGGATTGAACCTGGGGTCAGAAGGCCATCGCCTCAATCGCCTGAGCCTCACAGTCCGGCAGAGAAATAATTCAAAATATCTCCAAATGAAGACGTTCTTCTGAATATATCTGTGTGTCTTTAATTGATTGATTGATTGATTGATTGATTGATTGATTGATTGATTGATTGATTGATTGATTGATTGATTGATTGATTGATTGATTGATTGATTGATTGATTGATTGATTGATTGAGTGAGTGAGTGAGTGAGTGATTGATTGATGTTTCATAATGCAAGGAATTAAATGTATTTGTAAAACAATCCTAATACTACACTGTGCGGATCGAAAGTGCCATGTCCAAATGTTTTTTATTTTCGTAAAATTCAGTTCCGAAAATGTTTCATTTTACACTGTTCCTGAGTGCGTGTTTAACGTAGAACAACTTCAATTTTACTGTTTCGTGATTACTTGCCTGGTTTGGCTATAATCAATGTTTTTGTTTCGCTTGAAAAATGTTGTGCTGTGGACATAAAACGTTTTACAATCATACTCTGTTAAAGAGAACATATGTTTCCCTCCTTGCTTACGAGTTAAATAGTGATGACAGAAACATCGACATACAGTAATACTCTGTGTGGTCAAAGGTCATGGGAAGACACTGACGGTGTGCCCTCAAAACGGCAGCGATACGGCGAGGCATCCACTCTACAAGGTGTTGGAGTCGTTCTGGAGGGATCTGAACCCACGCATCTTGCACTGCTACCCACAATCGGTCTTGTGTAGTTGGTGCGTGGTTCATGGATTGTACACTAGCATTGAGAGCATTACATAAATCCTCGATTGGATTAAGATCTGGAGATCTGGAGGGCCAATCCACGGTCGTAACTTCGCTGGAGTGCTCCTCCAACCACCTACGTGCCACCACAGAGCGGTAACATGGCCCATTGTCCTGTTGAAACATGGTGTCTCCATCAGGGTACTGTACGGCCAGAAAGGGATGCAGATGGTCTGAAAGGATGTCCACATAACGTGCACCTGTCAGCGCTCCCTGCAGCTGAACAATGCGGCCTAATAGCGACCATGGGAATGCCGCCCTGATCATAACTGAGCCACCTCCTGTCTGGACACAACCTTCTTGCCACGCAGGATCCATAGCTTCATGGAGCATACACCACACTGTCACGCGCCCATCAGCTCGATATAACTGGAACCGGGATTAATCGGACCATACCACACGCCGCCACTGTTCCATGGTCCATTGCCGATGTTCGTGAGCCCATGCACATCGCTGAGCTCTGTGTCGAGGTATTTGCAAAGGGACACGAGTTGGTCGTCGGCTGGTGAAGCCTATGCGGTGCAGTTGACTCCTCACAGTCCTGGTAGAAATGGGTTCCTGACTTCCAACATTCAACTGGGCGATGCATGAATGCATCAATATATGATATTAAAGTGCACGCAAAAGTAAATATCAAATACATTTTAAATGAGCCATTACTCCGTTTCCTATAAAATATTACAAAGGTACCACAGATCGTATGTACCTTAAAATTTTACAACACACGTTAGCCTGAGACGAAATTACATAACCGTGCCGCGGAGTTCGGTTTTAATGCTTTTAAATGAGCTTACTAATATTCATGGATTCGCATTTGTTCGATATAAGTAAGGCTCCACTGGAGAGAGAGGATCCTTGCAAAGCAGTACAACTAGAAAAGAAAGTATTTAAAACTATATCTGGGAACGTGGTGTGAAATAACAGAAATCTACTTCCACGATGGCCAAGAGTTATAATTTAATCGGCCTTCCTTCTTCTCCGTTGTATCATCTGAGGTGGAATGAACGCCACTCCAAACAATAAAATCACGTCTTCAGTTCCTGGCAGATTAGGAAATCGAATCGAACCAAGGCAAATCAGTAGGAATGTACATTACAACTTATGTGAAAGTGGATTACTCAAGAAGGCAAGCTTATTATTATTATTATTATTATTATTATTATTATTATTATTATTATTATTATTACTATTATTATTTAAAATTTGCTTTAGTCGAGCCGACACAGGTAGCTCTTATGACGACGATGGGATAGGGAAGAGCTGGGAGTGTGAAAGAAGCGCCCGTGGCATTAATTAAGATACAGCCCCAGAATTTGACTGGTGTGAAAATGGGAAACCACAGAAAACCATCTTCAGGGCTGCCGACAGTGGGGTTGGAACCCACTATCTTCCGAATGCAAGGTCACAGCAGCACGCATCTAACCGCGCGGTCACCTTGTTCGGTATTTAATAATAATAATAATAATAATAATAATAATAATAATAATAATAATAACAATAATAACAATTTTATTCTTCTTACCTAAATCGGAAGGTTGTGAGTACGTGAGTGAGAACTGTCTCTCACATGCGGATTTGGCCTTGATTTACGGCCGGACACCCTACCTGACACCAACCATTTCGGAGGAATGTATTCACTATTGCATGCTTCTATGATGGTTAGTAATGTGGCATATTGTGTAAAAATGAAGAGTAGTGCGTTGGGACAAACATGAACACCTAGTCCCCCGAGTCAAAGGAATTAACTAGACTCGATTGAAACCCCTGACCCGACGGGAAATCGAACCTGGAACCCTCTGAACCGTTGGCCCCAGCGTAGACAATTAATCCAATGAGCCGGAGTCATAATAATAATAATAATAATAATAATAATAATAATAATAATAATAATAATAATAATAATAATAATGAATGGATAACAGCACTTTCATTCGGACTATACAGCTTTAAATTCTAATATCTTGCCACAGCAACGTAAAATCTTCCTACAATCGAAAAATGGAATGACAGTAAATTTTGGAAGATAAAACCCTTTAAATATTAAATCATAGAGACAGTAAGTCCCTATTGATTCCACAAGAAGAAGAACGTCGACCGCAGTGCGGGAATCTGGCGATTTTATTTAATATAACCACAATGCTAATTTCTGTCTCTCTCGCAATTGATCAATTTGAATTCTAATTGGGACTAATTCTTGCTGAAAACGAAGAGACCGAAAAGCGGATTAATTTCATCTACCGCTGATTGAGTCAAATTGAATTAGAAGTCGAGAATAAAAATATGAGTAATAAAGAATCCGATGAGTTAACGTTTTATGTCATTTATGAAGGAAATTGTCTAATTACGACAACACCGTGGAGATTACAAAACGCGTCGTTATGGAAGAAGCAGTTACAGCAATATCCAAATTTATGGTAAAGCACTGTATGGAAACAGTGTTGAGTCATTGGTCTGAAAATATTCTGGATCCTGAAAACATAACCCTCTGTGGGTGGAGGGGGGTAACATATCACCCATGGTATCCCCTGCCTATCGTAAGAGACGACTAAAAGGGGCCCCAGGGGCTCTGAATATCGGAGGGTCGGTTTGCGACCACGGGGCCCATAGCTGAGTCCTGGCATTGCTTCCACTTACTTCTGGCAGGCTCCTCATTTTCACCTATCCTATCCGACCTCCCTTGGTCAACTCTTATTCTTTTCCGACCTCGATGGTATTAGGGCATTCGAGGCCTTGGAATTCTTTCATTTTCACGCCCTTTGTGACCTTTGTCTATCTTTGGTTCATACCTTCATGTTTCGAAGTGTCGGATCCCTTGCTTACTTATTTGTACGCCCTCTTAAAAACAATAATCACCACCACCAGCATCACCACCTGAAAACATAGCATTCATATTATTTTTGTTTCTATTATTATTATTATTATTATTATTATTATTATTATTATTATTATTATTATTATTATTACCCTACTCTTTGACTGAATGTAAAGCTTTCAGGTCTTCGGTTCAGAGGGTCCCGGGTTTGATTACCAGCAGGGTCGGAGATTTTAACCACGTCTCCGACTCGGAGAATGGGGATTTGTGTTCTTCCTAATAGACACTGCTTCATATACACACACCACACTACCAACCTCTAAAGGAATACACAATATTAAATAGAACCTTCCACATAGGTTTGGCCTCAGTAAGAGCACCCGGCCGTAAAACAGGGACAATTCCAAATGTGTGACACAATTCGCACCCGTAACCCCAACAGGGTGTGGGAAAATCGACGTAGAATGATTATTATTATTATTATTATTATTATTATTATTATTATTATTATTATTATTATTATTATTATTATTATTATTATTATTATTATTATTATTATTATTATTATTATTATTATTATTATTATTGTATAAATTAACTCGTCCTGACTGACTGACTGACTGACTGATTCATCATCGCCTAGCCAAAACTACTGCACATAAAGAAATGAAATTTTGTGGATGTTACAAAATGTAGGTGCTTACTAAGGGAGGGTTTTGGATATTTCGTCGCTAACGGGGTGAAAAGGGGGTGAATTTTTAAAATGAGTGTATCTATATCTAGAAAAATGAACAGTTTATTGACAAAACAAATATTAACACCAAAATAACAAACCGATTAATAGACAATTCACCATGCATATACTCATCACTATAAAAAATTACTAAAGCTGAAATAAATAATACAAATCCTAAAAAGCCAAAATTAAAACCAAATAAAATAAAACATTAAATAAGCTTACATTTATAAAAAAAGGCATGAAAATTGGTATTTGGAACATCCTTTAAAAATAAAGAAACACGTATTTTTGTTTTCGGAACATCCTGTTAAGGGGGTCAAAAAGGGTGAAAAGTGGCTGCTTATATCTCAAAAACTGAAAATGTTACAGTCATGAAATTGGTATTTGGGATCTCTTTTAAAAGTAAAGAAACACTTTTTTTTTAATCTGCTCAAGGTGTGCTGAACAGGAGTGACAAATGGGGGTGAATTCTTAAAATCAGCATATCTCAAAAACGTAACATGTTGCAGACGTGAAAATCGGTATTTGGAATCTCCTGTAAAAGTAAATGAACACGCATAATTTGTTGTCTGAAAATCCACTTAAGGGGGAAGTGTTAATGGGTTCAATTTTTAAATGAGCATATATACAGTACAGTATATACATCAAAATCTTAACACGTTACAGACGTGAATATTGGTATTTTCAACCTCTTTTAAAAATAAAAGTAACACGTATTTTTCTTGTTTTCGGATAAAAACACTTCAGTGGGGCGACGGGGGTTAAAAAGGACTGATAAAGGGGTTGAATTCTTTCTATGTGGATACTTACATCTCAAAAACTGAAGATGTTACAGACATGAAAAGTGGTATTTGGAATCTCCTTTAAAAATAAACACGTATTGTTCTGTTTTCGGAAAATCCACTTAAGGGCGAGGGGTGGATGAAGAGAAGTGAATATACTGTAGTTGAATTATTTTTATGGGGATACCTATACATCAAATATTGAATATGTTAAAGACATGAAAGTGGTATTTGGAACCACCTTTAAAAATAAACATGTATTCTTTTGTTTTCGGAAAATCGACTTAAGGGTGTGCAGTGGGTGAAGAGAAGTTAACATATCTGAATTATTTTAATGGGGATACTTACACATCAAATACTGAAGATGTTAAAGACGTGAAAATTGGTTATTTGGGATCTCCGTTAAAAATAAGGAACGGTCAGAAAAGCGTTTAATACCTTTTTGAGGATACTTATATCTCAAAAACTGAAGATGTTGTAGTAACGATAAGTTTTATTTGGGATCTCCTTTAAAAATAAACACGTATTTTTTGAAAACCTACTTAAGGTTGGGGTTGTATAGGACTGACAAAGAGGGTGCATTTTTAAGATGAGTAGATCTCAAAAACGCAACATGTTACAGACGTGAAAATTTGTATTCTTAATCTATTTTAAAGAGAGGGTGAACTTTAATGAAACCGACAAACTGCAGGGACTTACTCCTGACAGGAAATCGAGGAAAGAATGTCCTATGAACATGTGTCCGGAAATGCATCGTTGCGACGGTACATTGCACTGACAAATGACATTTTCTCTGACTACTTGCAGTGTGTTTCTTCTGTTGCAGATAGTGTGATTGAAGCAGCGTACTGTCGAAAGCAGAATGGTCCGGTATTCATGTCGGGAACAAGCCGAGATGGTGTTTGTGTACAGCCAAGACAATGGAAACGGCCGAGAGGCAGCACGGCTATAATAAAACAAGTACCCTCACAGACACCAACCACATCACACAACGTTTCAAGCCCTGTTTTGGGCGTTTGTGTGATCATGGGTCCTTTCAGACAGCCGAACGTGCAGGGAAGCGGCGGACTGTGTGTACACCAGATCTGGAGGAACAGGTTCTACAGGACATTGAGACGAACCCTAGTACAACCTCCAAGCAAGTGGCCCGCCAACATGGTGTATGCCAGAATACGATTATGTGTATCCTGCATGACAACCGCCATTATCCCTATCACCTAAAACGAGTACAAGGATTATCAGCAGCGGATTTCCCTCTACAGGAAGGATTTTGTCGATGGTTTTTGCACCAGGCCTTCACAGTTATGGGATTTCTGTCGTCAGTCCTCTTTACCGATGAAGCAACCTTTACCAGAAATGGCATCGTCAATCTGCATAATCGTCATCTGTGAGCTACAGAAAATCCCCGGGGAATGGTTGAAGCGTCTCACCAGCATCGGTTCAGCATCAATGTTTGGGCAGAGATTCTTGGCGACCACATACATGGACCAGTTATTATTCCACAACGCCTCAACGGAGGAACGTACCTGGACTTCCCGCAGAATAGTCTGCCTGGATTACTAGAGAATGTGCCTTTGGCAATAAGACAGGATATTGGTTTCTGTACGATGGAGCAACACCCCACTTCCGCATTACAGTACACCAACACCTCAACAACATCTTCCCCAGGCGCTGGATAGGACGCGGAGGCCCTGTTGCATGACCTCCTAGATCACCGGACTTAAACCCCCTGGAGTTTTACCTCTGTAGACCTCTGAAAAGCGTTGTGTATGCTGAACCAGTTCCTGATGTGCAGACCGTTCAACAGCATGTTCACGACGCCTGTGACGCTATTAGGCGAGAGGCCGGAACGTGCGAAAAAGTGAGGCAATCCATTATACGACGTCTGAACGCGTGCATTGCAGCCCATGGAGGCCACTTTGAACATCTGCTGTGACGTGGATGCGATTCAGCTATGTACTGTGTTCGGGATTATTTGTTGTCGTTGCACGCACACCGTCCATTTTCGGACACATGTTCGTAGGACATATTTTCCTCCAGTTCCAGTCATGAATCAGAGTCTGGAGTTTGTCGGTTTTATTAAAGTTCACCCTGTATAAAGTAACACATACTTTTTTGTTTTCGGAAAAGTTACTTGTGTGTGTGGGGGGGGGGGTTAAAAGGTCTGAAAAAGGTGTTGAATTATTTGTATTAGAATACTGATATCTCAAAATATTAAGACATTACAGACGTGAAAATTGGTATTTGGAATCTCCTTAAAAAATGGTATGCGTATTTTTTGTTTTCCTAAAATCCACTTAAAGGGGGTGTAAAAAGGACTGAAAAGGGGTTGAATTAATTTATGAGGATGCTTATATCAAAAACTGATGTTATTACAGACATGAAAATTTGTATTTGGCATTTTCTTTAAAATAAAGAAACGCGCATTTTTTGTTTTTGGAAAATCCAATTTAGGGTGGGTAAAATGAATTGAAAAATGAGTTTAATTCTTTGTACTAGGATACTTATACCATAAAACTCAAGGATGTTACGAGCGTGAAAATTGGTATTTGGAATCTCCTTTAAAAATAAAGAAACACGCATTTTTGTTGGGTTGTGGGGGGAGGTAATAAACTTATGAAGGGTGTAAAAGAGTTGAATAATTTTTATGGGGATACAAATAAGAAGTGGACTTAACAATACACCCCTAAGGGGTTTTGACTGGGGGATGAGGAATGATAAAAATATACGTTTATACATTAAATTGTTTGAATTACGAAGTTAAAATGTCAAATGATATCCTACGTGTTAAGTAACAGAAGATTTGAAACAAATTTAACCCCTCAGAGAGTTAAATGGTGGTTAGGATCTCTAAACAAATATATGAATACCATCCTCCGAAACGATTTAACGTACTAAGACAAAATTCCAAATAGCGGTATATATTTAAAATCCTCTGTGTGAAATAGGAAATATTTTAAACGTTCCACTGCTAAAGTGACAAATGAGGTTAGCTCCGAAAACTAAATTATTCATCCCTCTAAAACCGTTTGGCGTACAAAGTTGTAATTTTACGAGAAGGGTCTTCTTTTATGTCCTATGTGTAAAATACCGTATACTTCAAAACATATCTCCCCTAAGAAGTTTAGATGGTGGTTGACCCTCAAAAATACAATATTCATTCTTCCGAAACCGTTCCAGGCACGAACATAACTTTTTTATGAAGGGTTCTCTTCTATATCCTACATGTTAATAAATATTTCAAAACATTCAACCCTCAAAAAAAGTATTACTATTCAACGTACAAAATCAAAATTTCACAGCTTGGTCGCTTTTACGTCCTAGCTGTTAAATCAGATATGGTTTAAAATATTCAAATGCTTCCGTACGAGATTCAAGTGAGTGGTAAATTATAAAATAAATAATCATTCCCCAAAAACCGTTTGACGTACGAACTGAGGACGTATTTTACAGGCTGAACAGATAGTGGACTCTCCAAAATGTCAAACTTTGAATAATAACTTTCATTTTAAAGCCGTAACGAAGAACGGGTATCTTGCTAGTTTATATATATATATATATATATATATATGAATAAGCCCATTAAGACAATGCAAATTACTTAGAGGCGTGCAATTGCCTTCCTGTCTTCCCATATTTCTTTCATTCTTTTACTGTGGGCTTCCTTTCTCTCTTCAGACCAGGTTATTCCAGTCTTCTTCTTTGGTCTTTCCTCTTGATCAACTTGCCATTTATGAATTTTGGATCTGAAGATTACCCTGTTTTGTACATCTGCTGGCGTAATTCCTACCTGTTTCAAATCGGTTTTACTTTCACCAATCCATTTCATTGTGTCTGTTTTAGCCTTACTCTTGTTTTCATAGAATCTTACTATTTGTTTGGTAAGTCTGTTTGGATGCATTCTTATAACATGACCATAGAATCTTAGCCTGCATTTTCTAATGTCACTGTGAATATTTGTGTATTGTTTGAGTTCCTGTCTGCCTCTAAGTTGGTATTGTCCGTTGGTGAGTTTCGGCCCTAGAATTTTTCATATGATTTTGCATTTTATTTCTCAATGTTTTCAGTATCTGTTTTCCTATTCAAAACTAGCATCTCTGATTCAATTAAAACGTTCTGGTTTAATGACTGTATTGTTGTGTCTCAATTTTCTATGCTTGGAGATACATTTTTGTTATAGATATTTTGGGTTATTCGATATACAGTTTCCATCTCTTGGCATCTATTTCATTGGCTTTTGTTTCGAGTCCATTTTCCTGAATTGTTTCACCAAGGTACTTAAATTATGAACTCGTTTAATTTTGCCTTATTTTGTTTCCACGAATTTTGGTGCATATTTTTTGCAGATCATGTATTCTGTCTTTTCAAAAGATATCTGAAGGCCGATATTTTCTGCAGTTTCATTCACGAGTGCAATCTGATTTTGGTCTGTTGAAATGTCTTGGGTTAGTACTGCTAGGTCATCCGCAAATGCTAAGCAAGCTATCGCTAGACTTCGTCTGCTAAAGTGACTGGTTGGTGAATTTTGAGGACCAATTTCTGTTTGCGCCATTCTTGTATCACTTTTTCAAGGAGGCAGGTGAACAGTAAGGGTGAGAATCCACCTCCTTGTCTTACTTCCCTTTTGATTTCAAAGGGATCTGAGATTTTCCCCATGAATTTAACCTTGGACTTCATGTATGTCAGTGTCTATTTTATTACTGAAAGTGTTTTCATGTCTAAACCTTGTTCTTTTGATATTTGAAAGAGTGATTTGCGATCCACTGAATCATAGGCTTTTTCTAAATCAACACATTTTCAGACTAAATTTTTGTTACAAATTTTCTGATGTCTTAGGTTCAAGATTTGCTCTGAACACGATCGGCCTGGCCTGAATCCTGCCTGATATTCTCCGACTAGCTGATGTACCCGTGCTTCGCTACGGAATTCTACATTGTATACATAATTCTAGGCTAGGTAGTGTACACGTTGTGAGCAAGATTGTATTAAATTGCATAGCTCTTAACGTTACCCTAGAAACGCGACGGGGAAGTCACCAAACGTCTTTTCTCATATGAAGACTGTGTTAGGGAATTTTCATTGTAATGATAGGCCCGCTTGCCTACCATCAGTCACCACAAGGTTGGGGAGTTTTCATTATAATGACAGACACTCACTCTCCACCAGCCATTTTACATCCTCAGAAAGACTGTCTTAGTGGTTTTTCCAATTGAAATGAACATAGGTCATTGCAATGACGTCTGTAGGAATGGCGGGATTAACGGCAATACATTCATATGTAATACTCCATCAAATGAAAGACCACACACTTTCTCACTTTTAACGAACAGTACTATGCTGGAATTCCAGAGCTGGAATGACCAAGTCGCAGACAGTTCTGATCCGTGAACACTCTTCGTCTTTTTTCTGCGGTGCGGGGGGGAGTGGGGAGAAGGCGAATAGTGGAGAGTCCCAGGGCAAAAACTAAGCATGTTTACTAATCTGTTTCCGAAGAGTACCCGATGAGTTGGAAAATCTCAATTCACTACAATAGCAACGGAAAAATCTATCTGATTTGTAGGCATTTTTTCTCCAAGCCAGAGAAGTAGCCCCCTCTTCACTGCTAATTTGGAATTAAATGAATGTAGAATTTAATAAAAGTGAAGAGGAAGAAGCTTTTCTTAAGAAACGGCTCTTTTCAGGGTTGACTTTTGAGTTATTTAGTGAATTGTGGTGCTATAATTTGAAATAGGCTTAAATAGTAATTCTAGACCAGGTCATACTACTACTACTACTACTACTAATACAGTACTAAGTGAGCCTCTGCCGTAAGTGTGCATACAGCTCATTCAAAACAGCGCGTCAGAGTAGGGATCGAATAACTGGAATACTATGATGAACCAGTGTGTTAAGTACCTGCAGTATTAGAAAATGTATGAACCAGAGGACAATGAAAATGAAAACCTACAACCTGTTTTCCAGTCATTGACCGGATCAGGGATGCAATAAATGAAGCATATATATAGGCTGTTAGTACGATGGGGTCGCCACTCCCAGTGATACATTAATGACTGATATATGCTATGAAAAGAGAATGGAGAGTGTTGCTAGAATGAAAGACGACAGGGAAAACCGGAGTACCTGGAGAAAAACCTGTCCCGCCTCCGCTTTGTCCAGCACAAATCTCACATGGAGTGACCGGGATTTGAACCATGGTTACCAGCGGTGAGAGGCCGACGTGCTGCAGTCTGAGCCACGGAGACTACATGAACCAGAGGAATGGCATGCTAAAGAAGAAAGTTTTCCAACTTCCCAGCTATTTCCCGCCAATGTTCAGTCGGGCTGTTATACTCGGTACGCAGTAGTAATCCCATCTGTCGGAGTTGAGCGGGACTATAAGAAACGAAGAACATCACAAAAATAATGGTCAATGTAAAGTTATTGTTGATCAGTAACAAACAATGGTCAATGTAAAGTTATTGTTGATCAGTGTTATGTGCTTTCGATATTGTAGGCCTTCTGAAATACCACTCTTATCATAGTCGGTACAGTAAAACTGAATGAAACATAAATGATCGGAAATTGTATTTTGTTATGTAGTACGTTTCGATAGCACCAATAACATAGGTACCGGTATTTAAAAATTAAATTTTAGGCGCCTTCCCCTAAACTACCATTTAACCTCGGACGAATAAAATTATTTACAGCCTAGACTGTAGTTTCTTATTCCCCGACTCCATATAGCGGTTTTCATTAAATTCTGTTAACCCATTTTCTCGTGGCTAGGTGTTGATACGGACTTAGCAACAAAACTACAAATTCATTAATATCTGTGTTATCAGAGCCGGTACGGTAAAAATGTATAAGACATAATTGATTGGAAATTTAATTCTATATAACTTTAGTTATATAGTATTTATCGATAGGACCGCTAATAATATAAATATTCGAGAATTAAATTTAAGGCCTTCCCCTAAACTACCATTTCACTCGGCGTGAATAAAATTATTTATAGCCTAGATTGTAGCGGCTCAACCCCCTGCTTTACATACCAATTTTCATTAAATTCTCTTCAGCCGTTTTCTCGTGGTGCGTGTACATACAGACAGACAGACAGACAGACAGACAGACAGACAGACAGACAGACAGACAGACAGACAGACAGACAGACAGACAGAAATTACGGAAAAGTAAAAAGTACATTTTCTTGTTACTATGGACATGACCGATGCCGAAATACCATTCTTTTCAAATTCTGAGCAATGTACAGACAAAACCCTTATTTTATATATATAGATTTGTGGTTCCAGTTGTTGCTGTACTATATCAAGAAGACAATGGGATATAATTTTGTATGCAACCAATACTAGTAAGATTCCTCTGTAGTTCTTTACATCTGTTCTGTCTTCCTTCTTGTGTAGCGGGTGAATTAATGCATTTTTTCAGTCTTCTGGGATTTGTTCTATTTTTCAAATGTCTTGCATGATTTTTGTGATTTATTTTGTGGTATTTGGGCCTGTTGATTTGAGGACTTCCGCTATGATTCCATTCTCACTCGATGCTTTGTTGCTTTGATCTGTCTTCTTCATTTGGTGGCACCGGGCGAGTTGGCCGTGCGCGTAGAGGCTCGCGGCTGTGAGCTTGCATCCGGGAGATCGTGGGTTCGAGCCCCACTGTCGGCAGCCCTGAAGATGGTTTTCCGTGGTTTCCCATTTTCACACCAGGCAAATGCTGGGGCTGTACCTTAACTAAGGCCACGGCCGCTTCCTTCCAACTCCTAGGCCTTTCCTCTCCCATCGTCGCCATAAGACCTATCTGTGTCGGTGCGACGTAAAACAACTAGCAGAAAAAAAATTCATCTGGTGGCAATGAATTTGGATTAGAATTTTCAGGTTCTTGTGGAGAAAATCTTTTAGTTGGTTCTGGACAGTTCAATAATTCTTTAAAATATCTGGTGAGTTCCTCACAGTTTTCTTGGTTTTTTAGTGCCAACTATCCATTTCCTTTCTTGAAGCAGAGACTTTGTTGTTGATGTCCTGCAAGTTCTTGTAGATTCGTGTGTTTTTCTCTCAAAGTCTTTCTCGATTTCAAGTAGTTGATCCTTTTCGAATTTCCTTTTGGTCTGTCTGATAAATTGAGCTGTCTCTTTCCTCACTGCCAGGAATATTTTGTAGTTATTCTCCATCTTTTTGCTGTTCCAGTTGTTTTATGCCTTCTGTCGAGATTGGAATGTTTGTTTACACTCCTAATTCTATCAGGGGTGTCTCTTTTTTCTGCATAGGAATTAGTGTTTTGCTGTTGTAATCAGTTTGATTTTGAGTTGTTGCCAAATTTTTGCCTCCTTTCTCTCTAATTCTTCTGTGAGAGATAGTTGGATCCTAGTGGGGTCAAATTTTAGGACTAATGGTTTCTTCTTTGTGAATCTCTGAGGTTTCAACTGTAGTTTGATTCTTGTCAGGTAATGATCTGAGTCTATGTTTGCACCCCTTTTGACTTGAACATTCATATTTTCTCTGTGGTTTGGATAAGAGTTTGCTAAACGTCAATTTGGAATTCGCCGATGAGTGTGTTCGGTGATCTCCATGTCATTTGTTTGGATGGTTTCTTTTTTGAAGTGTGTTGACATGATTTGAAGATTGAATATGCTGCAGAGTTCGACTAACCTTTGTCCATTTTGGTTGGTCTATTTATGTACTGGAATTTTTTCTATAGTTTTTCTGTTTTTTTTCTTTCTTTGCCTAATTATGCATTGAAGTCACTTAGTAATATTTTGACCATAAACTTAGGGAATAATACACTAGAGGTAGCACTGGCGCTGCAGTCGAGTGCGAATTTGCGCGGGCGTGCTTTTGGCAAAAGCTGGATTGTTTGGCACTGTCACTACTGGAGCTTCCCGATAAACTGAGGTATACTTCTCTGAAGGAAACTTCCAGTCTCCTGTGCAGCTTACGGCTGCATAGATAGGTTCATAAAGGGCAATGACATATCATTTCACAGGTATGTTTCCTTGAAATTCATTTCCGTGCGTTACAATAATAATATGCATGACACTTATTGTAATGTGAATTGGCCTACTGGGGATGACTTCGCGACTGACTCCCATGTCGGCGTGAATGAGATTCTTTGGATCTTACCTTGAAGACTGAAATTAATGTTTTAGGAAATATAAGAGATGACATTTTCCTTTCACTGAATGGCCATGCCTTTGAAAGCGAATATACAGAAAAATTATGTGCATTATACCAAGCGAGTGACTGCAGGCTTAGGTCATGTTGCTGAAAGCTTGCATTCAGAAGATAGTGGGTTTGAACAGTAGGACCTATCTGTGTCGGTGCGACGTAAAGTAAATTGGTTAAAAAAAAAAGAAAATAAGAAATGATATGCATGATAGACTGGAATTGTGCTTCGCTTTTCAATTTCTGTGTGTATTTATTGTTGTATATAAGATCAGGTATACTGGAACACAACATACATAAATGTATTGCTTCAATATGACTTTATAGAATATATACATGAATTTAACTTAAACTTTTCTTGAAGCTGAGTAAATTCGCAAGTAATTAATCTTGATAGTAGACAGAGTCTGTAGAAATGTACACTTTATACACATTAACTTTATGTACACTCGAAGCTATCTTGATGAGATAGTCTGTAAAAAGGATAGAGTTGATGATAGTGGAAAACTATCGGTTTTATAAGCGTAATTTGCCATGAAAGTTCCTACTAACATAATATTGTTATTTCCATTGGCTTGTCATGAAATGACATGAATATTCACAATTAGAGAATCTAATGTAGGTGTCGGAGCCTGAGTGAGGACTGAGGATGTGTAGAATACAGGCATCGGGGCTCGACGTGACTGCAGGAATGGGCACTGAGGCAGTGACCCGAGGTGAAACCTCATACAACCAGAATTCAGTCCACCTGGCAGAGACACATGTTTAAGAGGGATAACCTCCGTGTTCGACGTTCAGTGTAATCTGGTGCTGGACACTGGGGAGTCCTGCTAAGTGGCTGCAAAGTGCTCCTTTTATAGTGCAGACTGACGTCACAAGCAAGCGCACTGGAGTCGTCTCGTAGAGTCTCGAATAATCCAAGATGCGGCGTGCACGGTGCTGGCTGGCGCAGAGCTAGGAGCGCGAAGGACACACAACATTTATAGTATTAAAAGTGATTGAATATATTTTTGTACGTACAGTTTATTGCTTTCCTTTCGTATAACACATGTAGCATTCATACTTTACCAGATTTTACAATTTAGAAACTAGATGTGAAACACCATGCGAACATCTGAGTCCTTTACTCTCGTCGGTATTAATATACCTTTAAATGTCATATAGGACTATATACAAGCGGAATAAATGATTGACCGAGCGAGTTGGTCGTGCGATTAGAGCCCCGCAGCTGTAAGCTTGCTTTCGGGAAATAATAGGCTCAAACCCCACTGTCAGCAGCCCGTAAGATATTTTTCCTTTGTTTCCCATTTTAACACAAGGCAAATGCTAGGGCTGTAGCTTTAATTAAGCCCACGGGCGTTTCCTTCTCACTCTTAGTCCTTTCCTATCCCATTGTGCGATATGCGATGTAAAGTAAATTGTAAAAAAATATTTGTAAGTACTTTTTTCAGTTCTCTTCAATCATATAATTTACCATTCTCCCTTTCCATTAACGGAATCATTTTACATTTTAAAATCTTAAAGCAAATCATACATTTCAGGAAAAGCTAAATAAAAACTCTATATTAGGCTGAAACCACAACCGAATGTCATAGTAAGGCAATTTCTACGTCGAAAATACGGATGATTACAGCTATTAGAAAAAATCGTAAAGAAAAAGGAAGACGAGCTGAACTTTTAGGGTCAAATCCACATTCAAAAGGACAAGATTTTTCTCGATCATTAATGGATTTCCACTTGTAATAACGTTTAGAAAACATCGGTAATAATAATAATAATAATAATAATAATAATAATAATAATAATAATAATAATAATAATAATAATAATAATAATAATCCCGCTAACTACTTATACGGTTTTCAAAGACGTTGAGGTGTCGTATTTTTTTCCCAGGAGAGTTCTTTCAAGTGACGGTAAATCTATCTACAAGAGGCTGATATATTTGAACACCTTCGAGTACCAGCGGAATGAGCCAGGCTCGAGCCCGCCAACTTGGGCTCAGAAAGCCGGCGTATAAATCGGTGCTGACAATATTTTGTCTACTTTAGCCCAAAATCTCGCCAACGCTTTTTAGGTCTTAAAAACTCGCTCATTCACTTCGTACGAGAGAGGATATTTTCGGTCGTTGGGCAGAATTATGCCCAAGTCCTTGTCATACAAAAGATAGCGAAATACGCGCGCCCTCCTTCTAAATGTATGTTGTTAGAAGACTTAACATGAAAAGTAAATTGATTTTGTGTTACGTAACTGCACCTGAACCTCGTTCTCTTTTAACACGCATATTTCCTGTATGTATGTTTTTGGGCTTTTTGTTTTATTGGAGAGAAGCGTCGCAAGTATACTGTAGATCACATGAAACAATTTTAAACCATATCTATAACCGCACTGTTTTAAAAGTCCCCTATTTACATTGATGAGTACAGCGAAGTGAGCTCTTTGCCAAACAGCTGCGAGTTCAACATGCTCCGGTCACTATAGTGATTCTCTCGCAGACGGCGGTGCCACTGCTACCCCTAGTGTATTATTTACTAACTCTATGATTTTTATGTGGTTTGGTGGAATTTTAAATATTACTTTTCTGGAGTTTCCCAGGATTTGTCTACTTTTTCGCGGTCTGTTTTATTGTCCTCATTGATTGGCATGTGTGCATTAATTAGTGTGTATGTTTTTACGGTGATTGTCATTAGTCTATCGTTTACAGGTTTCACATTTGTTATTGAGTTGAGTATGCTTTTTTTTTTATTGCAAAAACGACTCCTAAAGTTGCGTGTTTTTTTAGAATTCGTTCGTCTGTTTTACTTTTAAAGAGTCTGTTGTTCCCGAAATCCATTGTGTTTTCGTCAGTCAGTCTTGTTTCTTGTAGTGCCAGTGTCCGTATTTCTTGTTCCGTTAAAGATTGCTCTAGTCCATACAATTTTCCTGCTCGTATGAGTTCCGAAAAAGGTTTTTGCTGTTTGGGCGAAGTTGGCCAGAGGTATCCGATTCCCTCTGTTGGCCCGTCAGTCCAGACTTCTCAGAATCCGACAGTCTGGTTGTACTGTTCTTGACAGCAGTGGATTGGTTACCACCTACGATAAAAGTTTGATTTCTAACAAGCCTCATGGTACTTGATTATCACTAGTTTGGACCTAGGTCCAGTTCTTAGTACTGGAGTGGTGAGTTCCAACACATGGATTTTCAGCCGCACCTCTGGTGATCGGACGCTGACCACTTTGCCGCTTGCTGCAAGTCAGACGCGAAGTGGATTTGAGTTGGTTCTTCTGTCCTCTCAGCCATTGGGATATGTCGTCTTCTACTTTCTAGGCCGTTAACCATCTTCTTTTTACCTTAGTTGATCCGCGGGTGCTAATTTGGCTATGCCTTATTCACACCTGTCCTGCACATCTACGGAAACTTCCCGATCAGCCATTGGGACGTGCTGTGTCGGGGTTGAGGGCCCCCATCCCAGTGACTCATGCAGGGTTATGCTTTAATCTTACTCAATTCAGAGCCAAACCCCCACGCAAGCTGACCAGGCACGATTATTATTATTATTATTATTATTATTATTATTATTATTATTATTATTTTTATTATTATTAGACCGCCTGGTGGCCATGATCGTTAAGGCGCTGAAGTCTAAATGGTCGGACACCGAGGTTAGCCGGTTCAAGTCCCGTTGGTCGAAAAAAATTTCACCATCAGAATGTTGGCCGGCAGGGCAGGGGAGGTGGTGGTATATAATTTCTAATCACTAGATTGCGTTCCAAAAGCCTGGATTAAATTCCAAACCTCTCCGCAGTGCTCATATGGAGTGAGGGCATATGACGCTGTTGATGGTGATTCGTCCGTCGGATGGGGAGACCCCTTGGTGCTATTCGACACGAGTAGGCTATGTGCCGGGACCGGGTTTCACCCTCTCCCTACTATCATAATATATCACGTCATTCATTTCATCTCATTAACTCCTCTGATGAGGTTGACGTCAGGAAGGGCATCCGGTCATAAAAACCCGCCACGACAGATTCATCTCACCTCATACCCGACCCCGTGGGGAAACGAAACAAGGGTTGGACAAACGACTATTATTATTATTATTATTATTATTATTATTATTATTATTATTATTATTATTATTATTATTATTATTATTATTATTATTATTATTATTATTATTACTATGTTTTGGTAGTTGTTAGAGGTATAAGAAGGTGCGGACGTGAATGGGTGGACAGAGAAAAGATGAGAGCATAATTTAAAATCTTAAATTCTGAAATGTTATTTCATTCCGTTTTCTTTTTCGACTTCAAACTTTGATAAATAATCTGAATGAACAACAAATGACAGTTAAGTGGAATAACGATGAGCTGGCCAGCTCTTATAACAATAATGATTTAAAGTCATAAAACAATCAGGTACCATAGAGAAAATAGCTGACATAATAAGTTCAAAGAGATGAGCTTTGTAGCTCTAAAGTTACAATATTTGAAAGGGCACATATGCTCCACTCAATTACTCTTTAGGAGACTGAGCTCCAAATTTTACTACCGTCCAGCCTCTCAAAGGCACAAGTTTCTTATACAAATTTTACACTAGATAAACCTTGAAAACAGAGTCACTGTCATTTCAGCTCGACGGTCTATTACACATTCATCTATGAATAATTCAAAATGGCCTTAGTGTACAAAGAAAGGTTTAAGAAATCGGCCATGAACAAAATGCTAGGAGGCGAAACAGTTGCACTCCTTTTGACATACCCTTTGAAAAACACCTAAAATCCCATATGGGCTTATGGTCCGAAGTTACGGAGACTAAGCCTATACTACAGAGGGTGAAGAGATGGAAATCATTTTTTTCCAAAATAGAGTATTAATTTAGAGTTTTAGATAATCATAGTCACCTTCATACCAAGCTGAATGAGAATTAATAGAGGGTGAAAACTCTTTATTCCCTAAGTTACATCTTTCCCAGCAGGGATGTAAATAGAGTCCTTAGACTTGCCTGAAAATTTACATTTAAACGCTGATATTAAACTTTAGACATGTACATTAAGAAAGAATTTTGAAACTTCCCCCCTCGAGTTAACTTCCTGGAGCTATCACATATTTAAAAGATGTCTGCCATTACCTTGAGCTGGTGAGCCTTCCGACGACGGGCAAGACTTCCCCTGCCTCCGCTTACACCGTATGCACTCTACACTGAAGCGATGACTAAGATAACATGGCCCAAAAGCTCCCAGCTTTTATAGGAGAGGGGTAAGTTCCAGAACGCTCTAGGCAGAATGCCTGTACACACAACCCAATTTGAATGGGCTACAAAAATACATACAAAAATTTAGAAGTGCTAGTAACTTTAGCACACAATAAATAATCCACAAACACTACAGGTTCACAAACTCAGACAATATTAAATTTCCTGAAAAAAAAACGTAATTGTCCGTCCTCCCGCCAGAGGGGGCACATAAGTCGATAGTGGATATATCTGAAGATTAAAGGTCCAAACTTCTTCTAATACACAGTTTCAGGTTGATGACACGGATGGCCTACATTTGACGGTTTTCGGAGACAACGAGGTGCCAGAATAAGTCCCGCAGAAGTTCCTTCATGTGTCAATAAATCTACCATCACGAGGCGGATGTTTTTGAGCAGCTTTAAATACCACCGGACTGAGCCAAGATCGAACCTGCCAAGTTGGGGTCAGAAGGCCAGCGCCTCAACCGTCTGAGCCACTCAGCCCGGCAGACACTCTGTGTGTAAATGATAACACAGCCTACTCAAGCCAAAGATTCCAAAGATTCTTCCTCATGTTCCGTCGTTCATCCAAGTTGCATTAGAATATGCATCTCAGGATATTCTGGCTGACAATGCGGACAAATTTTCGTAAGTGGATAGGATAATTTAAAATGTTAATATTATCAAATTACACTGACATGCCAATATTTCCCCCGATTCTAAGATCCACCGTGCACCCGAAATTGGTGATGTGAGGGCTACTAACGCAGCCAACTGGATGGTGAATTGTATACCACACTTTCACTCGTTTTCAATGTAATAGACGTTTTAAAGTATTATACCGTTGCTATGCTGAAAATTCCCGAACTCTAGTCAGGTGAGTGAGCCACAGAGTGTAATACAGAAAGTTTTATCATGTATACTACTGGAGAGCTGACATCCACTGACTCGTAAGCATCGGAAACCGAGCTTAAGTACAAATATATTTCGTATTACAATGTTATTAATAATAATAATAATAATAATAATAATAATAATGTCCGCCTCTGTGGTGTAGTGGTTAGCGTGATTAGCTGCCACCCCCGGAGGTCCGAGTTCGATTCCCGGCTCTGCCACGAAATTTGAAAAGTGGTACGAGGGCTGGAACGGGGTCCACTCAGCCTCGGGAGGTCAACTGAGTAGCGGTGGGTTCGATTCCCACCTCAGCCATCCTGGAAGTGGTTTTCCGTGGTTTCCCACTTCTCCTCCAGGCAAATGCCGGGATGGTACCTAACTTAAGGCCACGGCCGTTTCCTTCCCTCTTCCTTGCCTGTCCCATCCAATCTTCCCATCCCTCCACAAGGCCCCTGTTCAGCATAGCAGGTGAGGACGCCTGGGCGAGGTACTGGTCATTCTCCCCAGTTGTATCCCCGACCCAAAAGTCTGAATCTCCAGGACACTGCCCTTGAGGTGGTAGATGTGGGATCCCTCGCTGAGTCCGAGGGAAAAACCGACCCTGGAAAGTAAACAGATTACGATAATAATAATAATAATAATAATAATAATAATAATAATAATAATAATAATAATAATAATAATAATAATAAGAGACAGCCAACATGGCAGGTTAAGAATTTCAGCAGAGAAAACAAAATTCATGAAGAATATAAAAAAGCTCCAAAATTTGTTCAGTCGAAAGGATAAAGCAATTAAAATATTTGGTGGGGGGAAACAATCCAAAAAGATGGTTTGAAAAATCTACTATAGAGGCAAGGATACACAAAATGGAAAGAGCATATGGCATGACAAAAATACATACAACAAAAAATTTTTACCTAAAATTCTTAAAATAAATCACTACAACACAGTTGTGAAACCAGAATGCTTATATGCCAGTGAATGCTTGATACACAATTATAAACTTGAAAGATTGGAAGTACTAAAAAGAAGAATTATAAGAAAAAATATTAGGCGCTCTAAAAACTATAAAATTTTAGAAATTAAGAACTAATAACGAAATTTATCAGAACATAGAAAACATATCTATAACAGGACGGAAGAGGAGACTGTATATTTACAGAACAGACTAACCAAAAAGATCTTCATGTATCTTTGGAAGAAAAAGTCAACAACCACTTGGATTCAAGAGATCAAAAAAGACATGGAATGAAACAACATCAGAGGAGAAGAAGTAATGGAAAGATAAATTTTCAGGAATAAAGTTTTAAAGGTGGAAGGATTCCAAGGGAAGGAGGCAAAGAAAACAGGCACAAAGTGTTCTGAAGAAAGAAAAAAGAAACATAGTGAATCAATGAAGGAACATTGGAAGAATAGGAAAGAAAAACAACAAAGGATGAAGAACTGAAATTGGAACGTGGTCCTTAGTAGACCCTAACGCAATAATAATAATAATAATAATAATAATAATAATAATAATAATAATAATAATAATAATAATAATAATAATAATTTCGTGTGGCATTACTAGCCTGGTGCAGCCCTTGTACGGCAGACCCTCCGACGAGGGAGGGTCACATCTGCCGTGTACGGTACAGTACGAATTATTAATAGGAACGTTACTGTCTTTATGTCCCACTAACTACTGTATTTTTTGAAGGATATCGGAGACGCCGAGGTGCCAGAATTTTGTCCCATAGTAGTTCTTTTACGTGGCTGTAAATGTACACTGACTTACACTACCGCTCATTAATTTCAATACACCCAATAATTGACATCTCGTTCTCTGTAGATAAGGTCTAATACCGTGGGTACGGTTGAGGAAGCAAAGGAATAGTACAACAGTTGTACACATGACATGATTTTTGTTTGTGGTCATCGAGATATAATAGTACCCAACAGCCAATGTTGTGTACATAAACGTTGTGTACCTATCGGATATGTTTGTTTACCTGTTTGCCGACGGACGCCGTATTTGGTGCATCTATGTTGTTCCCTGTAGTGATGTGATATCTGCAGCGAACGGCAAACATTGCTACGATACATAACATGTGGTTCCTGCATGTCAGTTCCTTCGTGACAGTTGAAGTGTGCACATCGCTAGTATGGCTCCACGAGTGGATATAACTATAGAAAAACGTGCTGCAATTGTAGCAATTAGCCAAGCAGGTTTATCTATTCGCCAAATTGCGAAACAGCGTAGTGCGTCTATAGGAGAGTGTAATATACCCTACACACCCTTCACCGCCAGAAGACAACAGGTAGCAATAAGGACATACTACGACCAGGACGACCTCGTAAAACAACTGAAAGTGATGATAAATATATCAGAATTGCCAGTAAGAGAAATAGATTTCAAACAGCGCCCTAAATTCGTGCAGAATTGGTAGAAATGAATATGACAAAAATATATGTTGCAACAGTAAAAAGGAGACTGATTGAATCCGGCTTGAAAGGATGTGTCATAGCAAGAAGACCCCTTCTAAGGCCCATAAATAAACAGAAGAGACTTGAATGGGCTAGAAAACATCGTAATTGGACATCGGAAAAGTGGACGAAGGTGTTATTCATTAATTAATCGAAGTTCGAGATTTTTGGAACCAGAAGGAGAATATTTGTTCGCCGATTTGTAGGGGAAAGGGTATCCCAGCAGTGTGTTCTACCTACAGTTAAACACGGCGGAGGTTCTCTTATGGTCTGGGGATGTTTTGCCGGAGGTAGAGTTGGCGACATTATGAAAATAGAAGGATGTATGGATCAGAAGCAGTACCACCGCATACTTCAGTATCATGCAGTACCAAGTGGATTGCGCTTAATAGGGAAAGGGTTCACCTGACAACAGGATAATGACCCAAAACATCGGTCAGAATACTGTACGAACTACATTGCATCAAAGGAAAATCAGAAAGTACTGAGAGATATGGTATAGCCGTCCCAAAGGCCCGATTGCAATCCATTGAAAGGGTCTGGAATGAAGTGGAGAGACTTATCAAGAAAGCTAATATATCCAGCAAGGAACATCTCTGGAATATTGTTAAGGATGTGTGGAATCATATAGATTCACGATACCTACAAAAACTGATTGACCGCACGCCTCGAGTTTGTGAGGCAGTCATTAAATCCAAAGGAGGATACTTTGATGAAAGTAAAATATAATGTTTGTGATTGTATTATATATGTGTAAGTTAATATAATTATCTTTTGTGAGAAATAACGTTTGATTTGTGTTTTAAATCTGAAATACCAGGGTGTATTGAAATTAATGAGCGGTAGTGTATTTGAGCACCTTCATATACCACCGAACTGAGCCAGGATCGAAACTGTTAAATCAGCGCCTCAACCTTATGAGCCAATCAGTCTGGCACTCCGTGTTATTGTAGTGGATAATAGTGTTGTGTGTGACTTTCAGGGATGTTGGGGACAATACATACACGCCGTTCCCGAGCCAGAGGAATTAGTAATTCAAGATTAAAATCCCCGACCCGGCCAGAAATCGAATCCAGGGCGCATTCTGCCAAGGAGACGTACATTGTAGTGTTGAAAAATATACAGTATATATCTGTATCCAGTGATTCTTCTTCCTCACCCAAACTTCTTCATAAACTGAATCTCACACTTATTCATATCCCCAGACCTTCCTTTTCAAAGGTATTGTTTTTACCACTGATCCACTCTGAAAAAAATGTATTTCCATCTGTTTTTCTGGTCCTAACCATGTTAAATCTTGGCACACCTTACAAACTAGCATTTTGTTGTTGTTTGAGTCATTGGTCCACAGAATGGTTTGATGTAGCTCTCCGTGCTACCCTATACTGTGCTTAACTTTTCATTTCTACGTAACGGTTGCATCATACATCTGCACTAATTTCATTGTCATATTTATACCTTGGTCTACCCCTACCGTTCTTACCGCCTACACTTCCCTGAAAAACCAACTGAACAAGTTCTGGGTGTCTTAAGATGTGTTCTCCCATTCCATCCCTTCTTCTGATCAAGTTTAGCCAAATCGATCTCCTCTCATCAGTTCGATTCAGTATCTCTTCATTTGTAATTCGATCTACCCATCTCACCTTCAGCATTCTTCTGTAACACCACATTTCGAAAGCTTATATTATCTTTCTTTCTGAGCTAGTTATCGTCCATGTTTCACTTCCATACAATGCCACGCTGAAGACGATAGTCTTCAAAAACATATTTCTAATTCCTATTTCTTTTCTTAAGAAAGGCCTTCCTTGCTTGTGCTGGTCTGCATTTTATGTCCTCCTTACTTTTGCCATCGTTAGTTATTTTACTACCCAAGTAACAATATGTATCTAGTTCTTTTAAGACTCATTTCCAAATCTAACATTCCCTGCATTATCCGACATCGTTCGACAGCACTCCATTAATTTTGTCTTGGACTTATTTACTTTTATCTTGTACTCCTTACCCAAGATTCAACCCATACCATTCAGCAATTTCTACAGATCTTCTGCAGTCTTAGATAAAATAACAATATCATCTGCAAATCTCAGGGTTTTGATTTCATCTCCTTGAACTTTGAATCCCTTCCCAAATTCGTCTTTGATTTCCTTTACTGCCTGTTCTGTACTGTACCTTACTGGGTCAATTATAAATAAAAATGTGGGTCACAGAGTGAGAAGGCACATCCTACCAAATTATTCCTGTCCTCTGCTTACCTGGCTAGTCAGCGGTATGCCCGCCTACGTTCGTTGACTTGATCAATTAAACAAAAATAAATATTAAAGATGTAATAGCACAGGAATCGCGATTGTGTGATGAACGAGGATAAGATTTTCACAAACTAAACTTTAGTGATCGAAAACATAAGAATTGGATAAAATAACATTAATAATCTCATGAATTTATACACATAAAATACAAGTTCACATAAGTGGCCAAGAAGTGGCAACATGATCACATAATCGCTTCGGAAACAGTGCAAATATTATATAAACACTACATGTTATTTATGGATAAGTCGAGTAGATTTACTTCTGAAATCGTCGTAACAAAACGTCCTGATTCACGAGATTAGGAACAGATATTCTTCGCACATAAAGAAATAAAATTTAACATTATTCCCTTAAATTGGGATACAAATACACGCGAATACATATACAGGACTATCTATTACGCACCCCCCCAAAAAAGCACTAAAGTTAAGATGACCCAGCGCTCATTTTCAGGACGAGAATTGAACTGGCGACCTCTGGCAAGCATGCGTGCTACTCTTCTAACAAAACACTACATATTATTTCTGGATAAGTTCGAACAGATTTGCTTCTGAAATCGTCGTAACAAGGCGTCCTGATTCACGAGATTAGGAACAGATATTCTTCGCTCATAAAGAAATAAAATTTAACATTATTCCCTTAAATTGGGATAAAAATACACACGAATACAAATACAGGACTATCTATTACCCCCCAAAAGCACTGAAGTTAAGATGACCCCGCGCTCATTTTCACGGACGAGAATTGAACTCGCGACCTCTGGCAAGCATGCGTGCTACCCTTCTAACAAAACACAATCAAATGATAAACACTTAAAGAACCAAGACACAACAAAAATAACACGGCGCAAATCGCAAATGCCACTGCGCCTGAAACAAAATTTACAAGGAAAAACAATCATCTTGTGGGCCTGGTACGCAGGTCTTCCTCGGTCATCTTATGTGGGTGAGAGAATTGACCATCCTTGGAGAGAGAGAGGGGTGGTAAGGTCGCCTGTCCCTAGGTACAAACAAACTATTACGTCTGGCGTCTCCGCTACACGGTCAAGTCTTTCACACATCTGTAATATGTCACGTGGCTCGCGGGCCTCTCGCCGCATTCCACTGAGCTGTCAGCCGGGTAAACATTCATCCCTTCAAAGTACTAGCATAGGCCCTCTCGGCCTTCTGATAATATAACAAATCATTACTACTTATATGAGAGTCACTTTCCTCAGACTCACAATTAGGCTTACATGCCGGACCTCATTTCAGGTCATTCAAATAAAACGGAATATCTTCAGTGCATTACATCGCTTATACAACAGTCCCCATTTCAAGCCACGTGCGCAGTCATGAGAAAACTCGCCGGAAACATATGGATGACCCTCTTTAATACAACGTTGAAGATACATGACCCTCAGCCTCTTCTGCACCTGTGAAATTCATGCACAAACTTACAGCATGCAGACCCTATTCTTAGATCGCCTGGTCTTCCATAAAGTGTCTCCCACTCGACGTTACAGGGCATCTATGTCCAAAGAAATAACATAACATTACTGACACTAGATCGAACCTAAATCCAACCTAACTCCCTCATTACCAGTAAACAAAGATACAAAACTACTGTACTTCCTACACATGCAAAGTCCCGATTAAAATTACATGATTGCCATAGGGGCTTACTAAAAGATTATTTACACAAAAAATATATGCGAAGCTAACTGTCCCTATCTCATGCTAACAACATCTGATCAAACTTATATTGTCATAGTGACCTCACGGCTCCCCCATGCCGGACTCAGTTATTGGTCTTAACCCAACACTCTATCGACGTCCTGGGTCGCTGGACCTCGGTTCAGCTCCTGGGGTTGATTCATTGCGATGCCGTCTGCTTGCGTAATGAGTGTTGGACGGTCTCATGCTATTGGCAGCTCTTGTCGTAGTTCCGTACCGCACTAACTGCAATAAATTAGACATACAGTGAAACGTCTGCTGGCCAACTCCGATCACTAATATTTCTTTCTCTTCCACGTTAGGGCTAAAAGTATTGCCTAACCATTCTAATGTTATTTAACCAAAATTCTAAGTGCTCAACCGCATACGAACTCTAAGTTGGGGTCTATTAATTGTTCCCTTCTTGGTTCGGGCACTAGCTATTGTCACAGATCATAATTATTAAATGTCTGACTTTGCTTCTTCTAAAACGGAGCATTTGTGTAGTGTGCAAATTCACGACGCAGCCTCCTGCGTGGCTAACTTCCACAACGCAAGACTGAACACACGAATTATGCCCTCTCCACTTATCACGCTCTATTTATTGGTCCAGACAGAGACGCGACACCAGGGGACTCACCAAGATACACACTTCACTTCTTTGTGCAGAGAAGAGTTAAATTCCCACGCTTGTCCCGCGCAAGTTGTATAATAGAAGGCAATGACTATTAATACCACAAATCAATTTATAGCACTCAGGAAATCATGACAAAGATTTCTGTAGTTTTAGTTTACCTGGATTTCGACCATAGGCGAAGATATTCTCCTCGTTTCATAACTTGCCAGACCAGCTTTCTGCCGCCTTTCTTCTTTTGAGCGTGGCGCAGGTCTTTCCCCTAACAGCATACGAGTCTTGTCTTGTCTTGGCTTGATAATTTGATGGGAAGCATACGAGTCGCTTCATCCTTTACTTGCGATTTACTTGCTCTCTCTCTCTCTCTCTTTCTCTCAGCTGGCCACACCCGTCCTGTCTTGTTCTGATCCCCTCACTCCCCAAGCTACTTCTTCGCGCCTTTCTGAATTCGACTCCCTGACACCACATTTCTGGTGCGTTAAATTAATTTTCTCTCGCCATGAACGATATGGTTCAATATAAACATAAAAAGGATGGGGACAAACTGCAACCTTGCCTCACACCTTTCTGGATTGCTGCTTCTTTTTCAAAGCCCTCGATTCTTATCACTGCAGACTGATTATATAGATTGTAGATAATTCTTATTTCTCGGTATCTGATCCTGATCACCTTCAGAATATCAGATAGCTTGGTCCAATCAATATTATCAAATGCCTTTTCAAGATCTACGAACGCCATTTAGGTGGGCTTGCCCTTCTTCATTCCATTATCTAAAATCAGTCGTAACGTAAGGATTGCTTCACGTGTTCCTACATTTCTTCTGAAACCAGACTGATCTCCCCCAACTCAGTTTCAACTTGTCTTCCCATTCTTCTGTAAAGAATACGTGTCAAAATTTTGCAGGCGTGAGGTGCTAAACTAATAGTGCGTTATTTTTCACACTTGCCAGTACCGGCTTTCTTGGGAATAGGTATAACAACATTCAGCTGAAAATCGGATGGCACTTTTCCTGTCTCATACATCTTACACACTAAATGAAATGACCTCGCCATGCCGGTTTCTCCTAAGGCAGTCAGTAATTCTGAGAGTATGTCATCGATTCCCGGTGCTTTGTTCCTAATTAAGTCTCCCAAAGCTCCATCAAGTTCTGACCTCATAATTGAGTCCTCGCTTTCAACAGCATAAACAGCCTCTTTTTGGCTCCAGAACCATATCATCTACGTCTTTAGCTTGACACAACTGTTGGTCGTCGCCATAAGACCTATCTGTGTCGGTGCGACGTAAAACAATAGCGAAAAAACAAAACAAGAAAACAACTGTTGGATATGCTCCTGCCACCTTTCTGCCTTTTCTTCTTTCCCCACAAGTGGTTTTCCATCTGAGCTCTTACTATTCATACACCTAGCTTTCCTTTCTCCAAACGTTTCCTTAATTTTCCTGTAAACAGAATCTACCTCGCCTAGGACCATACAATCTTCAATATCCTTACACTTCTTCTTCAGCCATTCTTCCTTAGCTGTCTGCACTTTATGTCCACTTCACTCTTTAATCACCTGTATTCCTTTCTTCCCTCTTCAGGTTTTGCATTCTTGTACTTTCGTCGTTCGTCAATCAGGTCTAATATTTCCTGAGTTATCCATTGATGCTTAGTTGATCTTTTCTTTCTTCCTATCATTTCTTCAGCAGGCCTGGAGACCTCATTCTTCACGAATGTCCATTCTTCTTCTATTGTGTTTCCTCCCGCCTTTTCATTTAGTCCTTGTGCGACACGTCCCTTGAAACAGTCCCTTACACTCCCTTCATTCAACTTTTCTAGATCCCATATCCCTGCATTCCTTTCTTCAATTTCTTCAACCTCAGATGGCATTTCATGACCGACTAGTTGTGGTCAGAGTCCACGTCTGCTCCTGGATAGGTTTTTGCAATCTAGCACCTGGTTTCTTAATCTCTGCCTAATCATACTGAACTCTATTTGATACCTTCCAGTGTGTCCAGGTCTCTTCCTCGTACACAGCCAACGTTTGTGGCGATTGAACCAAGTGTTAGCAAGGACTAAATTATGATCAGTGCAGAATTCAACCAGCCGACTTCCTCTTTCATTCCTTTGTCCCAATCCGAATTTTCCTACTGTATTACCTTATCTTACATCGCCTACTACTGCATTCCAGTCTCCCATCACAATTAGATTTTCGTCGCCTTTCACATATTGTATTAAATGTTCTATCTCTTCACATATTCTTTTGATTTCTTCATCGTCTACTGAACTAGGAGGCATATAGACCTGCACTTTTGTGGTGGACATTACTTTGGTGTGTACCTTGACAGCAATAATCCTTGCACTATGCTGGTCGTTGTAGTTTGCCCGCTGCCCTATTTTCTTATTATTATTAAACCAACTCCTGCATTTCCCCTGTTTGATTTTGTGTTAATAATTCTGTAGTCACCTGTCCGAAAATCTTCTTCCTGCCAACGTACTTCACTTATACCAACTACATCTAAATTTAGTCTATCCAACTCCCTTTTCAGATTCTCTTACCTACCACAATGATTCTTACTTCTAACATTCCACACTCCGACTCGAAGAATGTCAGTACCCATCTTTGTGATGATCGCCCCTTCTCGTGCAGTCCCAACCCGGAGTTCCGAACGGGAGACTATTTTACCTCCGAAATATTTTGCCCGGGAGGAAGCAATTATCAGCAAATCATTCAAACAGAGAGAGCTGCATGTCCCCGGGAGTTGGTTATGGTTGTAGTTTCCCGTTGCTTTCAGCCGTGTAGCACTATCAACTCACCTAAGCTTTGTTGAGTATTATTACAAGGCCATATCAGTCAACCATTCAGACTGCTGTCCTTGATACCCTTTTGTCTCTACTCTACAATGGCCTCCACACGAGAAATCTTTACTTTCCACTTGCGTGTAGAAAATCTGCTCTATAACCGTAGATCGAAATAGTGCTTTTAATTCCGCAGTTTTTCGCATTAACCCAACATCTCATTCCGCCCACCCTTTAGTTACTTTTTCACTGGTTTGAAGTGGCCTAAATTAGGAGTAACAAATATTAACCAACAAATGACGTTACTTTCAGTGTAACATGAAGAGTAGTTCAGGAATAGCTTCCCTTAATGGAATTTTCTATAGTTGGAAAGAAGGAGAGGGGGCGTGACCTCGTAGAGAGGGGAGTGATAAGTGCTGATTTTTAAGTGGGGCGAGTGTAAGAAACTTTCTGAGTTATATTGCCAGAAGCATCCAAAAGGGTAAACCAGGTTGACACTGGAGAAGGTGGGACTGTTGAGACATTGCATTACCAACCTAAATCAATGTTTTTACATGGGCCAAAATCTTTGTTCGCAACTGAATCTGCTGATAACTTGAAATAGTACAAAATTGCGAGTGGCGTAGCCACTGGCTTCTCACCTGTCCAATGCATGTGGGATCAGTGAAATGAAAAGTCACGTCCTCGTGGTTCGAATTCCACGTAAAACTCGAGGTCCGATGGCTATGATCACGATATCAACAGTCATGTAAAAAAAGGAAACTGCAAGACAGGAACATCCCGTGAAATTTCTGAATCACACTCCTCAGCACGTACTGTCAGTTAGGAACACAATCTTCACCACGATTCTAAGAAATATTAGGAATGGTCTGAGCTGTCTGGCATTATCAGAAAATTATTTCCTTTCTATACACATTTGTTGGCGGACACTGAAATTGCGTAGGCTAAGTTTATGGATAAATATTTTCGAGATTTTTGCACTGGAATTTATATATATATATATTTTTTTTTTGCTAGTGGCTTTACGTCGCACCGACACAGATAGGTCTTATGACGACGATGGGATAGGAAAGGCTTAGGAGTTGGAAGGGAGCGACCGTGGCCTTAATTGAGGTACAGCCCAAGCATTTTCCTGGTGTGAAAATGGGAAACCACGAAAAACCATCTTCAGGGCTGCCGACAGTGGGATTCGAACCCACTATCTCCCGGATGCGCCTATAACCGCATGGCCAACTCGCCCAGTCGAATTTATAAATGTAACAAGAAGAAGAAAAGAAGAAAGGTTTGGTAAACAATAAAAAACTAGGGGTCAAGGATAGCAAGGCCTGAGGGAAGTTTTGGGCTCGGCCAAATAAAATGTTGAGTACAGAAAATAATACAATCATGAGCTAAACTAACAAATAATATTATTCATAACTAGCAGTATCAAAACTATTATTATTATTATTATTATTTATGGTTTTTGCTAGTCTGATGCAACTCAAAGCAGACCCTTAGACGAGGGTGGGAGTTACAGGAATGTTGTGTACAGTACAAACACCCAGTCCCCGAGCCATTTTTTTAACAGATTTCTTGAAATCAAAGTCGGCTGTGATATAGTGCGTCCGTATGATGCACGTGTATGTAAATAAATCGTATGGCATTGTAAATGTGTACAAATAAGGTAGGATAAGGCTGCAACTACCCTAAATGCTTAAATAACCACAAATGAGTTGATTTACTTACAAAGGTAATCGTTCTCTTCTTATCTTTCATTTGGAAATAAATAATTCAAATTGTAATTAAGAACGGATTTGAAATCATGTGTGAATCAATTGGACAAAAATCGTTAAAAGTTTCGAACATAATAGGAAGAATTCCATCATAAAAAGTAAGAATTGTTGGTTATTTTTGTTAATAAAACGTCGTCTGTATGGACAATCATATGGTATCTAAACGTTCAACTGGCACAATTTCATGTAATTATATTCAATCTTGGCATTGTCAAAGAAAACAAAACTTGAATGTTACGCTCTGAAGAAAACATTATAAACTGAATCACAATAAACTCTGATATTTATTCGTTACAATGACAAGCTATAGTGAGAGTGGAATTCTTCATTGCTGGTATGTAAGCCTGTCTTCGACAATAAAAGGTAGTATGTAAAATGTAATTGGAAATTTGAAATGAATATATCTTAGGAAACACCAACTAACTCAAGGAATAACACTCAGACAAATGAATCAGAAGTCACAGCACCATCTATGCAAGAAGTGATAGAAGCCATACAGCAAATGAAAAACAATAAAGCACCAGGCATCGATGGAATCCCTGCAGAGTTGTGGAAATACGGAGGAACCACACTACAAGAAGCTATATATGATCTAATTGTGAGTGTGTGTAATACGGAAGAAATGCCTGAAGACTGGCGCAAAGTCATCATATGCCCAATATACAAGAAAGGGGATAAGTTGGTATGAAGCAATTATAGAGGGATCACACTGCTTTGTACAGTATATAAGCTGTTCACCTCCATCCTAAAGAAGAGACAAGAACCCCTGGGGGAAGAAATTCTAGGAGAATACCAGGCAGGGTTCCGGAAGGGAAGATCCACTATTGATCAGATATTTACTGTAAAACAAGTGTTGGAGAAGTGTTGCGAACGGGGCATAGATGTGGTACAGATGTTTATCGACTTTCAACAAGCATACGACTCTATTGACAGGGATAAATTAATGGAGATATTAAGAGAATTCAAGATACCAGAAAAGCTGGTGCGACTGGTGGAATTAACTATGAGGGATACGATGGTGGGAGTGAAAATTCAGACTGAAGTAGGCAGCTTCTTCGAAGTGAATCAGGGATTGAAGCAAGGAGATGGCTCAGTACCAATTCTGTTTAACCTGGCACTATAATCAATGATTAGAAAGTTAAGGGTGGACACCAGTGGAACACTTCTATACAAAACAGCTCAACTAGTTGGATATGCTGATGACATAAATTTAATGGGAAGAACAACAAGGACAGTAAAAGAAGCATTTCAAGACTTGAGTAGAGAAGGCAAAGAGATTGGACTTAAGATCAATGAACAAAAGACGAAGGTAATGGTGCAGGCTCGGAGAAGGAAGTATACAAATTACCAACTTGTCCCTGAAGGATCCAAAGTGGAGGTGGTGAATGAATTTAAACATCTTGGTGTACATCTAAACAACAAAAATGAGGAAATGGTGGAAATACAGGCAAGAATTCAAGCTGCCAACATAGCATACTTCGCAGTACTACCACTTTTCAGAAGTAGAGATATAAACCAGAGCTTAAAAGTTATGCTATACAAAACCCTCATTTGCATTATAGTGATGTATGGAAGTGATACGTGGACCCTCCCAAAGAAAGCCGTGGAGAAGATAGATTCCTTCGAAAGGAAAATCCTGAGGAGAATTGATGGACCCGTATGCGTACAAGGGGAATGGAGAATTAGATATAACAATGAACTATATTCCCTGTATGGGGAGGCACCCCTGTCGCATGCCATTCGAATGAAGAGACTTAAGTGGGCAGGTCATCTAATTAGGATGGAAAAACACCGAATCCCAAAGAAGGTATTCTTAGGAGACTTTGGAGGAGGAAGGCCTGTGGGAAGGCCACGTAACAGATGGGAAGATGGTGTACATCAGGATGCAGCACACATCCTCAAGATCCGGAATTGGAGAGTAGCTGCACGAGATCGAAAAGTTTGGCGGAGAGCAACTAGGGAGGCCATGACCCGAAAACGGTCCGTCGCCCCATAGGTAAGGATATCTTTGGAATAAAAGATACACTTCCCATATTACATATATTTCAACTGTATGGAATCGTAATAGGAATGATGAAATTTCCTTATGAACCATACTTGTAGATAGGAATTTTACTTTGACATTTATGGATCTGCGAACTCTTGAAGAATCTACAATACATAGGTAGGCCTACAGTTATCCACGGATAAACACCGGAGCGGAGAGATTCATCCCAAATCAATATTGTTTGGGCTACAATATTATAGACCGGTTTATGTCTGTTATTGATCAAGTTACTGTGCTTCAAGTAAATGCAAGGGGTTTAGTATTATTATTATTTAAGTTTATTGAAATGTTGGAAGGAGTTCCAACAAACATAGGTATGGACTTAGGGCGAAAATCCTAAATCTACAAACAAAGGATGGGAAAATGAAAATAACAGTGAAATTAGCTGCAGAAGTTTTGAACCACTTCTAAAAACATATATTAGAGTCAGAAGGATTTTATATCTTCACTTTTCCCGACCCGTTTTTAGGCAATTTTAAATTACTCTACTGTATGGCCCAAAATGATTTTTAAACCAGAAACAATTTTAAATGCTGTGCAGACTAGCTAAAGATCATAAATGGAGAACTAGGTCAAAATTGCATTGAGAATTCACAAAACCAAATTTTATAAGTATTGTACAATATTTAATTGGTTTTCCTTCACATCCAAGTGAGAATTCTTTTCCAAAAGTAGCAGGACAAAAATAAAATCATCAACCAACAGGTTCTGAACATTCTGAAAGGTGACAAAATAACGTACATTAGAGCTGACTCCGAAGAATGGAATGACGTTTATGAAGCAGTACATTTAGTTGTCTTAACTCTCTTCATCCTTCAACCACGCCACGTCAGAAGATAGCCATAAATGTTCTAATATTTTTCTTCACAATCTAAACACTAATGCTGGTCCGTGGAATAATAATAATAATAATAATAATAATAATAATAATAATAATAATAATAATAATAATAATAATGGCGTGCGGCCTCCGGAGATGCCTGGTGCAGTTCTTTTCATTTGACTCCCGTAGCCGAACTGCGCGTCGTGATGAGGATGAAATTATGATGAAGACGTCACATGCACCCAGTCCCTGTGCCAGTGAAATTAACCAATTATGGTTAAAATTATCGACCCTGGAGAAATCAAACCCGGGACCTCTGTGACCAAAGGCCAGCACGCTAACCATTTAGCCATGGAGCCGGACCTTGTTATCGTAACACAACCTAACACACGCGCGAACATACAGCCATCTGGCGCGTCGAACTCGTGTTCTCCAACACAGCCTTCCTCCGTGGCTAAATGGTTAGGATGCTAGCCTTTTGTTCAATGATCCCCGGTGTCGATTGCTGGCTGGGTCGGGGATTTTAACCTTAATTGGTTAATTCAACAGGCTCGGGGACTGTGTATGTGTGTTATCCGTAACAATAATAATTGTGCCTATTTCAATACAAGTTTAATTTCATCACGTTGATTCTAGGAGCTTCTGAGCCTCGACAATTCACTGGCGCTTTTGTTTTCCTCACTGCTGGCCTGCCCACCTTGTCACTCTGCCGCCAATATTGTCGTAATACACCTGCCCGCACGTTCTTGACCTTCATTGTCACAATAATAATAACGCTATTTTTAAGTCTCACTAACTGCTCTTACGGTTTTCAGAGACTCCGAGGTGCTGAAATATCGTCCAGCCGAGTCTCCTGATGTGCTGATATATCTACCACCACGAGGCTGGCTTATTTCTGCACCTTCAAGAGCCATTGGACGGAGTCGAGATCGAATCCGCTAACTTGGACTCAGAAAGACAGAATTTCTACCGTTTGAGCCACTCAACCCGGTGGCAGCTATCTTCTTGGCAGGCCTAGGTTCTCAACAGGTTGTATGTGTCATGGGCGCGTTTCTTGGTCCTAACTCTTTATTTTTTTTTTTTTTTTTTGCTATTGGGTTTACTTCGCACCGGCACAGATATGTCTTATGGCGACGATGGGACAGGAAAGGGCTAGGACTGGGAAGGAAGCGACCGTGGCCTTAATTAAGATACAGCCCCAGCATTTTGCTGGTGTGAAAATGGGAAACCACGGAAAACCATCCTCAGGGCTGCCGACAGTGGGGCTCGAACCCACTATCTCCCGAATACTGGATACTGGCCGCACTTAAGCGACTGCAACTATCGAGCTCGGTCTAACTCCTTTTGCTCCAAGTAAAGTCTTTCTGATCTTACCGACGTAAGTTATATCTGATCTACGTTCTTTTTTTTTTAGAGAGAGATTCTATTTGAATTGATATCTTTCTTTCTTTCTTTCTTTCTTTCTTTCTTTCTTTCTTTCTTTCTTTCTTAATCTGCCTACCCTCCAGGGTTGGTTTTATCCTCGGACTCAACGAGGGATCCCACCTCTACCGCCTCTAGGGCAGTGTCCTGGAGCGTGAGACATTAGGTCGAGGGATACGACTGGGGAGAATGACCAGTACGACGCCCAGGCGGCCACACCTGCTATGCTGAACAGGGGCCTTGGTGGGGGATGGGAAGATTGGAAGGGATAGACAAGGAAGAGGGAAGGAAGTGGCCGTGGCCTTAAGTTAGGTACCATCCCGGCATTTGCCTGGAAGAGAAGTGGGGAAACCACGGAAAACCACTTCCAGGATGGCTGAGGTGGCAATCGAACCCAGCTCTACTCAGGTGACCTCCCGAGGCTGAGTGGACCCCGTTCCAGCCCTCGTACCACTTTTCAAATTTCGCAGCAGAGCCGGGAATCGAACACGGCCCTCCTGGGGTGGGAGCTAATCACACCAACCACTACACCACAGAGGCGGACTTGATTTGATATGCTCGTATAAATACACGCACTATCTTTTTCCTTAATTTTACATCAACATTCCAGGAAAATAACAGAACCCATTAGAGAAAAAGTATGCGATCTACGGACATGGTAGCATTTCTGTTAATTGAATACTAAATGCGCCTGCAACTTTTCGTACACGTAGTGGAACATGAGGAAATCATGTGTGCCTGCGGAAGTGAGAGAGAAGGAGAGATATAGAATGGTGCAATGCGGGGTTCCGACATCATTTTTCAAAACAAGCTCCAAATGAACCTGGGTTGCTTTTGTTACATGAATGGCTGGCATAAACGTTATTCTCTGTTTCATGAATGTCAGCCTCACTTAGCATGCACTATTCGTCACGCACGTGGGGTGAAATATGAGGGGCGGGGGGCTTTTGGATTCTCCAGGGATTGGCCTGACTTTAAACTACAACAACTCCGCTACATGCAGCTGTTGTGTTTTGTAATCTCCAATCCATTCATAACATTGACTGCTGGCTTTTGTTATTGCTACTGTCATTTGTCGTTGTTATGGGAAACACGTTTTGATAGTAGAGTTCAGAAATCGCCGGACATAATCACAGAGGTAGTTTCAGCTTTGGGAGTGTCTGATACATGATGCCCAAGCTACTTTACATCAAACGGTTACAGACTACCTAACGTGAAATGCCTAATGCTACATATTTGTCATACGCAGAGAGTCTGTTTGCTAAAATGCAACTCCCTTTATGATTCTAACGGACAACAGTCCTCTTGTTTGAGTGTCAGAAGTGCAAATAAATCAGTTGCCATGAATATGCTGATGCTTATGTGATGTGGTCGGAAAATAACAGACTACCAATGTGATACGTTTTAGAAGTTGAAAAGTAAGCCTGTAGCATAAACGAGAGAACCTTAAAATTAAAATGATCACACAGTTCACTATTTTTAAACATATAAGACGCAAATTTGAAACGAAACGATTAGGGCTAAAGTATGTGAGCTCTTTGTTGTGCAGTGGGATAAATTGTTAACTCTTGCAATACGGTACTAAATTACCAGTTATAATCTTAATATTAACAAATATTTTTGGTAGGTTATCTTAACTATCTTGTATATGTTACAACAGTTTTTTAACTCAGAAGGTTTACAATTAGACTTTATTCAGTAAAATAGTATTGGTACTTAAAAGTACCGTCAAACCTGTACGAAAGTGTCTAACAACACATTTTTTGTTTTCTGTTTATTGGTTTGTTCAATTCCTTGAAAAGGAAGCCATCTACGATCTGGCTATGAAGGTCCCTTGGGAAGTGGAAAAATAAGGCTTCCACTTTTATTAACCTCATTACTAAATAGGATTCTATTCATAGATTTCAGAGACGCCGAGGTGCCGGAAGTTTGCCCAGGAAGAGTTCATTTACGTGCCAGTAAATCTACCGAAACAAAGCTGACGCATCTGAGCACCTTCAAGTAGCACCGGGCTGAGACAGGATCGAACGTACCCACTTGGGTTCAAGGGGTAGATCTCCACCGCCTGAGATACTATTTCTACAGTTGCTATTTTCTGGCATTAAATAATTTTCTGTCTGAAATGTTCCTAATGAAAGAAGTTACGGTTGAATTTGTTAATAAGAGTAAACAATAATTGAACTGAATGTATAAGTAGGTGCATGAGTAGATGAATTTCAATTTTAGGTATTCTAGAATGTATCACAAACGACCTGTCACCGAGCTCGATAGCTGCAATCACTTAAGTGCGGCAAGTATTCAGTATTCGGGAGATAGTGGGTTAGAACCCCACTGTCGGCAGCCCTGAAGATGGTTTTCCGTGGATTCCCATTTTCACACCAGATAAATGCCGGGGCTGTATCTTAATTAAGGCCACAGTCGCCTCCTTCCCAATCCTAGCTAGACCGTTCCTGTTCCATCGTGGCCACAAGACCTATCTGTGTTGGTGCGACGTAAAGCAAGATGTAAAAAATAAATTTGTAACGACATATCTTAACCTCTAAGTACCAGTCTACATTTTTATCCTAAGTTGGTAATTGTCAGCTACATATGCAATAATACTGTACAGAACTAATTGATTGACTCTTAACAGTCGAGAAAAAATTATGTTAGACATTTACCAAGTGATACGGACAAAAATCTACACAAACTGTGACTCCGTCATCTTAAGATCAAATAGCGCTGAACGCAAGATACACAGCTGTGTTCAAACCTCTATGGAATATCGAACTAGGTTTTTCTGACTTCTGTAGAAACTACAGAGGAGCGGCACTGATAGGTGCCGCTAGATTTCAAAGCCTGAGTCAACATTCGAGGTGTTACATTAGACCTGCCAACGGCCGTAGCCGTGTTGAAACACCGGATCCCGTGAGATCTCCGAAGTTAAGCAACATTGGGCGTGGTCAGGAGTTGGATGGGTTGCCACGCGCTGTTGGTGGGGGGTAAGGGAATGGAGGAGCGGAAAGGAACTGGCCACCCTACCGCACGTAAACCTCTGCGGAGGTTCGGACCTGCCTTCGGGCAGAACAACCCTTACCTTACCCTACATTAGACCTTGGTACTTTAAAGTGTCATCAATGGAGAAAGGGAAGGCAGTGAAAGCAAAATCGTGGTGAAATACAGCACGTATTCGTCGTACATAGAAAAAGAAATGCTTCGAAAACAGTTTATTTATTTATTTATTTATTTATTTATTTTATTATTTATTTATTTATTTATTTATTTATTTATTTCTGGGCGTTTCCTAGAACGCTCTAGAGTTTTGTAAGATTCATGAGTCGTGACAGTTCTTTGGTGTAGGCTATTCTTCGGTAATTTGGATTTCTTCTGTGTATTTTTCAGTTCCTTTAATCCTACTGTTGACCTGCCAGTAGCTCTGTTGATACGGGCTTATCGTATATAAAGAATTTTAATAGCGAACCGCTCGATCGTGCCGGGACCGGGCAAGTTGGCCGTGCGGTTCGGGGCACGCAGCTGTGAGCTTGCATCCTGGAGAGAGTGGGTTCTAACCCCACTGTCGGCAGCCCTGAAGATGGTTTTCCGTGGTTTCCCATTTTCACACCAGGCTGTACCTTAATTAAGGCCACGGCCGCTTCCTTCCCACTCCTACTGTAAGTCTTTCCCTTCGTCGCCATAAGACCTATCCGTGTCGGCGCGACGTAAAGAAAATTCCCATTCTCTCCCGTTCGTGTCGGGATTCGTTGCTGCATCCTTGAGCATAGGAGGTGAACGCCTAACCAATTGCGTTATGGAATATTCCAAAGGTTCCATCCAGTTGAATGCTTTAGAAATTTGAGCACGGTTAGTCATGTAATTGTTATGTGAAAGAAACCAAGACAACGAGATCCTAAGGATAAAGGTTGCGCCAAAACACACCAGAACACTTTTTTTCTCTAAAACTATCAGAGATGTAAAAAAAAATTCATATCAACGATTTTCTGGGAAATCGAATTTCAAGTACGCTTGGTGCACTCCATTTTTCAATAGAACTGGCCGTTCAGGCAGCGTATTGAATTTCAAGGGTCCCAAGCGTACGTTTTCCTCTGGCTTGCTTCACATTTTCTTTCTCTACATAGTCCCCTTCAAAGATAGCGTGATCGTAAGTAGCCTTTGTGTTAACCAAGAGTATTATCTGTAGGCTTGCCAAATTTGAGCTGGATCAGTCAAGTATTTTTTCGCGTGAAAAATCATAGACCGGCAAACAAACAAACTTTCAGATTTACTATTGCTGCCAATGTGTCACTGAATCACGGTTAGTAGTTTCGAAAACATGTCTAATATAATCAGAAATAATGCTTTTCCAAAGCTTAAATGCAACACATGTAAAGCTGACTGGCCTGCAATTATCGGCTTTAAGTTTATCACCCTTTCCTTTACACACAGAAGCTTCAATAGCAACCGTCTAGTCATCTGGTAATGGTAATAATAGTGCATGGCCTCCGGAGAGACCTGGTGCAGGTCTTTCTCTAGTAGACGGCCTATTAAACGACCTGCTTGTCCGTGAAGATGACAGCCCTACCTAGGATGATTTCTAACGTTGAATACGCCACAGACACCCAGCCCCCGTGTCATTGGAATTAACCAATTAAGGTTAAAATCCCCGACCCGGCCGGGAATCGAACCCGGGACCCTCTGAACCGAAGGCTAGTACGCTAAACATTCAGCCAAGGAGTCGGACTAGTCATATGGTGTATCTCCTTCATGCAGACAGTAAACAGATAAGTATTCCTGATATAGTACTATATCAAAACATATCGTATGTACAGTACTAGCTCATGTACCCGTGATTCGCTACGGAATTCTACACTGTATACAGAATTCCAATTGAAGTCGTGTACAAGTCTTGAATAAGATTTTATTAAATTGCGTAATAATATAGGTATAAAATTACATTTTAGACGCCTTCCCCTAAACTAACATTTCATCCAGCGTGAATAAAGTTATTTAGGCCTATAGTCTAGATTGTAGTGATTTATTCTCTGTCTTTACATACCGATTTTCATTGAATTCTCTTCCCCCATTTTCTCGTAGCTCGGCATCAATGTAGACTTAGCAACAAAAATCGAAATTCATGAATATCTCTATTATCATAGCCGATACGGTAAAAACGTATAAGACATAAATGATCGAAAATTTAGTTATGTAATAATATAGGCCTTCCCATAAACTACCATTTTACTCGGCGTGAATAAAATTATTAATAGCCTAGACTGAAGTGCATTATTCCCCGACTTTACATAGCGATTTTCATTCAAATCTCTTCAGCCATTTGTTCGTGATGCGCATGCATACATAGGACCTACATACATACAGACAGACAGATAGACAGAGATGACGGAAAATTAAGAAAGTGCAGTTCCTTGTTACTGTAGACACGACCGATACAGAAATGTCATTCTTTCTTAATTCTGAGCAATGTACAGACAAAATTCTGATTTTACTCGTGCAGTATTTGTATAGATGTCCAACCCTTGTTCCGTTTCTCTATGGCAGGGCCTCTCAAACGCCCAAAATTTCACGCGTGCAAACTGAGGCGCAGAGGTCCTGTGCACAGTGCATCGGTTCCACTCAGCTTGGCTCGGACCAACGCTTCGTCTCTGGGCTACTCGGCTAACCTCGGCTCAACTCGGCTCGGATTTGGAGCGCTACGGAGCAAGTGAGGAGAGGGAGACAGGCGGAGCGAGCGAGACAGGCGTGAAGAAAGAGAGAGACAGCGCTATTGCTCCAAATCGATGAGTGGGGGTCTGCACTCTGGTCAACTAAGCGAAGTCATCTTTTGCACCGTGCACAGCGCAATGCACTGGTACTTGCACCCTGAGAGGGCCTGCTCTACGGGGTCGGGTATGAACTGAGATTAATCTACGCAGGGAGCTTTTACGACCCCGGAAGTCCTTCCTGACGTCAACCTCGCTGAGGAGTTAAAGAGATGAAGTGAATGAACTGATATATGATAGTAGGAGGGAAGAGGGTGAAACCGGTTTCAGCACACAGCCTACTCTTGTGGAATAACACCAAGTGGTCTGCTCAAGGCTTAACGTCGCCGTCCAACGGACGAATCACCATCAACAACGTCTTACGCCCCCATTACATATGAACGTTGCGGAGATGTTCGGAATTGAATCCATGCTTTTGGTACGAAATGTAGTGATTAGAATTTGTACAGTATACCACAATCTCCCGTATCCTGCCGGCCGACATTCTGATGATGAAAATTAGTTCGACCAACGGGACTCGAACCGAATAACCATGGTGTCACACCATATAGACTTTAACTATCATGGCCACTAGACGGGCTATACTCCAACACACTGATTGACATGAAACATTGTTTTCGGTGTTAAAAAATTTGTATTTGACAAATACAGTATATCGTAATTTTTTAAAATCAAAGTGAATTACTGGTATACTTTGTTTTTTTGTAAACGAAGTCCCAGAAAAAACACAAAAATTCCTGAGGAATGTATATTTTGAGAGAAATGTAGACATCACACAGAAAGGGAAAGAATTCCACGAACATAGGCGATGTTCTGGTACAGTAATGCTTCCATTGTTTTTACCAGGTTATAAATACCCAGGGGTTGCCAGAATCGCTTTTCCGCTGTCGTAACGAGGCCGACGAGAAAGACAGGCCATGGTCCGGTAAAGTCACGTGACAAGGCCAGTCCCAGAAATGGAAGAGACCGGGCGAGTTGGCCGTGCGCGTAGAGGCGCGCGGCTGTGAGCTTGCATCCGGGAGATAGTAGGTTCGAATCCCACTATCGGCAGCCCTGAAAATGGTTTTCCGTGGTTTCCCATTTTCACACCAGGCGAATGCTGGGGCTGTACCTTAATTAAGGCCACGGCCGCTTCCTTCCAACTCCTAGGCCTTTCCTCTCCCATCGTCGCCATAAGACCTATCTGTGTCGGCGCGACGTAAAGCCCCTAGCAAAAAAAAAAAGAAAAAAAAAAAGAAATGGAAGAGTGAAGTCGGTTATTACATGTGTTCTTGCGGTGTTATTGCTAGTTTATTCTGGATTATGGAAGGAAGTAACGGAGTTTTTGTGTTTATGTGAATATGTTGGTGTTGTACAACAGTTCCTTACATTCATAGTGTTGTGTGTGGAAGTGTAAGTACCTAAAATTTATTTACAAAAATGTGAATATGACCTCAACGTTCTACACTTCATTCAGCGGTGTTGGGCTGCAATACACGAGTTGGATAAATTACAACGTCAGTGCTGAGGATTTAGAGGTAATACATGTATGTCCTATTTAATTACATGTACATTACTTGTAATTACTTGTACATTAACCAGTTTCATTAGCAACATTTGATTTCTATGAATGTGTATATCTTTACTGCAGAAAGATTTTTAGTTTTTGTCATCCAAAGCTAGTAAGAGACAGTATGTTTCATTTGATTTCTAATTGAATAGGGTGGTTCCAAGATAATTTTCAGCAAGGGAGCATAATTTGAGTATTAAATATGATGCTGAAACCAGATTGTAAATAGCTTACAATAGGCCTACCTTTGATCCTGGATTCAGTAAGATATTCATTACATGAACGTTATTGTAAATATAGGCTTAATTGTACATTAACCACTTTCATTAGCAACATTTTACTTATCTGAGTGTGCATATCTTTACTTCAGGAAGATTTTTAGATGTTGTCGACCAAGGCTAGTAAGATACACTCTATTTCATTTAACTTCTAATTGAATAGAGTGGTTCCAAGATAACTTCCAGGAAGGTAGTAAAAATTTAAGTATTAGATATGATGCTGAAGCCAGGTATGGAGTGGAGCAAATGTAAGACTTTTAAATAGCTTACAATAGGCCTACCTTTCACCCTGGATTCAATTAGATATTCCTTACATGAATGTTACAGTAAATATAGGCTTAATTGTACATTAGCCAGTTTTGTTAGCAACATTTGATTTATCTGAGTGTGCATATCTTTACTTCAGTAAGATTTTCAGTTTTTGTCATCCAAGGCTAGTAAGAGACACTATGCTTCCTTTAATTTTTAATTGAATAGGGTGGTTCCAAGATAACTTTCAGAAAGGGAGCATAATTTAAGTATTAAATGTGATGCTGAAACCAGATTGTAAATAGCTTACCTTTGATCCTGGATTCAATAAAATATTTCTTACCTGAATGTTATTGAAAATATAGGCTTAGTTGTACATTAATCATTAAAATTATCTGAGTGTGCATATTTTTACCTCAGTAAGATTTTTAGTTTTTGTTCAACCAAGGATAGTAGGAGACACTGTTTCATTTGATCTGTAGTTCAGTAGTGTTCTTTTAGTAGGTTAAAATGCGTTGAAATTTATTTTATTTACCACGCTACGATAGTCTCTCGCGTGAGCCTGGGGATGCATTCTCTACAGTAAGACCGGCACTAACATTCAGTGTATGACGTGCGCGCCGCGGCTTGTCTTTCTCGTCGGCCTCGCTACGAGACGAGACGAGGCCGACGAGAAAGACAAGCCGCGGCGCGCACGTCATACACTGAATGTCACGTGACTTGGCAGGTCTTGCTGTAGAGAATGCATCCCCAGGTTCACGCGGGAGACTATCGTAGCGTGGTAAATAAAATAAATTTCAACGCATTTTAACCTACTAAAAGAACACTACTGAACTACAGATCTTACTATACTTGGTTGAACAAACACTAAAAATCTTAATCAAGTACAGATATGCACACTCAATAACGTTAATGGTTAATGTACAAGTAATCCTATATTCGCAATAACATTCATGTAAGAAATATTGAACACAGGATGAAAGGTAGACCTATTGCAAGCTATTTACAAGACTTAAGTATGTTCCACTACATACCTGGCTTCAGCATCATATCTAATACTTAAATTTTGCTACCTTCCTGGAAGTTACCTTGAAACCACACTATTCATTTAGAAATTAAATGAAATACAGTGTATTTTACTAGCCTTGGTTGACAAAATCTAAAAATCTTACTGCAGTAAAGAGATGTACACTCAGATAATTCAAATGTTGCTAATGAAAGTGGTTAATGTACAATTAAGCCTAGATTTACAATAACATTCATGTAAGGAATATCTCATTGAATCCAAGGTGAAAGGTAGGTCTATTGTAAGCTATTTTCAAGTCTTACATTTGTTCCACTCCATACCTGGCTTCAGCATGATATATAATACTTAAATTTTGCTACCTTCCTGGAAGTTATCTGGGCCTATTTTAAGCTATTTACAAGTCTTGAATTCGTTCCACACCATACCTGGCTTCAGCATGATATCTAATACTTAAATTTTGCTACCTTCCTGTAAGTTGTCTTGAAACCACCCCATTCAATTAGAAATTAAATTAAATGGAGTGTATCTTAATAGCCTTGGTTGTCAAAATCTAAAAATCTTACTGCAGTAAAGAGATGCTCACTCAGATGAGTCAAATGTTGCTAATGAAAGTGGTTAATGTACAATTAAGCCTCTTTTTACAATAACATTCATGTAAAGAATATCTTATTGAATCCGGGATCAAAGGTAGGCCTATTGTAAACTATTTACAATCTGGTTTCAACATCATATTTAATACTTAAATTATGCTCCCTTCCTGAAAGTTATCTTGGAACCACCCTATTCAGTTCGAAATTAAATGAAACATAGTGTCTCCTACTAGCCTTGGATGACAAAAACTGAAAATCTTAATGCAGTAAAGATATGCACACTCAGATAAATCAAATGTTGCTAATGAAACTGCCTAATGCACAATTAAGCCTATATTTAAAATGACATTCTTGTAAGGAATATCTTATTGAATCCAGGGTAAAAGGTAGGCCTATTGTAAGCTATTTACAAGTCTTACATTTGTTCCACTCCATACCTGGCTTCAGCATCATATCTAATACTTAAATTTTTATTTTCATATATCTGTAATTAAATAGGATATGAATGCATTACCTCTAAATCGTCAGCACTGGTGTTGTAATTTATCCACCTCGTGTATTGCAGCCCAACATTGCTGAATGATGTGAATAACGTTGAGGTTATATACACATTTTTGTAAATTAATACTTACTTACACTTCCGCACACAACACTATGAATGTAAGGAACTGTTGCACAACACCAACATATTCACATAAACACAAAATCTCCGTTATTTCCTTCCATAATCCACAATAAACTAGCAATAACACCGCAAGAACACATGTAATAACCGACTTCACTCCACCATTGCTGGGACTGGACTTGTCACGTGACTTTAACGGGCCGCGGCCTGTCTCTCTCGTTGGCCTCGTCTCGTAGCATGTGACGTCACTGTGAGGACACTTCTACAGTGTGTTCCAAGCGGTAACATTAGTAAGCGGTCTCCGGTCAGCTGCTTAATTGTTTATTGCATGTTTATTAAGTGAACTAGTTCAATGTGTGAGTGAAATGTAGGTTACGTGATGTTATTTAGTGCAAGGAGGTAGTAAAATCAGGAATAACTGCACTGTTTCAGAGTGAAAAATATGGCCTGTGAAACAAGGAATATGGTTTATCACGGCTTTCCAAAATGTTCCAGCCCCGCGGTGTAGCGGTAGCGTGCTTGCCCTGGGTTCGATTCCCGGCTAGGTCAGGAATTTTTACCTGGATCTGAGGACTGGTTCGAGGTCCACTCAGCCTACGTGATTACAATTGAGGAGCTATCTGACGGTGAGATGGTGACCCCGGTCTAGGAAGCCAAGAATAATGGCCGAGAGAATACGTCGTGCTGACTATACCTTATAATCTGTAGGCTTTATGGCTGAGCGGCGGTCGCTTGGTAGAACATGGCTCTTCGGGGCTATTGCGCTATGGGGTTTGGTTTAGGTTTTGCAAAAAAAATATTTATGGGCTAAATGGATGTTATGGTGTCAAAGAGCTGATAGAATTAACGCTGCTAGAATTTCTTATGCACATTTCTTCTCTCATAACTATGAACAGGCCTTAAAGAAGAACTGCTGGGCTTGTCATTGAAAAGGTAATTGAAGGCAGATGCTGTACTCTCCCAAAATATTCCTAACTGGCATGAAAATGGAATCGATGCTACAAGTACAAGAAATGATGACGATCAGCTGACAACATTTGCGCCATTAGTGGTATTAAAATAATGACTAGCCTCAACTGATATTCTGAATGGAAGAAAAAACGAAATTATTGTGAGTAGGCTATTCCTGTTACTATGTTTCCTTCTCTCTATGATTTTCTACTTGTATACAGAAATTATTACATTAGGTTGTACAGAACTTCACTAGTCAACGAGTACAGACACGATTCTCGAGATAGCTGACAATACCAAAGAAGAAATCGATCGGCTGAAAATAGAAATACAGAGACTGAAGACGAAAAATTTGCCATTAAGGAAATAATTTATGGCCCTGAACAAGTCCCAAGTTACAAAATATGCTGTACCTCTTACGAAGCGATCTCCGCACAATTCAAAACAAGAAGCACGTAGTGAACTGAAGTGTGTCTGGTCATGTTTCTCTCCGCGCCCAATTCGATCCCTTCTGAGCAAAAACAAGAGAGTGAAGTGGGGCCTCTAGGACATTGCAAATGCCCTTACCAAGAGTCCTCTTTTCTTAGTCATATATTTATTTACGAAAACAGAGATATCCTCTACCTTGTCGCTCAACCTTTCAAAATTGGGCCAAGTATTTTTAAGTGCAAACTTGGAATTCTGACAGAGTTTCTCGATCTCATTAAGGCTAAAGGCAGAAACATTTAAGCACTTACAAAAGGTAGCAGTTATAACCCCCCCATGGCACTATAGCCTTTGAAGGGCCTTGGCCTACCAAGCGACCGCTGCTCAGCCCGAAGACCTGCAGATTTCGGGGTGTCGTGTGGTCAGTACGACGAATCCTCTCGTCCGTTATTCTTGGCTTTCTAGACCATTACCGCTATCTCACCGTCAGATAGTTTCTCAATTCTAATCACGAAGGCTGAGTGGACCTCGAACCAGCCTTCAGGTCCAGGTAAAATCCCTGACCTGGCCGGGAATCGTACCCTGTGCCTCCGGGTAAGACGCAGGCACGCTACTCCTACACCACCAGTTATCAACTTTGACGAAATGAATATAGATGCTCGTGTGTTACGATTCATCTGATGACGTTATTTTATGTCCACACAATTTCCTGAAATCACAACAAAATAATATCGCTGTATTTGAGAACAAAAACATTCAGTAGGATTAGACAAGTCATTAAAGATTACATCGACATTTTACGAAAGAACGCTATGAAGAAGAACCTTCTCTGGGTAGCATTAGCATCATTTAGGCCTAAGACAAGTTAATATATAATCTCCAATAGCACATAAGTCTAGATGTACAGTATAACAAAATATTCTTAAATTATTGCATTTCCTGAACCTACAGTCATATAACTCGTATTTTTCTTTCTTTTGAAGCTGCTATAGTTATCTATAATAAGTTGGATACTAACTGTCCTTTATGTTAAGTTAAAAAGTGTTGAATTCACGTATTTATCTTTGCATGCTTATTAGTTCGAGTACTTCGTTCATTAAAAAAATATTTTTCTCAGTTTCGCAATCGTCGCTGTGAGTGTATGTGTATCATTACAACTACAGTCCGACTCGTTGGCTGAATGGTCAGCATACTGGCCTTCGGTTCAGAGGGTCCCGGGTTCGATTCCCGGCCGGGTCGGGGATTTTAACCTTAATCGGTTAATTCCAATGGCCTGGGGGCTGGGTGTTTGTGCTTTCCCCAACATCCCTGAAACTCACACACCACACACAACACTATCCTCCACCACAACAACACGCAGTTACCTACAAATGGCAGATGCCGCCCACCCTCATCGGAGGGTCTGCCTTAAAAGGGCTGCACTCGGCTAGAAATAGCCACACGAAATTATTATTACAACTACAGATGTGAGGTGCTATATTTTCGTATTACATTCATATGAAAAAAATGTTATGTTTTCTAAAGATTTATGACTAAGTGGAGTGTAATTAAAATATCTAACAAAATTAACTCAAAAAACTCTCAGCTAACTGTACCCTCCAATACATTGAATCTGGCGGTAGCACCATCCTCAGGGTGACGTCACGCGCACCAGCCAATGGCAGCGCAGCTCCCCGGAAAGGCCTACCTGTTAGTAGAATTATTAGCAGGAACAGGAATCTTCGCTTTTTTCAACTTTCTTTACGTCGTACCGACACAGATAGGTCTTATGGGATTGTAAAGGCCTAGGAATGTGAAGGAAACGGCCGTGGCCTTAATTGAAGTACAGCCCCACCATTTGCCTGGTGTGAAAATGGGAAACCACGGAAAACCATCTTCAGGTCTGCCGACAGTGGGGTTCCAATCCCCAATCTCCCAGATGCAAAGCTCACAGCTGCGGGGCCCTAACCGCACGGCCAATTCGCCCGGTGGAAGAGGAATCGAACTGCTGATCGAAATCTATAGCTTTAACCACTGCGCTAGGGCCGGGCTGAATCGCTCAGATGGTAGAGATCAACGTAGTAGATTCATTCTAGGTTCAGTCTGGTGATAGTGGAATGCGCTCACTCAGTTACACCAGCCTCGTGCCGTTAGATTTACCGGCACGTACTGTTAAATAATTCCTATGGGACAAAATCCAGGCCCTGGTGTCTTCGAAAAGAGTACAAATACTTCGTGGAACGTGAAATTAATGACATAAAACTATGCCAGAGTTATAGTCTTATATTTCAAAACACCTAAACAAGTCATTCTTTCCAAATAATCGATTAATTTTGGGCTTTAAAGAAACAAATTCCCAAATAAATCGAAAGAATACGATATCTGCCTTCTCTTACAAGTGACCTGGAGATGGCATGGGGATGATTTCCACAGACACCAAATCCATTCTTCTTTCACTCTTTTGTCCGAGCAGTTCGCCTCGCTTCTTTTGTAAGAAAGAAATGCAACACCAAAGATATAATAATAATAATAATAATAATAATAATAATAATAATAATAATAATAATAATAATAATAATAATTGTTTTATGACCCACTAATAACTAGTTTCACTCTTTTCAGAAACGCCGAGGTGCCTGAATATTATCCCTCAGGAGTTCGTTGTTTTCTCTTATTATATGGTTCTACCAATACTAGGCCAGTGTATCGCAGTACCTTCAAATATTACTTGGACAGCTGGAATCGAACCCGCCAACTTCCTATCAGAAGGTCAAGAGTCTACCGTTCGAGCTACTCAGCCTGGAAATAGATGAGTAATTGAAAGGGATGGGTTGGGGAACATAGTTGGTTTGCCCGTCGCCTCCGGATTATTTATGACGAGGATGGATACCTTGTAGTAAACGATGCTGCATTTCTGCCTTAACGCTCGCTTACTTAAGGGAGGGCCGATGACCTTTAGATGTTAGGCCCCTTTAAACAACAAGCATCATCATCATCATTACTTAAGGGGGAGGATATTATTCATCAACGAGGAAACGAGACTATATTTTAAAAGTGAAATAATGCTACAACCTCACGGAATAGAAAAACATAACATATTACGGAAGAGTTTCTTTTGTATTGCTTCTAAGAAATCAACACTCCTTAGTTAATGACTTTGCACAAGCCACTGTTTTCACGTTCTTGTACTTGAGATGCCCGAAGTTTTTGTATCATTTGCGACGACTGCTTCAGCAAACACAAGCCCTGCAGGCGACCTGGAGATGGCATAGGGATGACTTCCACGGAAACCATACCAAACTTGTTCCATTCTGTCGTCCCAGCATTCTACCTCTGTACTTTCATAAGAATGGAAAGCAACACCGAGGAGAAAAGGAAACTGAGAACAAAGATCACGATACAGCGGAAAAGATTTCGATTCGTTCTACACCAGAGAGAAATAAGAATGGGCTGCTAAGACGCGATGTCGGACAAAGGAGTCTACCACTAACTGAAATGTATTTTCTTTCATTTTTACCATGAGTCCAAAGACGTTGTTTCCTGGATTATTTATGTTATTTTAAAGAATGTATTGCATCGAGAGGATATGAGGATAGTCATCTTGGTCATCAGCTACATGTTTTTAAGTATGCAGATTTTTCTCATATTAGCATTGTTATGGTAATCACAATACCTTTGCTAGCAAGACCTAGTGTTCACAGTGTACTGTCTTATGGTGTGGCCTAGAACAAATTTGTTACTACCTGTCTCAGTCTCACCCTTGGCTTTAACAACATGAAAGTGGCCGAGGTATGAGCGATGCCAGTAATGCCCGTCCCTGTTATGAATGGTGCAAAAAAGTTGCTCATAGGATAGGTTGGTGCGGGCATTTCAGTGGACTTGGCAGACTGAGATGTAATAGCAACGTCTGGCCCGGTGAGGAAAGCAACGGGAAACTACATCACTCCTCATTTTCGTAGTATGCCTCTTCAGTGACGCCTAGGCTGTTTATGACAGCTGTTGGTGGAGCTGTGGAGGATCAAACTAGCCTTCGAGCTGAATACCCAACATACAACACATACATTATTTCCACATCACTGCGAAGAACCTGGAACTTAATTTCTATGATTAATAACATCGTCTCACACAGTCGTAAACACAAAACTACTTACTCTTAAACTAGACTGAGGAAAGCAGCTTCCTTCCCCTTCCTTGTTCATCCATTCCTCAACAAGGCCCCTGTTCAGCATAGCAGGTGAGGCCGCCTGGGCGAGGTACTGGTCCTTCCTCCCAGGTGTATCCCCCTCCCAAAGTCTCACGCTTCAGGACACTGCCCTTGAGACGGTAGAGGTGGGGTCCCTCGCTGAGTCTGAGTGAAAAACCAACCCCGAAGAGTAAACGGATTAAGAAAGAAAGAACGAAAGAAATACAGGAAATATAAATGACTATACTTGAACTTGCATCTGAATAATAATGAATATATAATTTGTATAGCAACATTGACGTTCAAAAGAAGCCAAATTGGTCATGCGTGTTCTTGCTAGCTAACGGTTAGTGGTGTTCATGTATTCGGTGGCAGGTTATAATCATGTTAAATTCATGAAGTAATAATAATAATAATAATAATAATAATAATAATAATAATAATAATAATAATAATAGAGCCTATATTAATAACGAGTCGGACAGCTGGTAATTTTCATTTTCGACTGCATTGCACCATTATCTTGCTAACGACGTTCAAGAAGATCTAACACAATTTAGTGATGGAATAAAAACAAGATCAACGTTGATTTGCATTTAACTCTGAATCGCATGAAAAGTTAAATATTTAAATATTTTTAAATGGTATTCTCGCATTTAATGAAGTTTGTCTTGCACTAATATGTTGTGTTGTTATTCAAAATACACTAGTATGTTGTTCTTTAAAATAGTTTTTTTTTAAAATAAATTGTTATGTTAATCTTTGACGTTAGGGTGCGGAAAGGGGTGCTCCAATTTTTCATGGAGTGTTTGATCACCCTTTTACACTCCCTGGCGATGTCCATTGTGTTCCTTTATACATCTACCACAAACTTGTGTTCACAATATTAGCCGCCCTTGACTCCAAGTTCTCAGAACTTTTCAGATTATTCAGGGCATCATAGATGAATGTTTCTAGTACTTTTTTTCTATTTGCTTTACGTAGCACCGACACAAATATGTCTTATGGCGACGATGGGATTGGAAAGGCCTAGGAATGGGAAGGAAGCGGCCGTGGCCTTAATTAAGGTACAGTCCCAGCATTTGCCTGGTGTGAAAATGGGAAACCACGGAAAACCATCTTCAGGGCTGCCGACAGTGGGGTTCGAACCCACTATCTCCCGATTACTGCATACTGGCCGCACTTAAGTGACTGCAGCTATCGAGCTCGGTTCTAGTACGTTTCTGAATAGCGAACATTTAGCTGTCTCCTGTTATTCAGTTGACAGACCTGAACATCACTTTCCATGATTTTGCACATCAGTCAAATGACATTACTGTACTGTCATTAAGGCAACAACAATCTGTTTTACGTCGCACCGACACAGATAGGTCTTATGGCGTCTTTGGGGATAGAAGTGTGAAGGAAGCGACCCTGGATTTAACTTACAGCCCGAGCATTTGCCTGGTGTGAAAATGAGAAACTACGGAAACCATCCTCAGGGCTGCCGACAGTTGGATTTGAACTCACTATCTCCTGATAGCTACGTGACTCAAACCGCATAGCCACTTTGCTTGGTCATTAAGGCAACCATTAAAACGATTTTCGTTACCTTTCTGCTCATAGCCACTAAAAACCTAACTCTATTAGTCTGAGGTTATAAAGCATAAATCATATTTAGTCAGGAACTGTACAGAGTGGGACGTCAACCGGTTTTGCCACACTCTAGGTCTATCACTGTTCGAATCTGATTGTATATTTCAGTAGATAGACCTTATTAGCCTCACATCACACCGTTTTATGCAACATTAAACACGAAGAAATGACCTCTTTGTCATTTTTCATGCATTCTTGTGATTCTAATGGGGAATATAACGGGATTAACGGTACCATTAAAAGGTTTTTAGTGCATTCTTGCAAGAGGACGCAGAGGAGCCAATTCATTTAGCGATAAATGCAAATTAAAGAATCATGAGGTTATACGAACAAATATATCCAGAGTAACTGTGATATAAAATCCGTATAAGCATGAAGGTGAAGGCCCTTGGAGGAATGAAAGAGAGAGGCTTCCACAACCCGTAATCTCGGCACTACTTGGAAATAGAATGCTCTGTGTCCGGCCGCCTTTACTCCAGGAATTACCTTTCTTTTTAATGATAATTTTTCGTGGCGTCGGCCTATGAAGATCTTTCGCCACTACTTTCACCATTTGAGAGGAACCTGCGTGTAAGTGGAATTGCTGAAGTGTAGAATGTTGAATGTGAAGCAAGGAACGTTAAAGACGACATAAACACCCAGTACCCAGACCATAGATAATAATCAATTACTATTAAAAACCCTTGACCCAGTCGGGAATCGAAGCTGGGGCCGCCGGAGGAATTACCTTAGTACTCATTCTTGGTACTGAACTTCAAGGCCATGTGCTTCTCCAGATTTACTACAATACTTTTTCCCCATTTTGGAATTTTTTCGAACCCACGATCTCCTTCCATGTAGCCTAAATATAAAACAAATTATTACTTATTATTATTAGGCTGCATGCCCTTGGTAAACTCCGCTGAGGAACGGTTTTCTCCACCGCTGCCAACAAATGTGTATCGGTATAGATTTCTTTCTCTGTGGAGGATGGATGTTCTTATTTATAATATTCGATCTTAAAAGATTTGCTGAACGAGTGTAAGATCTTCAGCTGGTAGGGACTGTATATACAATGGTAAGTATTGTTAACGACTTTCCTTTTCACCAACGGAGCATGGAGAATTAAGCGTGGCTGCAGTGGTGATATTTTGTGACGCTTTCAGTCCCACGGGTTGCCACACCTGCGGAGCCCTTATCCGGGAAACCCCGGGGTGAGGAAGATTCGCCACGGACCACTATAGCGAACATTAGTCACAGCTACCCCTGCTTTTGATTGGATACGCTCCCAGATTTGTGTAGAATGCAGACGATGGTTAACATTCGTGTCCACTATTTTCGGTGGGCTCGTCGTCAGTTCTAATACATCAGAATGGCATACGCTTGCTTCCAGACATGAACAAGATACTTTACCTCCAGTACATATCCTCAGAAGTATGTACGAAAGTATCATGCCAACCAGTAATAATCCGTATAATGTTGACAGTTGTTTTAGCCTTCTTGCTGTTGATGGTGGTATTGAAGAGATGATGATAATGACGTTTTGTATTTAGCAACTCAGGAGAGCGTGTTACTTCAATAGGTAATGTTTGCTGTCGGAGGTGTTGTTTTCTGCTAATGGTTTAACGTCGTACTAACATATCGGAGGGCCGATGACCTTCGATGTTAGGCCCCTTAAAACAACAAGCATCATCATCAACATATCGGAGATTTTCGGCAACATAAGAATGTGAAGAGACTAAGATTAGGAGGAAGCGTCTGTCGCCTTCATTAAGGTGCAGTGCCAAGCATTTCCCTGGTCTGAAAATGAGGAGCCATGAAAAACCATCTTCAGGGCTGCCGATGATGGGTTCTGAAGGAACCATCTAACATTATTATTATTATTATTATTATTATTATTATTATTATTATTAAAGGTGCTCAAATACGTCAGCCTCGTGCCGGTATATTTACTGTAACGTAAAAGACCTCCTGTCGAACCATATTCCGGCACCTCGGCGTCTTCGAAAATTGTAAAAGTAGTTAGTGGGACGCAAAGCAAATATTATTATTATTATTATTATTATTATTATTATTATTATTATTATTATTATTATTATTATTATTCATTCAATGTTAATTGCTTTACGCCCACTGACTACCCGTACTTTTATGGTTTTCGGAGTCGCCTAGGTGCCGGAATTTAGTTCCACAGTAGTTCTTTTACGTGCCAATAAATCTACGACAGGAGGCTGACGTATTTGAGCAGCTTCAAATACCACCAGACTGAGTCAGGATCGAACCGGCCAAGCTGGGGTCAGAAGGCCAGCGCCTCAACAGTCTGAGCCACTCAGCCCGGCATTATTATTATTATTATTATTATTATTAGCAGTAGTAGTAGTAGTAGTAGTACATGAGCCTGATTTCGACAGTCGAAATTACTATCTACGAAGTAACTGGAAATTCTAAATGGACTATTAATATATCTTATCAATAAAAGTTTCACTTTCCAGGTTTTACGCCGCATTCGAATGGAATCAAAACATGTATTGTAGTATTTCCTTACAAACCATGTTGCGTGCAGTAGCAGCTCGGAGTTGTACTTTGACATCTATGGATCTGCGTAGGCTACTCTTAGGAAACATGCATACACCTGCCCAAAAAACTGGAGCGGGGAGATGTATCCCAACATTAATGTTTATGCTGGTGACCTATTTATTGTGATAGAGAAGGCTAAATTTAGAAGAAACTCCTGCATTTAAGAGCAAATAGTATTGACAGGTGCTAAATCTACTGTATTCTTAGATTTTTTTTTTTCCTGAAGCTGAGCCCGTCTGAATTTCTTCATGAACGACATTTTTGTCTTGCTTCCGCAAGTTCAGTATCGTTCCATTGCTAAAACCATCTTATTAATTTCATTAATATTATGGAGTAAATGAAAATGTACGTTATTTATTTCACTGAAAGATAGCATTTTTCACTAAACAGTATATACAGTGAGTCAAAATGAAACTCATACACTAGAGGGAAGCTTGTTTATTTGGATTTAACCAAAATTATAACCATTACTTTATTCTCTTCTTGGTTTTGATTTAACAAATACATATTTCTCTACTAAGGTACAGAGTAAATCAACTCCTATTTCTTATACTTACAAAGAAAATTAAACCGAGCTCGATAGCTGCAGTCGCGTAAGTACGGACAGTATCCAGTATTCGGGAGATAGTAGGTTCGAACCCCACTGTCGGCAGCCCTGAAAATGGTTTTCCGTGGTTTCCCATTTTCACACCAGGCAAATGCTGGGGCTGTACCTTAATTAAGGCCACGGCCGCTTCCTTCCCACTCCTAGCCCTTCCCTGTCCCATCGTCGCCATAAGACCTATCTGTTTCGGTGCGACGTAAAGCAACTAGCAAAAAAAAATACATTATTCTTAAACATACATGAAACAGGTCAAAGAAAAACTCATACACCTTCAAGTAGTTCCTGAGCAATCTCTAATAACACAATGTTTTTAACAGTCAATACTTTGTAGGACACCCTTTTGCACTTTTCACGGCTCTTAAACGGTTAGGCATAGATTCTGCCAACTTTTCGCAATAAGATGGAACTATTTTCTTCCATTCATCACTCAAAGCAATTTTCAGATCATCTTTGCTCGAAATCTGGTATTGTCTTATCACTACTTCCAAGTAATACCATAAATTTTCTATCACATTTAAGTCTGGTGACAGCGGAGGTGTCTCGAATACTTTAGGGCAATTATACAGCAGCCACATCCGTATTTTATGAGCTTTGTGCTTCGGGTCGTTATCTTGCTAATACTTAAATCGATCAAGTATTCCAAGCTTTAGACCACTAGGTCGTAAATGTTCTTTCAGTAAATTTAGATACATATGTTGATCAATGGTCCCATCAATAAAAGTCAACTCTCCTGGTCCACTAGCTGGCATGCACCCCCAGACAGTTACACTACCTCAATCATGTTTCACACTTGGACGCAGATTGCTAAATTTCAAGTCCTCATTTGGTTTCCACAGGACACTAACCTTTCCATCTGATCCGAGGAGGTTGTATTTGTTTTCATCCGCAAAAATAACGGTCTTCCAGAAGTCAAAATCTCTTTCTATATACTCCTTAACGAAGCTCAACCATTTCTTCCCATTAATTTTTGCTAACAAATGTTTTTTCCTAGCTATTCGTCCATGTCTGTTACTTTTCCTTAGGATAAGTAGAATAGTTTCTGGATGTGTTCTCTTGTTGGTATGTTCCTCAGCCATAACAGCCAGTTTCGGAGCACTAATCGTTGGATTTTTCTTCACTTGTCTTACTATCCAACTTTCCTCCCTGAGGTTGAACATTTTTCTCCTACTCACTTTGTCTTTATTTTCAATGCTGCGTGTACTTTTATATCTATTTATAACGAACCGTACAGTTGCATGACTCCTGTTTGCAAGTTTACCAATTTCTCGGAGTGATTTTCCTCTCTCATGGTGAAAAATTCATCACTTCTCTTCTTTAGAAGATTGTCCTCTTTGACGCCCCATGATAGCACCGGAACTTGTCCGTACTTCACAACTCTCCATAACAAACTGAACGTGGTGTCGAGACACAAACATACAGCATTTGTACTGTCCTCTTATATGTCCATGTAGGACTGTATGAGTTTCATTTTGACGTGCCCCAGCAACATATAGGCAAATAATCTGTTATATCTTGCTAAGTTTATGGGATACGCTAACTTGCCTGTGGTGACTTAATAATTCAAGACAACGTGCTGTCATGGACATTAAATGCATAGATTCACTGTTGCTAGGCAACGTACATAAGATACGTAATACAAGTCAAGGAGTCATTTTAAGTCCATGGTGTAGAAAGCCATTTATAGTCCCAGACACGAAAAGCCACATTTAGTTCGTAATATCCGAAAGTCTTTGTATGTATGTATGTATGTATGTATGTATGTATGTATGTATGTATGTATGTATGTATGTATGTATGTATGTATGTATGTATGTATGTATGTATGTATGTATGTATGTATGTATGTATGTATGTATGTATTGTACCCATACTGGGTAATTTAGGGCAACAATTACATAATTCGGTTTCACAAACAGATGTATAGATGGAATTGTTGGATGAGAACCTCCAGAAGTCACTTACCAGGCTTGAAGTCTCGTCCTCCCTACTTTCATTGAGTCACAGGCTGATCGCATAAAGCATATGGGCAATGGAATGTTCGAAAAAGAAAATAGGCACTACATGAAATATAACGAAAGTAGGATTCTCTATAACGTGAGAGGAATACACTAATATTATTAAATGAGAAGAATCTTCGTTGAAATATTATTTGTTAAACATTTTATTATACTGATAAAATCACACGAGATGGTGCCATACTACAAGAACACATAAACAAGCAACAATCGAGAATGACGCAAAAATGATGTATATAGTATGCCTTGATGTCCTTGTAGTTTATTCATAGTTGTAGTTGGTCCTCGGCATACCTCAAATCATTTGATTAATACACATTGATACGTGGATTTTTTTATCTATAACAGTGATGCTAAACGGCATCCATCCTGTTGATTAATTAATTTATCATAAATCATCATTAATCATGTCCTTAATTAATTATTAGTCATGATTTGGAAAGGATCATAAGTACATCTACTAGTCATGATTTGGAAAGGATCATAAGTACATCTACTTTAACCACGAGATTGCATCGCCGCATGTCAAACACATGGTCTATTTGACCATGACAATTATATATTACACTGAACACATACGTGTGTCCTGGGTTTACCTAACAAATAAATTCAAAGAAAAATCAGCCAACGCTGGAATCGAACCTATCACCAGAGAACACTTTGGGGAATAATAAAACACGTAAACACATTACATAGAAAAATATCAAACATATATCATACAATACATCTTGAATCAAGCCATAGTATCTGGTTAAATTCTTCGTTCCAACATGAGTCGAACTCAGATACTCCAGCTTCCAAGGTAAAACATTTAAAACTCCAATCACGAGCTAATTTAATGCATAAACATGGGAAGGGACCTATCATTCGAAAAATCAGAAAATTGTCCGTGTTACTCATAACGTATCCTTAGAATGGAATTGAGACTCCATTGGCCTGCGAGACGGATCCAGCAGGTAAACATTAAGCTTGTTGGGGACAACAGAATCTTCCTCAGACCCTACAAGACCTCACGTAGTACAACTGTCAATCATGACAACAGCTGTGCTACAAAAACACATTGAACTCGTCATTTCCTTCTTTCTTTCTTTCTTTCTTTCTTTCTTTCTTTCTTTCTTTCTTTCTTTCCTTCTTTCTTTTATGTATCATCTCGGCTTGTTCTCAAGTACGCATTCACTTGAGAGCCATTGCTTCTTATTATTCATATCTGGCTATATATTCAGCCTAATTCTATATATCACAACAGCCATAATTATTATAATCCTTTTATCATTCCAACGTCTCAAAAATTCACAAGCTTTACCCTCCATATCATACCACTGCATCTCAAATCCGTTCTGTTAATTTACAGAGAAGACTCCATTCTTACAGGTTATTTAATTCTTCTCGCATATCTATATAATATATATATAATATCTCGGTTTGGGACATCTTCAATGATCATCTATTATCATACGGGATTTATAAATACCTGAATCACCTTGAAGCAAACATATAGTTTATCTTCAAACTACTATGTAAGTCTTTACCAGATAGTAACATTACGAAGAAGTTATAAGTTTAGCTAAAGCGCTATTCTTCTTAAAATATGTGCTTCATATACACTAAGAATTTATGGGATCTATATAATCATTCATGAAAGTAAGCCTGCTAAATATCAATTATTATTCGTAAATCACTTGAAAACCCTAATTAAACTAATAAATAATCAATACCCAGTCACACGCGTATAGTGTTCCCTACATTTCATATTGTTATTAATTATAACATTCTAATATTTACAAACATAAAAATTGCTACTGGCATGCAAATCTCGTGGTTCAATATATTCAAAATCAGTTGTACTTATCAAATGCTGGGTATGGTTTGCCGTCATCTCGAGGTACACCTTAGGTTTTTACTCTATCATGATGAATGGTCTTCTTTCTAATAGTCCTGGGTTCCTCTTCATCCTACCACGATCGATGTCTCGAACTGTGGTCTTCTTAGTTGAGTCTCTGGAGGTTCCCTGTGGAAATGACTGCAGGCACTTAGGCGCGATTGTTGTAGGCTTCAGATCTCGGTGTTCAACGAGCACTCACGAACATACAGGCAAAATGGGAAATCAGTTATTAAACACCGTTTATGTACTTTCAAAGGAATCTACTGTTGAAAAGATCCACTAATAACTTTAAATAGATTAATGAAAATAGTGGCAAGTTTGTAGAAATCACTGTTCATTTCCCCATTAATCACACAGTCTATCACCACGAGTGTCCATGGAGTATACAAACGCTAATTTTATCAGGAATAGTTCTTTAATTTTACTGAACGTCACTCACTCGTAAAAATGCTTTAGATCGGTCACTATTAATTACTGAACGTAATTAGCTGTCTCACTAGCTCTAAATAACCTGACGCGTTTGTCCTTTCACTGATAATTGCATCATGAGCCGCAACTGACTGTCGTTGTAATTTAAAATATGAAATGTTGAAATAAGACTTCTATTCATCAATACTGTACATTATCTTGTACCACACGGCTTTTTTTGTGATATTTTACTTCGCACTGGTGTGTTTTTCTTCTATGACACAACACTTCATACACTGATATCCAAGTTCACTCCTAACGTGTGGGTACTGCGGCTACACAAATGACAATGGGATACTGTATCTAGGTCCTGGCTCTAATTATAGCCTCCGGACAAAATGATCAGGGGGGAGGTAAATTATGCCCCTGCTGAAATTGAAGGTGCGGTAATCGGAATCTTTCAGCGACGTGAAAACACTCGAATTATAGCTTGTGACCTCTACTTTCTACTGATCGCATATAAAACTAAAGCGATCAGTAGGTCATTCACAATCTCAAAAGCGTCCTTTTAGAAAACCACGCGTCATGGTTCATCACGCAAGATCTCCCACTTTTCCACACGTTGTCAGATTTCAGCAGTCATCTTTACTCTGCGTACCACTGTATGACAGGCGTCGTTTCCGATCCACTATTAAAGTATTGCATTTATATGCATCAACAATTAGCATTAAATACATCGGTTCGAATGAGATCTGACTCATAAATTTCCAAAAATTATTTCAGATGAAGGTGTTCTTCTTCTTCCTCTTTTTAGTAAATTATAGTGAAGTGGCACCAGTGAATGCGGTGTTGAATTTGTAGAGGACTTTTATTTCTCAGGGTTAACACACCTTAACTCAGCCCACTCTCCGACAACCTACATTTCCACGCGTAGCGTCATCCTTCCATCTCGCTCACACGAAAAGAGAGCGCGATTTCAAGGTTCAGCGGTACTGCGCTATCCTTATCTCGATACAGCGCAGAAAACTCCTCCCTTCGGGCTGGGATATCGCAAATCACATCCCGGCTCGGCATGTAGACTGCTAATTACTACATTATATGTCACAGAATGTTGCGGATAACGGCATATATAATTAACTAAACCTCCTAACATGCCTATGGCATGGTGATGAACGGTTACAATATGACTGAATAAACCTCCTAACATGCCTATGGGATGGTGATGAACGGTCACAGTATGTATGTATGTATGTATGTATGTATGTATGTATGTATGTATGTATGTATGTATGTATGTATGTATGTATGTATGTATGTATGTATGTATGTATGTATGTATGTATGCGATGACCAGCCAAATCTACAACACGCAAAAATGTGAAATTTTCTACATAGGCGTATTGTTCGATCATACAGGTAAAGACCTATTTCATTACTTATTTATATAATTTTAATCGTTTTAATAATTTTTATTATCTCACTTATTTCTTATTTACCCGATATTCATTTCGTTCACTAAAAGGGAATAACGAGCATTTCATTATAGGCTACAGAAGAAAACCGTGAACCGTATTTTCCTTTAACTAACTCGATCTAAAATTTTATTCAGAGGAAACGTATAACACATAAGTTAGATAAACAAGGAATAGTAAACCGAGTGAGTCGTGCGGTTGTAGGCGCGCAGCTGTGAGTTTGCATTCGGGAGATAATGGGTTCGAAACCCACTGTCGTCAGCCCTGAAGATGGTTTTCCGTGGTTTCCCAGTTTCACACATGGCAAATGCTGGGGCTGTACCTTAATTAAAGCCACGGCCGCTTTCTTCCCAATCCTAGACCTTTCCTATCCCATCGTCGCCATAAGACATATTTATGTTGGTGCGACGTAAAGCAAATTGTATATAATATATTCGTTCGGTCCGTATCTGTGTGAATGTGCGCGATGCCCAGCCAAATTTACGGGACACAGAGATCTGAAATTTTTAACATCCATGGGCACAGCAATTCGCCGATCACTCATGGCTGTGTCGAAGAGCAATTTTTGCTCCAAGAAATGAAGCTGTCAGCATTATCAGCAAGCAACTTTTACAAGAATTACTCGATGTTCTACAAATTTGCAAGTGTGTTGAAACGACATGTAATCAGATGAGGCAGACAACTACACTACAGAGCTTTTCAACAATTTAGAATCATCTGGAGTGCCCTCGAGCATCTTCGAGCGGACGATTATGGTATGGTTTCATTTCTTTAATTCAAATCATCCCTTCGGTTATCCTTCGTAATCTGTTTACCCTCCATGGTCGGTTTTTTCCCTCGGACTCAGCGAGGGATCTCACCTCTACCGCCTCAAGGGCAGTGTCCTGGAGAATCAGACTTTGGGTCGGGGATACAACTGGGTAGAATCACCAGCACCTCACCCAGACGGCCTCACCTGCTATGATGAACAGGGGCCTTGTGGAGGGACGGGAAGATTGGATGGGACAGGCAAGGAAGAGGGAAGGAAGCGGCCGTGGCCTTAAGTTAGATATCATCCCGGCATTTGCCTGGAGGAGAAGTGGGAAACCACGGAAAACCACTTCCAGGATGGCTGAGGGGATAATCGAACCCACCTCTACTCAGTTGACCTACCAAGGCTGAGTGGACCCCGTTCCAGCCCTCGTACTACTTTTCAAATTTCGTGGCAGAGCCGGGAATCGAACCCGGACCTACGGGAGTGACAGCTAATCACGCTAACCACTACACCACAGAGGCGGACCCCTTCGGATATACCGTTTAAATTTATACGTCTGCAATTCCCCGTTTGTTTGAGTTTCACTATGTGCGTCGAAAAGGCACAAGGGTAATCGCTTGGAGTTGTAGGATTCCATCTTCGGAAATGGTTATTCTCCCATGGTAAACTGTACGTGGGTTGTACAAGAGTCGAAAGACAAACACACTATATATCTCAGCTCCAAATGGAAGGACACTTAATATAACTCAGTTTACTTAACATTAACATTATATTTTACGTTATTAATTTTATATTGCACATTTTAACCACACACATAGTAATCGTTATAGCAGTTATAGCAGTCGCACAGTAGGACGGAAAATATGCCAAAATAATCACACCTTTATCAGCTGAGTTACAAAGTTTTATCATTTGATGAGTAGGGAGTTCAGACCTGCTAACAACTTGCGGAAATGAAAATTCCTACAGGGTATATGTTTGGCCAGTGCTTTTGGCCCGAAAAGGTTCCCCAGAATTTTGAATTATCAGGAAAAACATATCCCGCAGAAAGCCTATCTCAACTTGGGAGCGACTATGGGGCCCTTAGCTGAGTCCTGTCATTGTTTCCACTTACTTGTGCCAGCCTCCTCACTTTCATCTATTCTATCCGACCCCCCTTGGTGAACTCTTGTTTTTTTCGACCCTGACGCTATTAGAGCATTTGAGGGCTAGGGAACCTTTCATTTTCACGCCCTTCGTTGCCTTTTTCTTTTTTGGCCGATATCTTCATTTTCGTCGAAAGGGGGTAGCAGCCTTTCGGTAGTTGCAAGGGCGGCAGTCTAGATGATTGACTGATACGGCCTTGTAATAATACTCAACATGGCTTAGCTGTGTTGATACTGCTACACGGCTGAAAGCAACGGGAAACTACAGCCGTAACTAACTCCCGAGGACATGCAGCTCTCTCTGTATGAATGATGTACTGATGATGGCTTCCTCCTGGGTAAAATATTCCGGAGGTAAACTAGTCCCCCATTCGGATCTCCGGGTGGGAACTCCACGAGAGGGGGCGATCAACAGGAAGATTGATAGTGACATTCTGCGAGTCGGAGCGAGGAGTTTGAATCGTTGTGGTAGGTTAGAGAATCTGAAAAGGGAGATGGATAGGCTAAAGTTAGATGTAGTTGGTATAAGTGAAGTACGTTGGAAGGAAGAAAAAGATTTTTGGTCAGGCGACTACCGAATTATCAACACAAAATCAAACAGGGGAAGTGCAGGAGTTGGTTTAATAATGAATAAGAAAATAGGGCAGCGGGTAAGCTACTACGACCAGCATAGTGAAAGAATTATTGTCGTCAAGATAGACACCAAACCAATGCCCACCACAATAGTGCAGGTCTATATGCTTACTAGTTCAGCGGATGATGTAATCGAAAGAATATATGAGGAGATAGAAGATTTAATATAATGTGTAAAAGGTGACGAGAATCTAATTGTGATGGGAGACTGGAATGCAGTGGTGGGCCAAGGAAGAGAAGGTAGTACAGTAGGAGAATTTGGATTGGGACAAAGGAACGAAAGAGGAAGTCGGCTGGTTCAATTCTGCACTGATCATAATTTAATCCTTGCCAATCTTGGTTCAAACACCACAAACGACGGCTGTATACGTGGACGAGACCTGGAGACACTGGAAGGTGTCAAATAGACTTCATTATGATTAGGCAGAGATTCAGAAACCAGGTGTTGGATTGCAAAACTTTCCCAGGAGCAGACGTGGACTCTGACCACAACTTGTTGGTCATGAAATGCCATCTGAAGTTGAAGAAATTGAAGAAAGGAAAGAATGTAAAAAGATGGGATCTAGACAAGTTGAAAGAAAAGAGTGTGAGGGATTGTTTCAAGGAACATGTTGCACAAGGACTAAATGAAAAGGCTGAAGGAAACACTATAGAGGAAGAGTCGAGAGTCATGAAAAATGAAGTCAGTAGGGCTGCTGAAGAAATGTTAGGAAGGAAGAAAAGATCAACTAAGAATCAGTGGATAACTCAGGAGATACTAGACCTGATTGATGAACGACGAAAATACAAGAATGCTAGAAATGAAGAGGGCAGAAAAGAATACAGGCGATTAAAGAATGAAGTGGATAGAAAGTGCAAGGTAGCTAAGGAAGAATGGCTGAAGGAGAAGTGCAAGGATGTCGAAGGCTGTATGGTCCTGGGAAAGGTAGACGCTGCATACAGGAAAATCAAGGAAATCATTGGAGAAAGGAAATCTAGGTGTATGAATATTAGGAGCTCAGATGGAAAGCCACTTCTAGGGAAAGACGACAAAGCAGAAAGATGGCAGGAGCATATCCAACAGTTGTATGAAGGTAAAGATGTAGATAATTTGGTTCTGGAACATGAAGAGGCTGTTGATGCTGATGAAATGGGAGACCCAATTTTGAGGTCAGAGTTTGACAGAGCTGTGAGTGACCTCAATAGGAACAAGGCACCTGGAATTGATGACATTCCCTCTGAATTACTGACTGCCTTAGGAGAAACCAGCATGGCAATGTTATTTCATTTAGTGTGCAAGATGTATGAGACAGGAGAAGTCCCATCCGATTTTCGGAAGAATGTTGTTGTACCTATTCCCAAGAAAGCCGGTGCTGACAGGTGTGAAAAATACCGCACCATTAGTTTAGTATCTCATGCCTGCAAAATTTTAACACGTATTATTTACAAAAGAATGGGAAAACAAGTTGAAGCTGAGTTGGGAGAAGATCAGTTTGGCTTCAGAAGAAATGTAGGATCACGTGATGCAATCCTGACTTTACGTCTGATCTTAGAGGATCGAATCAAGGACAAGCCCACATATATGGCATTCGTAGATCTAGAAAAGGCATTCGATAATGTTGATTGGACCAAGCTATTTATGATTTTGAAGATGATAGTGTGACCGTGAGGCCACCGATGAGTGAACAGGTGTTGGTGCGGCTTGTGTTCGCTTGTCGGCGAGATGGGGTGCGCGCGACCTTGGACAAGGGCGAGAACGAGTTTTTTTGTGCGGAGAGCGGCCGGCTGGCTAACGGAATAAAAATAAAAAAATGAAGGTTGGCGAGTGAAAGAAGGAGGCCAGCGCGTGTCACCTGTAATTGCGAGGAACGATATGAATGAAATATTTGTAATATCTTTGGTGGCGACGTGCATAATTACGGAAGGCTCAAGGATTAAATCAAAATAAACTGGAAAAAAAATAGCACATTTAGGGGATATAAATTAAAAAACTGAAATTTTGAAATAATTTACACGACCTTGTGGCTGAAATGGTGATGAAGTTGTAGATTCGTACAGTAGAAGAATTTAGTTCCTAAATTGACTTTACTTCCGTGCATGTGCACCAGACATGATATTTAAGTCATGTGATACGAATACTCATTCTCACACACTGGCGTGTTCCTGGACTATCACCTTCAGTCGCTCAGCGTGGAACGTCGTGAATACTGGCTTCACTCCTGTGCTCTACACCTCTGATAATTGGATACAATTTAGAACAGTGCTGTGATCAGACGTCGAATGTGCAGATATTAATCCCTTAAGTACGTGTCATTTCCAAAATGCAGTTACGTGTGTGTTTGGAGCCTACTCTAAAGCATTTTGTGTAAGTTTCAGCTTTCTTACGAGTGGACGCGGAAGACGTGGACGTGAATATTTCCAGAAGAGGACGGAATCTCACATCATGGATTACCAGTGCTTCACCATGAAGTTCTAAACCTTTGACCATCGTTGGCGGCGTCGGGATGCAGATTCTTTCATCCTGGCATGGCTGATTGAGAACCCAGACTTCCAGACATGAAGATTTCTCTATAAGTTAAGTCGATTACGTCTCATTTATATCTGTTCTATGTAGTTTTGTTCTATTCTTTCTTTCTTCTTAGTAAGCTATTTTGACACATTTTATGGTTGTTTACTTGCTCGAATACGTCGTAAAACTGACACATGTGATTACTTAATGACCATGTGGCCATGAATTTGACAGTGAGGGTTCTGATAGAGTTATCCATGTGTTATCGACACCATCTTTGCTTATTGAGTAAATTTCGTCACGAATATGAATTAATTTATGTCCGATGGATTAAATGGTAGGATATTTCGTCCACATTTTCTATATTTTCCTTGTATTGGAACTTCTACTTGTACCTCGTGTCTGAGACAACGTGTCATCGGGATATTGAGTCCGAATTCTATGTACGAATTTAATGTGAACATGTGCATTGGGAGCATGTGATAATTAGTTGGAATAATTAATCATCGAGACACTTTTAAGTGGATATTATGTATTTGTAGGACGTTGGTAGGTCCTGATATTTCATGACTACACATATTTGAGATTAGGATGCGACAAGTTAGGGTCGTCATTGTGGTACACTGTACGTGTAGAGTATATGGAATAATTGTGCATGGCACGAATCTTCGTGAAACTGAGCTTTTCACATGTTAATGGATTATTCGCGATAAATGCAGTGTAGTCTAATATTGGTGTCTTCAGATGAAGAAAATGAAAGTCCATGTTAATTGATGTACTTTTTAATTCGTGGGAATATCCCAACTTTTCTCAAGTAATCCAGTCATTTCAAGCTCAAGGTACAGATGAATGTTCGAGAAGGCCTTAGGTCTAAAGAACAGGTCTTCGACGAAATATCTAAATAATATCTGATTCGTGACTATATCAGCTCATTCGTTGATGCAATTTTTCGCTCTCATGTGATAACTCAATCTTGCTGTAACTCAATAAATTCGTTAACAGGAGAGTAATACGGTTGATCGACACTCGTCGACATGTACATAGTGTAGATATTTTCTTCTTGGTACTTACAGTCTTCTTGACAATTTCCGTAGTTAGCTGTAGAAGTAGTAATTTGTTAGTATTTAGAGGATTATTTTTTATGTGTTCTGTTCTGAAATATGTGACACTGATATTATCGATTGATAGTGGACAGGATTTCCACATGGATGGTATTCTCCCCATTTACTTACGTTTGCAAGCCCAGGAGGCGTTTTATTTTGTTTAATTATTGGTCAAATACTTAACGTTCAGTATAATTCTCACGAAAAGAGATGTGAGACGACGTGAACAGGTATATCCGACGTCTCGGATTAACTTAGAGAAAACCAAGGCAAATTCAACTTTTCATTTTATTGTTAGATAACGACTGTAAATTTTATTTTTTGCTATGAGTGTTAACTTTTGAATCTTGGATATTTCTTTATTATACTCGTTCTTACAATTACTGCATTTTTTCCAGATTGTCGATGAAGGCTTGGCCCAGACCTCATTTTTCTGATTGAAAATTTTTAATCCAACTTTAAACAAATAACTTAATAATTTTAAAGACGATAAAAAAAATTTTCACAATGTAAATACTCTGTTAGAATGTCAGGGAAATAACTGTCGTGTACCATCCCATTTGATTGTGCCTAGGTTTGTTACATCAAGAGCCATATTAAATTCCGTAACGTAACGATCATAATCATAATCACAGATTTCAGGATGGCCAATATTGCATTTAATTAAATAAAAGTGTCATATATGTTTTATACTTGGAACGTGCTTATTTGATGAACCCTATGATAAAATCCTGCCACATTCATTTATTTTATAAGCCTACAGCCACCGGACTGAGCACCCATGGGGTGTCTCGTGTTCGCAGACTGACTACGACGGGCACATCTTAGTGGCTAGTCCCTTCCGTGGGGCTCGATTTGTGGCTTAAAAAGTGGCTTAATCCATCGTGGAACTTGATTAATTGCTTCTCCACGTGGTTTAAATTGACTTGCTCAAATCATTAATTATTCAAGGTTCGGCAGGTTCATTTCAGATTTAATGCCATCCCAGTTAGGTAGAATTCTAACAGAGTACGCGGAATTTTCAGAATATTTTACTTATGATGATGTGTTTCACATGGAAAAATGAGGGTTAGGAATTTTCTTCATGAAACTTGAATTTGCCTTATCACAATCAACATGTCTGGGGGAAAGTTTCTGCATTTCGCCGTTTGCTGACACAGGTCACTTTATGAATAATAGAATGGATCTCGAGGAGATTAGGAAGTTATTAGAAACTATGACAGAGGAGAGCAGGAGAGCACAGGAAGAGAGTAGGAAAATACAGGACGAGAATAAAGAGGAATTTAGGAAGATGCAGGAAGAGAATAAAGGGGAACTCAGAAAAATGCAGGAAGAGAGTAGGAGAGCACAGGAAGAGAATAGGAGAGCACAGGAAGAGTGTAAGAGAGCACAGGAAGAGAATAAAGAGGAACTCAGAAAAATACAGGGAATACAGGAAGATAGTAATGAACGATTGAGTCAAAAAATGAACATTATGGGTGCTGCGATACAGGAAGAGGCGAAAAAGGGTCGTGACGAACTATATGCAAAACTGGAGGAAACTAGTTGTCGGATTGACAATATCGTGTTAGAGTGCAGGGAAAATCAGAAAAAAAACCTGGAACAAGTTGTTACTTTGACAAGCCAGATTAAAGAGGATAATAAGGTTATCACCGGGAAGGTCACCGCTCTTCAGAGTGACGTAGTCCTAGTAAGAAATAACATTGAATCCGTGAGGAAGGAGATAGATGTTATAAAGGTAGAGATTTCTACGGCACAAGAAGAGATGTCAGAACAAGTGAAAAATCTTAGAGGAGAGGTCACAGAAGACTTAAAGAAAATAAAAGAGAAGGTCGACGATGATCTCCGTTCCGTAAAGGACAGTATCTCAGTCAACCAAATGGAGATACAAGATATTTCACTCCAGTTCGATGATATCAAGAGCATGATTGACAAGGACAAGTCGGAAATACTCGAACAAATTATTAATCTTGCCGGAGATGTCAAGTCCGGGAAACAGAAGATGGAGGAAAATATGGACGCCCTCCAAAAATTAGAAAAAGAAGTAGGATTCTTGAAGTTGCAGGATAGGAGCACTAGAGTCTTAGTGACATCATTAATGGACCGACAGAGTAATGTCGAAGAGGTCGTACAGGCTAAATCTACTGTAACAGAAGGAATATCGCCCGTAGCTGAATCGTCTCAGAATATTACCCATATCGAACAACCCACAGTAAATCTCAGTACTACACCGGCCCAAAGTGTACCTCAAATCATTAATTTTATCCGAATGAGCGAGGACAGGCCTAGAAAATTCAACAACTTAAACGGGGTCACACCTAAAAATTTCATTAGGGACCTTGATGAATATATTCGTGAACAGAAGATCCCTACTGAAAAACATCTGCGAACAGCGGAGAAATTTTTAGATGGAGACGTGCTCAACTGGTACCACGCTTTCCGTTATACGTTTGAAGACTATGAAGGTTTCAAGCGCTTGTTCCTACAGAGATACTGGGGAGCGGATCTGCAACAAGCACTACGGTTAGATTTGTATTCACGAAAATATTCCACAGATGGGCAGACGCAGTACGCTAATTACTTCTGTAATCAAGTACGACGAATGAAAGACCTCGACACTCCACCATCTGAAAATGAGTTGGTCCAGGCGATAACAAAGCAGTTTCCTGTGGAAGTACAGCGTTTACTCATTGCTGCTAATGTTCAGACCGCCGTGCAGGCTGAGGCCATCCTCAGACAGCTCGACCACACCATGAATGTCTCAACAGTACCGAAAACTCAAAGGAGCAATACTTACCAGGTCAACGTAATAGACACTCCGAAAAACCGGAATTCGACTCCAATGCCTGAAAACGGAAATCAGAGTGGACCTAAAGAGTACAAAAACCATCCCAGAGTGTACGATCGTCGATGGGAAGAGAGAAGAACGAGACCCAGAGAGGACAGGATGGAAGATCCGAAGAATGTCCGAAGAAGGGGAAATTACAGGACACGGGACCGACCACAGGACTACAGACGGAATAGGCCCTATGATAGACCTAGATATTATTCAGATCGCAACTACCGGAATTTCAGAGATGAAATGGAGAACCGTCATCGAGAAAGCATGAGGTACATTGAAGAATTAAGGAAGGAAACTGAAAAAGGCTCAAAATGGAAGGACGCCATTCATAATCAAGACACTGATCCAGATGTGACGGGAGCCGAGAGCCTAGAGTTCCAACGACATAGGAATCAACAGCTGGGGGCTAGGGAGCTAAATCCTTCCGCGCCACAATACGCGCCGGAGTGTCAAGAAAAAAAAACGTCAATTTAAGACCGACTTTTTCACTCTCCTTTAACGATTTATCTTATATGAAGGAATGGACAGTTGCTCAAATAGATTCATGGTTCGTGAAACCGGAAGACCTAATCGAGGAAAAACAACCATGTCAACTTGATAAGTCTAAGGGGCTACCAATTATAGTCACCCGATTATACGGTCTTAGGGTGTACTCTCTCGTAGACACAGGCGCGTCCATTAGTATCATTTCTAAAGCTTTGTGTGAGGAACTGAAAAACAAACATGCCATACCCACTATACCGGTCTCAAATGTTAAAGTGAAGGGAATAATTCCGGACAAAACCACTACATGCAAAGAACAGGTGTACATTGATCTCCAGCTAGGTAACACTGTATTTCCACACATATTTGTTGTCATGAACAAGATTAATTTTAATCTTATATTGGGAGCTGACTTCATGAAAGAGTACAATGCCGTTATCAACATGCAAAAAAATGAAATTTATCTATATAACGCAAATACAGTGGAACGAACGTCACTTCTGTCTGATCATCATGATGTACTGAAAGCCAGGGAGATAGAGGCGGATCAAGACGAAGATAGCCCAGCTAGCTCAGTTGCTGAGGTAATTCAGGAGGAAAACACTGAAATAGAACAAGGGATTTTTACCTCACCGGAGAAAATGGCCGAGGAAGAAACGAAGGAGGATTTCGTTAGCCTAGTAAGGAGAAAGGTCAGCGAAGCCAAATGTTCCAAGGAGAATCAGGGAAAATTACTCGCATTATTGACAAAATATGAGAGTGTTTTCAGTGACAAGCCGGGAAAGATCCCTAATTTCAAGTACTCACTCCTAGTCAATGACTGGACACCGTACAAACGTAAACCTTATCCTATAGCTGAGAAGTACTTCACGGAAGTGAAGAAAATTATTCAAGAAATGGAAGCTAATGGAATTATTCGAAAGGCTACCACTCCATTCGTTAATCCACTGGCCGTGGTTCGTAAACCGAACGGGTCTTTGAGATTGTGCCTCGACGCGCGTCTATTAAATGGCCGTATCATACCCGAATACAATCAAGTTACGCCCCTGAAAGACCTGATCCGACGATTTAAGGGTAGTTCGTACCTGACCGGAGTTGATATAGTTTCTTCATACCATCACATAGTGTTGGATGATAAATCACAACTATTAACAGGTTTCCTCTTTGACCAGCAAACCTACGTCTTCGTCAGACTTCCATTCGGAATCAAGACATCAGGATGTGTTTTGCTGAGGGCCTTAGATAGAAATCTCACAGATGAGGTGAAAGAACAGACCGTGAGGTACATGGATGATATCATTCTCCCAAGTAAAAGTATTGAAGAACATCTGGAACAGTTGGAGAAACTGTTGGTCAACTTGCAAGACGCTGGTTTTAAAATCAACTTGGAAAAGTCTAACTTTTGCCAACCTGAGATCTTATTTTTAGGTCACGTTGTGGACGGTACAGGGATAAGACCAAATCCTGCGAAGATTCAGGCCATTAGTAATTTTCCGCGGCCGCGACGGGTCAAACATGTAAGGCAATTCCTGGGCTTATGTGGATTTTTTTCGGAACATTGTCCTAACTATACTGATACAGTAGCGCCACTACAAAAACTGCTACATAAAAACAACAGGTGGTGCTGGAACCACGAATGTGAAGAGGCCTTTAGAAAAATAAAATCTTTACTCAATGAAAGCATAAAGTTGGGTTACCCAGATTTTGATTCTAAATTCATAATCCAGACGGATGCATCCACAATAGGAATAGGAGCTGTTCTTTTCCAAGAAGATGTTACCAATCCTACGAATAAAGTGTACTTAGCTTTTTATAGTAGAAAACTACGGAGCCATGAACTGCACTATAACACTACTGAGCTAGAGATGCTGTCCATAGTTTGTGCTCTGCGACACTGGCAGAAAATTGTTTTCGGATACCCTGTTATATTAAGAACCGACCATAAGGCTTTAACGTTCATGTTAAAAACCACGATAGCGAACGAACGTGTTTCACGGTGGTCTCTCTTTGTCCAACAATTCGACATTGAATTCGAACACTGTCATGGACGAAATAATGTCATAGCTGACGCCCTGAGCCGGAATCCGGAAGAAAATAACGCTTCTGTACAATATGTAGACCTAATAAACGAGGATCAAGAAATACTAAGAAGACTCGGATATCTTCGACAGGCGCAGAGACGAGACACCTTTACTCGTAAACTAATTGATTACTTTGAAAGGAAGCTGGTAGCTGGTGATCTAGACTATGAAGCTATCCACAAGTTAGCATCTCACTACCTGATGTTCAATAAACTGCTACATAAATATGTGGACGCGGACCACACAAAATTAAGGATTGTGGTTCCTGCAAAATTGCAGAAGGGAATTATTTGGTTAACACACCGAACTACAGGTCATGCTGGGACAGATAAGGTGGTGGCTGCTATACAAGAAACATTCACATGGGCAAAGATGAGAGAGATGGTACGAGTAACAATCGGAACCTGCGACACGTGCCAACGTGTAAAACCGAACAACCGTCTGCTAAAACAATATCCCATTCCGTTATTGCCTGAACAGCCCAGGAAGGTATTCGCAATCGACCTATTCGGACCACTTCCCAGGTCTACCCATGGAAACAAACATGTAGTAGTGACCATAGATGTCTTTTCTAAATTCTTGTCACTTTTCGCCATACAGAAGAGTAATACCAAGTCAATTTTGAGACGCATTACACGTAACGTGATACCTACGATGGGCAAACCAGAGTTCTTATTATCGGACCATGGTCCTCAGTTTACATCTCAGGAATTCCAACAAGCCATGAGACAGCTTGATATCAAACACGTCTTAAATTCAATCAGATATCCAGCCGGTAACCCAGCCGAGCGGGTCATGCCCGAAATCGCTAAGTTTTGCAGAATATACTCTGGACAATGTCACTGGAACTGGATAAAAGTACTGCCTATTCTTATGGATTGCCATAACAATACCATTCACGAATCTACAGGCCAGATACCCGTTCTTATTCAACACGGGCAGTTTCCCTCTCGACCTTGGGAAAACATCGTACAATGTCCGCCTGACGTACAACCGACTCCAGCAAGGCGCATTGAAATAACAGCAGAGCACCTGCGTAAACAGGCTGACCGCAGATTACGCAGAGTTGCGAGGAAAAGATTCCACAGACCTTTACAAGTGAACGAACTGGTCTTAGTGAGAAAACCGATGGTCTCCAGCCCTACAGAACGGTTTTACGGCAAGTTTGCTGACTTGTATACTGGACCATTTAAGGTTATAAGGTCGTATAACAACAACGCCTACCGAGTCCAAAGTCTCGATGGACGACAGGAATTTATATTCAATGCCTCGAACCTAAGACTCTACCGTAAAGCAGAAGAGTGAAGAAAGAAAAAGAAAAGACCCAGGTCGGCTGTCGAAGAAATACCAGTTTGTGTCGTGCAGAATGATTACCGTTCAGACAACTGATAGATGCTTGGAAATTATAAATACCATGGAAAATTAAACAGTGAAGTAGACAGCATACGGACCACATTTTAAGGAATGAACGTGATTTAAAAATTTTTAACCTTGTTTAAAAATTTTTGTCCCAGTAAGAGGTGGATGTGACCGTGAGGCCACCGATGAGTGAACAGGTGTTGGTGCGGCTTGTGTTCGCTTGTCGGCGAGATGGGGTGCGCGCGACCTTGGACAAGGGCGAGAACGAGTTTTTTTGTGCGGAGAGCGGCCGGCTGGCTAACGGAATAAAAATAAAAAAATGAAGGTTGGCGAGTGAAAGAAGGAGGCCAGCGCGTGTCACCTGTAATTGCGAGGAACGATATGAATGAAATATTTGTAATATCTTTGGTGGCGACGTGCATAATTACGGAAGGCTCAAGGATTAAATCAAAATAAACTGGAAAAAATAGCACATTTAGGGGATATAAATTAAAAAACTGAAATTTTGAAATAATTTACACGACCTTGTGGCTGAAATGGTGATGAAGTTGTAGATTCGTACAGTAGAAGAATTTAGTTCCTAAATTGACTTTACTTCCGTGCATGTGCACCAGACATGATATTTAAGTCATGTGATACGAATACTCATTCTCACACACTGGCGTGTTCCTGGACTATCACCTTCAGTCGCTCAGCGTGGAACGTCGTGAATACTGGCTTCACTCCTGTGCTCTACACCTCTGATAATTGGATACAATTTAGAACAGTGCTGTGATCAGACGTCGAATGTGCAGATATTAATCCCTTAAGTACGTGTCATTTCCAAAATACAGTTACGTGTGTGTTTGGAGCCTACTCTAAAGCATTTTGTGTAAGTTTCAGCTTTCTTACGAGTGGACGCGGAAGACGTGGACGTGAATATTTCCAGAAGAGGACGGAATCTCACATCATGGATTACCAGTGCTTCACCATGAAGTTCTAAACCTTTGACCATCGTTGGCGGCGTCGGGATGCAGATTCTTTCATCCTGACATGGCTGATTGAGAACCCAGACTTCCAGACATGAAGATTTCTCTATAAGTTAAGTCGATTACGTCTCATTTATATCTGTTCTATGTAGTTTTGTTCTATTCTTTCTTTCTTCTTAGTAAGCTATTTTGACACATTTTATGGTTGTTTACTTGCTCGAATACGTCGTAAAACTGACACATGTGATTACTTAATGACCATGTGGCCATGAATTTGACAGTGAGGGTTCTGATAGAGTTATCCATGTGTTATCGACACCATCTTTGCTTATTGAGTAAATTTCGTCACGAATATGAATTAATTTATGTCCGATGGATTAAATGGTAGGATATTTCGTCCACATTTTCTATATTTTCCTTGTATTGGAACTTCTACTTGTACCTCGTGTCTGAGACAACGTGTCATCGGGATATTGAGTCCGAATTCTATGTACGAATTTAATGTGAACATGTGCATTGGGAGCATGTGATAATTAGTTGGAATAATTAATCATCGAGACACTTTTAAGTGGATATTATGTATTTGTAGGACGTTGGTAGGTCCTGATATTTCATGACTACACATATTTGAGATTAGGATGCGACAAGTTAGGGTCGTCATTGTGGTACACTGTACGTGTAGAGTATATGGAATAATTGTGCATGGCAAGAATCTTCGTGAAACTGAGCTTTTCACATGTTAATGGATTATTCGCGATAAATGCAGTGTAGTCTAATATTGGTGTCTTCAGATGAAGAAAATGAAAGTCCATGTTAATTGATGTACTTTTTAACTCGTGGGAATATCCCAACTTTTCTCAAGTAATCCAGTCATTTCAAGCTCAAGGTACAGATGAATGTTCGAGAAGGCCTTAGGTCTAAAGAACAGGTCTTCGACGAAATATCTAAATAATATCTGATTCGTGACGATATCAGCTCATTCGTTGATGCAATTTTTCGCTCTCATGTGATAACTCAATCTTGCTGTAACTCAATAAATTCGTTAACAGGAGAGTAATACGGTTGATCGACACTCGTCGACATGTACATAGTGTAGATATTTTCTTCTTGGTACTTACAGTCTTCTTGACAATTTCCGTAGTTAGCTGTAGAAGTAGTAATTTGTTAGTATTTAGAGGATTATTTTTTATGTGTTCTGTTCTGAAATATGTGACACTGATATTATCGATTGATAGTGGACAGGATTTCCACATGGATGGTATTCTCCCCATTTACTTACGTTTGCAAGCCCAGGAGGCGTTTTATTTTGTTTAATTATTGGTCAAATACTTAACGTTCAGTATAATTCTCACGAAAAGAGATGTGAGACGACGTGAACAGGTATATCCGACGTCTCGGATTAACTTAGAGAAAACCAAGGCAAATTCAACTTTTCATTTTATTGTTAGATAACGACTGTAAATTTTATTTTTTGCTATGAGTGTTAACTTTTGAATCTTGGATATTTCTTTATTATACTCGTTCTTACAATTACTGCATTTTTTCCAGATTGTCGATGAAGGCTTGGCCCAGACCTCATTTTTCTGATTGAAAATTTTTAATCCAACTTTAAACAAATAACTTAATAATTTTAAAGACGATAAAAAAAATTTTCACAATGTAAATACTCTGTTAGAATGTCAGGGAAATAACTGTCGTGTACCATCCCATTTGATTGTGCCTAGGTTTGTTACATCAAGAGCCATATTAAATTCCGTAACGTAACGATCATAATCATAATCACAGATTTCAGGATGGCCAATATTGCATTTAATTAAATAAAAGTGTCATATATGTTTTATACTTGGAACGTGCTTATTTGATGAACCCTATGATAAAATCCTGCCACATTCATTTATTTTATAAGCCTACAGCCACCGGACTGAGCACCCCTGGGGTGTCTCGTGTTCGCAGACTGACTACGACGGGCACAATAGGGATCAGATACCGAGAACGAAGAATTATCTATAATCTGTATAAAAATCAGTCTGCTGTGATAAGAATCGAGGGCTTTGAAAAAGAAGCAGCAATCCAGAAAGGAGTGAGGCAAGGCTGCAGTTTGTCCCCACTCCTTTTCAATGTTTACATGGAACGGGCAGTAAAGGAAATCAAAGAGAAATTTGGAAAGGGAATCGCAGTCCAAGGAGAGGAAATGAAAACCTTGAGATTTGCCGATGATATTGTTATTTTATCTGAGACTGCAGAAGATCTCGAGAAGTTGCTGAATTCCTCTCGGCCGTTATTCTTGGCTTTCCAGACCGGGAGAAAAAATATTATCACGATAAATTACGTGAATGGCACTAAGATTCATAATATGTATCAACGTCATGTTCAGTACACTTATAAGAAAGACTTCTGCCAATCAACGGAAGTATTTCTCTAAAAAATGTTTGTTTCTACATAGGTTATTATTTTTTATTTTCTTTCGTTCTTCAAGAATTAGTTGAAGGTTAAATAACATATTCACTAATATTCTCATAACATCAGATTCGTGTATAGAATCATTATATGCACAGATAATTACATGCTGTTAAAACTGAGTGTGTGTGGGCTACTTACCGAGGGTGAACGACCAGTTGTAATTGGTGGGCGTTCATGAGCACACCATATCAGGCACGTTCACATACAGAGCTTACAGCAATTATCAATATCAGCATATGTTCATCGGCCACCCTGTTAGATGTTGTGCTTTCATATTAGAGGTCGCGTGAGTTATTGTGTTTACAACAGAGATCCACTACATTCATCACCACGACGCGACGTAGCCCTTGAGGGAAGGAAGAAATTGACACCTTACTCGTATTTCGCATATCGAGAAACATTATAATCTCTGGATACAGAGTCAATCATTTCTCAAACAATTAAGGGGGGACAACATCTTAAGTATTATAAAATAGCGTAAATGCTACATTTTTCATGCAGTAATGTAAATGCGTCCGCCTCTGTGGTGTAGTGGTTAGTGTGATTAGCTGCCACCCCCGGAGGCCCGGGTTCGATTCCCGGCTCTGCCACGAAATTTGAAAAGTGGTACGAGGGCTGGAACGGGGTCCACTCAGCCTCGGGAGGTCAACTGAGTAGAGGTGGGTTCGATACCCACCTCAGCCATCCTGGAAGTGGTTTTCCGTGGTTTCCCACTTCTCCTCCAGACAAATGCCGGGATGGTACCTAACTTCAGGCCACGGCCGCTTCCTTCCCTCTTCCTTCCATTATATTTAACTATATATTCTTATATATTCAATTATATATATATATATTGATAAATCTGTCAAATTTTAAGGTATTGCAGTGACATTAGTATGCAAATGTGCTGCATAGATAAGAGCAAACTGAAATATAACGTTTATAATATTTTGTTTAAATATATTCTTGAACTAAATATTTCTAAAGTATATAATACAAAATAATTTTGGAAGAATAACCAATTTTATTATCAACCCACAATTATACTTATTAAATATAATTATCCGCCTCTGTGGTGTAGTGGTTAGCGTGATTAGCTGCCACCCCCGGAGGCCCGGGTTCGATTCCCGGCTCTGCCACGAAATTTGAAAAGTGGTACGAGGGCTGGAACGGGGTCCACTCAGCCTCGGGAGGTCAACTGAGTAGAGGTGGGTTCGATTCCTACCTCAGCCATCCTGGAAGTGGTTTTCCGTGGTTTCCCACTTCTCCTCCAGGCAAATGCCGGGATGGTACCTAACTTAAGGCCACGGCCACTTCCTTCCCTCTTCCTTGTCTGTCCCATCCAATCTTCCCATCCCCCGCAAGGCCCCTGTTCAGCATAGCAGGTGAGGCCGCCTGGGCGAGGTACTGGTCATTCTCCCCAGTTGTATCCCTGTCCTAAAGTCTGAAACTCCAGGACACTGCCCTTGAGGCGGTAGAGGTGGGATCCCTCGCTGAGTCCGAGGGAAAAACCGACCCTGGAGGGTAAACAGCTTACGAACGAACGAAATATAATTATTTAACATATGATAAAATGTTCTACTGTTGTCCTTGGTGTTCCGCTCCAGCCTCGAAAGTCTAAGAAAGCAACGTTGAAAATGACATCCAATGGAACGTTATCTGGAATCGTGCCCGTAAAGCTGGCAACATTTCCTCGCTGGGTAGGAATTCCTATCCGCTGCAAAAGTATTGAAAATTCAAATATTTTCACCACAGACTACTGTATTTATAGTATTTATTTAAACATAACAGGCGATTAGCCCCGATACATGTTTACACATCCCTTTTCCATGCACAGGCAACTAACAACCAAAAAAAACACGAGACTCCTTGGGCATGCCATGGGGCCCGTCAGGTACTCCGGAAACGTGACACACTCAAGGGAGCGTCACCACGGCAGTCATCCTCAGTCCCCCATGCCACGTCGATCGTCTCCATTTAATATTAAGAAACAAAATAAATAATAAATAAATAAAATAGAATACATCAATAATATAAGCTAACTGTCTACTACTACTGTTCGGCCGCGCCATCGCCCCTGGTGAGAAAAAGGCCACCCTCTCTGCGATGGTGGCACGACCGGCACTACCCGTGAGGCCCAAAAGAGGACCCCTCTACCTTTACCAGACGACAGCGCAGTTCTCTCACCATTCCATTTACGGCCGGCCACTTGTGGCTGAAACCGCTCTCGTCCTATTCCTCTCCTCTCTAACTCCTCATCCCTCATTTATCTTCATCATTTTTTTGGGGGGTGGGCCCGTTCCACCCTATCCTATTACGAGCATGCCTTCCTCTCCCTTACCCATCTACTATACACAAATAGTGAGAAAACGGCACATGCCTTCTTAGCTACAACAAAGTGTCCTCCCTGTACCGTACTAGAATTAATAATAAGGGGAAAAGAAATATAATAATGAACACTTCCTAAATAAATCCAGTCTGGTCCTACTCTAACCTTATATTCTACACGTATCATTTATATCAGGTCATTGTTACAAAATCAGCCGACATCAGGTTTCATCAACTATTAGCACATGACCTTGGCTTCCTATCTACTGCATTCGCAATTTTTGAGCACTGTCCTACTGTGGCTAAATTCCAATAAACTGTTAGTCAACAGTTTCAGAATCACCTGTCGTATCACAATCCATAGGGCCTCCTACAGTTACAAAATCAAACAAGCTCCCTACTTAACACATTACACTCACCATCATTTTTTATGACATAAACACAGTTCCATCTTTTCAGCCTTTACACATTCATTTATTCTTCCTATGCCTCCTCCTCTCTCACCTTACTCTCACAGACCTTTTTAATGGCACATAAGTACCTGTTCAACTGCCCCCATCTTCCCATTGCCTGACAATCCACCTTATAATATTCCTCTCATCCCCTCTTTCTAATAATTCACGATCTTTGCCATTCAATAGACAATTCCTTAACTTACTCGTTTCTTTACAATTAGTAATTAAATGAAAATCGTCATTTACTACCCCACATAATACACATACCGTCTTATCTCTACCCTTTGGCCATCCCTTGTTCTTGTGGAGTCCCATTAACCACCATGCCATCCTCACCCTCCTATTAAGCCTATCAACATACCTAATATTTATCTCCGTTACTTCTAACACTTTATTCAAAACACTAAGGGAACTTCTTAGCCTAATTTCTTATAATAATCTCTGCTTTTGCATATCTCTAATTCTCCTGGAGAGTACCTTCCACCCTCCTGCTTCTGTCTTCAACCATACCGCATCCAACATGTAACCCAAACCTATCTTCTCCAAATATCCTTTAATTTTTTCTAGCCAACATCCCTTATACGTGCTCTTCAATTGTTGATAGTACGCGGCTTGAAAAATTCCCGCCCTCTCCTCTTTTCAAAATCATCCAGTATTTAACTATTATTTTCACACACTCAACTTCTGTATCTTCTCCACATAGTAATTCCACCCCTGCATTAACTGTGCACTGCGGGAGCCGCTCACCGACTTACCGAAATTAAAAATGATTCGTCTTAATTCCACTCTTTTCTCATCCAACCCCCATAATTCAACCCCAACAAGTTTTTGACTGATGCTAGGGCGGCGAAACCTTTGCTTCTCGATCGACTTATTTGATGGTCCCAAGTCCCTTTTCTGTTAATAATAACTCCTAAATATTCCATCCTACTTACTTGTTCCAGCCTTTCTCCCTGCACGACCCATTTCCCACCTTCCTTTCTTCCGTTGCGTCCCTGGGCTACTAGCACTTTCGATTTATTCCCGTTAATTTTCAAGGCCCATTTCCTTGCTAAATCCGACACCGCACTTAAGCCCCTCTGCATCCCTTTTGACGTTAGCGTCATCAATATCACATCATCAGAGAAAATCAATCCCGGCATCTCCAACCCATTAATCACCGGAACGGCCCAATTGCTTCCACCATGTTCATCCAGAAAATCGTTAATAAATAAAATAAACAATATTGGCGATAATTTACACCCTTGCTTTAAACCCACCTTAGACTCTAGTGGTCTGCTCAACCTATCGTCACCCAATTTTACACAGCACCTAACCACTTTATATATCGCCTCCACTACCCTTATCATCTTTTCCGACACCACGAACCTACCCAATTTCTCTAATAGAGCGCCTCTATTCACCCTATCAAACGCCTTTTCAAAGTCGATTGGCGCAACATACACCTTACCGCTTGGCAAGCTCACATACTTCTCCAAAACAGTCTTCACTGTTCTTTTCTTTTCTCTAAACCCCCTTGGTAATCTGACAATACTTCGTTTCTTTCAGTCCATCCACTTAACCTGTTCGCTAACACCCCTGTATAAATTTTACTTTTGAGATCTAGCAGAGATCCCCTATAGTTATTCATACTGTTTTTACTACCCAACTCCCTAGGGTACTTCCCCTCATCAAAAATCGTATTGGATAGTTTAACTATGACCATATCATTGTCCCATTTTTGCTAATTTCCTTCCAAAACATTATTGATACCATTGCAACCCCCCGCCGCCCTGCCCCTAATTCTTCTTATCACTCCCAAAGTTTCTTCTTCTGTGATTTTCTTGTCTAGTTCGTAAATTGCCACTCTTCTATTCCTCCAAATTTCTTCATCCCTGGCCTCACTCAACCATACCTCTCCCTTCCCCCCGAGTAACTCCCTAAAGTACCTAACCCACTGTACATCCTTAATACTCGTTTTTTCTAGACTCATTCCACCCTTAATTATTCTATTTACCCTTCCCCAAACTTTCTCAGTGTTGTTCAACTTGCATTCTTTATTTATGGCTTCAGTCTGTTCATCTAACCACGCCTTTTTTAGCTCACAAACTTTTCTTTTGTAATCTTTCCTTAACTTGCAAAAAACCTCTCTTTCTAAGCACCCACCTTTTTTCTATACTCCCCTAACGCTCCCAGCACCCTCTTCCGTATACCTTGACACTCTATATTAAACCATTCTTCTCCCTCCTTCTTTTTTCTTATTCCACCATTATCTATCTGAGCTATCACCTTTATTGGATATAGCAGCAATTCCAAGGCTTTATCGATCTTATTCTTCTCCAACGCCCTTTCCCATCCATATTTCAGTAAGTGTACTTCTTTTGCTACCCTGTCCCAATCTCTTTCCACTTTCTCTGTCCATTTGCACTTATTATACCCTCTCCCTTGTTCATCCTTCATCTTAACTTCTTTCCTTATATTCTTCTCCTCACCCCTTTCTAACAGAACCCACACTGGGAAATGGTGTGATGCAATCCAGTCTCCTACTTCCATCCTTATAATATCCTCTAACACTCCCTCCGAGCTTAAAACTATATCTATCACACTACCCCCCTGCTCTGAGACATAGGTCAATTTACCCGAACTGTCACCCTCTTTCCATCCATTCAGAATATATAAATTCCCCGCTGCGCACAACTCTAAGAGCTTCTCCCCATAACTGTTTATAGTTTTATCCTCACTTCTTCTACTTCTCAATATGCCACTCCCATCTTCACTACTATATAATGGGCTCTGTTCCCCTATTCTCGCGTTCCAATCTCCAAATAGCAGCATGTCCTCTTTTTCTGCAAACCTCTCCCTTATCATACTAATCTCCACCAACAGCTCTTCAAAAAGATGCTTATTTGTGTATACGGAACTATAAGGATGGTAATACACGAACGCTAGGATTATTCTCTTCATCCTTCCCTCTACCCATCCCATATTAAATCTCACCCACATAACTTCCTGCATATCTGTCTCGATATCTTCTACTACTTCACTAATCTCTTCTTTAATTAGTACTACCATTCCTCCTGGGGCGCGTCCCTTATTCCTCTCCTTTCTTCTATATTTATATTTAATCACAAACCCCTTCCGTGAAATCTCTTTTCCTGCTTCCAACCACGTCTCCAAGAGTACCACAACATCGAAACTTGCTACTACTTCTCTAACCTTTTTATTTCCTATTTTGTTTCTTATCCCCTCTATATTCACACATCCTATTTTCTAATATAGTTATAACTTATCCTCCCTCCCTTCTAAATTGCCTCCCTTATTCTTACTCCTTGTAGCTCTCACTCCCTCATTCCCTGTTTCGATACCTTCTTCTTTGCCGTTCCATGCCCTCCGTATCCTCCCCCCCCCCTCTTGCACACTTTACCCCACAAGTCTTTTAGGCTCCTACTTCTTCCTCTGTTCATAACATCTTGGTTAGTATAGTATAGGTTAGATGTTGGCTTTCTGGCGGGGTCGATTCCTGTGCAGTCGATTTTCTGTCAACGAAAATAACCTTTCGTTCAGAGGAAACTTCGTGTACAACGCCATCCCTTAATACCGACAGTGCTTGAACGGATGTTTAAACTCATAGTACGCGTATTTTCTGTTTACCGGGCGAGTTGGCCGTGCGCGTAAAGGCGCGCGGCTGTGAGCTTGCATCCGGGAGATAGTAGGTTCGAATCCCACTGTCGGCAGCCCTGAAGATGGTTTCCCATTTTCACACCAGGCAAACGCTGGGGCTGTACCTTAATTAAGGCCACGGCCGCTTCTTTCCAACTCCTAGGCCTTTCCTATCCCATCGTCACCATAAGACCTATCTGTGTCGGTGCGACGTAAAGTCCCTAGCAAAAAAAAACATTTTCTGTTAACGTTTTTGAATTGTCGAAGTATAATAGTTATACCGCATAATACTTTAATGTAACAATACATAACTACAAAATATTACAATTTCGTCCTATTTTACACAGCTTGCAGGTGCGACCACGCACCCATATATATCTCATTAGAATTAACAAGATGTTGAATATTTTACATACAGTACTATACATATTTTAGAAATTCTAAGACACTGCGGGACCTCGAACGTGATTCCAAACTAGTGAGCCGACCTCAGATGTGCAGTCAGTCAGTCATTTGTCTTCTGTTCCCTTGAGAGCAGGTTTGATTCGATTGATGTCGGTGGTATTGAGAGAGTTCCAGCTGCGAGTCATTTGCTTACACCACTTCAAGGAACTTCTGTAGTAAAATACTGTATTCTGACACTCCACCGTCTGTTAAGATATCCTATAGCCTAAAGAACTTTACGATTTTCAGAGATGCTGAGATGCCAGAATTTTGTCCCGTAGGAGTTCTTTTACGTGCCGGTAAATCTACCAACACGAGTCTGGCGTGTTTCAGCACCTTGAAGTACACAGGACCGATCCCGGATCCTACTCACCAACGTGGGCTCAGAAGGCAAGCACTCTATCGTCTGAGCTACCAGGCCGATTATTAATATTAACTGAAATGGGACTGGATAAGAAGACTTTGAATCATGTGAAGGCTACTCTAACGAACACCATTTCCAAAGTCAAATTCAGAGGGGTATTATAAAAAAAACTCCGAGATCAAAACAGGTGTTAGACAAGGAGATGGTTTGTCCCCATCCTGTTTAACTGTCTGCTGGAGGAGGTCATACGGGAATGGACGAATACACTAGCTAACAACTCGGCTACAAAAAAGAAAAGTTAACAGTCACTTGCTTAGCCTTCACAGATGACCTCATACTCTTAAATAGCTTCAAGTATGGGAGAAGCTACGTACCAGCTATCCTCCCTCGAACGCATAGTAGCTGAAGTAGGGCTGAAGATCGCTGTCAACAAAACAGAATTTCTGACCAACTTCAGAGAAGCACCCAACTTAATATCTTTCGGGGACAAAATAATACGAAAGTCCAATTTCATTCAAATATCTTGGAGAATTGATAACCCCAATATATTAATGAGGACCTTGCAATGAAGAGTGGATGCACTAAATCAGAAAGACCTTATCAGCTTGTGAGAAGATATCATCATCATCATCTGTTTACCCTCCAGGTTCGGCTTTGCCCTCGGACTCAGCGAGGGATCCCATCTCTACCGCCTCAAGGGCAGTGTCCTGGAGCTTCAGACTCTTGGTCGGGGGATACAACTGGGGAGAATGACCAGTACCTCGCCCAGGCGGCCTCACCTGCTATGCTGAACAGGGGCCTTGTGGAGGGATGGGAAGATTGGAAGGAATAGGCAAGGAAGAGGGAAGGAAGCGGCCGTGGCCTTAAGTTAGGTACCATCCCGGCATTCGCCTGGAGGAGAAGTGGGAAACCACGGAAAACCACTTCCAGGATGGCTGAGGTAGGAATCGAACCCACCTCTACTCAGTTGACCTCCCGAGGCTGAGTGGACCCCGTTCCAGCCCTCGTACCACTTTTCGAATTTCGTGGCAGAGCCGGGAATCGAACCCGGGCCTCCGGGGGTGGCAGCTAATCACGCTAACCACTACACCACAGAGGCGGACTTGTGAGAAGATATACAAGTCCAAATCCTTCTCCTTGACTCTTAGACACTACAACACCGTGGTAAGACCATCTGTACTGTACGCCTCAGACTGCCTAAATATGACCCGCAAAGGACAACTAAGAAAAGTGGAACTGAAAGAGCGAAAGATCCTCAGAAGGATTATGGGTCCCATTAAAGAAAGAGATGGGTACAGAATCAGGTACAACAAAGAACTGTACAGTAAAATAGAGAGCATTACAACAGCTATGAGGAAGAAAAGACTAAAGTTCTATGTGGTCACATAGGATGGACAAACAGAGACTCACTTCAAGGACCTTCAACACTGTATCGTCCGGCTCAATGGCTAAATGGTTAGCGTGCTGGCCTTTGGTCACAGGGGACCCGGGTTCGATTCCCGGCAGGGTCGGGAATTTTAACCATCATTGGTTTATTTCACTGGCACTGGGGCTGGGTGTATGTGTCGTCTTCATCATCATTTCATCCTCATCACGACGCGCAGGTTACCTACGGGTGTCAAATCGAAAGACCTGCACCTGGCGAGCCGAACATGTCCTCGGACACTCCCGGCACTAAAAGCCATACGCCATTTCATTTTTATCAACACTGTATCTAGAGCAGGGGTTTCTAATTTGTAAGGGCTCGAGGGCCATATTGGAAACCTTAGTCATGTTCGCGGGCCGCACTTGAATAATAGGCCAATTTTCGTAAAATTCTGCATATAGTAGGCCTGCAGAAGTATCATTATAACAAAATAATATGCATAATTCAATTGAAATAAAGGTTTGATAATTTTAATTACTTAGGTAAAACATTATTTTACAATTGCATAAAAGGGTGAAATTTTGAGCCGTGCTGAGTGGCTCAGATGGTTGAGGCGCTGGCCTTCTGAAGCTAGCTTGGCAGGTTCAATGTTAGATCATTCCGAAGCTGCTCAAATACGTCAGCCTCGTGTCGACTGATTTACGGGCACGTAAAAAACTCCTGCGCACAACATTCTGGCACCTCGGCGTCTCCGAAAAACATCAAAAGTAGTTAGTGGGACGTAAAAACCAATCATTATTATCTGAAATTTAGATTTTAATTTTTTTTTAAATCTCAAATGATCCATTCAGATCAAGTGTATTTTTAAAAAGAGAAAATATTAAAGAATGAACTAGTACGGACTTGGGTCTATAACGAATATAAAAATTAATACGTTTTTGAACGACCTATAAAATATTATTTTGTAACTATTCTTCCTATTATTTATTTAAAATGCTCTTGCGGGCCGCATTATATGGCTTAGCAGGCCACATGCGACCCGCGGGCCGCCAATTGGAAACCCCTGATCTAGAGGGAAAGCAGCAAATGCCAAGTGGGCGAATTTAGTTCGGAAAGATCTACAATACGCAAACATTGATCACATTGACATTTGCAACCGAAATAAGTTCAGAAAGTTAATCAAGACACCTGACTTTTTCCAGTTACTAACAGCTAAATTACTGTGTCCAGGAGTAGGAGTGAAATGGACTGAGGAAAGAAAAGACATCCATACCGCTAGAATGAAGGAATACTGGGCTAAGAAGAAGAAAAAAGCTCACCAGAGTTAACAACCACGTGGTCCATTGTAGGCATAAGAAAATTATTATTATTATTATTATTATTATTATTATTATTATTATTATTATTATTATTATTATTATTGTACCGGGCGGTACACCTCCACGCCGCTAATTTAAAATGTGCGCCAGTTGAAACTCCTCTGCTGGAGGAAGTCTGAACTTTATTGACGGTATTAATTTTCAAGTTTCTCAGAAGATGTCACTACGTGGAAAGTTTGGAGTTTTTGAACTGTGCCACTTTTGATGTATTTTTGTTTTACCGGTAGTAAGAAGTGTGAACTTTCTCTTCTAGAGGACACTACTGAAAAACTACAATGGTGCACCCTAGTGCGATGTGAAAGAACTATTTTTTGGAGAAATTTTTATTTCAAAAGTTTGTTTCTTGTTAAACTTTTTTTTCTGTTATTGTTTAAGTTGGCTGTATACCCCTCTCTTTCCCCTTGTTTTGTATTTAGCCAATCCCGAATTTCTTTAATTAATTTCTACCAATCTGATGTATCTTCCCCCAACTTGAATATGCTGCTTATCCCTAACCAATAAAGTTTTGGTGGGAGGGTGTTCTCATTTCAAAAACGCCTCGAACTTTCCGCGAGAGTATATAAACTGCTGATTTTTGGGTCTCTGCGCCACTTCTGTTCCATCTTTTAGTGTGTAAGGTACATAGCAGAGGGCGGGAAATGCCTCTTTCTTCGGCAGCGGTCAACAACAAGGTAATGGCCGATTAATAACTTCTTTCTTTGCTAGCTCAGCAGTTTAACTCTCGGGGCGGGTCCGAAGTTTTTCCATAATGTAACCTTCCTTAAAATGTAAAGACCCATGGTATCTATTCTATCTTTAAACTGCATATCGGGATAGAGAGTGCTTAACCCTCCCGAGCTCCTACTCATATTGTTTTGAGGTGAACTTATTTTTTTCTCAACCTATTCTTCTTTAACGTAATGTAAATAGTTTCTTTCTTAAGTCACCTCTTTAGTATGGGATTAGCCCTTGTATTAACGGCCTAGTGCCAAGTAGGTTTTAAACAAAGTGTATTAGGAGCGCAAGTTCGCCTCCTCTCAAATTGTTATTTTAGAGGTCATGTAATTAATCTTTTTCTCACTTAATAGACCTCAGTAGGTTGGGTATTTTACCCCTGTGTCTATGTCCTGAGAGGACAACTTGAAGGTGGAGTTTGGTGTGGCCTTTGAGAGGCTTAAAGTTTGAGAGCGAGTGGCTCTTTCTTGAAAATTGAGTGTTGTATGCCTCGAGGAGGCTTTTCTGTGTAATTTGGAGCAAGTGCTCCTGAGCATGAATGGGGTTTTCTGCCCCTCTGTTAAAACTTATTTTGGAGTAAGGTTGGGCTGATTGCCCAAGAATTGTGAAGCCGGGGCGCGAAGCCCAAATCCGGTAAATATTGTAACTACATTTTGTTGACTTGCTACTCTGTACCTGCCATGCTTGTTATTTCTTTATTTTGAAAAGAAAATATAACCTTGTTAATTTTACATGAACTCTAATTTCGTAGCTTGAGACCCGTTCGCACCCGCACCTTCTTTCACCTCCAACTACCGCAAAAACACGGTAACAAGTGGTAGCAGAGCGTGGTTGAATGGGTCTCAATTTAGCCCCTTTTGACGGCTAAACATTGCTTTGATTCAAACTCTAACAATTTTCTCAGTTGCTGGAATTTTTGATCTTTCCTGTTTCAAAATTGTTCTGTCATCATGCCCGGCCCTCGCGATGTTCTCCATCTTAACTATTTACGCAAGGAGGAGTTGATCTATGAGTTAACTATCAGAAATGTGCAATCTGGAGGTACGGTTGCGATAGACACCAACAAGCTTAGAGAGTCTCTTGATTTGCCCATTTCCATCCCCAATTTGGGAGAGAAAGAAATTGACGACTCTCTTTCCACGATCACCGAGAATACTACTGGGCTAGCATCGGTAGTTAGTTTTTTTGACGAAAATGATCCTTCTCCTAATCAAATTAAGCGTGTGCAAGCCAGGCTATATCATTTTTCAAATAGAGTTAACGATCTGTTGTCTCTGAAGTTGAATGACGTTCAGAGGAAGGAAGCTAGTACGTTGCTTGAAAGTATTTCTGAATTATCTAGCAAGGTCACTCAATTGTTAACTGGGGAAGTTCCTCCCAAAATTGATCAACCCACCACGATGAATGTAGGTAGCGAGGAAGAGCCTCCTAAGGGAGAAGCCAATAGGATAACCGTTGCTGCTCAAACTATCTCTGCCCCATTGGACAACGAGTCTGAACGCCGTGCATCGTTGAATAATATACGTTCTGAATTAACTTCCTTGCCACTGAAACCTTTACCTACTATGTCATCCGGGTTTAGCAGCTTGCCTCATCCATTGGCAATGTTGCTCAGAGGTATCTCTAAGTTTTCCGTTAATACCACCAGTGACGTAATTTCATTTTTAAGATTTTTAGTTGAATTTCAGCATCATGCCCTTGTGTTTTCTCTTTCCCCATGTCAGATTTTGCAAATCATCTATCCCTATGCAATTGGTATTCTCTCAGACAAAATAGTAAGAGCCATTGCCGAGCAATCATCTATTGAGGATTTCCACGCCCACTTGTTAGCTAACTTCATCCCGGCTAGGGCCAGATCCTCCCTTATTCAGAAGTACTATTATCGTGTACAGCGTTTGGATGAAAACTTAGCAGACTTCATCCAAGATATTAAATTCTATACTAGGGTGTTTGCCCTTCATTTTCCTGAAGATCAGATTGTACAGGCTATTGTAGAAGGAATTTCACCATCCTATAGGTCATATTTGTGTTTCGCGGCGTGCCCGCAAACCTTCTCTGAACTTGAAGCATTGGCCGTCTCAGCGGAAGGAGTTAGATACGCCGATTCTTTGCGTGTCGCGAAAGAACCTCCTCCTTCTTTTGGTAATCCTCGGCCTCCTCCTCCTCGCCGACCAGTCACACCTCGTAAATGCTATGCTTGCGGGTCGCCCGACCATCTTCGGAACAAGTGCCCATTGCTCAAATCTAGTGGGACAAGGAATGGAACTGGTTCATCACAAGGCTGTTTTAAATGTGGGGCTTTCTCACATATCGCCAAGAATTGTCCCAATTCGAATAGCACCCCCTCCTGCTCAACTTCAGGTGCAACTTCCAACAACAATCAAAAGTGACTAGTGGCTTCGACTGAGTCGACTAATCCATCTTCCCGAGGCTCAGCCCTTGGCAAACAGGTCGTAAATTCAGGGAATGTTCAATCTGCAAATCTATCTTTTGAATGCCCCAAAGAGTGTCTTAGGATTGCGGCGTATACCCCCGCACCGGTCCCTTTTCTCAAACTTGAGTTAAATAATGAACCTGTAACAGCTCTTTTAGATTCAGGCAGTGTTTGTTCGATTATTTCGGCTGAATGGTATTCTAAATTGAAATCTGTTTGTAAACTACCTGACTATGTCTCATCTCCTGCTCAATATGTTTCGGCTAATTCATCTCCATTGGAAATCCTAGGTTCTGTAAATGTCAAAATTCGTATTTTTTAATTTACATGGAAAATGAAATTGTTTGTGGCTAAGCACCTGTCTTGCCCCATCATATTGGGAGCTGACTTCATTTCTCACACTGGTCTCGTGCTCGATCTTCAGAGTAAGTCGTGCACATTCAAATTTGCGTCCAATTGTAAAATTCCCTTGTTAAAGTGTAATTCTGTATCATGTTCATCTATTTCGCCGACCCAGGATGAGATGTTGTTAGACCTTAGACATCTACCTAAGGAGCAGGCTGATAGTATTCGTAAATTATGTCAGTCATTTCCAGAGGTGTTCTCTGATACTCTTGGTGTTACTGACCTTATTGAATACAAAATTGAGGTCACGGATTCAATTCCTGTCCGTTTTCCACCTTATAGGCTATCTCCACCTAAAATGAAGGCTCTGAAAGAAATCATCGATCAGATGTTGAAGGATGGTATTATTAGGCCCTCTAAGTCGGCGTATTCGTCGCCTATTTTTCTAGTCCCGAAACCCCAAGGGGGCTTCAGGCCTGTCATTGATTATAGGGCTCTCAATCGGAAGGTGGTGTTACAATCTGTGCCCCTTCCTGACCTTCATTCTTTTTTTTTCATGGTTCCGTAAGGCCAAGTTCTTCACCATCTTGGATTTGAATCAAGCCTACAATCAAATTCCCCTTGCGGAAGAGTCTAAACATCTTACAGCCTTTGCCAAGGACTGGAATTTATACGAATACAACCGCGTGCCTTTCGGGCTCCCCACGGGAGCAGCTGTACTCACTAGGCTGCTAGATAGGGTCTTCTCCGACATCAAATTTGAGTACTTGTATCACTACTTGGATGATGTCGTCGTATTTTCGGAGACCTTTGAAGAACATCTAGATCATCTGCAAGAAGTTCTCAATCGCCTTCGTAAGGCTGGGTTAACTGTCAAGTTGTCCAAGGTTGCCTTTGCTAAGCCCTCTATGTCATTCCTAGGGCATATTGTGTCACCTGATGGTGTTGCCGTCGATCATTCTAGAACACAGGCCATCCGTGATTTTAAACCTCCCAAGGACATCAAAGGTATTGCCAGGTTCATTGGTATGGTGAATTTCTTCAGGAAGTTCATTCCTAACTTCGCTAATAGAGCGGCGCCCTTAAACCTTCTTCGTAGGAAAGGCATCAAATTCGAGTGGGGACCTTCTCAACAAGCCGCTTTTGAAGATCTTAAATTAGCTCTCTGTAATGCCCCTGTCCTTGCTATGCCTGATTTCTCAAAGAAATTCATTGTCCAAACCGACGCGTCGTCGTCAGCAGTAGCTGCAGTCCTTCTTCAAGAGACTGAACTAGGGAGGCGACCCATCGCCTATGCATCTAGGACCTTGTAGGCTCAAGAAGCCAAGTATTCTATCTATGAGCTCGAAGGGTTGGCAGTCTTATTTGCCTTAGAGAAGTTCCGTCTCTATCTGGAACATGTCAAATTCGACCTGGAGACAGATAATCAAGCCTTAAGCTGGGTCTTAGGTAGGCCGCGTCGTACTGGTCGTATAGCCCGTTGGGCCATCCGAATTTCTGCCTTCCAATTCGATGTCAGGCATATCAGAGGTACCGAAAATGTTGTTGCTGATGGACTCAGCCGTATGTTTTCCAACGACGTCGAGACCCACGAACCGGTCGACAGTTCATCACCTCCCGAGTCCATACTATCTGGTGTTAATGCCATCTTAACAGATGCTCCCATGCTCTTTAGGGATATCGAGAAATACCAACGTGAAGATCCGACTCTGGCTCCGATAATGGAAACCCTTTCTTCTGGGGAACATGTTGTCCCTTATGTTCTGAGGAATGGTGTTCTATGTTGTCCTTCGAGGCATGATAAGATGATGAAGGTTGTCGTTCCAGCTGTTCTTGTGCCTATGATCTTCAAGTACTATCATGAGACCCCATTAGGGGGGCATCTTGGAATCCTTAAAACTCGTGAAAAGATTCGTGAAAGGTTCATCTGGAAGGGTATGGACGGTGAAATCCGTGAACTAGTAAAAGCTTGTAAATCTTGTTTGCTCAGTAAACCAACCATGTCCACCAAGGTAGGCCTTTTGTCTTCTCATCAAGCGTCGCGCCCCATGGAACGCCTGTATATTGATTATGTAGGACCCTTCCCCCAGTCGAAGGGAAATGCTAACAAGTTCATCTTTGTATGCGTAGATGGTTTTACAAGATTTTCCTGGTTATTTCCGACTAAGCTGGCTACCGCTCAGTCCACCATTACTTGCCTAAATTCTATTTTTGCTTCTTTTGGTCCGTGCCAATATATTGTGTCTGATAATGCTAAGGCGTTTACATCAAATCTTTTTCGTAAATTCTGCTTTGACCTGTCCATCTCTCATGTGACTACTTCTGCTTATTACCCTCAACCATCTCTGGCTGAACGGGTTAACCGTAATCTCAGGTCCGCGCTTATTGCCTATCATGATGAAGATCATTCCAGGTGGTTAGCTTTTGCTTTGAATTCGGCGGTTCATGAATCACATAAATTTACTCCAGCCTCTTTGATGTTCAAGTTTGTTCCCAACACGCCACTCTCTAACCTCTGGTCTCTGAGTGACATTCTACCTGAGACAATAGATCCGGATAACATTAAAGATCTTTGGAAGAAGGCTAAAGCCAATCTTAAAGTGTCTCATGAAAAGGTTAGGGAAAGGTATGATCGTGGACGGAGACCCACCCATTTGAAGGTAGGTGACCAGGTAATGGTCAAGAATTTTGTTCCCGCGGGCAAGCTTGCCCCCAGATTTCATGGGCCGTGTGTCATTCTCGATTTCCTTACGCCGGTTACGTTGTTATTAAGCAATCCAGCCACCGAGAGGATATTTAGGGTTCACCTGTCGCAGGTGAAACCTGTATAATTGCTGTGCTAACTTGCCTCATATTATCTTGAAAGGAATATGAAGGTTATATTTTTTATTTTTTTTATTTTTTTTTTGAGTTTCACTTTTAAGGCTTTCTGCCCCTTCTATAATATTTTGTTTTATATGTAAGCATTTTTGTAAAACCTGCCCCGAACCGTTAAACTGCCATCCTGTCCTTGCCACGGCCATTACCACGCTCCCGTCTCCTGCTCCACTCTACACAGTGGCTTATTTAATGCCATGGATATCTGCACGCCGCTGGCCCCTCAACCTCTCCACAAAGCCTGTGCCCTCAAAAAAAAAGATGATGGTCCAACAAATTCTGCCGCCTAGCTTTAATGTTTCAGTGCCCCCGCAGCCGCGCGGCGCCGTGCCGCGACTGGGATAGAGGAAGGGCCCCCTCGACCCCAGCGAGGACGACATGTGCACGGCGAGCCGGAGCTCTCCTCCCGGCCAAGGCTGATGTGCGGCGCACGACCTGCTACTGGCCCGCAGCCTGTATATGTTCACCGCGGGCGCGGCGTGCTTCTACACCTCTGCTCCCCTCATAGTGCGGGCGAGCGGTATCTCAGGGTACTTGAGGGGCCCGGGCGGCCTCATCCAAACGCAAGCAGTGGCGGCTGGTCTGGCCGTTAAAATCATGAACGTTTGAAGTACATATCCAGCTATATGGACATTCCAGTTCAACCTTACTACCTTTTCTTGGGTATTCTACTGCAATATTTGGTGGACTTAGAAAATTTTCCTCAACTTTAAAAACTGAAGTTTTCCTTCTGAATTCAACTTCTACAAACATAAAGACTTTACTTCACCAGTTACAATAAAAATTTTGAAACTGAATCAAACCAAATTAAGAAAATCTTATAAATACTTCTGCAATTAATCTCCATATCAACATCAAAACTTGGACCTTGTTTCCAAACAAATTGCATGTGTCACCCCTGGAGGAACTTTTTGGGGGGGGGAGGTCTGTACCGGGCGGTACACCTCCACGCCGCTAATTTAAAATGTGCGCCAGTTGAAACTCCTCTGCTGGAGGAAGTCTGAACTTTATTGACGGTATTAATTTTCAAGTTTCTCAGAAGATGTCACTACGTGGAAAGTTTGGAGTTTTTGAACTGTGCCACTTTTGATGTATTTTTGTTTTACCGGTAGTAAGAAGTGTGAACTTTCTCTTCTAGAGGACACTACTGAAAAACTACAATGGTGCACCCTAGTGCGATGCGAAAGAACTATTTTTTGGAGAAATTTTTATTTCAAAAGTTTGTTTCTTGTTAAATTTTTTTTCTGTTATTGTTTAAGTTGGCTGTATACCCCTTTCTTTCCCCTTGTTTTGTATTTAGCCAATCCCGAATTTCTTTAATTAACTTCTGACCAATCTGATGTATCTTCCCCCAACTTGAATATGCTGCTTATCCCTAACCAATAAAGTGATTGTGGGCGGGTGTTTTCTTCCCTGAAACGCCTCGAACTTTCTGCGAGAGTATATAAACTGCTGATTTTTGGGTCTCTGCGCCACTTCTGTACCATCTTTCAGTGTGTAAAGTACATAGCAGGGGGCGGGAAGCGCCTCTTTCTTCGGCAGCGGTCAACAACAAGGTAATGGCCGATTAATAACTTCTTTCTTTGCTAGCTCAGCAGTTTAACTCTCGGGGCGGGTCCGAAGTTTTTCCATAATGTAACCTTCCTTAAGATGTAAAGACCCTTGGTATCTATTCTATCTTTAAACTGCATATCGGGATAGAGAGTGCTTAACCCCGAGCTCCTACTCATATTGTTTTGAGGTGAACTTATTTTTTTCTCAACCTATTCTTCTTTAACGTAATGTAAATAGTTTCTTTCTTAAGTCACCTCTTTAGTATGGGATTAGCCCTTGTATTAACGGCCTAGTGCCAAGTAGGTTTTAAACAAAGTGTATTAGGAGCGCAAGTTCGCCTCCTCTCAAATTGTTATTTTAGAGGTCATGTAATTAATCTTTTTCTCACTTAATAGACCTCAGTAGGTTGGGTATTTTACCCCTGTGTCTATGTCCTGAGAGGACAACTTGAAGGTGGAGTTTGGTGTGGCCTTTGAGAGGCTTAAAGTTTGAGAGCGAGTGGCTCTTTCTTGAAAATTGAGTGTTGTATGCCTCGAGGAGGCTTTTCTGTGTAATTTGGAGCAAGTGCTCCTGAGCATGAATGGGGTTTTCTGCCCCTCTGTTAAAACTTATTTTGGAGTAAGGTTGGGCTGATTGCCCAAGAATTGTGAAGCCGGGGCGCGAAGCCCAAATCCGGTAAATATTGTAACTACATTTTGTTGACTTGCTACTCTGTACCTGCCATGCTTGTTATTTCTTTATTTTGAAAAGAAAATATAACCTTGTTAATTTTACATGAACTCTAATTTCGTAGCTTGAGACCCGTTCACACCCGCACCTTCTTTCACCTCTAACTACCGCAAAAACACGGTAACAAGTATTATTATTATTATTATTATTATTATTGTACCGGGCGGTACACCTCCACGCTGCGAATTCAAATATTGCGCCAGTTTAAACTCCTCTACAGGAGAAGTTTGGAACCTTGAAAACTGAACTAATTCTACTATTTCTTAAAATATGTCACTACGGTAAATGGTGTAATTTTGAAGTGTTCTGAACAGTGTCTATTTCGATTTGTGTTTGTTTATTCCGTATCAAGAAGTGTGGATATTCTCTTCTAGATGTCTCTACAGAGAAAAACCTAGGATTGCGCACTCTTTTGCAAAGTAACGAACCTTCTTGAAGAAGTTTTGTGTTCATAAGTTTTTGACCTTACTAAATTTTGTTCTGTGGTTTGTGGGTTGGCAACATTAATCATTTCTACCCGCTTGTTTTGAATTTAGCCAATCTCGATTTTCTCTAATTAATTTTTGACCAATAACGTATGTCTTCTCCGATATGGATATGTTGCTTTAAGCTATCCAATAAAGTTGAGGGGGGGGGTGTACGCATTCTTGAAAGGTCTCGAATGTTCCACGAGGGTATTTAAACTGCTGATTTTCTTGTCTCGGTGCCACTTCATCGACATCTTGCTTAGTGTGTGATTATGTAGCAGGGGGCGGGAAGCGCCTCTTTCTTCGGGCAGCAGTTCATCCACAAGGTAATGGCCGTTTAATTTTATTTCTTGCTAGCTCAGCAGTTTAACCCTCGGGGCGGGTTCGAAACTTTTCTCGTGTAACCTATCTTTAAAATGTAATAGACATTTGGTAAAAATTCCGTCTTTTTAACTACAAATTGGGATAGAGAGTGCCTAACCCTCTCGAGCTCCCACTCATATTGTTTTGAGGTGACTACGTTTTCATAACCGTTTTCTTCTCTTCGTAATGTAATAAAGTTTTCGTATCATGTCACCGCCTTAGTATGGGATTAGCCCTTGCGTAAGCGGCCTAGTGCCAAGTAGGTTTTAAAAGTGTATTAGGAGTGCAAGTTTCGCCTCCATTCTATTTTGTATTATGGGCCAGTAACTCAACCTGATGTTTTATTTTCCTCATGTAAAGGCGTTGTAGGTTGGGTATTAAATACCCCTGTTTCTTGGTGTGCCTTAAGGGCAGATAGAAATGAAGTTTGTTGTAGCCTTTGATAGGCTTGTAAAATTGAGAGCGGGTCTGCTTTTTTTCTTCACACTGTAATTAGGAGCAAGTGCTCCTTGTACTTAGGGGTTTTATGCCCTTCAGCAATGGTAGTTGTGAGCTGAGAGCTCAGGAATTATACTTGGGGCTTGAAGCCCAGATTTTGGTAATAACCCCCGAAATCTTGTAATTTCTTTGTACCTGATTTTGGCTTGTTGCTAACTTGTTATTTGTTGAGTTTTGAAAGTCTATATGAAAATTGTTAAACTTTGTTGTCTGTTGAAAATATAACCTTTGTCAAAGTTTTAAATTAACTTTAATTCTGTAGTTGAGACCTATTCCAGCAAGCACCTTCTTTCACCTCTGCTGTTCCACCAAAACTCCGTAACAATTATTATTATTATTATTATTATTATTATTATTATTATTATTATTATTATTATTATTACTATTATTATTATTATTATTACAGAACGTGGGAAGTGTGGTAATTGATAGTCAGCAAAGAGTACGGATAAACCTTTCTTCGTTTTCTGACAAAATTACTTCGTCTTCCAATTTAATGTCTCTTCAATTATGTAATATAAACTAAGCAACGCATATTATGGCCTTATTCCTGAATAACTCAGTTATAGCCTTTCTTAGAGCGTAGCATAATGTTATCGTACTAATCAGTAATGAATCTTTCTTTCCTCTGTTTATTTCCTGCCTTTTTCCAGTTAAATCCTTCGTGTACAACGCCATCCCTTGTGTCTGAATGAATATGGCGTGAATACGCTATAAAGAGGATGGTTGCCTAGTTGAACTTTCTCCTAAAATAATAATCACCATCACCTGTCGGGTTTTGCTGTCGGATGTTCTTCCTGACGCCAACCCTATGTGGAGGGATGTATTCACTATTGAGTGTTTCTGTGTGATGTACTTAAATGAAGATATGTATTAAGACAATCAGAAACACTCAGATAGAGTGAATGAAGACGATGTGCTCGGAAGGACTGGACTATGTCAGTCTGTTGATTAGATCTTTGTGACTTTGGCCATATTCAAGAAATAGCGACTAACTCCGTGGTGAATGAACTAAACGTTCTCAAAGACCATTCTTATGCTCTCTCTCTCTCTCTCTCTCTCATTCCTTCCCTTTATTTCAATCGCAATTTCTCCGTAAATGTTTCTATTGCGGTTGAGGTGTATCACAGTCACTCAGTTCTAAGTCAAGATTCCTTGATGTGAGTCAATAGGTTTATTGTTTCCATAGCAGCTGTCGTTGTTTCAAATTGGCTGGAACCGTCAAATACAGTAGTTAACAACGAGAACGTGAAGAGTTTTCCGGTCAATTGAACACAACACGAAAAATCAAGACATAACAGCAAAAACTGTCTGAACACATAAATGCATGTTTTATACTACATACAGATGTGTTTACAAATAATAAACTTCTTATTATGCTTAAAAAGGAAAGTGTACATTGATTTGATGTAACTTGAAAAATGTGGAAAAGTCCAATTAACTGAACGAAATATGTCATTCAGCGATTTTATAACTTTCTGTTGACCTAAATTTTCGTTTATATTATAAACTAACTGAACTGCTCATCACTGGCGGATTACTGAACAACTCGCAACATAAGATTAGCAAGAGTACTTAATTAAAGAGTAACCAACCCCATGGCACTACAGCCCTTGAAGGATCTTGACCTACCAAGCGACCGCTGCTCAGGTCGAAGGCCTGCAGATTGCGAGATGTCAGCACGACGAATCCTCTCGGCCGTTATTCTTGCCTTCTAGACCGGGGCCGCTATCTCACCGTCAGATAGCTCCTCAATTCTAATCACATAGGCTGAGTGGACCTCGAACCAGCCCTCAGGTCCAGGTAAAAATCCCGGACCTGGCTGGGAATTGAACTCGGGGCCTCCGGGTAAGAGGCAGGCACGTTACCCCTACATCACGGGGCGGCATTGAACGTAATAGTAGTAATAATAGTATTATAACACGTACAGAAAAAGGTGTCCTGAACAAAAGCTTGGAAATGTGATTTCTTGTATATTTTTACTTTGAACTATTTAAGTATAACTAATGTCTGGTTCCTTGGCTGCATGATTGGCTTTGCGGCCTTCGGTTCAGAAGTTCCTGAGCTCGATTTTCGGCCGGATCGGGGATTTTATCTGTGTCTAGTAAATTCCTCCGGTTCGCAGATTGGGTGTTCGTGTTTGTCTCAGTATACATGCAGCACACTACACTACCATCCACTACAGAAACACGCAAAGGTGAATACATCCCTCCAAATAAGGTTGGCGAATCCAATTTGATCGGACTGATTTTGTAATAGGGGACATAAGTAATATCATTCTTTCAGGCAATTGACACGCTAATAAGGACTTAACTGTGGTGTAGTGGTTAGTGTGATTAGCTGCCACCTCCGGAGGCCCGGGTTCGATTCCCGGCTCTGCCACGAAATGTAAAAAGTGGTGCGAGTGCTGGAACGGGGTCCACTCAGCCTCGGGAGGTCAACTGAGTAGAGGTGGGTTCGATTCTCATCTCAGCCATCCTGGAAGTGGTTTTCCGTGGTTTCCCGCTTCTCCTCCAGGCAAATGCCGGGATGGTACCTAACTTAAGGTCACGGCCGCTTCCTTCCCACTTCCTTGTCTATCCCTTCCAATCTTCCCATCCCCCCACAAGGCCCCTGTTCAGCATAGCAGGTAATACCGCCTGGGCGAGGTACTGGTCATCCTCCCCAGTTGTATATCCCGACCCAGAGTCTGAAACTCCAGGACACTGCCCTTGAGGCGGTAGAGTGGGATCCCTCGCTGAGTCCGAGAGAAAAACCGACCCTGGAATGTAAACAGATAAAGAAGAAGATTATCTTACAAATATCTTTGTATTGGCCTCTTCCTTTAATGGTTCCTACACGAAAGAGTAAAAACGTAGGATGGTGCTTGCAGACGGCGTGACCGTTTGTAAACGATTATTATAGCCTTCTCTTATATATTTCATTGTGATGTAATCTGCTTCGCAAAGTTCGAGGATTGTTAGTTTCGAGTTTTACATTTTCGGAATAAAGAAATTCGGGATCAGCAATTCGGGAACAATGGATTGTAAAATAATTCTGAAAACTGTATTCGAGAAAATTACTGAGAATGCGGAAGACCAACAAAGGCGTGAAACTGAAAGTGTGTGGAGTCGAAAGAGAACAGAGTTGACTATGGGAAGTCTAATAGGATGGATAAGAGTGAGAAGAGAGGCACAACTAACTGGTAACAATGTTAGAGAGGCATGCTATGGTCGAAACAACATGCTGTAAAGATGAGAGCTCCTGAGGAATCACCTCTTATGACAAGCAGGATCCTACTTGAGTTCAGTGACATTTGAGACTGCTTACTGTTCATTCCCCTACTCCGTGCCGTTGGCTTCCGGCATGTTAACGATAACTGTGGGGCGAAATTCCGACATCCTGAAAGGATGATACACAAATAACGTAATACAATATTTACTATTTTCACAACGTTGTGCCCAACTAAGGAGCGCGATTGTATTTGGCAGATGAATTTGCTTTCTGCTCTTCCCAGAATCGCTTTATCCTCTCGCCGTGTTTTTCTTCCGTTCTTCCGTACATGCAGTGGTGGTTCTAATCTTTTCTTCAGAAAACTTACGTTTGTTCACCAATGTTCTAAAGCTAGGCCCGTCGCATATAATTTCGCTTGTTATCCTGATTTCTTGAAGGATTTTTTCAATTTTGATCGTCGAATTAGTCTTGACTTTCAGTGAGGAGGCATATATTTTTAGTAAGTCTTTCAATGTCCATTCATAAATACGGCCATAAAATTTCAGTCTTTTCCTAATATTTTCTCAGAATGCTGGCATGGTTCAGGGGACTTCCTTTTCATCCACACTCCTTCTATGCTTACTGTGCCAAAGATTTTTCTTTCTTATTTTTCTGAAGTTTTACTTAATGATCTGCTTCCGATGTTCAAGGTTTCTAATGCGTATAATGGTTCAGGCTTAATTACAGTATTATAGCGTTTTAATTTACCATTCGAGATATTTTTTTATTATTATTAATATTATTATTATTAATTGGCTAGTATTTCTATTATGGATATCAGAATTCTGGAATTTGCTAATGATACTGTTACTTTATCTGAGTCGGCAGAAGGTTAGTATACATTGTTGAATGTTATGGGCGCAGTTTTGTACAAAGAGAACGAGATGAAAATAAATAAATCTAAAATAAAATGAATGGAATACAATCTAAATAAGTCAGGTGATGCAGAAGAAGTAAGGAGGAAAATAAATTTGCTAATTCAGACATTGATATAAAAATTAGAAGGAAATTTTTAAATGATTTTCGTCTGGAGCATGGCTTTTGTGGACTTGAAACATGAACAATAAGTAGTTCAAAAAGAAAGAGAATAGAAACTTTTGAAATGTGGTGTTACAGAAGAATGCTGAAGGTGAGGTGGGTAGACCGAACATCGAATGAAGAGGTACTGGATCTGATTGGCGAGAGGATAACGATTTGGAGAAATTTGATCAGAGGAAGAGATAGAGTAATAAGACACATCTGAAGACACCCAAGCCTTTTTCAGGTAGTTTTTTAGGTAAGTATAGGTTTAGGCGGTAAGAACGGTAGAAGCAGATCAAGGCATGAATATGACAAACAGAGTATAGCGTAGAGTTACGTAGAAATAAAAGGTTACAGATGGCCTGATGACCCGAACAATATTAGGCCTATTATTATTATTATTATTAGCCTATTATTATTATTATTATTATTATTATTATTATTATTATTATTATTATTATTATTATTATTATTATTATTATTAATACCCTTGCGTGCCAAAACACAAATTTCTCGAAGTGCCACCACCTGGGTAATACACGTGTAAAATTTTTTACGTTGTTCTTGCGAACACGACGCACCACGTCGTAATTACAACGAGCGCTCCTCGTAGCGAAAAAGGAGAATTCCTTGTAGATAGATTCGAATGCCAATAGAATTTGGTTGACTGAACACCTAATGAGCTCATCAAATTTTCTTTACAGGCCGATATTAACGGTACGGCATGCTATGAATTCGTTGCCTCCGTCCCCTCGGTCAGGACCGAATTCCTGATCTTAAGCATAACAATAACGCACACAACAGTCGATCAATGCCATTGTAGCAAACCATTGCCGAAAGAAACATCGTGACTTTCGGCATTTCTGTGCGAATATAAGGTAGCCACATCCGTTCCTGAACAAACCTTGAAGTTACTTTAAATGGGAAGTATTTACAATGCGGTGGTATTAAATGCGGATTGGTGTGTGTGTGTGAGAGAGAGAGAGAGAGAGAGAGAGAGAGAGAGAGAGAGAGAGAGAGAGAGAGAATAAGTTAATATTGATGACCATGTAAATATTATGTTACAGCGCAAGTAGAAAGCACAATGAAGGTTGCCTTTTATTACGGACGTTCACTGCTCCTCTCCAAGTTAGCTGAATATACCGATGGGCAATTTCATTATGACTAGAGCCGTGCGCGATATACAAAATATCCGCATCCACACTTCCTACAACCGCACTAGAATCCGCATCCGCGAATGGTTATCCGCGGATATTGTAAATATTTATCTATGGTATATTACACCCAAGGCATTGAAACGAATACATCTGTTAACATAAAACTATAGGCCTGATACCTAGCACCAGAACCCCTACAGTCACAGCTTTATGAGAAATTTATCTTGTGACAACTACCACTAATTGCGGGCAGGAGCCACTTAGGCTTAGGTCAGATTTACAGATTTATGGACTCAAGGCTCTTTATATATCACCATTCTCCTATACCACTGTCGAGGGTCGCCTAACCACAAGCAAAAATAAGAGTATACCTGAGTGAAAATCAATAAACATCATTATTCAGAAATTATCAGCAAAATGTTATTATCCGCTCTGCCATACAGTTTGCATCCGCCAAGACACTAACTTCGCGGATATTCGCGGGTAACGGTGGGTTCCAATTCCACCATCGGCAGCCCTGAAGATGGTTTTCCGAAATTTCCCATTTTCACACCAGGCTAATGCTGGGGCTGTACCTACCTTAATTAGGGCTACAGCTTCTTCCTTCCCAATCCTAGCTCTTTTCTATACTTCCGTCGCCGAAAATCTTCAGTGTGTAGAGTAACGTTAAACCACTAGCAAAAAAGGATTTTAATTGGGTCTGATTCATTCCTCTGACTCGGGAACTGCATGTTATTGTTGGTTCCAACAACCCCCCCCCCCCTTCATACTCACACAACGTACCACACTACCAACTACAACAGAACCAAGCAATAGCGAATATTCTTCTCCATTTATGGATGGCGCCGGGAGGGACATGTGGACTTGGCCCTGTTTTATGGTCATCATTTTTGGGATTGTAGACCGGGGCCACTATTTCACCGTCAGATAACTCCTCAATTATTCTCACATAGGCTGTTTGGACACCAAACCAGCACTGAAATACAGGTAAAACTCCATGGCTTGATCAGGAATCGAAACCTTTGCCTCATGGTAAAAGGCAGCCTCGCTAGCCCTAGACCGCGAGACCAGTTTTACAAGATGAAATAAGCCTAACTAATTGGTTGACTTTATTCTGTCTGTACGTGAAAACATTTTGTCATTGTGCCTTCGTGTCTTGTAGAGAAGGAACGAACCACTATGGAGAAGTCGTCGCCCGATATGATTAATCTCCTCGTTCATTCGTTCTGTTTTTGTTGCCACTGACCGAGCTCCCGTGGTCTTTTAAATTTCCCGTGCGTGCGTACCACCATTCAACATGCAACATAAACATAAACCTATTATCATAAAAGAACGAAACTCGTTTCTAAACAAATTTCTTTTTATTTGTGAGCATGTCAGTAATTCAGTTGGGTTTCAACAATGCCTTGTCAGGCTCTAACCAAACAATGATTAATGAATTACGAGCCCGATAATACAGCTCCAATAACTTAACCTATGGGTACTATTTCTTTCACTTCGTGGAACAAGTTTTTCTCCAATATCTGCTCTTTGGTAGATAATGCCACGCTAGTAAGAAACTTGTAGAGCTTATATTCCTTTTATGGCCGTATTGCATGATATTATAATTTATTCCTGTCTTTTAAAACACTATTTTTCTTTAAAGCGAATATATTCTCCTAAAGTTTGTTTCCATCTCAATGGGTGATCTAATCGATTCCATATTGAATACTAATACGGGCGTGCTTTCTAGCAACATCGGAACGCGAGATTTTCAAGGTAAAGATTAATTGAATGGGCCCATAAAAGATGGATTATTATTATTATTATTATTATTATTATTATTATTATTATTATTATTATTATTATTATTATTATTATTATTATTATTATTATTATTATTACATGCCAACAAATCAAATATCCAGTTGGCTCTTGATAACAACAGTATAAATTGACTGTCAAGGAAGAAAGAATTGGCGTCTAAGAAGGGTGAATATCTATTTTCGTTTGAAATATTTTTAATGTTGTAGAACCATGATCCTAGGAAGAAAATGTGTAAGTGTATATGAATAGTTATAGATTATAATTTAATCGAGTACAGTGTAATTTGTAGATTGTATTGTAGGTTTTAGAATGATTTGCATGGTAAAACATTAAATTTTGTAAGGTAAACTTCTTCATCTACTGTAACTTTAACTTCAAAAAAGACTGTAATTATTAATAAACTTCCTCATAAGTAAATTCATTAATTAAAACTGTCCAATTACCTTTTACAAAGTAAGTGCCACTGAATATGCGACATACCACTCACTCACTTATCACGATATCCCAGGAGCCACAATCGTTGCGAGTAAAATTTGGCAAATAGATTGTCTAAAATCATATGTAACAGCAAAGAAACCTGTATTAAAAATTGTTTGTATGGTGGTCACTCACTTCCAAGAAACATTGCATATAAACAACCAAGAAATTTGAGGCAAGGAACGACATCCTGAAGAAATTATCGTGCAATAAATTGGGTTCAAAACCCACTGTCCTGAAAACAACAGGGTTGTCATGGCTTTCTCTGTGTTGCGGCTGGCAGCTCATGTTTTGAGGTGGAGCAGTTGGCAACTCGATTTTATCTTTTTGTCAGTTTAAAATGAAGGATTCTACGTGTTTGGTGTCGTTAAGTGATAATCCATTATTCAAATATGCATGAATTAATGTCTATGAAATGTATATTTACTAACGGAATGGTGATTCCTCTCGTTCTGTAGTGGCTGTCAGGGGAGACTGAAGTTACATTTTCTTCTTGTTTGTTTGTTGCTGTTTCTTTTTTTTAATGTGCCGGGTTGAGTAGCTCAGGGGGTAGAACGCTGGCCAACTTAGCAGGTTCGATCCTGGCTCAGTCCGGTAGTACAGTATTTGAAGGTGTTCAGATACGTCAACCTCGTGACGGTAGATTTACTGGCAGGTAAAATAACTCCTGCGGGACAAAATTCCAGCACAATGGCATCTCCGAAAACCATAAAATTATTATTATTATTATTATTATTATTATTATTATTATTATTATTATTGCCATATTGGATTTTCATTGGTTGTCCATCTAGGTAACGAAAGGATCCTCCCATGTAGTGAGTTTTCTGGTATGAGATCTGAAGTCCTGTTCTGAATGCAATTTCATGGAGTTTTTCAATGGATTCAATTGATTCCTGTCTGTTATTGGACAAAGCTGCCAAGTCGTCAGGGAAGGCAAAACACTGTAAATTAATTTTTTCATGTAATCTGCCAAGCGTTATTCCTTTAAGATCTTTTCCAACGTCGAGCAGCCAATTGTTTTCTACTTTCATTGATCGGCCAAGGTTCAGAATTATTTTGGTCAGTCTCTGATTACTCATTCTGAGAATATGTCCATAAAATTTCAAATGTATTTTCTTCCTTTCTCTTACTGTTTAATTTTATTTATTTAGATTGATCATTCATGGTGTGGGTTCCTGTAGTCACGTCCTAGTTTGTGAACCATGGCCAACGGCTGAGTGGCCTAGTAAGTGGTCCTGAGAGTCGGGATACCAGTTGCTATGGAATGGGAGTGGGCATCTCGGACATATTCTGAGTCATGGCCCTCCTCGTGCTGAGACGGCTAGGACTGTACAATTCATCGGTGCTCCCTAACGCGTTAAAGGAGAGATCCTCACTTGGACTATGTGTAAAGCATCCTGCTTCATGAATGTACCGAGCTCAGACCATTTTAAGCAAGCTTCGGACCTATGGGAGTAACGGAGTACCACTCCCATTTAACAGGCGAGGGACTCTTTGGAAACAACTTGACCGAAATGGAATTCGATAGGGAGCTATCAATATTCGTGGGGCTTAGGAAGAAAGAAAGTAGAACTGGCTGAGTCAGCAAAGAGAATGCATCTGGATGTGCTATGAGTAGGTGATATTCGGGTAAGGGGAGATAACGAGGAAGAGATATTAGATTATAAAGTGTACTTGACGGGTGTTTAGAAAAAGGGAAGGGCAGAGTCCGTGGTAGGGCTGTTTATCAGGAATACTATTGCACGCAACACAGTTTCTGTTAGGCACGTAAATGAGCGAATGATGTGGGCAGATTTGACAGCTGGAGGGATTAGACCGAGAATTGCCTTAGTGTATTCACCATGTGAGGGTGCAAATGAGGATGAAATTGACAAGCTTGGAGACTTTTAAAACACTTGAGCAATGATCCTACGCAAGCTAACACACATGCCAATGCGAGTGCATATCAAATAGCACACCAACTTTTGCTTAATGGAAAACCAAAATTTTCCATGAAAGTAGGGAAGAATCCTATAGTCAGACAACCAGACAGGAGCAATGAGTTATCTAAGCATTTCACACTAACTCAACTGGAATTAGCTCTCAGTAAGTGTAAGATTGGGAAGTCAGCAGGACTCGATGACCTTCGAATGGAACAAATTAAGAACTTTGGTCCTACTGCGAAGTGCTGGTTGGTAGAACTCATGAACAACTGCGTTCAGTCTTCCATGATACCTAAAATATGGAGGAAGGCTAGGGTCATAGCCATACTAAAACCAGGCAAAGATAAAAATGACCCTAGGAGCTACAGACCAATCTCCTTATTGTGCCATCTTTTTAAGATTCTGGAGAGACTAATCCTCAATAGGTTGACCGATAAAATCGATCCACTTCTGATTCCACAGCAAGCTGGTTTCAGGAGAGGGAAAAGCTGCACATTGCAGGTGTTGAGATTAAGTCAACACATAGAAGATGGTTTCGAAAGCCGGAAAATCACAGGAGCTGCATTTATAAATCTCTCGGCAGCATATAATACTGTTAATCACCGAATTCTCCTAGGAAACGTATATAGCATGACAAAGGACTTTCATCTGACTTGTGCCATATTGTAAAAGGTTATTAGTGAGGGTTACGAAGTGTTATCACCTCCAAAGTAGATCGACATTTCCGTGAATTTATTGCCTATATGTTATCATGTCAAATTAAGATGTTTTGTTTGACGTAAAAATTTGCTGTTTGAATTTTGATGGAATTGGTGCGAGAAATCCGTGGTTACCCAGTTCAATTGGATGGAAGCGCGCTGTAATGTTGAGTAATGTAGATCAGGGAATATCTGTCACGAAGTGTAATGGTATTTTTGTCCGTTTGAACTGTGTCTATGTGACAATAAATAACAGTAAAGTTTGTCAGTCATTTTTGTGAAAATCCTGTTGTTAAAAAAATGCGAGATCATTTTATGCGAAGTTGTTCATTATTAAAGTATTGGTGCGTAATTATGCGTCTGGGATTCTAAGGATTTTTATTCCAGTTCTTTTGTCAGTGAGAGTCGTCGAGTTTGAGGCAAGAGGTTAGATTTGCTGTATGAGTTGAGATAGGATTTGCGAATCAGGTGAGTGGAAGCCTGTAATGATGCCGGTATTTTATGTGAGCCCGAGGAAGATTTTGTATAATGTTTGGGATGGAAGAGTGCGAGAGAATCCACGCAGGTATTAATTAGCGACGTGTACAATCATTGAAGGACATTTAAAAGTAAAATCTATGTGCATATCTGTTTGGCCAGGAATGAAAACCTACAACCTGTTTTCCAGTCATTGGCCGGGTCAGGGATGAATGAATGAATCATACATAGGCTATTAGTACGATGGGGTCGCCACTCCCAAAGAGATTTATTAATGACTGATAGATGCTATGAAATGAGAATGGAGAGTGTTGCTGGAATGAAATATGACAGGGAAAACCGGAGTACCCGGAGAAAAAGCTTTCCCACCTCCGCTTTGTCCAGCACAAATCTCACATGGAGTGACCGTAATTTGAACCACGGTATCCAGCGGTGAGAGGCCGACGCGCTGCCGTCTGAGCCACTGAGGCTCCTTGGTCAGGAATATCGTATTTTAATTCTATTTGCGAAGTCGAAGATTTCATTCTTGGAGGCCAGTCAAGCATGACCTGCACATGTGTTTCATATCAAAGCTGACAGCAAGGAGGGTCGTGTGTTTTTCAATGCCGCCAGCTGATCGAGAGGGGGCAGTTCGAATAACGGGAGTTGTGTAGTGTGTTACGCGTTGAAAATGATATTGCATTTCTTGGCAACGGAGATCATTAATTGCGAGAACTAGTTGAATTTTTCATCCGGGAGTAACGTGTAGGTTATTAGGTACTGTGAATTTGTTTAATTGAGATCGTAATACATATTTGAAACCACAAAGTTAGAGTATAATGAGCGAGGTTAGCCAATTTCAGGGTTGTCCAAAATATAGAGTGATGGTAGTGATGACTGATTTATTTTTGAGGGATGCACAAATCTTCAGGGAAATTTCATGATGAGATATGACATCGTAATCGGCGTACATTGTACGGCGAGTTACTTATGCATATTTTTGTTTTGTACTTATTAGGGTTATCCAAGTGTTAATAGTGGCTAGTATTAGATTAGAATTAAAGTGTGATGTCATGAAACAAGGTATACTACTGGGAATAAATGATGTAAATTTCTTCCAGCTGCACGACAATACAAGACGGTAAACATGAATTGAAATTAATTACGTCAGATTTTGAGTAGGGACTGGTGACAGAAACCATTCGTCCGTGGAGACAGAATTTGTTGTTCATTAAGATTCATTAAATCATTTAAATTTATTAAATTATTAAATTCAGTGGAAACCGTATTTGTGAAATAACTTTAGACCAAGTGAATAACTTGAAGGTGCATTCTGGAAATCTTAGTTTATTTTTCTGGGGATATTCAAATATTAACGTAACGATTAAGGGGACATATCCGAAGGTAGTGGATTTTCTTGCCACAAAGTATTGTGAGCGTTGTTGTTGTTGTTGTTGTTGTATTATTTGACTTTGATTGATTGAGCATTAAATGTGCTGGGATTAGTAAAGTGGAAACTTGGGTCATCAACCGGTGTAACTTAATTGAATTTAGCCTTCAACTTAGAAACTTGGATGGTCATGGGGTCATCAAACTCAGTGACTTAGATTAGGGCCATATGCCACTCTAGCATCATTTTCCTTGTGGCCATCATCCACAATGACTTAGAATAACTTAGACGTTTAGAGGTTGGTCCATGACATAGTCGCAGGTCACATCAATTCAATTAAGGGTCCATGCCGTACAACCACTGTGTGGCAGACACCAATTGGACTGCCTTAATTTTACCCAGAGTCAAGAGTTCATGTTACGAGGGCTGGACCATCAAGAATCATTATGGTGGTACATGCAGTCTCACACGGATGCCGAATTTAAAGATTTCCAGACTTTATTTTCTTTATTTAATAATTGAGACAATTGTGTCTAGTAAGGATGCCCATCAGGGAATTATCAAAGGGTCAAACCAGTATTCTGCTCCTCTGTGTTAAATTATTGTGGTATCAAGTATTGATATTAAAATTAATATTTTCTTCCGTAATTTCCAAAATAAAATACAAATATTTTGTGAATAGACTTTCATTTAAGTAGATAGATTAGGATTACTGAACCCTACCTTTTACCTCAGCAAGTGACGAAGAGCCCGAAACGACCCAAGAGACAAATCTAATGAAATTGCTGGAAGGTAGGTATCCTTCATAGTGGCCCAAGGGTTCAGTATGTATGTGTGTATGTATGTATGTATGTATGTACGTATGTATGTATGTATGTATGTATGTATGTATGTATGTATGTATGTATGTATGTATGTATGTATGTATGTATGTATGTATGTATGTATGTATGTATGTATGTATGTATGTATGTATGTATGTATGTATGTATTGTGACCTTTCACGTACATCTCGATTCAGGGTTCTTAATGTTGCGTTGCACCTAGGCTGGTAATCATTCGGAGATACATGAAACTCACGGGACGTGCAAGTTCGACGAATTGGGTCACAGATCTTACGGTGGATTAATATTGGCAAGGTTGGTATGAAGAGATGATTACCACTTACTACCCTAATTTAGATAATTATCATAACATTCCTTATACTACAACAAATGAGAACGCTGAAAATGTTTCTTTTATGGAAGGATTTTCCGTTTAATGACTAAGAAAATATCTTTAAATGACAACTACATAACTTAATGAACAAATTGAAAGCAACACAAACGGACATAAGTAAAAATTGAATATTACGTTAATTAGGAAATAAAATGCCTACCTTTCAACTCTTGATAACAGTTGTTGGTAATATAACCAATTAAAATCGAAAAATAAAGAAACAAGTATCTCATTGCTGAAGGCTTAAAGTGGATAAAATGTATCGTCCATCACACATATCCTTAAACAGGTAACTGGGAATTGCTAAATCATCCGCATCGTAGAACTATCCTTACTTAAATACGTTTCAACATTCCGTTATTTCTTACTCAAATCATTGCTTTAACTGTTGAGAAAAATCTATTTAACAACTTGAAAACACCGGTAAGTTATGTTCATGATCATCGCGCAGGCAAGAAAATGTTCGAATGGCATGAGATTGCACCATAATACATCATTCACCAACATTATACAAGTGAAAAGTACCTCGGTCCCTCCTGGACATTTCCAACATCTGAACCTAGATAATGGACATCAAAGAAATATTACAACATCTACTATGATTTTCTAACTACGTTGATTCTGCATCTCTGGAGTCCACGGCGAAGTTCAGCCTGGAAAACTACGTCAGCTCTAGGCACCAAGTCAAATGATCTACAAAAATATACGACTAGCAAAAGAATTGACGTACTCACCCTCGAAGATCATATCCTTTATATCGTGATCCGATATCGTACAACATTATTTACTTCGTGAAGATCACAAATGTTTCCATTAATGCTGTGCGCGCTTGCCTACATTGTATTTAATTGGAATAATCTGACGATCATACTAACAGTGTTCTCGAAACGAAACCCTAAGAATATCATTCCAACCTACGGCCTCATGCCCAAATAATAATCAATCATTATGACAATATTAAAATTCACACGCATGGCCGACTCAATTCTTATCATAATAACTTTCATCAGGACCTTCATATCATATCATCCTAAGAATGCATAATCCTAATGACACATCTATAACAATTCATATTATATTAACCATTTACATATTTTCAACGACCCTATTATATTCAACACTTCATCACATCACTCAAACGTCATGCACAGCGAATTCACATTACTTTAAAGAAAATCTATTCAGGCATTTCACGTTGAAGACTACTAATCTTATCGCCATATTAGCACAATATTACCGTGACGACATCGCGATTGCATTTCCCGAACACTGTATCTAGTACAAGAACATGATTTCTGATGACTCAAAATTGCGCACATCACGATTACTGAATTCCTCCGAAGTATTTCGAACCACAAATTAAATTAACAATCTTCACAATGACACTATTTCGTCACGAGCACCATCGATGCCTAAATCATCCCGTGTAACCTTGCCAGAGATCGTTAAGAATTCACACGACTCATCGTATATTATATCACGACACAGATTGAATTATCACACAGACGCAACGATCTTGCTCAACGCGAAGCAATGATAAATAAATGAAACGGTCGCCTTCAAGTTGTAAGACTACATGTTATAAATCGACATAAAGAATACGCTACTCTACATTTAAAAGAAAGCAACTACATAGCGGAATGGTGAATCATTATTTAAGTACTCATCCTTGGTTGAGCTCCGTGACGATGACACCTCTCGTCTCCCATCATATTTCTAATCAGATCCTTTGAGGTCCCTCTATTGCTTAACTGCTCATGTTGGGATTTGCTGTTATTTCATAATCACATCCGATATTCATTAGCTCCATATCACCTGAAAAAATACCTATTAGAACAGGGTTACATGCGTTAGTATAATCACAAAGTTCGAGTACCACACTTGCCTGCATGTTCTGACAGAACAAAATATATATTTTGTTTTACAATAGGTTATTACTGAATAATATGCTAATATTGCGTTATGTTTAGCTTTACAATCTCTCTCTGCGTATTTAATAGTTCTAATCCTTCCAAGACGTAACAAGATTAAGATCCACCTTCATCAGAAAAACAAATTCCATACTACTATATAATAATGACAGACGGTTGTTGTTTTTAGGATTTCTTCTTGCTTCTAGCTCCCATATGTTTTTGACAATTAAAACACATGGCACATAATGCGTAGTGATCCCGTACGAATCATTTATATCAGCAAAGGAACTCGTTTAACAATTTACTGCATCGTATTTTAGGTTATTAATCGACAATTTCGTCATCAATATCGATCATCGAATCGTACCAGACTAGATGAGCAAGGTATGGCCACTACATATAAACTCAGCTTATTCCGATTAATTCAACCGTTCCATGGCCTTCGGTACCTTTCTTTCATAGATGTTTTCCGCCATTTATACACATTTTAACAGCCTTTACTTGAAAAAAGTGTAATATTCATTTAATTCTGCATTATGCACCACAACGTCTTATTATTTATCGAAATTTTACGAGGCACCACGGGGTTTAGAGCTTATCATCGTTCCGCCGACGCCTTCAATCCGCCGCCTGTCGTTCACATAATTAGACGGTCACCTGAGTTCAGACACTCCTGGACGTATGATTATCGGACATATGATTTCATTGACGTTATTTTCATTATAAACTTCCAATGTATTTACCAACTTCATCCTGACATACATTGGAAGGTTATGTATGTATGTATGTATGTATGTATGTATGTATGTATGTATGTATGTATGTATGTATGTATGTGTGTATGTATGTATGTATGTATTATGTTTGTATGTATGTATGTATGTACGTATGTACGTATGTATTATGAAACCAAATGATATACCACTATCATGCAGCAAGGTCTTAAAATTATAATAGATACTTTAACTGTCGCAGCAAAGAGAAAGTATGTCCCATCTCGATTGTGTTCACTGCGATACAGTGGTGTTTCGACTGACAACAAACACAACTACAAGCTTACAAATGATATTTCATTAAATGCACGTTATATTAACCCTATAAGTGCCATTTGTCTACTCAGTGATTGCAGACAGAATGTTCTGAGTTGTATCGAAATAATATTGTAATTCATGTCGCTAGTAATTTTATTAATATTGTCATCAGCATATCCTTGATACATACTCGAAAGGGAAAATCTCTTCCTCGTTGTTCAAAATTAATGGTTTGTTGAATAAAAACATTCCTAAAAATTTTGCTACTAGCAAAAGCTGCAAAAACTGTTGAATAGCACTTAGAGGTTATATTCTTAAATGTATTTTGTTCCATATCAAACTATTTACTTTAATTTACTTTGTTATTTACTTTCTACATGGCCATATTTGTTGTAGAGATCATGAAACCGTACAGTGTCCTGTACAGCTCATTGGAATTATAGGTGCCTTTCTACTTCATTAAAATCACTCCTAAAGGTCGCGTCATTGGTAGTAGTATGGGCGATGGGGATCGAGCGGCGTCCGGCCAGAATGGAACCCGCGGTAGAGCGCCTGGAAAACAAAGGGAAGACTGAGCAGGAGCCAAGCCCCCGCGAAAAGACCCCCTCAACTTGCAGAGAGAGCTAGAAGAGGACGCGATGCTGGAGTAGTCAGATACGCCCCGAGGTGTGGCTTAGCTGCCCAGAGTTCCAGACTAACATAAGGAACTTCCGGCTTTTTATGCACGTGTTACGGGTGCCAACGTCGGATTTTGGCGCGTAAAAAAGGGATGATATTTTGATCCAGACATAGGAAAATTATGTGAGACACACCAATGAATAGAGCTGAATTTTCTGCGTTTCCCAGACTAAAAATATGTAATAATTTATTCAGGGGAAGAAATAAGGTCACCCGCTGTCCAGATTTAACATATTGCTAACACATGTGACGCGAGTGCGTCATCCACGCCAAGAGTCGCGCTCAAAAATGACTCCACCCCCCAAGGGACGCTAATGAATTAATCAAAGGCGGGAAGCAAATTGCATAAAAACTGCCGATCGTAGGTCCAGCACGCCTTGCTCAAATGAAAGAGGAGATAGGGGGCTACAAGATGCACTATTTAAATATCTTCAATTCTTGGTATGAAAGGAGCTCTTGTCCTTAATGAACCGTGAACGTTTACGCCCCAGGCTTCCGGCGGGGAAAATAATATAGGCCGGGCTGGCCATCGCAGAAGACAGTTCTTTGCGGGTCGTTGAGAAGGGACAGTGTGTCCCATGGTGCTCCAGTTTCACAGTCCGAACCCATTGACCGCTTACTAAGAGTGTTTTTGTGTCCGTCGCGGCCGTGAAGTACAAAGCCTTTGTGAAGTGTAAACGGGAGGCCAAACGAGCCTAGGTGAATTGTCTCTGTGCCGCGTGTCAAACTAGTTAATCCGCGAGCATAATTTACTAACGAGTAGCGGAAGTCGGCTGGGACAATGCCGGCTTAAATGAGTCAGTGATATTAATAAATTGGTATCACCCAAAGTGTTACTCTGAATCAGGGTGCTCGAGTCTCGTGAGCCACCCGATCCCTGCTGTGAACGCGCCCGCCGTGATTTGAGAGACCTGCTTATTCGTGATGTAAACTCTGGAAATAGAGGCCGTGTGACGAGTGGTGAAGTGTTAACCATTTTGGATTACTGTAAGATTTCATCTGTGAACGAGTTCCCCAGGATGTCGGACTTGTATGGACCAGGGATGAAGGACTGCACGCCCGCCTCCAGTCCCGGGGTCATGCAGCACTAAACTCCACCATGGGTCTCCCGTGGAAGGAAAAACAACGGCCACCAAACAGATGAGTGATATCCAAATCTAATTTCTTAAGCATGATAATGTAACCGGGGATAGGATTAGCTTTCTTTTGTAAATATCAAAATGTTGTAAGATAATGCATGACCTAATATGGAAATTTTATTGATCTTTATAATGTTGAAGTAAATTCAAGGGAGCTGAATACCCGGACGACCCATTTTTTCTTAATGATTAGCTTATCGTGAGGGTTATTTTCAGTAATATGTAGAATGTCCTAGCAAATATGGGAACAAGGTTAGGAAAATATTTGAGTTCCCTTTAGGGGTGGCTGGAACAATAATGCAGGCGAGAAGGGAAAACCATGTCAAAATGTTTTTAGTTACTGTCCCACGTGGCTATCGTATATGCCGGGGAAACTCATGGGTCAGTCAGACAATGCATGCCTAGCTTACACATATAATCAGTGCATGTACAGCAAGAGAGAAGAAATCCCGGCCGGGAGAGGTATATGCTGTGTTATGTAGGTAGTTGTGAGGGACCATGTGCGAGTCTCCCTTGATTTTTGATTAATTGGCCAGAATTGTCTGGAGTGTATTTTTTTTATCTATAGCCAGTGGCGGCCGGTCAGTACGTGCTACCGGGCTCCAGCACGTAGCTTGGAACTGTAAGGAATATTATTTATGTACAGTACAATTATCCTGGTGCCTTTTCGTTGTTTTGAGTACGATATGAATTTGTGTTTTGTGAAAATCAGGACGAGATCTGTCGAACACCTAGCGCCGTTCTCCCGGGGAACAAGGCTCGTGCTCATGTGAAGTGAGCCCTTGCCTGTAGCCTGAAGGAACCAATACGCAGGCGCAGCCAAGCTTGCAACACTCCCCCTAGCCGGCGGAGTATACCGTAAACCGGGATCAACTTTCACTGATCCCGTTTATAGTTACTTCCTCTCCCGCAAGGGGGTAGAATTACTCGATGTCTCCTGCTACCCTTATGTTCACGGCCGACTTGATGCGTCGCTCTAGCTAGCTCCTTGGAGCACAGCGAGGGATCCAGTCGGCCGTGCTTATGTTGAACGTGGTAAGCGAATCTGCCACTAGAGAGTAGCATCGTCTGGCCTCGAAAGTAAAGCGTAAGTGGAGGCAATCTATCTCACACATGCTTATTAAAATATCCATCTACCTTTTGTGTCAAAAATAAGGAATTCGTAGGTGAGTCAAAGAATCTTTGACTGACCCTAAATGTTATCCCTCATTACAATGTCATTTACTCTGGTGAAATGAAATAGCGTATGGCTTTTAGTGCCGGAAGTATCCGAGGACATGTTCGACTCGCCAGATGCAGATCTTTTGATTTGACGCCCGTAGGCGACCTGCGAGTCGTGATGAGGATGAAATGATGATGAAAACAACACGTACACCCAATGATGGTTAAAATTCCAGACCCTGCCGGGAATCGAACCCGGGATCCCTGTGACCAAAGGCCAGCGCGCTAACCATTTAGCCATGGAGCCGGACATTTACTCTGGTAATAGAGGAGGTCTCAATGAATCAGTTAGCAGCTCTTTCAGTTGCTTTGTGCGGTTTTTAATCTCGCGGTTATATTACTGGTGCGTGTTTTTTCTGTCATTGTGTTAGTGCTAAAGTTTATACGAAGATTTATCAAATTATTTATCCACTGCAGTGTATATAAATTGAAATTAAATTAGTGTTCTTAGTGGGGATCTATATTCCCACGATTCTATTTGCACTGGTGTAAGTTGCGCCATTAGGTTAGTAAAAACAATATTTCTCCAATGAATTATTTATCTCATAGACAGTTGTCGAAGAATTCATCTGCTTCCAAATTAATGTTGTTTTTGTTTGTTCTGAGTTATAAATTGTGAGAAAAGTTGTATTATTATTATTATTATTATTATTATTATTATTATTATTATTATTATTATTATTATTATTATTATTATTATTACCAAGTTTGAAGTATGCGTAGTTCATCATGGCAATATGCAGATTTAAAACAGCGTATTTAGCTTGTTTTTTGTAGCACGTAGGACGATTTTTTCACGAGCCGCCACTGTCTATAGCCGGGGTGTGACACAGAGGCAGGAGCCTCTAATCTTTGGTCAAAAGATTTAAATATATATATTTCCTGTGCGAGGAGCGAGGAGTATGGGAAAGGTTGACTGAGGAGTCATGAGAGCCCTATGCCCAAGGAAAGAAGATACGCGATATGAGACGTAATGAGAGGGCCGAATGCCCGAGGAATTTACGATGAGATGAGTTAGAAGTGATCGTGCCCACAGTCGGCGTTCAGCGGTAAATGAGAAGGGAGAGAATAAAAGTGTATTTCTTGGAAACTCAGCGGTAAGATGATATAAACAAATGAAATGGGCCAGGGATATGTGCCCCGGCTGGCCATTGTAATTGAGAGGGGTCAAGAATCTGCCGTGGCTAACGAATGAGTGATGGATGTAGTAGCGAATGACCTTCCCTTCTTTTTTGTGAGTGTTTGCTCCTCGCCCTTCACGACAGAGCTGGTCCCGCTGTGCTATTATAGTTAAGGTTTGAGGCTATGGGCCTCCCCCGTAAATTACTGTTGTTTAAATGGTTCAACTAAAACACTGCCGTCATGATAATATCACGGTGATGTAGAAGGTAATTAATAAATGAGTAGGGATCTCCCCCAAATAACCGGTAATATAAGACTGTAGCTAGTCTAGGGATTTTGAGGAATCCACAGTACCTCTCGGTCGGGAGTCGGCCAGTTCGACCCTGGATCAGGATGGCCCCCTTGAGCGAGCTTCCCCAAGCTTGCGCCTTGGGCCGGAGACAGTGATAACCATGCTGTTTCTTTCTAGGAATGGCTCTCCTTTATGCATGAAGTGTATATATATATCTGTGTATGTTTAGTAATTAATGTGCATATATTTTTGAGTTCAAACAGAACCTTTGTACAACGTTGTGTGGTCTTGGTGATAGATGAGGAAGTCCGGGGTTTAGCTAAATGGTATGTGTGTTTTCCTGTGTATTATGCAAATGTTTCTTTTAATATGGTAATTATGTAGCGTAGGCCCCGGTTATTTTCGTGCTAAGAACAGGAAGTAATATGCGAGTAGGGACATCAGATCATCTCTCGGTGTGATCGACAGAATAATATAAAAATGTCATGAACGGTATGAACTAATGAGGAAAGTTGAACGATAGCAATCGCAAAACCTCAATTACACCGTTATGCAGACGACGTCCATGGGAGATTCATATTTTAAAGTGATCATTATTTTCTTTTCCTCCCATATGCGGAGAGTTCATTGTATAGAGTTGTATCAATTTCTTTAATATGTCATATTTGAATAAATTAGTATTCGTAACCCCTATTTTATGATTCTTGTCATTTGTAGCAGTGCTAAGCAGTATCCAGTAGGCATTTGAACCCAGAGATCCTACTTTCATATTATCTACATAAGGCTCCATCTTAAGTATTTGTTTCTTTTTTTTCTTTCTTTCGAACGTACCACTCCCCAAGTGCTCATGCAGCCGCGCCAGCACAGAAAGTAGGAAGGGGAGCGGTTCGAAGCTCGTTAAGCAATTCTACCCGCTCTTCAATCCAATCTCATCCGTAGGTGTTTACCCCGTTACGTGGAGGCATTCTTATGCGTGGGTCATCCATTCGAGGCCCGGAAGGGTGTAATAGCGGAATGGTGACTCATTATTTAAGTACTCATCCTTGGTTGAGCTTCGTGACGATGACACCTCTCGTCTTCCAGTTTTATCTTTAGCCATTGGAATCCATCATATTTCTAATCAGATCCTTTGAGGTCCCTCTATTGCTTAACTGCTCATGTTGGGATTTGCTGTTATTTCATAATCACATCCGATATTCATTAGCTCCATATCACCTGAAAAAATACCTATTAGAACAGGGTTACATGCGTTAGTATAATCACAAAGTTCGAGTACCACACTTGCCTGAATGTTCTGACAGAACAAAATATGTATTTTGTTTTACAATAGGTTATTACTGAATAATATGCTAACATAGCGCTATGTTTAGCTTTACAATCTCTTTCTGCGTATTTAATAGTTCTAATCCTTCCAAGACGTAACAAGATTAAGATCCACCTTCATCAGAAAAACAAATTCCATACTACTATATAATAATGACAGACGGTTGTTTTTTTAGGATTTCTTCTTGCTTCTAGCTCCCATATGTTTTTGACAATTAAAACACCTGGCACATAATGCGTAGTGATCCCGTACGAATCATTTATATCAGCAAAGGAACTCGTTTAACAATTTACTGCATCGTATTTTAGGTTATTAATCGACAATTTCGTCATCAATATCGATCATCGAATCGTACCAGACTAGATGAGCAAGGTATGGCCACTACATATAAACTCAGCTTATTCCGATTAATTCAACCGTTCCATGGCCTTCGGTACCTTTCTTTCATAGATGTTTTCCGCCATTTATACACATTTTAACAGCCTTTACTTGAAAAAAGTGTAATATTCATTTAATTCTGCATTATAAACCACAACGTCTTATTATTTATCGAAATTTTACGAGGCACCACGGGGTTTAGAGCTTATCATCGTTCCGCCGACGCCTTCAATCCGCCGCCTGTCGTTCACATAATTAGACGGTCACCTGAGTTCAGACACTCCTGGACGTATGATTATCGGACATATGATTTCATTGACGTTATTTACATTATAAACTTCCAATGTATTTACCAACTTCATCCTGACATACATTGGAAGGTTATGTATCTATGTATGTATGTATGTATGTATGTATGTATGTATGTATGTGTGTATGTATGTATGTATGTATGTATGTATGTATGTATGTATGTATGTATGTATGTATGTATGTATGTATGTATGTATGTATGTATTATGTTTGTACGTATGTATGTATGTATGTACGTATGTATGTATTGTGCCCGTTCGCATCTCGTAGAGCAACAACAAAATGGCGGCGTAGGAAGGTATGGCCCATGCGATCTACTAAGGCAATGAACTTCGTATCAATGCAACGTATAGGAGGCTATGTACGTCACGGAAAGGATAGGTTTCGAAGACACTGGAGAACAGTAGAGGCTCATTTGAATTGTTTTAAAAAATATATAGCAGCGGGTGAATTGTTTAACGAGACTCTAAAAAATTACTTTTCATGTAGACAAGACGCAGATGCGAGCAGAACTACATATTCCAAGGATAGATTTGCCTACTGAAGAAGAATATTAATTATATATATTCGCGACAGCATATAATTAAAGTATTCATCGCTCTATGCCAGTAGATGAGCCGAGAAAGAAATATAAATATATAAATTTTGGTGATATACGACGGATTTGGAATATCAAGTAGCAACGTAACGAACGAAAGAATCGGAATTCACCATTGTGGAATATTTAATAACTACACACGAGAAGAGTATAGCTACCGTAGCAGTAAAAAATAATAATTATTTACGGAGAAAACTTTTTACAGAAAGAAAAACTTTAACGATTATTTTAAATAACAGAAATGCAGAACATCATGACTAATTACTGCGCACAGGGAATTCTTTTCATTGTCAACAGATACATGATGATGACTGTCTGCTAATTCATCAAGATGGACCGAACTGGGGATGTGTACCGTCGAATCAGATGACCAGGCGGAGATTATTGGACAGACCAACCAGTGGAGATGATGACGTTGGATGAGCATCGGCCAGCCGAAAGACCGGATGATACGGAGTGGTCTGACGAGCTATGTAACCAGCAGATGACCGCGAATGTCCAGTTCAGACAGAGATCCAGTTCCAATCTGAGGGTCTAGCAGCAAGTGAAGGACGGAGCAACCACCAGACCAGATGTAGCAACTGACGAGCTAAGTCCATACTTTTCTATAGTAGAGTAGTTTCTTGCAATCTGCACCCTCAATCTATTTTGGCATGTGCTGTGAGTTTGGTGATTTATGAAGTAATTAAGAACGCGTGTGTAATATAAGTAATGTGTGAAATACTTAAGATTTTAGAATTAGATGGAAGTGATGAATTAGAATGACAATATGACATATACTGGATACTGCACTAGCACATCGACAGTGGAAATAATAGCCGATAAGAGAAAGGTATGTTACTTGAGTAGAGCTAGAATCAATGAGTCTAAGTTACTAGTAAAGGTTCGATTAATCTCGTTTTACCTGAGTATAGTTTACGTCACGAATTACCTGCGCAATACGATGATCATTGACAAATTAAGTATTCCTTTCGTCAGAGAAAGAGGGCATATGAATTCATATTACTGTTATTAAATAGAGGTTATTGACTGCGTATTTTGCTAAGCAATTCTTGAATATTTAGCATATGGTTTCAGAGTTATGGCTATATGCATGCGGCTAAATTGAAGCTGATAGGATGTTAAAGTATCGACGGTAGTGTATTGAAATGTGATTATATATTGATGAATGGTTTAAGTGAAAAGATTTAATTATGTTCTACGGGAAGTGTAAGAATTGCTATTTGACGTGTTAATGATTTATTAGTAATATAAGGTGAGTTTCTATGCCATGTTTGAAAATATACGTCAAGAAGAGAATTCCGCGCAGATGACCATTTCAAGGTAAGGTAAACATGAATTATGTAGAATTGTGTATCGTGACAGTGATATTGTGTTTGACTTGGGAGAATAACAGGTACTGCGTAAGAGAGAGTGTTCTTATATATGATGCAATAGACTCATGATTGATTATATATCTAGTATTTCGTGGAGCGGTGATCTTACTGGTTGATATGAAATACCTGCATTCTATACTATCCATACACGTTCAGTAGCACGTATATAAATGAAATATTGAGACAGTGCAGATAATAAGAGTACATTGAGCCAACTATAGATGAGTGTGTAGATTAGAAACTATTCGAAGAGTTAGTTAGATTTTTTTTTTCTACTCAGATAAATATGATTTTAACTCAGTATATAAAAATGAAGAATATTACAATGGTTAGTTAGGAGCCAGATATCGTAGGCACGAGGGTGGTATTGCTTTAGCTCGTAAGTCGTTACTTGTTCACACTAAAAAGATATTACCTAACACTCGGAGTTCAAACCTATGAAAGACTTTAACTTATGAATGGAAGGTCGGTGAACACTGCCACAATTTAATACACGCGAAAGTGTATACTTGGGAAACATGTCTCATATGTTGTGAGGATAACTTTAATAATTAACAGAGCAGTATTTACAATATGAAAATTTTATTTGATTCCTTGAATGCTCAATGATTGCAAATATTAAAAAAAAAATGTAATACTTTCGGAACATGGCTACGAAGGTTCACATGTGTATTTATTGGAATTTGAACTTATAAATGAGAGAATGTTAGCATTTTTTTTAAGTTCCACTATTTTATCTTAAATGAGCCAGCGCTGACTCTAACTTATTTTCAAATGATGAGATAACACGGAATTAATACTACCCAGATTTCACTATATCTCGAACATTGATTTTTTGTCAATAAATAATCTTATATATTTTCTTTAGTATGTGACTGAGTTATGATTTCTGTTCTGGTAACGTTTAGAGTTAAGTTAGTTGTTAAGTTTTCTAGATGTAAGCAATCGACAAGTTCTTACAAACGAAATGCGAGATGATTTCTAGATATCGGTCGTCATTCTCGTGGATATTGATACTCCCATCACGAGTACCCCAGCGGCCAATTTCTCTTCGAAACCACGTTAAATAATTACATATAAAATCTCAGATTTTATGGGCGGAAAAAGGATACCCTGAGAAGAATTAATGAGCTACCGGGATAATCTTGCACTGACCGTTGCAAGAGCGGGTGCAAGTATTTAAAATGGCTGCCCAACTGTGGGGCAATTGTAGAGAAACACGCCGTGGGAAAGTTATTAAAATGACGCCGCAATGTGTGACGATTTGAAGAGAAAGACACCGCGGGATCATTGAATATTGGTTGCCAGAGGTAATTTTTGACATCATAACGTGATTTAAAATAGAGAAAGATGCCGTGGGAACTGTTGGTTGCCAAAGAATAAAATGCCGCAACAGTGGAGCGAGTGAAGAGAAATACACCGTGGGAACGCCAAATAAAGTGAAAAAAGTATTGGAAACGGTCTTCATTTTGAAATAAATTAAATGTCGCATTAATGGTTGGCGCCTGAAGAGAAACACATCGCGGGAGTGTATGAAAATAGTCTGATAATTTATATTACTTAATAGACAATCATGTGACGAAGCTCGAAATGTAGGTATCGGGTATAGAAAACATGTCACTAATGTATTGAGTAATTTATTAATTGTTACCACATGGGTGAACCTATGAAGATATATTAATAAGGAATTATTGTATTTATTAGATGAATGCTTCTTTTTAATAATAATAATAATCTAGGGTAAGGTGATTTTAAGTCAATATGAAATGAAACTTAGTTAATTTTAATTATGGTATAGGCTGATGGCCATACATATAAATATGGAATGCAGCATAACGGAATTTTAATTTATTTATTTCGTAACATGTTCCGAAATGTGAACGAAATCATAGATTTGAACTCTTGGTCTGGTTGTTGTTGGTCTATCTGGTGAGATGGTGCCGATCTCCAGGAAGGTCCATCAATATTATTATTTACTGAAGAGAAAACTTCAAACTAGTGCATATAGTGCAAACCTTGAACTATTTTTAAACCTTGTAGACTAAGTTATTGTGGTGTGTGTGATATAATATTTAATATTTTGTGAACTTAGAGGACTGTTAGGCAAATAAGTGATTTTTAACAAAATAGAGAGCTTAATATAAACTTTGAGATATTATAACGAATATATAGAAAACGACATAAAATGGCAACACAGGGTAGAGTTCAGACAAGAAGAGAACAAGAAGAGGAGATGAGAAGAGCTCAAGAGAAACAAGAAGGAGCTCCATTATGGTTTCTCGAATATTTGAAACAACAACAAGAAGAAAGACAGAGAGAAAAGCAGGAGCGTGAAGAAAAAGAGAGGAAACTGGAAGAAGAAAAACAGAAGGAGAAACAGGAGCGTGAAGAGAAAGAGAGGAAGCTGGAAGAAGAAAGACAGAAGGAGAAACAGGAGCGTGAAGAGAAAGAGAGGAAGCTGGAAGAAGAAAAAGAAAGAAGACGGATAGAAAAGGAACGAAAACAACAAGAATTGTTTAGAGAATTTCAAAAGGAACAAGAAAAGAAACAAGAAGAATGGCAACAAGAACAACGCGAAGAAAGAAAGAAAGAAAGAACATTATGAGTTGATGCAAGAATTGCACAAGAAACAAGAAGAATGGCAACAGAAACAAGAAGAGAAAGAACAGGAACGGGAATCAAGATTCCAGAGATGCATCATTGAGATGAGAGAGGAAAGAAGAGAGGATCAGCGAAAACAGAAAGAATCTTTAGAAGAATTCGTTAGGAAAATAGAAGATGAACATAAAGGGATGATCGATGAGCTACGCAAGAAACAAGAAGAAGCGACAGAAGAAACAGCGAAAACACGGTCGGAAGTATATGAAGTTAGGAACGAAATCCAAAACATGCAGACGAGGTTGACTGAAACCATGGAAAACAAAAACAGAGAGATGCACGAGGAAATAAATAAAATAAATGAAATGGTAACAGAGAGCCAGGAAACAATCCGAAAATTGGAAGAAGAGAAAATAAATGATATAACAGCTGGTATGCAAGGATTAAATCTAAGACAGCAAGACTTAGATGAGAAATATGACCAAGCGGCGAGCAAAGTAGCACAGAAAATTGATGAGTTGAAGCAGAAGATAGAAGATAACAGGGTGGAATCGGAACGAAAAATCGAAAAGACGGAAGAAGTGGTGAAACAGATTAGAAGAGAAATACAGGAGATGAAGGTGGAATCACACACGGCGAAATCTATGGCCTCAAGCTCTAGTGATAGACATAGAGCAGTAGAGGTACAGATTAATGAGAGAGAGAACACACCTTCAGGGATAAGCGACCCAAGTAGAAGAGATATAGAAATATTAAACGGTAGTAATCAGAGTGAAGGAAGCACGATAATTAATATTATTAAAAATTACGACGACCGCCCGAAACATTTCGACGGTTCGGCTAAGACCTCACCGAAACAATTCCTTAGGGACATAGAGGAATATTTTAGGGAAGGAAAAATTCAGGAGGAAAAGAAATTGAGAATTATCGAAAAACATCTGGACGGGAACCCAAATATTTGGTTCCAGGCTTTCAAGTACACATTCCATAACTATGACGAGTTTAAGGTAGCTTTCCTGAAGAAGTTCTGGGATCCTGAGATCCAGCAACAGCTAAGATTAGAGCTGTACTCAAGGAAATTTTCGACTGCAGGCCAAACTCGCTTTAGTGATTTCTTCTCCCTACAATTTCATCGTTTTCAGGACTTAGATTCTCCACCTAGCGAGCTGGAGGCAATTAAAACTATTCAGAGGCAATTACCACTCGAAATACAAAGATTATTAGCAGCCTCTGATATACAAACTGCTATTGACATGGAGAGACGATTAAGACAGATCGACCTAACGTCATCCTGCTTAATAGAGAGGAACCCCAAAAATATAAGACAAATAGAAGCAGTCAATACGCTCAGCTCCGAAATCACTAACCAAGGACTAGATAAGGGCCATGAAATTAGGACAGAAGATCGTGTTAGAGCCCAAAACAAAGAACCAAGAAAATGTTATTTTCAGTATAGTGGTCAACAGCACGGAAGATGTGGGCAAATTGGAAATAGAAATAGTTTCCAGTATAGGAGTAACATTCGATATGGGAACAATAGAAGTCGACCATATCAGAGGAACAGAAGGCGATACGATGAGAGGAGAAGACCTGCACAATATAATCAAAATGAAGAGAATAGGCGATACCTAAAGGGCTAAGAGAAGAGAGACAAAATAGGAGCCGACGGGAGGAAGCCATCAAAAATAAGGATATAAACGGCGACCTCGAAGGCGCAGAAAGTCTCGAACTTCAGAATTATAAACGAAGAAGACAGGAAGAAGGTTGGAAGGAGCATGAAAATCATGGGAACACAGAAATTTCCCAAACATCTGAGCGAAAAAAAAACGCCGATAATGAACTAGTTAAACACGAAATTGTAAATATTAAACCGTTAGTGAATATTGTCAAAATTCGCAGTTGGGTAGTAGCACAAATAGATCATTGGGACATTCAACCTGAAGATTTAATTAAAGAAGATACTTGTCACGAAACTCAACCTAAATTCAAGTTACCAGTAATAGTTGTGAGAGTGTTCAACACCCGATTGTACTGTTTAGTGGACTCTGGAGCTAGCATAAGTGTAATGTCATATACCTTATTCCAAGAGCTAAATCAGAAAATACAGATACCAATCATACCTGTATCTGGTGTAAAAATCCGAGGGATAATTCCAGACAAGTCTGTTGAATGCAAGATACAAGCCTACTTAAGTATAAAGATCGGAAAATATGAATTTGAGCATCCATTCATGGTTATGAAGAAAATAAAATACAACGTCATTTTTGGAATAGACCTCATGATAAGCTCTAGGATGACAATTGATATGGATAAGGGTGAAATTCGATTTCCAGTGGTAGAAAATGATGGAAATAGAACTGTAGAAAGAGTTCAAATTAGTAGCACACTTGAAGAAAACGAATGGCTGAAGATCGAGGGAAAAGAAGTGGATCTATTGGACGGAGAGAGCCAAGAACTAGAAGAAAAAGATCTTAGCACAGAAATAGAGCCGGAATTAATCATGAGAATTGAGGAAATCGTTGCAATCGAAGAGGAGAGCTATGAAAAATCTGAAATTTGGGAAGCTATTACTCAAGCTGCGGTATCTGCAGAAGAAAAACGAATATTGTACAACATCGTAAACAAATATATTGAAGTTTTTAGTGATAAACCAGGGCAGATTCCTAACTACAAGTACAAACTGATAGTTACTGACTGGACGCCATACAAGGGAAAAATATATGATGTGCCAGAGAAGTATTTCACTGAAGTTAAACAAATCATCGAGGAAATATTAGCTGATGGATTGATCGTGAAGACTACCACTCCATTTCTGAACCCTATAGTAATTGTAAAGAAAAACAACGGAAAACTGCGTTTGTGCCTCGATGCGCGAGTCCTAAATTCCAGACTGATTCCAGAGTATAGTCAGGCCCCTAAAATTAAGGACATTGTGAAGAGATTTCGAGGTCAGAAATATTTTACGAGTATGGACTGCACAGCTTCATTTCACCATATTGTACTTGAATAAAAGTCACGGTTATTAACAGGTTTTATGTTTAATAACCAAACATATGCCTATTGTCGGTTGCCTTTCGGATTAAAGGTCAGTTCGGCAGTATTGATAAGGGCACTAGACAGAAGCCTAACGAGTGAAGTAAAGGACTTTGTAAATTGTTATGTTGATGATCTAGTCTTTGCGAGCACTACCTTCGAAGAACACTGTGTCAAATTGGAAAAGCTATTAAGTAATTTACAGAGAACTGGCTTCAAAATAAATTTATCAAAATCTAAATTTTGCCAAAGCCAAGTACTTTTTGTAGGTCACGTGATCGATGGAGAAGGGATAAGACCAAATCCCGTAAAAATAAAGGCAATATGCGATTTCCCAAGGCCGACTAAAGTAAAGCATATAAGGCAATTTCTTGGGTTGACTGGATTCTTCTCAGACCATTGTGAAGGTTACACAGATACGGCTGCACCGTTACAGAACTTGCTAAAGGTCAACAATAAATGGAAGTGGAATGATGAGGCAGAAGAAGCATTCATCAACATGAAAGAGCTGATGAAGAAAAGTATCAAACTGGGATATCCTGATTATCAACAGAGATTCATAATTCAAGCTGATGCATCACACGTTGGTGTAGGAGCATGCCTATATCAAGAAGATAATGAAACCAAAAGACGAACTTATTTGGCATTTACCAGTAGGAAACTTAGAAAACATGAGCAACATTATACTACTACTGAGCTTGAACTACTCGCAATAGTGCACGCATTACAACATTGGAGACGTATAATTTATGGCTACCCAGTAACAATACGGACAGACCACAAGGCGTTGACTTTTGGGTTAAAAGCCGTCATGATCAGCGAAAGGATAACGCGATGGATGTTATTCACGCAACAGTTTGACCTAAAGATTGAACATTGCAGTGGAAAGGAAAACATCTTAGCTGATGCGGTAAGTAGAAACCCACATGAAGGTGAAGAACATGTGCTAGCAATCGAACTGGATACTCAAGACGAACAACTACTAAGAAAGTTAGAGAATCTGAGAGAATTTCAAGAATCTGACCAGAAATTAAAGATCATCATCGATAATTTGGTTAACAGGGAATCAACGCTAGAACTCACAAAGAAATATGAAATCGTAGACGGAATACTATTGAAAGTAGTGGACAAGATCAGTAACAGCAAAAGAATTGTAATACCGGAAGAGCTACAAAGAGAATTAATCTGGCATACTCATAAGATGACAGGACATGCTGGTATAGACAAGGTTATAGGGACGATAATGGAGAAATTCACGTGGAATGGATTACGAAGATCAGTAAGAAACATAGCAAAAACATGCGATGTGTGTCAGAGAGTAAAGCATAACAATTACACATGCGGACATAAACCGATCCCAATTATACCATCTAGAGCTCAGGAAATTTATGCAATAGATATTTTTGGAAAGTTGCCCACTGCTAGGAAGGGAAAGAAATATATACTAGTGGTTATCGACATATTCTCTAAATATATTTCATTGCAAGCCATACAGAGAGCCAATACTAAACAAGTTTTACACGGCCTCATTAATAAGACATTTCCTGAAATGGGAAAACCTGAGAGGATCCTTACTGATAGAGGAACACAATTTACTTCAGTTATGTTCCGCGAACGAATAAGAAATGAGGGCATCAAGCATACGTTATGCTCAGTTCGTCATCCAGCAGCTAATCCCGTAGAGAGATATATGAAGGAGATCGCTAAATTCGGGAGAATATATTGTAGTCAACAACATTGGAAATGGATAGATATGCTAGATATCATAGCTGAAAGTTTAAACAACACGGTTAATCAATCAATAGCCCAAATTCCCAGCGTAGCCCATAAAAATGTTCACCCACAGAGAACATGGGACAGCATTTTCACTATGCAGCTAGAGAAAAAGCCAGATCCTCAAGAAATAAATCTAAAGATCCAACAGAGACTCAAGGATCAGTCTCAAAAACGGTTAAGAAGACTACGGAATAAGAAGTTCCATCCACATTTCAAACAAGGAGATCTAGTTCTGGTTAAGACTGCACCAATATCAAATGCACCAGCAAAAATATGTGCTAAATTTCTTCCGTTATACAATGGTCCCTACAGAATCGAACGCGTACTTGGGAATAATGCGTACGAAATAGCAAGTTTAAATGGCAAATATCGTAACGTACATAATGCATGCAATATCAAGTTGTACTTCCAAGAGAATTAGCAAATGTAATAAGAACTCAAGAGATAAGAAAGTCTAAAGCCATTAAATGACCTACCATTGTGAAATGCGCAAAGAGGAAGGAATAAATATCTTTATTACGACCACTAGAATGAAGAAAAAGCAGTTGCCAAATACATGGTTACGGGACATGTAAACAAATTAATGCAACTAGGACGTAATCGATATCAATCTGCTGATATTCGATAATCGAATAGATAATATCGCAATGGCAGAGAATATACGAGATGCAAAGTCACATTTGAGATTCAAGTCAACAATGAGAAAATATATCGTGACCAATATATTTTCTTCATGCCAGGGGGATTAAATGTGCCCGTTCGCATCTCGTAGACCAACAACAAAATGGCGGCGTAGGAAGGTATGGCCCATGCGATCTACTAAGGCAATGAACTTCGTATCAATGCAACGTATAGGAGGCTATGTACGTCACGGAAAGGATAGGTTTCGAAGACACTGGAGAACAGTAGAGGCTCATTTGAATTGTTTTAAAAAATATATAGCAGCGGGTGAATTGTTTAACGAGACTCTAAAAAATTACTTTTCATGTAGACAAGACGCAGATGCGAGCAGAACTACATATTCCAAGGATAGATTTGCCTACTGAAGAAGAATATTAATTATATATATTCGCGACAGCATATAATTAAAGTATTCATCGCTCTATGCCAGTAGATGAGCCGAGAAAGAAATATAAATATATAAATTTTGGTGATATACGACGGATTTGGAATATCAAGTAGCAACGTAACGAACGAAAGAATCGGAATTCACCATTGTGGAATATTTAATAACTACACACGAGAAGAGTATAGCTACCGTAGCAGTAAAAAATAATAATTATTTACGGAGAAAGCTTTTTACAGAAAGAAAAACTTTAACGATTATTTTAAATAACAGAAATGCAGAACATCATGACTAATTACTGCGCACAGGGAATTCTTTTCATTGTCAACAGATACATGATGATGACTGTCTGCTAATTCATCAAGATGGACCGAACTGGGGATGTGTACCGTCGAATCAGATGACCAGGCGGAGATTATTGGACAGACCAACCAGTGGAGATGATGACGTTGGATGAGCATCGGCCAGCCGAAAGACCGGATGATACGGAGTGGTCTGACGAGCTATGTAACCAGCAGATGACCGCGAATGTCCAGTTCAGGCAGAGATCCAGTTCCAATCTGAGGGTCTAGCAGCAAGTGAAGGACGGAGCAACCACCAGACCAGATGTAGCAACTGACGAGCTAAGTCCATACTTTTCTATAGTAGAGTAGTTTCTTGCAATCTGCACCCTCAATCTATTTTGGCATGTGCTGTGAGTTTGGTGATTTATGAAGTAATTAAGAACGCGTGTGTAATATAAGTAATGTGTGAAATACTTAAGATTTTAGAATTAGATGGAAGTGATGAATTAGAATGACAATATGACATATACTGGATACTGCACTAGCACATCGACAGTGGAAATAATAGCCGATAAGAGAAAGGTATGTTACTTGAGTAGAGCTAGAATCAATGAGTCTAAGTTACTAGTAAAGGTTCGATTAATCTCGTTTTACCTGAGTATAGTTTACGTCACGAATTACCTGCGCAATACGATGATCATTGACAAATTAAGTATTCCTTTCGTCAGAGAAAGAGGGCATATGAATTCATATTACTGTTATTAAATAGAGGTTATTGACTGCGTATTTTGCTAAGCAATTCTTGAATATTTAGCATATGGTTTCAGAGTTATGGCTATATGCATGCGGCTAAATTGAAGCTGATAGGATGTTAAAGTATCGACGGTAGTGTATTGAAATGTGATTATATATTGATGAATGGTTTAAGTGAAAAGATTTAATTATGTTCTACGGGAAGTGTAAGAATTGCTATTTGACGTGTTAATGATTTATTAGTAATATAAGGTGAGTTTCTATGCCATGTTTGAAAATATACGTCAAGAAGAGAATTCCGCGCAGATGACCATTTCAAGGTAAGGTAAACATGAATTATGTAGAATTGTGTATCGTGACAGTGATATTGTGTTTGACTTGGGAGAATAACAGGTACTGCGTAAGAGAGAGTGTTCTTATATATGATGCAATAGACTCATGATTGATTATATATCTAGTATTTCGTGGAGCGGTGATCTTACTGGTTGATATGAAATACCTGCATTCTATACTATCCATACACGTTCAGTAGCACGTATATAAATGAAATATTGAGACAGTGCAGATAATAAGAGTACATTGAGCCAACTATAGATGAGTGTGTAGATTAGAAACTATTCGAAGAGTTAGTTAGATTTTTTTTTTCTACTCAGATAAATATGATTTTAACTCAGTATATAAAAATGAAGAATATTACAATGGTTAGTTAGGAGCCAGATATCGTAGGCACGAGGGTGGTATTGCTTTAGCTCGTAAGTCGTTACTTGTTCACACTAAAAAGATATTACCTAACACTCGGAGTTCAAACCTATGAAAGACTTTAACTTATGAATGGAAGGTCGGTGAACACTGCCACAATTTAATACACGCGAAAGTGTATACTTGGGAAACATGTCTCATATGTTGTGAGGATAACTTTAATAATTAACAGAGCAGTATTTACAATATGAAAATTTTATTTGATTCCTTGAATGCTCAATGATCGCAAATATTTAAAAAAAATGTAATACTTTCGGAACATGGCTACAAAGGTTCACATGTGTATTTATTGGAATTTGAACTTATAAATGAGAGAATGTTAGCATTTTTTTTAAGTTCCACTATTTTATCTTAAATGAGCCAGCGCTGACTAACTTATTTTCAAATGATGAGATAACACGGAATTAATACTACCCAGATTTCACTATATCTCGAACATTGATTTTTTGTCAATAAATAATCTTATATATTTTCTTTAGTATGTGACTGAGTTATGATTTCTGTTCTGGTAACGTTTAGAGTTAAGTTAGTTGTTAAGTTTTCTAGATGTAAGCAATCGACAAGTTCTTACAAACGAAATGCGAGATGATTTCTAGATATCGGTCGTCATTCTCGTGGATATTGATACTCCCATCACGAGTACCCCAGCGGCCAATTTCTCTTCGAAACCACGTTAAATAATTACATATAAAATCTCAGATTTTATGGGCGGAAAAAGGATACCCTGAGAAGAATTAATGAGCTACCGGGATAATCTTGCACTGACCGTTGCAAGAGCGGGTGCAGTATGTATGTATTATGAAACCAAATGATATACCACTATCATGCAGCAAGGTCTTAAAATTATAATAGATACTTTAACTGTCGCAGCAAAGAGAAAGTATGTCCCATCTCGATTGTGTTCACTGCGATACAGTGGTGTTTCGACTGACAACAAACACAACTACAAGCTTACAAATGATATTTCATTAAATGCACGTTATATTAACCCTATAAGTGCCATTTGTCTACTCAGTGATTGCAGACAGAATGTTCTGAGTTGTATCGAAGTAATATTGTAATTCATGTCGCTAGTAATTTTATTAATATTGTCATCAGCATATCCTTGATACATACTCGAAAGGGAAAATCTCTTCTTCGTTGTTCAAAATTAATGGTTTGTTGAATAAAAACATTCCTAAAAATGTTGCTACTAGCAAAAGCTGCAAAAACTTTTGAATGGCACTTAGAGGTTATATTCTTAAATGTATTTTGTTCCATATCAAATTATTTACTTTAATTTACTTTGTTATTTACTTTCCACATGGCCATATTTGTTGTAGAGATCATCAAACATAAAACAGAAGAGCCCATACTTTATCGATAAATTATGACGATTGAGAAGTCAGAGCGATTAGAAATTTTAGACGAAGAACATCTCCAGAATTTTCTTTCACATCGTAGTTTCATAACCTGGCCAATTATATATAGGATATTTAGGAGATAAGTACAAATACACAGGATGAAGATAATATCCAAACACCAAGAAGGGGTTGTGCTAAATTAACGAACATTGGTAGGCGTGTTTATACATCTGAAAGATGACGTTCATTCAAATTCCCGGCAAATCGCATTAGCGTGGCGATAGTAATAGTACCATGACGTTGCACATCAGGTTTGCTTTAAATACGGCTGTACTGCGCGAAGGCGTTAGTTACCTGTAAGACTGGACGGAGTGACTGTGAGTAGGTCAAGAATACCTTTACGATGACGAAGAGGCCAATATCGACAGATCACTGCGGTTGAACGAGTTCGTATAAGAAGGCTACGTGAAAGTGAATTTTCTTTCCACGCTATTGCAGAACGACTTGTCAGGAATGTCTCCACTATGCATGCATGCTGGCCGCAGTGGTTACGAGTAGGTAAGCTCGCAAGAAAACCGGGCTGCGAACGTTCCCGTGGCACCACCGGGAGGGAGGACTGTCGTATTCGGCGTATGGCTGTGGCGCAGCGGACTGCGTCTGCAGCAGCAATTCGAGCCGCAGTTGGCACCACAGATACGCAACGATCTGTTCGAAATCGATTACTTGAAGGATAGCTCCGAGTCAGACGCCCTGCGGTGCCCATTCCACTTACCCCAAACCACCGCCGTCTGCGACTTCAGTGGTGTCAAGTGAAAACTCATTGGAGTATGGAGTGGAGGCCCGTTGTATTATCCGATGAAAGCCGGTTCTACCTTCGTGCCAGTGATGGCCATGTGTTGGTTAGAAGGAGGCCAGTTGAGCGCCTGCATTCCACCTGTCTGCGGCGTCGGCACACTGGACCTACACCAGGAGTTCTGGTCTGGGGAGCAATTTTGTATGACAGCAGGCGCAATCAATCAATCAATCAATCAATCAATCAATCAATCAATCAATCAATCAATCAATGCTAATCTGCCTTTAGGGCAGTCGCCCAGGTGGCAGATTCCCTATCTGTTGTTTTCCTATCCTTTTCTTAAAATATTTCAATGACATTGGAAATTTATTGAACATCTTCCTTGGTAAGTTATGCCAATCCCTAACTCCCCTTCCTATAAATGAATATTTGCCCCAATTTTGTACTCTTGTATTCCAACTTTATCTTCATATTGTGATCTTTCCTACTTTTAAAGATGCTACTCAAACTTAATCGTCTACTAATGTCATTCCACGCCATTTCTCCGCTGACAGCTCGGAACATACCACTCAGTCGAGCAGCTCGTCTCCTTTCTCCCAGTTCTTCCCAGCCCAAACTTTGCAACATTTTTGAAACGCTACTCTTTTGTCGGAAGTCACCCAAAACAAATCGAGCTGCTTTTCTTTGGACTTTTTCCAGTTTTTGAATCAAGTAATCCTGATGAAGGTCCCATACACTGGAACCGTCCTCTAGTTGGGGTCTTGCCAAAGACTTATAAGCCCTCTCCTTCACATCCTTACTACAACCCTTAAACACCCTCATAACCATGTGCAGAGATCGGTATCCTTTATTTACAATCCCATTTATGTGATTACCCCAATGAAGATCTTTCCTTATATTAACACTCAGATACTTACAATGATCCCCAAAAGGAACTTTCACCCCACCAACGCAGTAATTAAAATTCAGAGGACTTTTTCTAAATGTGAAACTCACAACCTGACTTTTAACCCCGTTTATCATCATACCATTGCCTACTGTCCACTCTCGTGGTTATCCCACGCACCCTGACTGCAGATGTGTACGTCCGTCTGTTGATTCCACCTGTTGTGCTGCCATTCATGAATAGCATTACCGAGGGTGTTTTCCAACGGGATAATGCACGCCTCCATGCCGCTGTTGTAACCCAACGTGCTGTATAGAGTGTCAATATGCTGCTCTGGCCTGCTAGATCCCTGATCTGTTCCCAATCGAGCATGTATGGGACATCATTGGAAGACAACTCCACTGTCATCCAAAACCAGCATTAACCGTCCCCGTATTGACCGATAAAGTGCAACAGGCACGGAACTCAATCTCACAAGCTGACATTCGGTTCCCGTCCGATACAATGCATGCATGTTTGCATGCCTGCATTCAACAGTCAGGCGATTACACCGGTTGTTCATGGACCAGCATGGCACATTTCCGATGGATTTTCTCGCGCGGATATTAACCTGTAGTATTGAACCTTTAATCAGTTAAATATGTTACCTCGGCAAATATATTGGCAACATTTCCGTATTCTACATTCCTTATTTCATTGTGTTGGATATTTTTTTCCGCCAATGCTACTTTAGGGAAGGTATGGATGAATGAGCGCACCTCATAAAATATGATATCTTTTTAATTTAGCGAATGTTTCTTTTCCGAGGGAGAGCTTGAAGTAGAATGTGATGTTTGTGACATAGGAAGTAGCGTCATTTGCCTCACTGCTTTCTGTACAACCTGCCGTACCATGCTGCAGATAGTATGTATGCGTAATGTGTAAGAAACAATTCTAAGTACACCACTACACTGCAGCTGTACACATCACTACACCGCGTATATATGTATGCGTAAGTTGTATGAAAAAATTCTGCGTACAAGAAGCGAACGTTTCCACACCGGAGAATACTGCAATGTATGTCAACAAATCCCTAAGTATTTTATCATTAAATACTACTTGAGCTACAAATATCAGATTTTCTAATTTATGTTTAATTTTTGAAACAGGATATTATTTTGACGACATATGTATTCAGCACCAGCAAAAAAAAAAAGTATTTGCACTTATCCGCCGAACAATCTGTATATTACTATAAACTCATAAAATGTACTCAATCTCTAGTAAAACTGCACTACATACGAATTAATTGGAATTGTCGATATATCGGTCCTTGGGTTAACACCACACTTAATTTGTCAGTATCTCGTACGACTGACGGACTTCCAGTATTTATCTAACGCAGTGCCTCATTAAACCGTAAGCTTAACTCCGCCCAGACGTTATTACGCCGATGTTATACCTGCAAATCATTAAGTGAGGGACATTTCGGTGAGCAACTTTTATGGCATTCATATTATTATTATTATTCATTCATTCATTCAACTTCGCTAATCGGCCAACTAGGGACCACGATAAGCCTCACTTTACATTCTGGCATTTGTTCGTCTTTCGTTCAATACTACAGGTTAATATCCGCGCGAGAAAATCCATCGGAAATGTGCCATGCTGGTCCATGAACAACCGGTGTAATCGCCTGACTGTTGAATGCAGGCATGCAAACATGCATGCATTGTATCGGACGGGAACCGAATGTCAGCTTGTGAGATTGAGTTCCATGCCTGTTGCACTTTATCGGTCAATACGGGGACGGTTAATGCTGGTTTTGGATGACAGTGGAGTTGTCTTCCAATGATGTCCCATACATGCTCGATTGGGAACAGATCAGGGATCTAGCAGGCCAGAGCAGCATATTGACACTCTATACAGCACGTTGGGTTACAACAGCGGCATGGAGGCGTGCATTATCCCGTTGGAAAACACCCTCGGTAATGCTATTCATGAATGGCAGCACAACAGGTGGAATCAACAGACGGACGTACACATCTGCAGTCAGGGTGCGTGGGATAACCACGAGAGTGGACAGTAGGCAATGGTATGATGATAAACGGGGTTAAAAGTCAGGTTGTGAGTTTCACATTTAGAAAAAGTCCTCTGAATTTTAATTACTGCGTTGGTGGGGTGAAAGTTCCTTTTGGGGATCATTGTAAGTATCTGAGTGTTAATATAAGGAAAGATCTTCATTGGGGTAATCACATAAATGGGATTGTAAATAAAGGATACCGATCTCTGCACATGGTTATGAGGGTGTTTAAGGGTTGTAGTAAGGATGTGAAGGAGAGGGCTTATAAGTCTCTGGCAAGACCCCAACTAGAGGACGGTTCCAGTGTATGGGACCTTCATCAGGATTACTTGATTCAAAAACTGGAAAAAGTCCAAAGAAAAGCAGCTCGATTTGTTTTGGGTGACTTCCGACAAAAGAGTAGCGTTTCAAAAATGTTGCAAAGTTTGGGCTGGGAAGAACTGGGAGAAAGGAGACGAGCTGCTCGACTGAGTGGTATGTTCCGAGCTGTCAGCGTAGAAATGGCGTGGAATGACATTAGTAGACGATTAAGTTTGGTATGGTATGGTATGGTATGTAAGATCTTTCTTTCTTTCCTCTCTAAATCCGCAAGCAAACATTTCTCGGACAGGATAAGGCATTCAGATGCATACAGTGATACTGGTTTGATGACAGTGTTGTAGTGACGAATTTTTGTGTTCAGGGAAAAGCACTTTTTGTTGTAAATGTTGCGAGTGGTTTGGAAAGTGACTTCCATTTTCTTGATTCTTGCTGCTATGGCCTCTTTGTCAAGTCCATTTTGCTGAATCCATTCCCCAAGGTATTTAAATTTACTAACACGGTTTATCATTCCATATTTGGTGTTTAGTTGTGCCGTATCATCTTTGATATTCGACATTACTTCTGTCTTTTGAAAGGAAATTTGTAAACCTGTTTGTTCTGCTACTTCCTTCAACACATTGATCTGTTCTGTTGCACTTTCGACATTTTCTGCCATAAGGGCTATATCATCAGCGAACGCTAAGCAATCTATTTCCACTCCATTTTTCTTTGTCCCAATCCTTACGGGTTTGTAAAGGTTTCTTTCTTTTAACGTCTTTCGCCACTCCTGTATTACCTTCTCAAGTACGCAGTTGAACAAAAGAGGTGACAGCCCATCTCCCTGTCGAACGCCTGTCTTGATCACAAAGGGTTCAGAGAGACATCCTTGGAATTTTACTTTGGATTTGGTATTAGTTAGTGTTGCCCTTATTATCGCCAGCAGTTTCTCATCGACTCCCATTTCTGCAAGGATATTAAGCAACACATCACGGTCGATGGAGTCGTATGCTTTCCTGAAGTCTACAAATGTAGATACATAGGTTCGACCTCTCAGCATATGGTATCTTATTATGGTTTTTAGGTTAAGTATTTGTTCTGCACTTGATCGGCCTTTCCGAAAACCTGCTTGGTATTCCCCGAGTTTGTGCTCAATTTGCTGTTCTAGTCTTTCAAGGATGGATAGTGACAGGATTTTGTAGGCTACTGGCAGAAGAGAAATTCCACGGTAATTGTTCACATCCCATATATTTCCTTTCTTGTGTAAAGGATGGATCAAGGCTAGCTTCTAGTCCTCTGGTAGTTGTTCTTTTTCCCATATATCTTCAATGGTTTGGTGTAGGATGTCAATTGCTTCTTCCGGGGCATGTTTCCACAGTTCTGCAATCATGGAGTCTTCACCAGGAGCCTTGTTATTTTTCAGTCTCTTTATGTGGCGTTTGATTTCATCGCGATTTGGTGGAGAAGATGGCAGGTTTTGGCTCACTGGTTTGTTTGTTTTGATGGGGTTGGCTGGTTTTTCACAGTTTAGAAGGTCGTTAAAATACTTAGCTAAGATTTTGCAGTTTTCTTCATTTGATGTTGCAAGAGTTCTATCTTTCCTTAGAAAGCAAAGGCAAGGTGCCTTGTATCCTTGTACCTTCTTATTAAAATTTCTGAAGTATTCACGGGTCTCACCTCTATGAAAGTCTTGCTCAATCTTGTCCAGTAGTTCCTTTTCATACTTGCGTTTCTCACTGCGTATTATTTTTGCTGTTTGTGCTTGTTGTGTTTTGTACATCTTCCAATCTTCTTCTTTTTTCAAGGTGTAATACTTTTTCCAGGCATTCAGACGATCCCCTAAGGTCTTCTCGCAGTTATCGTTCCACCGCGTGTGCTTCTTCCTCTTCTTGATTTCCGCCACTCCTTTTGCAGCTTGTATCATTTGCTTTCTTGTGCTGTTGAAGTCTTTTTCCACTGGTTGGGCAAGTTCTTTGAATTCATTCTCTCGTTCTCTGAGCTTTTTTGTGTCAAAGCGAATTATGGTAGGTTCGTTCTTATTTTTGTTGAAAGGGATTGGCCGAAACTTGATTACTGATAGATAGTGGTCTGAGTCTATGTTTATTCCCTTTTTTACGGTAACGTTCATGATTTCCGGACTGTATCTTCGAGATATAGCAACATGGTCTATTTGGAATTCTCCTATTGTTTTGTTTGGGCATCTCCATGTCATCTGTTTTCTTGGTAAGTGACGAAAATGTGTTGACATCAGTTGGAGGTTGTGGTTATCACATAGTTCAACGAGGCGTTCTCCATTCTTGTTGGTTCTTTTGTGTGCTGGGTAGAGCCCAACAACTTTCCTGTGTTTCCGTTAACGTCCTACCTGTGCATTAAAATCACCCAATATGATCTTGACGTGGTGCTTTGGGATTTTCGCTAATCTGGCATCCAGGATGTTCCAGAATCTATCTGTGCCTTCCAGGTCTTTTTTGTTTTGTTCATTAGTTGGAGCATGTGCATTGACTAGCGTATATGTTTTATTTGCACAACGCAGGGATAGTAGGCATAACCTATCATTAACAGCTTCAAAATTTGAGACTGACTTAAGAATTCTGGTGTTGACAGCAAAAGCTGTACCGAAGATAGGGGTGTTTTTCATTACTCTCTTATGGGATCTGCTCTTGAAGAACCGATACCCTTCAGACTCAAACGTATCTTCGTCAGTGAAGCGAGTTTCTTGTAGAGCCATTACTGCGATTTTATTTTCGTGGAGGGCATTGGTCAGCTGTTTCATCTTACCAGTTTGTATTAAACTGTTTATGTTGAACGTTGCCAAAAAAGTCTTAGATATGGGTTTCAGCTTTCGTGACTGTTCAGGATTTCCAAGACGCTCCGACTCGTCTTTAGTATGATGTTGCATCCTCCCCAGAATCCGAACGGGATGCATGCGTCGCTTGTCGGCGACGATTGAAAAGTTGCCACCTGGGGTATTAACTTCATGTCTTTGTTTTACCATCATGCTTGAGAAGCTTTAGCTTAGCTTGGAGCAAATTGCTCATTCTACATACAACCAAGGTTGTTAGCCCTGGAGGGCCTCAAGATGTTCTCCGGCTGCGGGCAGGCATTTCCTCCTTACCCGAATAGTTATGGTTTTCCCGCCAATACTCGGGTGGCTGATTGCAGTGGTTTACCACTGGGCGATGGGTTCGCCACATCCCTACGCCATTATTATTATTATTATTATTATTATTATTATTATTATTATTATTATTATTATTGTAGTTGTTGTCCAGTGTTTAACTTCACTGTGTGCACAAACGACTCTCACGTCACGAATTGTTATTTCTGCATTGTTTTGGAACGTAGAAAATTTTGGAAAAATTAATCAAATAAATTGTCTGTTATGTCATTATTGACATTTTGAGGCTTTCCCTGACGCAAGATTTCTTCCTAGACCATAATGTTCCTAGTTGCTAGTCTTAGACCCCTCCCTGGGCTACTTACGTTACTGTGAAACCTTTCGAGTGGCTAATACAGTGAGATGCAACCCATTATTTTTTATTTCATTCCGTTTCCGGAAAAGGTACAGTGGGACACTTAGAAGGTAGCACCCCCTCTCTGGCCAGGAGATATGTGGTGATTTGTGGTGCAATGAAGGACACAAAGGAGAAGGGATCCGCTTGGCCTATAAATAGGAACTGTCCTGGTATTTTGCTTGGAAGTGAGAATGTGAAATTTATTTATTTATTTATTTATTTATTTATTTATTTATTTATTTATTTATTTATTTATTTATTTATTTATTTATTTATTTATTTATTTATTTACTGGCTGTAGTACCCGGCGTTGCTCGGATGGTTTTTGAATGTTTCCATTAATGCTTTCATGGCCCGTACTTATAGGCATGATACTGTATAGGCCTTTGGGCTTATGCCGTGTCAAGAAAATAAGGTGAAATTCTTAACGTTTCGCAGAAAAATGTGTTCTGCGTCCTCAGAAGAATTCTCGACTGTCCACGAGAAAGGCTTCGTAAACAATGACACTTTTGAATCTGGAACGTTATAATAGAAGTAGAAGTGGAAATGGTGTCACAGTTCAACCCAGCGACCTCGTAAATGATGATTTCGACATGAATACCAGTAACTTTCGTTTAATCATTCAATTTTACCACCTCCGCTAGGAGTTCTAGGGGTGTTTTACCTCAACAGTAAGTCAAATGTGTACCAATTTTTCATGAGGGCTCTGTTGAAAGAAATATACATCTGTAATTTTGACATTTTCTTTTCCACCCTTCTCATCTCCACGCAGATGGGGGTTGGACGTGGACTTCAACGACATCGGGAGTGACATTATTCATCTCAGCGACCCCGAAAATTATGGATTCGACACTATTTTCAGTTATTTTATACCTCACTCTCCCCCTCGCCCCCAACCCAAACGGATGCTGAACATGGGCTTTTAAAAATTCGGGGTGTCACTGTTCATTTCATTGACCCCTAAAAATATGGACTCGACGCTATTTCCGATTAATTTTATACCCCACTCCGACCTCGCCCCTACCCCATAGGATGATGAACTTGGACCTTTAAAAACATCCGGCTGTGAGCTTGCATCCGGGAGATAGTAGGTTCGAACCCCACTGTCGGCAGCCCTAAAAATGGTTTTCCGTGGTTTCCCATTTTCACACCAGGCAAATGCTGGGGCTGTACCTTAATTAAGGCCACGGCCGCTTCCTTCCAACTCCTAGGCCTTTCCTATCCCATCGTCGCCATAAGACCTATCTGTGTCGGTGCGACGTAAAGCCCCTAGCAAAAAAAAAATCATCCGGAGTGTCACTATTCATCTCAGCGACGCCGAAAACCGTGATTCAACACTATTTTCGATCATTTTTATATCTCACACCCCTCTCCCCCCAGCCGTAAGGGATAAGGAAATCCGAAGTGTCGCTATTCACCTCAGTGACCCCGAAAACTATGGATTCGACACTATTTTCGATTATTTTTATATCTCACTCCCCACTCGCCCCCCCCCCCATCCCCCATCCCAGGGGGTGCTTAACTTGGACTTTAACAAATCCGGAGTATCACTATTTAACTCAGCTTCCCAGAAAAGTACGGATTCGACACTAGTTTAGATTATTTTTATACCTCAACCCCTCTTCCCCCGACCTTAAGGGTGCTTGTGGTGTCTTATCCCCACGCAGTTTGTCTCCTGATACTAAGTCATAACAGTACCAAGTTTGATTGAAATCGCTCCAGTGGTTTAGGAGATGTAATACATAAATACCTACACAATGACATTTATACATATAGACCTATAGTGCTCGTTGGGAACCCCTAGATTCTCTTCGTTAGTAGTGGGTGATAACTCGTGTCATTCCACTATTGATATTCTATATTTTTCACAGTTTCTTAAATAGTCTACACATGTAGTACACAGCTACATCTTCAAACTGGGCAGACTTATCAAAGTTGGTACTATTATATGAAAGTACATCTCGATCACGGCATGTTGGATTGCTATTTCCAAATAACAGGCATAAGAATGAACCTCCTACCAAGGAAGGTACTTTATAAAACATGGCGACGTATTCCCACCCTCCTATATATATCATGATTTACCGTAAGCTGCTGTCGCCTAGTGACAATCTGTCCATCAAAACGATCTACTCTTGGTACGGATTTGCAATTAAATAAAATTACCTAAAATTACTCATCATAAAAAACTACCCATCGGATTTCGTTCAAACCACTTCATAATCCCTCTCAGAAGTACTGTAATAAGAAAAAACTGCGAAATGTTCAGTGAAATCGGTCCATTAGTTTTTGAGTCTATTAATCTCAAATATACCAACATATAATTTTATATACCCCTATAGTTAGTTCGTTAGTTCGTTAGTTGGTTGGTTGGTTGGTTGGTTGGTTGGTTGGTTGGTTGGTTGGTTGGTTGGTTGGTTGGTTGGTTGGTTGGTTGGTTGGTTGGTTGGTTGGTTGGTTGGTTGGTTGGTTGGTTGGTTGGTTGGTTGGTTGGTTGGTTGGTTGGTTGGTTGGTTGGTTGGTTGGTTGGTTGGTTGGTTGGTTGGTTGGTTGGTTGGTTGGTTGGTTGGTTGGTTGGTTGGTTGGTTGGTTGGTTGGTTGGTTGGTTGGTTGGTTGGTTGGTTGGTTGGTTGGTTGGTTGGTTGGTTGGTTGGTTGGTTGGTTGGTTGGTTGGTTGGTTGGTTGGTTGGTTGGTTGGTTGGTTGGTTGGTTGGTTGGTTGGTTGGTTGGTTGGTTGGTTGGTTGGTTGGTTGGTTGGTTGGTTGGTTGGTTGGTTGGTTGGTTGGTTGGTTGGTTGGTTGGTTGGTTGGTTGGTTGGTTGGTTGGTTGGTTGGTTGGTTGGTTGGTTGGTTGGTTGGTTGGTTGGTTGGTTGGTTGGTTGGTTGGTTGGTTGGTTGGTTGGTTGGTTGGTTGGTTGGTTGGTTGGTTGGTTGGTTGGTTGGTTGGTTGGTTGGTTGGTTGGTTGGTTGGTTGGTTGGTTGGCTGGTTGGTTGGTTGGTTGGTTGGTTGGTTGGTTGGTTGGTTGGTTGGTTGGTTGGTTGGTTGGTTGGTTGGTTGGTTGGTTGGTTGGTTGGTTGGTTGGTTGGTTGGTTGGTTGGTTGGTTGGTTGGTTGGTTGGTTGGTTGGTTGGTTGGTTGGTTGGTTGGTTGGTTGGTTGGTTGGTTGGTTGGTTGGTTGGTTGTCATTCCATCTTCCGTATCTTCAAGGCGCATGGCGAGCCTGTTAAAGGGTGACACCCTCTCTCAGGCCAGGAGAAATAATGCGGTGATTTCAGATTAGGTGGAGGTGAGAGGGAATCAGTTGTGACCTATACAAGGAATAACAGACTGTCCCTGCATTTGTTTTAGTGAGGAGAATGGTAAACCATAGATAACCATTCCCAGGACAGCCGACGCACAGAGGAGTATGTTACCTCAAAACCTGGCCAAAATTATTTAGGGGTTTCATTAGCATGATAAGCAATAAAAAGTGATTAAGTGTGATTAGTTAGTACATTGTTCATATATAACACAAGAAATGAGACCATGAAATACATATTTAGTACTTGTACACACTTTTTTAGTGATAAATATTAATATATAATACATGACGAGTTTAAAGATATGAAACAATTATATACGAAGTGTATCTGGAATCCTCTCCGAATTATTTTTGTTTCATTTCATATAACAAATTATTGCCAATTATTCATAATAATAATAATTTCGTGTGGCTATTTCTAGCCGAGTGCAGCCCTTGTAAGGCAGACCCTCCGACGAGGGTGGGCGGCATCTGCCATGTGTAGGTAACTGCGTGTTACTGTGGTGGAGGATAGTGTTATCTGTGGTGTGTGAGTTGCAGGGATGTTGGGGACAGCACAAACACCTAGCCCCCGGGCCACTGGAATTAACCAATGAAGGTTGAAATCCCCGACCCGGCCGGGAATCGAACCCGGGACCCTCTGAACCGAAGGCCAGTACGCTGACCATTCAGCCAACGAGTCGGACAATTATTCATAATCATAAATAATAAACTAAAGGAGTTTTCATAATGTACGAAAATAAGGACACATACTTATATACAGTATTTTCTTCGAATCGGTCTAGTGCCATTGTGTATAAAATATGACTGTAGAAATGTCTGTCTGTTAGGTCATCAGCCCACAGGCTCGTTGGATCCTCAAATAGCACCACCAAAGGTTATGCGGTGATAAGGAAACCGCAAAAACCAATGGCAGCACCAAAATGAGGCGTACTAGGCAAGACGAGGAGTGAGGTAGTTTGCCATTGCTTTCCTCACTGGGTCAGAAAGTGCTATTGCAGCACGACTGACCCTATGAGCAACACCTTTCATAACACTCAGATGCACTAGTCGTGCTCTGAATGTCATTACTCAGCACAACCCATACCCCAGCAGCTTCCATATTGTCACAGCCATGGATGTTGACTGGGACTTCGGTGGAAGCTACACTTTGCTCTGGCCTGTGCCAAGATCAAATTCAGCACTATAGGTTTCTTCTGTCTCTTCATTGTTTTCCTCTGTTAGAAGTAGGTTAGGTGTTTCTGGAGGTAAGAGCTCTAAGGCTTCCGATGAAAAGGGTTTGCTTTCCTTTTGTCGCCTTTGTCTGTTACAGCTCAGCAATGGGTCAGATGTTAACAGAAGTCTACTCAGTATATCTTTGTTACGCCGAACTCGGCAGAACGTCCTGGAAAACAGTAACCTATATGGGCGAAAATGTCTATTTCTTGCTTCGGCTGCCTCTTCTCAAAGTTGGCCAATGGTCAATATTGCATGTTCTATTACTGTGGCAGCGTGTCTCAGAATTTTATATACTGCGGGTGTCACTAGGTGCCACCCATACAATTTGACATACAGTTTTGCGGTTTCTTCTAAGTAATTCGCGAATTTCTTTACATCAATTCTGTATTCACTCGACAAAGTCTCCAAAATAACCTTATATTTCCTTATGAGATTTATATCTATTCCTGTGATTCTGGGAGCGGTATCAGGATCGGCAAAGAATCTCCTTGAGGTGTTGCCAAATCTTACTTTAGGAACATCAACCAAGTGGCCCATTTCTTCTTTCACACATGCTTGAATACGTTTCTTTGTGTCTGCTATAACTGCTTTGTCTGCATTCGTTCTTGCTTGCCACTTTTGAATAGGGATTTTGTAAGACAAATGCAGGAGTGACTCAAAAAATCGTATCCTTGCGTGAAGAATGATATTACAAATTTGAGATTTTCGGGGTTTTCAGTGCGTTGTTCCTTCGTTAAATTATTAAAACCTTTGGAGGTGTCTCCACATATATAGCACCTCTGAGTGGAAGATGTACTTGTTACAGCATTGCATACATTTTCGTCTACCATGGTGCACACTAGTGTATGTTTTATGTGAAGTAAAACACCATCTCCTGAAGGTATTTTGGTCTTCCTCAGATTTCTTACTTGGTTTTCTATATAATTTGTTTCTTCGTTTGTAATATCACTTGTTTTGTGAACAAAACGAATACGTATTGGCCTGCAACATATCGTTGATGACGGCACTGGGTTTTGCCAGATAGTCTTTCTCTGGTGTCCTGTGTTACATACCAGTCGCAAGGGGACAACAAATGAACTTTGAAAGATATTTGCGTCACTATCCGCGCAATTCTGGAACACTTGTTTGAATTGTTGCTGTTGTGATCCATCACAACCCCATTTGGACAAGATTTCAAGATTATGTTTTCCTTCCTCATTTACATTTTTACTTTCCAGAACATCCTTCAGGTATTCGCATAAACGTAAAGACGTGTGATCCAGAAGCTCCTGAAGATTGATTTCGGCACAGGTTTCGGTCACTGCCATGGACTCTTCTCGCGGTTAACAGGTTTTCTTTGCTTCTTTCACAAGTGAATAGCATTGAAAGATATCTTTACTAGAAGCGCGAATAGCCTCATATTGTTTTTCGTCATGTCAGCTTCCACAAAATTTGCTAATGCTGTTGCTGGAGTGTGGTTTCTGGATGGCATTTCTGGAAGTATACGTAAGGATTTTTCTGTTCCTTGTAGCTCTTGTTGGTGATGAGGCCATGTCTTTCATAATTTTGAAAGCATCAGTACTTCCTGCAGTACGCTGACTCATCTGCGCTGCATATGTCAACTGATCATGAGGTATCTGCTCCCGTAAGTCCTTTGTTTTTCCGCGTTTGCTGAACTCACTGGACGCTTCAAATTCCTTCGGTGGTCGACCTGGTTTTTGTGACTTCCATGTAGGTAGTTTAATGCTCGATTTGAGCCATTGTTCATTTTTCTTCAAAAGCCGTTCTTCCTTATTACTGGCTGCTGTCCACTTTTGCTTAAAATGAAACTTGAATAATTTTAAAGTCTGTCTGAGTGAATCCTTCGCACTTTCTGGACTGTTACTCATTTCTACAAGCGTACATTCCAAAAATGAAAACTTTTCTTCTGTCTTCCGATTTGGACACTGCTTCAAAATGTCGTAAAGGGATTTTCTGTACATCTCCAGAGCCAACCCTGGAAATAATAAAGCGGAATATGTTTGACAATCTATCTACCTATCTATACTAATATTATAAAGAGGAAAATTGGTTTGTAACGAATAGACTCAAAAACTACCGAACCGATTTTAAATATTACTTCACCTATAGAAAGCTACATTGCCAGTGAGTAACATGGGCTGTATTTTATTTTCAAAACAATTCGAGTTGGGGGGTACGGCGGGAGATATAAAAATAACAGGCTAATATAGGAAAAATATCGAACTTTTCGTATAAGGACGAGACAAAGCTCAATTGAATCCTCTTGACGCAAAGAACAAAACTAGGTAAATCTTTCGGGCCCGAAAACCATGTTTTAAGGCCCTAAAACCAACCGTTAACGGAGATATTGGCACCGCACTACCTCTGCTCTAGGAATCGGATGAAGTAATGAACTGCCGTAACCATGGCAAGCTCAACTCCAGGATTCTACAGCTGCGAAATTATCTATATAAATAAAGTTGTAGGGGGTCCGCTGTCTGTAATTTCGTTTGTTTTCCCAATTTTTCATATATTTATCCGTTTTAGGTCAACTCAAGACCGAATCGGTAGTTTTTATCTTTCGTGTCTCTTTGTCTGTTTGTCTGTTAGTTCCACCATCACGGCGAAACGGCTGGATAGATCTCAACCAAACTTCACATTTAGATTATACTCATCCCGAATAAGGTTTCGATATGCACATCATATTAAAATCTTTGAACAGACGGGGGGGTTATAGGAAAACCAGAACGGTTTTCCTCCATTTTCTCTTATACTATTGATTTTCTGTAAACTCCGTGGACCGTATGTGAAACGCATCTTCATTATAAACAACTTACGTTATGTTCATAATTTACCTTACTCTTCAAATGATGGAGAAATTTACTATTTTCTGCCGGTATCATGCTCTGCATTTAGTGACCGACAGACCTACAACGAACCTACAGGTTACCATGGCAACGTCTCTGCATGCCAGCAGGGAAGTAACGTATTGACATTTTCCTCATCATGCCTTTAAATTCGTAGTTTCTCTTTGGGTAGAAGGCAAGAGAGGCGTCTATCGGCCATTCTGCGGGATATTGGCAGAATATCGTTGGAGGTTATAACCGTCCTCGAATAGCTCAAGTAAGAACACCATTACTCATCCTCTTATCTGTTTACCTAAGAATCCCTGCGCCTAATTTTCTCCTCTGTTACCGCTTTCTTATATCCATAAATCACACCAGCATAATTTATTGAAGGGCATTTGATTTTCCAATACATTCACTTGATATTTACATATTTGTCGTCGTCCGGCTATCCTCAGTTATAATCGATTTTCTATTAATGTCAGCTTTCTTATATGTATTATTTTCTTCCTTAATTACTCCGTATGTATGCGAGTGCTAATCCCAAAAGCTGGACACTCTTTTCTTTGAGGAAATATTCTAAGCTATGCAAATGTATAACTTTTGGCCCCGGAAAATATCGAAATATGGATGCAATTTAACGACGGTGCAGACCTTTGTTTCGGGATTATTGGTGGCTAATCGGTAAGTCGTATCACAAATCAGAAAGCACAATCACCTTTCATTTTGGAGAGATCTACAATTGTGCTCCTATGACTTTTTATCGTATTTCTATCCCTTATACGTTAAATAGCGCTGTATTTCTCGATTTCATGTTAGTTTTGTACTTTTACACGAATAAGTTATTATTTGGCACACTTATAGGAAAGATAGAATCATGACATTCGGCACGTACATTGATATGACCAGTCGCCATGTAATAGCCAAATTTTATGATTCTATCTGTCACATGAGTATCAAAAACATAAAGTGAAAATCAAAGCAAAGTTACCTCCGTACAGGCCGTGAAGGCCCTTGGAGGAGTGAAAGGTAAAGGCTTCCACCATTCTTAACCTCGGCACTTGATGGGGTAGAGTGGTTAGCTCTACACCCGGCCGCCTTTGCCCCAAGGAATTAACCTGGTACTCATTTTTTGTGTAGGTCAAAAATATAAAGTAATATATGAAAACTGTACAAAATTTCACCCCATTCGATGAATAACTGAATCTAACCCATAAATAAAGGAGAGACGAGAAAATGTCATACGACCATTAGGACCAACCATATAGAACACTGAACGAGGCGTCTGATGGTGAAGTCCGTTTGTAGATATGTCGTACAGTTTCAAAGCAGTAACTCTCGAAATAAAGGTCTGCACTGCTGGACCTGCCCATGCTTATCTATATAAAGTTGTAGGGGGTCCGCTGTCTGTAATTTCGTTTGTTTTGCCAATTTTTCAGATATTCATCCGTTTTAGGTCAACTCAAGGCCGAATCGGTGGTTTTTGTTTTTCGTGTCTGTTTATTTATGTTTGTCTGTTTGTTTGTCTGTCTGTTCCACCATCACAGCGAAACTGCTGGATAGATCTCGACCAAACGTCATATTTAATGTATACTCATCCCGGCGACGGTTCTGATATGCCTATCATTTTAAAATCTTTGAATAGACTGGGGGTTTATACGAAAACCAGAACGGTTTTCCTCCATTTTCTCTTATACGATTGATTTTCTGTAAACTCCGTGGACCGTATGTGAAACGCATCTTCATTATAAACAACTTACGTTATGTACATAATTTACCTAACTCTTCAAATGACGGAGAAATTTACTATTTTCTGCGGGTATCATGCCCTGCACTGAGCGACCAACAGACCGACAACGAGCCTACAGGTTACCATGGCAACGTCTCTGACTGCATGCCACCAGGGAAGTAACGTATTGCCGTTTTCGTCAGAATTCCTGTAAATTCGTGGTTGTTCCTTGAGTAGAAAGCAAGAGAGGGGTCAATCGGCCATTCTGCGGGATATTGGCGGAATATCGTTGGAGGTTATAACTGTCCTCGAATAGCTGAAGTAATAATACCAACAGTCATCTTCTTATCTGTTTACCTAAGAATCCCTGCGCCTAAATTTCTCCTCTGTTACCGCATTCTTAATATACATGACTCATACCAGCATAATTTATTTAGGGGCATTTTATTTTCCAATATATTCACTTGAAATTTACATATTTGTACTCATCCCGCTGTCCTCAGTTATAATCCTATTTTCTATTAATTTCAATTTTCTCAACTGTATTACTTTCTTCTTTAATTACTCCGTATGTATGCGAGTGCTAATACCGAAACCTGGATTATCTTTTCTTGGAGGAAATGCATCTTCCAGGCTATGCAAATGTATAACTCTTGGCCCCGGAAAATATCGGTATATGGATGCAATTTTAACGACGGTGCAGACCTTCCTTTCGGAATAATTGGTGGCTAAACCGTAAGTCGTATCACAAAATATCGCGTTTCACTTTGGAGAAATCTACAACTTTGGCCCTATAACATTTTGTCGTATCTCTATCCCTTATTCGTTAAATAGTACTGCATTTCTCGAGTTCAAGTTAATTTTGTACTTTTTACACGTGTAACTTATGTTATCGTTAGGCAAACTTATAGGAAAGATGCAATCATGACATTGGGCACGCACATTGACATGGCCAGTGGCCATATGTTCGCACAATTTTATGATTCCAGAGTCACATGAGTATCAAAAAAATAAAGTAGTATGTGAAAACGGTACCAAATTTCACCCCATTCTATGAATAACTGAATCTAACCCATAAATATAGGAGATACGAGAAAATGTCATTGGACCAACCATGCAGAACACTAAACGAGTCGTCTGATGGTGAAGTCCGTTTGTAGATGCAATTTAATACAGTCTTACTCACTGCCTTTACAATAATTTACGGAGAAATCCGTATACAATGTAGAATACCGTAGCGAAGCACGGGTACATTTGTTAGCCTACAATAAATCAAAAAAACCTAACATGTTACAGACATGAAAATTGATATTTGGAATCCCCTCTAAAAGTAAAAGAACACAAATATTCGTTTTCAGAAAAACCACTTAAGGGGGTGTGTGTGAAAAGAAGAGAGGAAGGAGTTGAATTATTTATATGAGGATACATATAGATATCTCAAAAAATGAAGATGTTACAGACTTTAAACTTGGTACTTGGAATCTTCTTTAAAAATGAACACACACTTTTTGGAAAATCCACTTAAGGGGGTGAAAAGAATAAAAAAGCGGGTGAATTTTTAAAATGAGTATCTTCTTCTTCTATCGCTTTACCCACACCTGTGGGGTTGCGGGTGCGAACTGTGACGCACATGTGGATTTGACCCTGTTTTACGGCTGGATGGCATTTCTGACGGCAATCGTATGTGTAGGGATGTAATCTATACTTGTATACTAATATTATTAAGAGGAAAAATTTGTATATTTGTTTGTAACGGATAGACTAAAAGAACTACTGAACCGATTTTAAAAATTAGTTCACCTATAGAAAGCTACATTGCCAATGAGTAACATGGGCTGTATTTTTTCAAAAAATTCGAGGGGGCGACGGGGGAGATAAAAAAATATTAAAATAATAGGCTAATATAGGCGAAATCGAATTTGTCGTACAAGGAAGAGACAAACCTCATTTTAAGCCCCTTGACGCAAAGAACAAAACTCGGGAAACTCTTCGGGCCCGAAAACCATGTTTTAAGGCCCTAAAACTAACCGTTATGGAGATATTGGAATCACACTATCCCTGCTCTAGGAATCGGATAAAGAAACGAACGACAGTAACCACGGCAACGTTAGCTCCAGGATCCTACAGTAGCTGGATTATGCATGTACGTTTGGGCATAGCTGCCAACTAAAATTGATACACATATGACTTACTATCTGGAAAAAATAAACTGTTGTGTAAGACGTTCATAGCACTCCTTTGGGCGGGGATGGAAAGGGAGTGAAGTATAAAAATAATAGCCCCGGAGATCTCCGTAGTACAGCGACCAGCGGTTGCCGACGGGCCTCCGTTTTTACGTACTGGCTTAGGTTTCAGCGTTTTGCGGAGTCTGTTACCTATAGTTTAAACTATTTTCTATCAAATCATGGAGTAGTAGGATCACTGATGTTATTAGTGCCGATATTTTGGTCCACTTTTACGATCATTGTAACCATGAAAACAACCTATATACTGTACACAATTGTCAAGATGGTGCGCCCATGACTTGAAAACATGTCTCAACATTTATACTCAGATTCATTATTTGATGTGTGACATGAGTGACAAGCCCTGATAATTATAATTCTCGATAATTATAGTAGTTTATTTTATGCATCTCGCATTTCCTTGATCATTTGTAATAGTTACGAAATGTCGGATCAAACAAATACATTCAATAATATTTATATTTGTGGTACTATCTAGCGGAAGTATACCTACAATAAACCTGCAGCTTTGTGAAGGGAGCAGGTATATCTAGGTGGGAATGAAGGAAAATCATGGTAGCAAAAGATCTTAGCGGTCGATGCTAATTAGGAACTAATATTTAGAAGCCCCATGAAGAAAAGAAGAAGAAGATACACTGTAATTCCAAACATGACAATTTCTACGTACTTAAGTAAATACACCAGTGATATAAATATATAATGAAGTCAGTCACACCGATAGTATGAGTACCTGAAGCCAGTTTATGATAACCCGTACGAAGAACGGGTACTTCTGCTAGTCTATATATATATGCATGTTGGATAAAGTAAACCTATACGTTTATTTTCCTTGCCTATGCACCTCAGCTTTCTTCGCCCCACTTTATTTCGAAATCACATTAATATGAAAGGTGTGCATACGCGGAACATTTTCTTCTTGAATCTTTCCAGCAAACACTAAAGTTTATAATACCACAAGAATTATAGATGAACTCAACTGAACTCTCATTCAAAAGTACTGCAATTGTTTGAATTTATCAAACATTGAGTCGGTTTGTATTCCTTGTTTCCTTATGTGCTCGTAATCGACAGGAGTCATTAAAATGCATATTATTTATATGTTAAAATGAAGTACATACCTTCTATATCCTCATCCTTAGCCCTCGTTATAAAACACTTCTAATCAGAATCTCAGAACAAGAAAGTAGTTTATCCTGTTCGTCACGTTAGCAAGAGCGGTCACGAGCGTATAACACGATGACTCACTTCCGACTGCTTGTGTGGCAAGATCTTAGGTGTGGGGTTACTACCACTACTGATATGTGACGTAATAGTTATTGATCCTCAAGGGGATATACTTTGTTATGGTATCTGACCAAGTTCATGTTTTAGACTTTTGGCCAGTTTTTTGCGTTATATACTCCTCTGTGCGACGGTGAGGTTTGAACCTACTCGCCTCCCGAATGCAGATATATGCAGAGCGATATCTGTTCGGCGACCCTTCCTCTTCTTTTTATCCCCCTCCCTGAAGGGGAGGGGCGGGCTACCTTGAAGGTAACGCCTTCACTCTGGCCGGGAGTTTCGGCTAGTTTGGGAAGGAGCATTAGCGTAAAGAGGAGGGTAGGTTGAAGTGATGAATGATGAGGTGTGCGCTGATGTGAAGGATAGAGGATGTGTGCTAGGAGTGAAGTTAAGAGAAGTCTACCAGGATGGAGATGGAAGGTTAGGAGGTGCAGGGTCGTAGTAATATGGTAGACGGAAGATGTTAGGAAACGTATGATTTCGTACGTCGGAGGTGGGGAAGGGAAGAAACTAGTTAGGGGAGGCGGTGGACTGGCAGGTTGACGAGGTTGAGAAGAAGTGGCAGGCCGGGTGCGACGATGAGGATGGTTGGTAGGATGGCGAACAGGTTGTGGTGGGGAGATTGAGGGCTCCACTTTATGGTGGTGGCGATAGATGTATACTCCGTTGTTTATAAAGTGTTGGACGTCGTCGGCAGTCGGGAGGTGGATGCGAACCATGTACGTTGGGCCAGTGGAGTTTTGGATTCATCCCTTCCTCGAATTGCAGACCCTTCCATACGGGTGGACGGCGTCTGTCATGTATAAGAAAGTGCGTGCTTTGCCGTGTTTTACGGGACAATTCAAATACCCAGTTCTCGAACCAAAGGAATTAACCAGCTTACCATTTTTAAGTCTCACTAACTTACTTTCTTCAGAATCGAATCCGCAGTCTCGAGGCCGTAAGGTTAGGACACTTACCACAAAGCCTCGAGTCGGGCAGGAAAGAAGTGATTGTCATTTGATCGACTCAGATTTGTCTTCTTAGTCTACTCATGTAATTCACTTAACAAGCTATTTTACAGCGGTTAGTAAATTAAACATCACATGCTCAGTAGAAATAAATCTTCAACGTCTGGTCTCCGGACTGAACTACCTCATAAGTCTAACAATAGCAGGTTACTTCTATACATGTCAAGCGAGCAGAAACAAATTATTTCATCATGTCATCATACTTCACAATTTATTGGTCACATTTCCATGCTCTTACATTAAAATGCTTGGGAATGATATCATTAAACCCCTCCTGGAATAGATTATTGATCTACGAGAGCAGTAGGCCGAACCGGATCGCAATGGGACTAGAGTTGTAAGTCATTATCTATATTTTAAAATAACAGTGTAAAGAGATGGCTTATCAAGCAGACAGATTAATGACCACTCCTATTAATATTGTAGTTCTGGAGAAATAGGGGTGTCAAATATATTGGCTGACAACAATGACAGGGAAACAATTTCCAAAAAATAATATGAATTGATGATAAATTCTTGGAACTCTGTTTCGAAGTGACAGATTAATCAGCTGTGTAGTTTTTTAAGCATGTATTTACTTACGATATTACGATAAACAACCATCTGTTCCCCAAGTGGGCTCTGCAGATAGGTATGGAATATTCTTTCAACGTGCCGTATAACCTCGCCCATCTGCTGTTACTGAAGGAAGGGAGTTGTCCCAAAATATCGGTAGGAGATGCACTAATACTTCGGCCTATTATAATAATTAAATATGAACACTGTAAATTACTTTTTTTTTTTTTTTTTTTGCTATTTGCTTTACGTCGCACCGACACGGCGACGATGGGATAGGAAAGACCTAGGAATTGGAAGGAAGCGGCCGTGGCCTTAATTAAGGTACAGCCCCGGCATTTGCCTGGTGTGAAAATGGGAAACCACGGAAAACCATCTTCAGGGCTGCCGACAGTGGGGCTCGAACCCACGATCTCCCGATTACTGGGTACTGGCCGCACTTAAGCGACTGCAGCTATCGAGCTCGGTGTAAATTACTCCAGACGGGAAATATTTTATGAAGTACTCTTCTTCTGGAGCATAAAACTTCTTGCAGTCTCTTTAATTCTTCTTTCTTCTGGTACCTTGCACCAAAAAAACAGGCTAATAAGATCCTGGGTGCACCCTTTCTTCTTCTTCTCCTTCTTCCTTCTTTCTTGCCTCTTCCTTCCAATCCCCTGTTCAGCATATCAGGTGAGGTAGCCTGGGCGAGGTAGTGGTCTTCCTCTCCGGTTGTATCCGCCGACCCAAAGTCTCAGGCTCCAGGACACTGCCCTTGATTCGGTAGAGGTAGGATCCCTCCCTGAGTCCGGAGGAAAACCAATCCTGGAGGGTAAACAGATTAAGAAAGAAATAAGTACATGCGAATGAAATAAACCTTTTTCAAAATATGGAGTAAAATATGGACTAAACGTTTAATAAAAATGGTGCAAAAATTGAAGAATATATTGTATCAAATGTTTATAGTTATAAAAGTATATTATAAGATGTATTGCTTAAACATGAAATCCAAAAGAATTTAAATGCAATCCACAGAACAGGAGTTCACCTTCATGATTATAGGTATTAAAATCATTGGGACTAATTTCCACATACTACAAATGGTATAGACCAGAACCTGCTATCCAAAGTTCATACAAATGTCACAATCCAGTCTTCGATTGTTAACGCTCGTAAAATCAATTTAAAACGATATTCTGAAAAGACAAATTTTGAAACAATAAAATATAGAACATATATAAAATTAATTTTCAACGTAACGTTTTGTGAATTTTCCTCAAATTTATAATCATTTCTATAGCCGTAAATACGGAAAATATGGAAAATAAAACACGTTTCTTATCACTCTAAATATCCTAATTCATTAACATATGACAAAATGTTAATATCGGCTAGGAAAGAAACAAGTATATATTTACGTAGAAATCGCAGCCCTGTTCGTGACATAGTGGAAGTACCTTATTATTCACTCCTTTGTAAGTTTCCAATTTTCTTTTCCATTCTCCATGGGACAGTTTCATAGAATTTACTATACATCCAAGATATTCGAAGGATACCTAGATAACACATGAGCTCAAATACTTAGTCAAATAGCCCCGCAAACCCATTACTGTCGGGGTCCCGAGTTGACCAAGTGAGGTTCCCGACACAAGTGGGATTCCCGACACAACTGGGAGCAACCCCAGACTCAGCTAGGTGTCCCGTGGTTGCCAACTCACTTTCACAAATTGATACTCTAGGAGTTACCCTTTCATTTGCCTCTTACGACGGTCAGGAGATACAATGGAGTTATTTTCCAGACCCACCCACAAGAATGTCCTTTACCCTCAATCTCCCATGGGTCGAAACTCTTTCTTTCTCACTTCTGTTAGTGTTAAGGGAAGATGGTTATATTCGCTTCTATTGGTGTTAAAAGAAGATGGTTATTGACACTTCTATTAGCGTTAATTGGAGATGTTTAGTTACATTCACGCATATTAGTGTTAATAAGAGTTAGTTGCGTTCACTTCTATTGGTGTTAAGAGACGATCGTTATAGTCACTTCTATTTGTGTTAATACGAGGTGGTTAGTTACATTCACTTCTATTAGTGTTAAGAGGAGATGGTTACATTCACTTATATTAGTGTTTGGAGAATATGGTTACATTCACTTCTATTAGTATTAGGAGGAGGATGGTTATATTCACTTCTATTGGTGCTAATAGGATATAGTTAGTTACATTCACTTATATTCCTGTTAAGAGAAGATGGTTACATTCACTTCTCTTAGTGTTAACAGGAGGATGGTTATATTCACTTCTATTTGTTAAGAGAAAATAGTCCCTTTCACTTCTATTAGTGCTAAGAGAATCTGGTTACATTCACTCCTATTAGTGTTAAGAGAAAATGGTAACATTTATTCTATTAGTGTTAACAAGAGATGGTCACATTCACTTCTATTAGTGTTAAGAAGAGACGGTCAGATTCACTTCTATTAGTGATAATAGGAGATGGTTTCATTCGCTTCTATTAGTGTTAACAGGAGATGGTTACATTCACTTCTATTGGTGTAAGGAGGACATGGTTACCTAGCTTGATCTCTTCCTCTTTCACTTCTGTTGGTGATAAGACGATATGGTTACCTTCGTTTCTATTAGTGTTAAGATGATCGGGGCCGATGACCTTCGATGTTAGGCCCCTTAAAACAACAAGCATCAGTGTTAAGATGAGATTGTTATCTGGCGGGAACTCTTCCTCTTTCACTTCTATTAGTGTATAGAGGAGATGATTACCTTCACTTCTATTGGTGTAAAGCAGGAATGATTGCCTAGCTGGAACTCTTCTTATTTTGCTTCTATTACTGTTAAAAAGAGATGGTTTTCTAACTCTTGTACTTCCCCTTAAAACGGTAAACTTTATCACCGCCGCTGAAATGTGTTTCTTATATGAGGTTACTTCAAGAACTGTACAGCCCTGTTCTGAAGCTCAATACATACAGATAAATAACTATCTGTCGATCTATCCATGTTTTATAAATGCTATGTGAAGAACTGCTCTACGCTACCGCTGCTGAATATTTCATTTAATATATGCGCTCTGTAATTAGAATGGAATCAATGACAGCCTAACAAGTAGCCGGATGTGTAATCATGGAGGAAATCTCGGCACTCAACGAGTTGTTATTCATGTGTTTAGAATAAACGCGTCGATAAATTTTACCTCATGCCTTAGCTATATTTTCTCAGCTCTGCGTGCTTCACTGGAAACAACCGCGGACATTGATTTCTACAAGAAAATATTTCGTTCTCCGAATTGCGATAACATGAATCAAAACTGAAAAGGAATGTGCTGTGAATGCTAGCTCCATTGTGTAGGAATAGCGTACCTGTCTCTTACCCGAAGGCCCTGGGTTCGATTCTCGGCCAGTTTAGGGACTTCTACCTTGATCTTAGGGCTGTTTGAGGCCACTCAGTCTATCTAACTTCAGCTGAGAAGCTATCTGACGGTGAGATAGTAACCCCGGTCTAGAAAGCCAAGAATACCGACCGCGAGGATTCGTCCTGCCGATCGCACGATTTTCGTAAATTTTTAGGCTTTTAGGCTGAAGAGTGATCTCTTAGTAGTCCAAGGCTCTTTGGGGCCATGGGGTTTGTTTTGCTTTTTAGTGCTTTGCATAATAATAATAATAATAATAATAATAATAATAATAATAATAATAATAATAATAATAATAATAATAATAATAATAATAATAATAATATGCAGGTACAATATTTCTTAGTTCAATACTTATGCCACATTTTGCGCTAACCTATAAAGTATATGATTCTGAAACAATTACCACATTTCTTTATTATTTTAGCACTGCAAACTATATTATATAGTATGAATATACATAAACGGAGAAATAAACAAAACAAAATAAGCCAAGAAGAAGAAACCGCTGAACTATATAATGTCTTCAACTAGTTCACATGATTCTGAATTGTCTGATGATCTCACAGTATCATAAAAATGATACGCTGCCGGGATATATGATCTGATGGAATGTATCCCCCCTGGATACAGTAACGATAGCTCAGCCGTCACTCTGGCAATAAAGGATGTTGCCGCTATATATTCTCTATGGCAGGCATCGTCAATCGAGAACGAAATACCTTCGGAGCCAGTTTGCTGCCCGCTATCGAGGAACGAGAGCAGCTTAGCGAGCAAGTAGGGGAAGTGCATGGCGTAGTATGTACGGAAGGCCAGTGGCGCAAGTACAGTACGGCCACGGTATGCAACCCGCCTGACTGCTGCTCTCTTGTCACTTGACAAACACCTGTCCCGAGCGGAGCAAGTAACACCGCTCCCTAGAGCAACTACGTGATGACGTCTGCTCTATGGTGTTCTGATACTCTCTCAGGAATTACCTCGTACCGGGCGAGTTGGCCGCGCGGTTAGCAGCGCGCAGCCGTGAGCTTGCATCCTGGAGATAGTGGGTTCGAATCCCACTGTCGACAGCCCTGAAAATGGTTTTCCGTGGCGTCCCATTTTCACACCAGGCAAATGCTGGGGCTGTACCTTAAATAAGGCCACGGCCGCTTCCTCCTAACTCTTAGCCCTTTCCTATCCCACCATCGTCGCCATAAGACCTATCTGTGTCGGTGCGACGTAAAGCAACTAGCAAAAAAATAGAATTACCTCGTTGTCCTTTCTCTTAAAATAAAAATCACCACCAGGCATCTTCTTGAAGAACTCTACTTTCTTCCACACTCTTGCTCTGAGAAAGTATTTTTGAAGAACAACGCTTTAGATCCTTTTGTTATTTTCACAATGGAAACGTCCCTAATATGAAAGTGTTTGAAATCATCATCACTAGGCTTACTTTTACTTATGCTTGTATTCATGAACTGGTAGCTTTTCAGATCTTCCTTCTTCACTTAAAAAACTATCTATGTTTTCCAATCTGAGTTTTCCTGGCCAACTCACATCACTGGGCTGGCTTGTGTGTGTTATATTCTCCTCCACTACCAGAAAATCTATGTCACTGGGAAGGGATGTATGACTGGAATCAGAAAATAGTCCGGAATCTCATCATACAAGACCGTAATACAAGTTCAAAATAGTGTTATTTTTTGCTTTGCCCAGAGCAGAAATCCGTGAAGAAAGTGTGCTAGCTGGTGAGCCGTATCCTGCCGGCCCATAATAATAATTAGAGTATTATTTGACCTAATATGTAAAATTTATTCATAAAAGTTACAGTCTAATACGTTAAAATATCGTATCCCAAGATAGTTGATACCGGATTTTGAGCAAGACAGTGAGTCGCTGGATATTGCTTCATATTTCCGTATGACCGTGAGAAAGGATGGCGTAACCAAGCGTTAGCAAGGATCGACACGTGTAGTAGATGCTGACTAAGCAATATATTTCAGCCAATGGGAAATTAAGGACTTGGGAAACATGGAGGCTACACCGCGCCAAATCTTAATTCCAGAATGACCAACGTGCTCAGTTGCTAAAGTCAGTTTCTGTCAGTAATCGGTTTTCCACAGTTTCAGAAGTCAGATATATTTGGAATAGTAATATAAAAATTGGTGGAAGAGATTTGCTAGTGTTTGAGCTGTGTTTTATGAATGTATCACAAATAATATTGTGTCATCATATACGACGAATTTTTTGATTGGTGGTTGGTTCAGACACCCGGGAACCCCAGTATTAGTATGGCGTCACCGAAGCCTCCTCAGTAACCCAAGCTCTGGAGAGCGTCACTCTGTGTTAAATGCTTGGATAGTGCGGAAGCACAAACTCTGATTGGTGATCGTGATTAATGTGGTGTTATTCCAGTAACAGTAACTGGTTCTCAATGATATTTTAAATTGTGCAGTTGGAAGATTTTACTGTTCTTGAGTAAATGGAATAGTATATTTTGGCAGAGTTTACTTTCAATATATAAAGACGGTGCTTAGTGACCGCTGTGTAACAAGTGTAGTGGAAACGTGCTATTGTTTCACTACTTCGCGACGGACGCGTTTCGTGAGGAACTTCCGTAGCGAACCGTGTGCAGCTTTTAAAACTGTATTCTCACCCTTTAAGTGAAGTGTATATTATAAATGGATCAGTGTGTTTAGCTGATCTTTTAAAGAGAAAGGGTATTTCCGCTCGTAGCATTGAGCAGCGAAGATATTATCAACCAAAGTCTTCTGTGTTCCAGTGAATATTTCCAGCAAGATGATGGCTAAAACCGTAGAAGAAGGAAGTGTATTCCCACATGATAATACTGTGATTGACATGGAGTACATCACTAAATTAGCGGGGATGTGAGCTGCTATCCTGGTATCTCGAGAGTCGTCGATTCAGTTAAGGCGCATGTGTTATTTATGACATGATATGTAAATTATGTTAAGGTACTAGGGCAGTGTAGATAGAATTTTTATTTTCATGTAAAGTAAGCCTGACGGCATGTGTTTGTTTAATTTTGTTACTATGATAGTTTCGGATACGAGAATAATGTATGTTTATTTTATTTTCATTTTGCTTTATGATTAGATGATTGGGAAAATGAGGGATTGATAGGATCTGTTGTTGTTTATTTGTGCATGCTACTGAGCGTAGGATATTCCGAGTTTTCCTTAAATATATGCTAGAAGGGCTAGATTGACAGGTTCATCTTTATACAACGTTAAACACGTATTAGTTCATTTTATTTCGGTTATTCACAGAGACAGGTATAGCTATTCTGCATGATGCATGATTTTACAGAAGCTGACTGAAAGAGCTGCAGAACGTCGTTGTCAAAATAAGATCTTTGAAGTTAAGTTGGATTCTGTTTTACCTGATGGTCTGTAAAGGACACGAACTGAGTCTCATATTGTGGAAGGCCAATGGGATTTATGAGAAATAATGAGATAAAGATTGCATGCTGAATTATAATGTATTGATGCAGGCTGATTGTATGCCTGACAAGAGAAAGAATATTGTGCAGATGTGTGTGCCTGCTAAGTGTCTTCTGAGTATATATTGTGATCAGAATGGACAGTATTAATTCCAGGCTATTGAGTCTGATGATATTCAATGGTAAAAGCATGCTAAGAAGGAATGAATATACGTGAGTTTCCGTGTAGCCGGCGAAAGGTGTTATCTCATGGCAAGCTGATTTCTGGCCTGTGTTTATCTGTAGGTGTGAAGGAGAACATACTTCCTTGTGACAGCCTAGGGAGACAGAATACAAACTTTAGCATAGTGTTGAGTTCAACATTCCTTTTCAGCTCCTAATCTGCCCGGAAGTACATGACGGATGACCGCGCTGTTGAGCGCTCAAATGCAGCAGAAGGAGGCAATGTTGCCCATTGCTTTCTTCGCGATATCAAGGGTTATTTATATGTTTTTCTCTTACAGGATGATGTTTTACATTGTTATTTGTGATTGTATACCTTGTCTCGTTGTTTTAAAAGGGAACAGCCCGAGTGCTGAAGTATTGATGGTTTATCTAGTTCTGTCTATATCTTTTGCAGTGAACCGTGATTCACTTTAGAATCTGTGTAGCATTTAAGACTTTACTCGATATCCGATGTATATAGATGTGTCTAGTTTGATTATTTAAATTGTTGTGAATATAGTGTAGGATTTGCCCCTAGTATTTTGCGTAAATTACATAGCGTCCATTGCGTCTTAATTATTTTCCTTTTCGTCGTAACTTTTCTTTATAATGTAACTTTTATTTAACGGTAACATTTCGGCGACTCTCGGAATTAACTTAACTTTGGAAACCGTATGATTGTGATGCGATAGTGTGTAACTCCATACGGAAATACCACATGTCAGTGTTTGCGCACACTTGTTGCCATAAAATATAAACATTGGACTATTAGAAGAAGCTCAGTCTTGATGTATATGTGTTCTTTGTTGAACTTGATTTTGATGTCAAATTTGGTATTATCATTCAAGTAACGTTCTAATTTCGACTTATTTCTAATATTTTGAATTCATTTTTTTACAAATAATTTTTTCTTGATTTACTTGTTTTCTCGTGATATGATCGGGGATATTTATCAATAAATCCATCTTACCCCCTATGATTGTTTCTCATTCGTGTTATACCTCCATTTCCTGTCATTGATTGATATTTTAGTGTAGAACTTCGACTTTTTATCCTGACCCAATCGACAACCAACCCACTCTCTGCCCAAACCTGAGTTAGTCGGATGTTCATACAGGAATGGAGGCATCGTCCTAGTGGGTATTTACCCCTGGGTACGGTACACTGGATCTTTCAATACAGAAAATAAGCAAGATGCCACTGTAGATCCTGTAGAAACTGCATAGAAACAAACGCATGCTCCATAAGGAAAAGCATTGTTTCTGTTTTGAACTTGGGATATCCGATGTACAAAGTGACTAACATAATGTATTACTACGCCTGAAATTCAAGTTTTTATTAAAATAATACTACTAATAATCGTACATATTTGCTTCACGTAATAAGGTTTAAAACTGTATTTTAATATACAACTTTTACATCATTAATATTTGTGTAATTTAAGCATAAAAACTGCATTAGTTAAAGTTCCTTATGGTTTGAGACGCTGTTGTTGTTCAGTAGCGTGGTGTAGCTCCCTCTGGCACAAACCTTCTCTCTGAGGAGGAATGCAATAGTTTCTGTAAAAGTAATGTAGACGGCACAGTTTCTGCAGCAAGAGAGAGAAATTGCAGCAGTTGCCAAAACCACACGAAAGCTCATTTTTTCAATATGTGTGAGATAGCTCCCTCTGGCTCTGAGCACCTCAAGTATATCATGATATTCAGCTATAGGTAGTGTGAATACGACTATTATTATTGATTTTTAGCCTTATCGGATACGGTATTGATATTCATGTATTAACGTCGTGTAAAATTTAAAATATGCATACAGCTATATTTTTGGCGTGAGGTTTCCTTAATCGTTCAAATCATACTCCTCTTGTACCAGCTGAAGTAGAAAGAAGTTTATCGAAATACACGGCTTTGTTAGATGAAAATAGGTTTCTAATTGTGTTTTTGTGTTTTGGTTTTGTACAAGGTATTCGTTGTATATTGTAACTCAGAACTCATAAAATGTAGTAAAAAGAAGCATGCGAAAAAATTACAGGATACGTTAACTATGTACTGACAATATATATATATATATATATATATATATATATATATATATATATATAACTAGCCAATGTACCCGTGCTTCGCTACGGCATTCTGCATTGTATACGGATATCGAAGTAAATACTGTACGTGCAGTAAATAAGATTGTTTTAAAATTGCATGTCTCTAAGCATTATCCAAGAAACAGCACGGGAAGGTCCCCATACGTTGTTTCTAATGTAAAGTGTGGGTTGTGGAGTTGTGGTGATAACGGCAGACTCACTTGCCTACTGCCATTCACAATCGAGTTGATAAGTTTACATTATAATTGCAGGCCCCATTGCCTACTGCGCTGTCACAATCGATTTGAGGAGTTTTCGTTACTGGCAGACCCCCTTTCCTACTTCCAGACAGATAACAGTTGAGGAGTTTTTATTATAATGGCAGGCAAATTCCCTACTACCAGTCAAAATTGAGTTGTGCAGTTATCATTATAACGACAGGCCCTTTTTCCTTCTGCCAGCCAGCTTACTGCTAGTCACACAGAATTGGTGAGTTTCCATTAAAATAGTAGGCCGCTATGCCTAATGCTAGTCACATCTTAGATGGGTACATTTGTTTATCATGGCGGGCACCCTTACCTACAGCCAAACACAATCGGGTAGGGGAGTTTTGAACAAAATTGCATAATCCCTTGCCTTCTGCAAATCAAATCGAGAAGTGAATTATTCATTACAACGGTAGGCCCTCCTTACTAATGCCAGTTACAGCGGAGTTGGAGAAGGGCCCTATTCCCAATGCCAGTCAAAATCGGTGTGGAGAGTACTGATTACAATAGCAGACACACCCTTCCTCGATCACTACAAATAGACATCAATGAATATATATAGTTCGACATACGAAAGTACATGCATGTTTACAATATTGCAGACCTTCATTTACAGATTAACTGCTGCTAAACGGTACATCATATCGACAAAAGATTGTACCATAAGACGCAGTATTTAACGGCCTAAATGGCTGGTCCTATGATATTTTCCCACATCTCATCTATTCATGGGTCAGATTGAGTTGGAAATGTTGAATAGGTTAAAATTTGTGTAACATTATCTTACATTGCATTACTTTTCGGATAATTATGTGACAGCATTTGGCTCACATATGGATACTGGGTGCGCCAATGTTTATGTAGAGTTTGATGATTCTATCTTTTCTGTACGTGATTGAAAGTATGAATTATGCAGGTAAAAAGTCCAAATTTACTTAAAATCGAGATATATAAACGAATCTAACGTATAAGGGATACAGATACGACAAAAACCCATAAGACCAAGGTTGAAGATCACTCCAAATTCAACGGAGATTTTGCCATCCGTTATGTGATAGGACTTCCCGTTTATCTCAAGAAATATCTCGAAACGAAGGTCTGCATCGTCATTAAAATTGACTCCATATTCGATATTCATCGGGGAGAAAAAGGGAAAAATTTAAAGATCTCGTTTAAAGTTTTCGTCCGTTACAGGCTAAAACGTATAATTTTACCAAATTTCAATTTTGTTGCTCGTTCGGCAGATTATGCCGCAATGTGGATTTTGGGTGAGGGTAGTAAAAATTAGGAATCTCAGGAAACTACACCAAAAATATGCAGATGGTGATTATTACCCCACAAACGGGTACCTTACGAAATATTCACCAAAATAGTCAATGTACAGGCACACAAAGTCGTTACGATTTTATTTATATAGATAGATAAGGAATCTGCTCCACGTACAAAATATTTTGGGTACGTCTGCTAGACTTAACCTGCAAAACCGACCGTTCATTACATCTCACTTATTAATCCTCCAGTCGAAAAAATCACATGAGAAAAAATGTTTTAAGAAATGGATTTCCATTAAGGATTGTAGATTTCCATTAATTTCGGATGTGCATATTTTGAGGGAGTGCAGAATCATGGTTCCGGTTTCGGAAAAACCCCCAGTAAATTTAGGTATTCAGAAATAATATTGGCCCTAAAACATACTCAGACAGGTGGATTCTCAAGTTTGGTAGAAATTTATTCAGTAGCTTTCAAGTTATAAGACCTCATACAATCAAACAGACAAACAGGCACTTTTCTTGCTACGGGCTTTACGTCGCACCGACACAGATAGGTCTTATGGCGACGATAGGATAGGAAAGGCCTAGGAGTGGGAAGGAAGCGGCCGTGGCTTTAATTAAGGTACAACCCCAGCATTTGCCTGGTGTGAAAATGGGAAACCACGGAAAACCATCTTCAGGGCTGCCGACAGTGGGATTCGAACCCACTATCTCCCGGATGCGAGCTCACAGCCGCGCGCCTCTACGCGCACGGCCAACTCGCTCGGTCCAACAGACACCAAAGCTAAGATATATGCAGATGGTCATTATTGCACCTGAAACGGATAACTGTACCGAAATTCCTCCAAAATAGTCAATGTACAGACAGACGGTCGTTACGATTATATTTATATAGACGACAGATAAGCATGGGTACGTTTGTAAATGCAAACCTTCATTTCGAGATTTACTGCTCCTTAACGGTACTTCATACCAACAAACGGTTTGCACCCTCAGACGTCCCTTTCATCGCTCTACATGTTTGGTCTTAAAACATGTTATTGTATCTCCCACATTTATGGGTTCGATTGAGTTACGATATTTGAATGGGGTGAAATTTGAGTACATTTTTAACATTTTAAATTTTTTCATATACTTATGTGGAAGATAGCATCATGAAATTTGGTTCGCATATAGCCATTGGTCGTGTAAATGTGCGTGCCAAATTCCATGACTATCTTTCCTATATGTGTGTCAATCTAAGTAACATTCATGTAAACAGCACAAAATTTACGAATAATCGAAATATACAGCCAGATCTTCCCTATAAGGGAAAAAGAGACGACAAAATGTCACAGGAACAAAGTTGTAGATCACTCCAAATTGAACGGAGATTGTGCCATCCGTTTTGTGATAGGACTTGCCGTTTAGCCGCGGATACCTCGAAACGAAGGTCTGTACCGTCATTAAATTGCCTCCATATTTCGATATTCTTCGGCATAAAAAGTGAAAAAATTACTAATCTTGGACGTTTTCCGTGTTACCGGCTAGAACGTATAATTTTGCTTAATTTCAATTTTCCAGCTCGTGTGGCAGATTGTAAGGCAATCTTGATTTTGGGCGAGGGGGTTACATTTAGGACTTTCAGGAAACTATAGCTAAAAAATATGCAGATGGTCATTATTATCCCTTAAACGGAAAGTTGTACGAAAATTTCGCTAAAATAGTCAATGCACAGACACACAGTCGTTACGACATGATTTATGTAGATAGATAAGGAATCTGCTCGACTTATAACACCTTTTGGGCTATGTCCGCTGGACTTAACCTGAGAAACCGACCTTTCATGATATCTCCCGTATTAATCCTGCTGTTGAAAAATGCACATAAGAAAAATAAATAGAATTGGATTTCCATCAAGTTTGGGCGATTTCCGATCAGGTTGGTCTTGTACTTTATACATTGCGGAAGAGTAAAATCACCATTTCGTTTCCCTATAAAATCCCAGCCCATTCTGGGAATTTGAAATGGTATTGACCTTAAAACCTACCCTTGGACAGGTGGATGTTAAATATAAAGTTTCGTTCAAATGTCTTCAGTAGTCTTCAAGTTGTAAGAAATACGCTTTACTGCACCCGCTCTTGCGTTGAGTCCGGTGGGACTTGTAGCGAAAACGGTCCGTTAATGATATCTCATCTTATTAATCCTGGTAGCGAAATGATGCACATGAACAAAAAAGGTTTAGAAATTAATTTTCAGTTAGGCAGGTAGATTTCCATTAAGTTTGGTTGTGTATATTCTGAGGGAGTGCAAAATCACGGTTTCAGTTTCGTATAAACCCCCAATCATTTCAGGGATTTAGAAACAATATTTATCCTAAAACCTACCCATGGGCAGGTGGATTCTAAATATGAAGTTTGGTGGAAATATACCCAGTACTTTTCAAGTTATAGAAAGACAGAAAATCAGACAAACAGACAAACAAATAAACAAACAAACACCAAAGAAACCTACTCTTTGACAGGTGGATGCCAAATATATAGTTTGGTTCAAATATCTTCAGTAGTTTTCAAGTTGTAAGTCCCGTGGGACTTGTACCGAAAAACGGTCCGTTAATGATATCTCCCTTACTAATCTTGTTATCGAAATGATGCACATGAGAAAAAAGGTTTAGAAAATTTTTATTTCGGCAGGTAGATTTCCATTAAGTTTAGTTGTGTATATTTTGAGGGAGGGAAAAATCACGGTTGCGGTTTCGTATAAATCCCCAGTCAGTTCAGGGATTTAGAAATAGTATTTGCGCTAAAACATACCCAAGGACATGTGGATTCTAAATATGAAGTTTGGTGGAAATAAGTTATATCCAATAGTTTTCAAATTATAGAAGGACAGACAAACAGACAAATCGATAGACAGACACCAAAGCTAAAAATTATGCAGATGGTCATTATTACACCTGAAACGGATAACTGTACGGAAATTTCGCCAAAATAGTCAATGTACAGACACACGGTCGTTACGATTTTATTTATATAGATAAGAGTTTTGTCTGTAATTGCTCAGAATTTTAAAAGAATGATATTTCTGTATCGGTCACATCCACAGTAACAAGGAAATGCACTTTTTACTTTTCCGTAATGTCTGTCTGTCTGTCTGTCTGTCTGTCTGTCTGTCTGTCTGTCTGTCTGTCTGTCTGTCTGTCTGTCTGTCTGTCTGTCTGTCTGTCTGTCTGTCTGTCTGTCTGTCTGTCTGTCTGTGTACATGTGTACGATGTCCATCCAAATCAACGGCACGCACAAAGATCTTCAATGTTCGTATAGGTGGTCATAGCTTTTCACCGAAGACGTATGGCTCGCTTGCACCAAGGAATGAAGCTGTCAACGTCATCAACAAGCAACATTTACAAGAATTACCCAGTTTTCTACAAATTGAAAAGCCTATCGACATGGCATGTCATACAGGTGAGGCTGTCAACTACACGACTGAGATTTTGAAATATTTGCAATGAACACGATTCTGAAACTGATGACGAATATTATTGAAGCCACCATTATGACTGAGCATGCCGCGGCAAAGTAGTATTCCTCGGATTGTAAGTCCATTGAGTAGGAAGCCATTTTCGGTCCCAGACACGATGAACCATCAGCCCGTAATATTCGGAAGTTTGTGTGTGTGTGTGTGTGTGTGTGTGTGTGTGTGTGTGTGTGTGTGTGTGTGTGTGTGTGTGTGTGTGTGTGTGTGTGTGTGTGTGCGAACGCGCGCGCGCGCGCGCGCGCGCGCGCGCGAAGTCCAGTCAAAACTACAACAGACAGAGATCTCAAATTTTTAACATAGGCGTATTCTTAGATGAATATTTATTCAGGTAAAGACCTGCTTTAATTAATTACTTATATTACTTTTATTCGTTTTAATTATTTATTTAGTTACTTTTTTCATATTTACCCGATACCTCATTCACTTAAAATTTTAGGCTATACAAGAATTTTGCTATACCTGCAAAAAAAAAGTGACCATTCTTTCAACTAATTCAATCTTAATTTTTTTAATGTCATATAGTGCACAAGATAGATAATAATAAACACGCACAGATAAATTTTTAACATTCATCGCCACAGCATTTCACCAATTACGCATGGCTGTGTAAAAGAGCAATTCTTGCTCCAAGAAGTGCAACTTTCAACGTCATCAACAAGCAACGTTTACAAGAATTACACGGCGTTCTACAAATTTATAAGTCTACCGATACAATATCTAATCAGGACAGAGACAGTGGATGAATGTGGCGCCGACTATCCTCAGGATTATGAATCCTACTTCCCTCTGCAACGGAACGGGACTCCCAGTCCAGAAACTGATGACGAATATTATTGAAGCCACTCTCATGACTGGACATGCTGCGAGAGAAGTAATATTCATTCCCCGGATTCACACAATTCCTTCGGATATATCAATTCAATTGAGGTGCCTGCAGTTCCCCCCGTGTCTTTGAGTTTCGCTATGTGCATCAACAAGGCACAAGGACAATCGCTTCAAGTTGTAGGACTCCACCTTCTAAAACGGTGCTTTTGCAATTGTCAACTATACGTGGAATGTTCAAGAGTTCGAAAGGCAAACACATTAATGCGTCTTACCTCCAAATGGAAGGTCACTAATATACTTTCATGCAATTTTCGTCAAAACTATGTGAGTTAATAAATATAATGTTATAATTTGCTTTTAAATAAATAACGGTAAAGCCGTGGGCACATGCTGGTATAAGATAAAAACAAAAGTAACTGACGTTGGTGAACGGGCCTAAAGCTAGCCATACACGTACAGGAAATCCTCAAGGAAAAATCCTCCGGGATTTCCTTGGGGATTTCCTCAACTCCAGGTCAACACAACAGTTCTGTTGACTGGTGGTGATTGGTTGTTCAGGTGGTGGTGCAAATAGTTTCCACCATGGTAATTTTTTTAACTCACTTGCCACAAGCAAGGTTCATTCTGGTATATTTGGATCAATTCTGTTAAAAGTTCTCGAGATATGACGATATAGGACACTCCCGACAATCACTTCACTTCACTTCACAAATCCTCAAGGCCTACTGCCGTCAATACATACACGCAGCAAGAGACTGGGAAAATCCGGCCTGCTTGGTCTCAAGGCGGAAAAGAATTGAATTTCGTTCGGGTTTTTGGATCTCTCGCACCCAACGCGGCCTCAAGGACGCCGCCACACACGTTGGGGAATTCCTCAAGGATTGGACTGTTCAGGCCGAACCTTGAGGTAATCCCGCTCGTGTATGGCCGCCTTTAGTCGGTAACAGGACCGAGACATCTGCGTATGAATACTGTACAAGCTAAAATTGCCTTTGGGCCGATGACCTTAGATGCTAGGCCCCTTTAAAAACAAGCATCATCATCATCATCATCATCATCAACAAACATTGTCTTTAATAATTTTTCTAGTGATGTCCACTGTTGATATATCAAATAAAATTGCACTCATTGCTGTACTCCGTGTGTTTGAATCCGTGGTGCTGATGAAGTTACTCCGTCGATTACTTCTATTTAATTGAAAGCTAGAATGTTGTTGATTGCGACTGTCAGTGGGTTATTTTCTCCGACCATTTGTCCTAGTTTGACTATTAGTGATTGTCTGCTTAGAAGGTCTAAGGCCTTCGTGAAGTCAACGAATACAGTGTAGAGCTACTTTGTGGGTTGTCTTAAAATTTCCTTTACGTTTTCCAGTAAGAGTGCTATTATAAGGTTACTCTGTTCTTTCGAAAGCCAACTCGTTAATCAGGAATTATATCCTCTGTTTCTGAAATTAGCATATTGGTTAAAGTTTTCGAGTAAATATTATCAGATAGTGTTCTCCAACGTGCTTACGCGGTATGAAATTGGATGATCTTTCTTCCCTTTCACTTTGTATAAAATGTTCATTTGTGAGTTTCTCCATGCGGTCGGAAGTTTGCCGGTTGTGTAATATTGGTTACATATCAGTGTCCACAACTCGATTAATTATTCAGTGGTTTCTTTCAGGTGGCGAAAAGTCACGGTAAGTGGTGTCCCATTAGAAAATGTACTGTGTATGACCCCTGAGCGTTGCGACTAGCTGCGCCGTAGCTGAGCAGTCTGTCACTGACATCAGTGTCGTCAAGATGGCAACACGTCGCGAAATAACCGACTTTGAACGTGGAATGATCATCGGCGCACGGCGCATGGGTCATAGCATTGCGGAGATTACACGCGAATTCGGGTTTCCGAGGTCAACAGTGTCGACGGTGGATCTTCAATATCGTAGAGAGAATGTTACGACCCGCGTAAACCGCCGCACGGGAAGACCACAGGTGTTTAACTAACTGACGTCACGTCGCCTCCAGAGGTCCATACTGGGCGTTTGACGGGCTACTGTGAGTCAGATAACCTCCTAGATGAATGTTGGGAGTCAGGAACCCATTTCTACCAGAACTGTAAGGAGGCAACTGCATCGCATAGGCTTCACCAGCCGACGATAAACTCGTGTCCCTTCGCTGACATCGCGACACAGAGCTCAATGACGTGCATGGGCCCGCGAACATCGCCAATGGACCAAGGAGCAGTGGCGGCGTGTTGTATGGTCCGATAAATCCCGGTTTCAGTTGTGTGGAGCTGACGGGCGTGTGAGAGTGTGGCGTATGCCCCATGAAGCTATGGATGCTGTGTCAACAAGGTTGTGTCCCGGCGGGGGATGTCTTTCTTCTGGTCTGGGCGGCGTTCTCATGGTCGCAATTAGGCCCCATAGATCGGCTGCAGAGAGCGCTGACAGGTGCACGTTATGTGGACATTCTTTCAGACCATCTGCATCCCCTTCTGGCCCTAGAGTACCCTGATGGAGATGTCATGTTTCAACAGGACAATGCGCCATGTCACCGCTCTGTGATGGCACGCAAATGTTTGGAGGAGCACTCCAGTGACATTACGACTATGGATTGGCCCACCAGATCTCCCGATCTTAATCTAATCGAGTATTTGTGGCATTTTGTCGATGCTGGTGTACGCTTCATGAAACCCGCACCAACTACACAAGACCAATACTATGGGTGGCCATGTAAGATGTGTGGGTCCAGATCCCGCCAGAATGATTCCAACATCTTGTAGAGTCGATGCCTCGCCGTACTGCTGCCGTTTTGAAGGCTCGCGGAGGAGCAACTCGTCAATAACACTACATTCAGTGTCTTCCCATGAGTTTTGGCCATTCAGTGCATATTCTATCAAGGTCTGCAGCTTTCTTGTTCTTTGCGCTGAACATGGCTGACTTCACTTCCTCCATGGTTATTGGCCGCACTACGTCTGGATTTGGTTGCCTGTAAATTAGTGCTACTGTGACGCTTTTCTTGATTAAGAGTGAAAAAACATTTTTCCATAGATATTTCTGGCGTGAGTTTTTGTGCTTTTTTCCTCGAAGCTATAAAAGGGTATTCTTGTGCTTCATGTGGCTGTAGTCTCTCTTGGTCTTCTATGCCATTTGTTTGTTTTTCAAGCAGTAGCTGTTCGTATTGCCTTCTTTTGTTGGCATAATCTCGTTGAGTATTTTGAATACCAAATCTTTTGGCCAATTGTTGTTGTTGTTGCTTGTCCAACGCTTGTCTCGTTTCTCTACGGGGCCGGATATGAGGTAATATGAATCTGTCGTGGCGGGTTTTCATGACCGGATGCCCTTTCTGACGTCAGCGTCATCAGAGGGGTTAATGAGATGAAATGAATGACGCGACATATGACAGTAGGGTGGGAGAGGGTGAATCCCGGTGCCGGCACATAGCCTACTCCTGACGAATAGCACCAAAGGGTCTGTTCAAGGTTTAAAGTCGCCATCCGATGGACAAATCACCATCAACAGCGTCATATGCTCTGCATAGAGAGGTTTGGAATTTAAACCAGGTTTTTGGCACGCAATCTAGTGATTAGAAATTGTATACCACCACCTCCCCTACCCTGCCGGCCAGTATTCCGATGGTGAATTTTTTTCGCCCAACGGTACTCGAACCGGCTAACCAAGGTGTCAGACCGCTTAGACTTCAACGCCTTAACGATCATCGCCACCAGGCGGCCCCTTTCGGCCAACTGTAGTAAGTGTAATGTATCCCTTCGAAGTCTAAAGCATTCATCTTCAAACCAATGCAATAATAATAATAATAATAATAATAATAATAATAATAATAATAATAATAATAATAATAATAATTTCCTGTGGGTATTTCAACTTTGGTAAGTTCCTAACTAGTGTATTTTCTTCTTTGTCTGGATTGGACTGTGTCGTTTATATACAGGCGTATCCTTTGTACTAGCTGTCGATATTTCGAATACATTTCGGTATTTGTATTTTTTCAAGACGACTGATGTGTCCCTGCTAGAACCGAAGACATTTTTGGAAAATTATGAATATGTCTCTCGCATGACGGTCAGATTGGAAATGTATGTTAGTGTTCTCTAACTTTGGGGGATACTGTGTTTGTACGTTCTAACCTGCATAATGATCATTTGTGTATAACAGGCACCTACGAATTGCTGATTTTACGGACCTTCCTCTACATTCCTCTTGTTCGGGTGTTTCTTTATTTCAGTGCGGCTAAAAATCTTTCTTTTTTCAAGAAATTTAGTGGTTTGTTTCCGAGGGGTGCGTAGATACAGATGAAATTTGCATGTCTTATTTCTTGATGTGATGAATATATTCTTTGAGTCTGGTAGAAATTAGTCGCTTCATTTCGCCTGCGTAGCAGACACTGCAGCTTCATTCACTGCGGTAGATTCCAGGAATCTGTAATTCTATGATATCCTTGACTGATTATAGATAACGAGCCATCTTTCTATGTGGCTTGTAAGTGGTCACCATGTTCTATGTGCCTAATATATTTCCAATCTCGTTTGTAGTATTTTATATGTAGGGCAGTCGAGTCTTCCTCCCATGTGTTCGCTTTCGCAGTGCCCTTTGCTTTACATTTTGGTTCATTTTTCCCAAAGACACGTTGAATGTTGTGTGCGTGAGAAGACTGATTACCTCCGATTGAGTAGGGATACACCAGTCTCCTTAGTTAAGAATTCTTGAAATATTTTAGAAACATCGGCAATCTCTCAAATCTTCTTTTTCTTCTTCTTGATATTTTTCAAATTACTTGAGGTCATCACGGGGTGTGAATTCTTCTTAATCTTAATCTGCTTAACCTCCAGGGTCGGCTTTTCCCTCGGACTCAGCGAGGGATCCTACCTCTACCGCCTCAAGGGCATTGTCCTGGAGTTTCAGACTTTGGGTCGGGGGATACAACTGGGGAGAATGACCAGTACCTCGCCCAGGCGGCCTCACCTGCTATGGTGAACAGGGGCCTTGTAGGGGGATGGGAAGATTGGATGGGACAGGCAAGGAAGAGGGAAGGAAGTGGCCGTGGCCTTAAGTTAGGTACCATCCCGGCATTTGCCTGGAGGAGAAGAGGGAAAGCACGGAAAACCACTTCCAGGATGGCTGAGATGGGAATCGAACCCACCTCTACTCAGTTGACCTCCCGAGGCTGAGTGGACCCCGTTCCAGCCCTCGTACCACTTTTCAAATTTCGTGGCAGAGCCGGGAATCGAACCCGGACCTCCGGGGGTGGCAGCTAATCACGCTAACCACTACACCACAGAGGCGGACCGGGGTGTGAATTAAGCTCAGTTTTACGTCAGGATGCCGGGGGGGGGGGGCGTGGTTATCTCAGTGGCTTAGCCGCTGGTTTCGCACCCAGAAGGCTGAGGTTCGAATCCCGCCTGATTCCTGGGATGAGATTTTCATCTCAAGAATCGCATGGCGTCATGAAGGACACACGGCCTTGAGCCCCCGGCCAAACCCTAAATGTGCCTCAGTGGCTCCAGCGATCCCAGAAGTAATGAGATAAGCCGAAGAAAGTTTGTTTACATGAGAATGGCTTTCCTGAGGACAAACCTACGTGGAGGAATAGCCTATACACACTATGTATCTGTGGCGGTCGCTAGTGTGATGTGATGTGTTGTGTAAATGAAGATGTGTATTAGGACGAACACAAACACTCAGTCCCCGAACCAAGGAAATTAACCAGATGTGGCTAAAATCCACGACCTGGCTGGAAATAGAACCAGGGCCATCTAAATCCAGAGCCATTAGGCTGTCCACTCTGCCAGAGAGCCGGGCTCGGCAACGTGAACATAACAACGTCACGGTCCAACCTGAATTAAGAACTTAATATTAATTCAACTATTGATCCCATTACCGTATTCATCTTCTAGAGCAGACGTTTCTCCGTCTCTGTGAAGTAGGGTGCAAATCGAAGTGCAATATCCAGTGTAGCCCAAGTCAGGTGGCCACTATTATGGCAACAGAGCATTGCAGACTCTGTGTGGTGTCTCTGAGCCGCCAGAACGGAGCAGACCTTCGACTCCAGTATTCAGTCAAGAATGGAAGGAACATTTCTTTTTATCGAATTTAACAATGTAGTGAAGTGTTTACTTGTTATAAGGCAACGAATTTCTAAACATGGTAAAGGAGATAATTCTTCGCCACTTCACTTGGTGCCATGTTCAAGAATTTGACAAATACAGTATAGTATAAAATGGGAAAATTACGCTCATTTCAAACTTGAAATATTAGGCCTTTAAACTGAGTGTCATTATAACCAAATTATTGAGAATTTTCCACGACCTGTCTCTTTGTTGGAGTAACTCAAAACAAAATTCATTTCTTCGCTTTAAATACGAAATCTATTGCTTCAGTTTGTTCATCTGTATGAGTACTAAAAACCCATTTCCTTGTCATGAATACAAAATATGCTGATGTAAATAGTGTGTACTTGCGTTCCTTTTGATCCCCTTACACATAAACTCCGTGACTGTCTTTGCTAGCACCGAAAGTGCGGGTCAGTGTTGTGTGCGAGGAAGCAGAACACGAAGTTCAAGCAGCTAACGCGTCTGTTCTAGGCAAAAATTGTTACCTTTACTTCAAGTGGTGTCATTATAATATTTGACTTCTTCCATTTCCTTACTTTATGCTCCCAAGATATCAAAAGTCATTCGTAAGTACGCTTTAGTAATGAGCATCCCGCCAGAGATCTGTCTAACCGCCTCTTGTACACTCTTGTGCCATACTCTTTTAGTTTTCAATTGTTCCTCTATATGAAGATGAAAAGAACACACTGACTGTAGGAGGGCAATTCTCCAAAACGCATCCTCTCAAAAGCAAAGTGATAAGGACGACTCAATTATTGTGCCCTACTATCACGATCTTCACAAGTTTTAATCAGCCTTCCTGCAGGCTTCTTCCAGCTGGCTGGATCCCCAATAATGAGGAGAGTCGGCTATAGGGCCTAGACACCAAGTTTTCAGAGAGAGCACTGCAATATGAAGATTAGCTCAGTGCAACTTCTCTGGCTAAGGCTACTTAAGCCATCCCGCTTGAAAATGATAACAATATTGTGGCAATACATACATACATACATGCAGAGGTGTAGCCAAGGAGGGCTACCCGTGGAAATTATACAAAAAGAAAGTAAACAGAAACTGACAATAAACTTAATAGACATTCAAGGACATCATTTTAGAACCAATAGATCTTCTGAATATATTTTCTAAGAAGCATCGAAAATTGGATTTTAGATTGTAAGCTGAACACACATTTCGCTGTAAAACTGTTGACCTTGATCGTATGGTTCTTGTTCTGTATTTCTGTACTGCAATCTGAATGTCAATATAATTCACATATATCAATGTCCTTATGAAATGAAATGGCGTATGGCTTTTAGTGCCGGGAATGACCTGTGCGTCATGATGAAGTTGAAATTATGATGAAGACGACACATACACACAGTCCCCGTGCCAGCGAAATTAACCAATTTAGGTTAAAATTCCCGACCCTGCCGGGAATCAAACCCGTGACCCCTGTGACCAAAGGCCAGCACGCTAACCATTGAGCCGTGGAGCCGGACTCCTCTGGGGCAATGATAAATGACTGACAGATGAAATTAAATGATATTGGAGAATGTTGCTGGAATGGAAGATGACAGGGAAAACCGGAGTATCCGGAGAAAAACCTGTCTCGCCTCCGCTTTGTCCAGCACAAATCTCACATAGTATGCGCAGGATTTAAACCACAGAACCCAGCGGTGGGAGGCCGGCGCCCTGCCGCCTGAGCGTCGGAGGCTTCTGACAAATATGATATAATTTTAAAAAATTGACGTATGTAAGGATTGTGAATACGTAATTCTTGAAGTTCTGAAACTACAAAGGTACTGCCCGACCGAGGCGGTAAAGGCGTGCTCGGTTCGCCCGGAAGGACGTAGGTTCGAATTTCCGTCAGGAAGTCGTGAAATTTAAGAAACGAGATATCCACTTCCGGAGGTGCACATGGACCTGAGGTTCACTCAGTCTACACCAAAAATGAGTACCAGGTTAATTTCTGGGGGCAAAGGCGGCCGGGCGTAGAGCTAACCACTCTACCCCATCAAGTGCCGAGGTTACGGGTAGTGGAAGCCTTTACCTTCCACTCCTCCAAGGGCCTTCATGGCCTGTACGGAGATGACTTTGCTTTGCTTTGCTAAAACTACAATCAATATATTGGACCGATTTTCCGACCCCTTTTCATCAATGCCAACAAAGCCTTTTTGTAAAATATTGAGGAGTTTAACTGAAACAAACTTAGTTCACGACTGGAGGAACATTTTTGAGACTGTACCATTATTGGTACCTACATACTCTTTCCCACGTTGAATGTCTATATGTTGACACTCTAAAATTACATTACTAATCAAATGTTCACAGGTATAATACATATAGTAAATATTAAAGGAGGGTTTATCTCGATTTTTATCACTGTAATTGGTGCTGCCCTTTGTACACAAAAAATTAGGTCTTTTATTTTAAATAAGAAGTGGTCTTAAAACAACACTCCCCTAACTGACTGGGGGTAAATGAAAATGAAATGTCGTATGGCTTTTAGTGCCGGGATATCCCAGGACGCGTTCGGCTCGCCAGGTGCAGGTCTTTCTATTTGACTCCCGTAGGCGACCTGCGCGTCGTGATGAGGATGAAATGATGATGAAGACAACACATACACCCAGCCCCCGTGCCATTGGAATTAACCAATTAAGGTTAAAATCTCTGACCCGGCCGGGAGTCGAACCCGGGACCCTCTGAACCGAAGGCCAGTACGCTGATCGTTCAGCCAACGAATCGGACACTGACTGGGGGTGAGATTTGATGACAAAAATATTTTTCTGAGACCGTTACACTTACGAAGTTAAAATCTGAAATGGTATCCTACGTGTTCAATAACAGAAGATTTGAGGAAATGTAACCCCTCAGAGAGTTAAATGAGTGTTAAGGTCCGAAAATACATATATTCATTGTTCCGAAACCATTTAATAAACGAAGACGACATTCCAAATAGCAGTATATATTTTAAATCTTAAGTGTGAAATAGGAAATACTATAAAACATTCCACCCCTAAGGGGTTACATGGAGTTAGCACCGGAAACGAAATTATTCATCCCTCCAAAACCTTTTGAAGTAGGAAGATGTTTATTTAGAAGAAGGTTGTTCTTTTATGTCCTAGGTGTAAAATAGCATATACTAAGGAGTGTATATGGGGGTTGACTGAATAAATCACAATATTCATTCATCCGAAACCGTTTCACGTACGAACCAGTGTGTATTTTCAGGTTCAGGCGATAGTGAACTCTCCAAAATTTAAAATTCTGAAAGATAACTTTCAGTTTAAAACCGTAGCAAAGCACGGGTATCTTGCTAGTTAAGTATATATCGACCCGGCATATGAGACACATTACAATGTGTATTGCTAAAAATTTCGAGTAGTTGTTTATTTCGTCATTTAGGAATAATTTCTCATTAAAGATACAAATGGATCCGGAGCGTTCCGCCAAACGTTAGTCGCTAATGGAGTGGTTAAGAGCCCTTTACTCACTTGCCAGAAAACAAAGAAGAGAGAAATTCATCTCAGCACAATGTCCATAAAAATACAGTGGTGCTGTGCGTATGTTTATCGGACATGGCAGCTGATAATATAAATGTCTCCGAGTAGGAGTAGATTAAACCTCGTGTGTGCATTGTTCCGACGGCGAGAAAATTTCCCAGAAGACCTGCCCCATGCAGCAGTCCTTGTTTCCGAGAGCAGAATTAGCATTTTAGACTCCACTTCGCCATTCACAACGTATGGTTCCTCTTTTCACCAAATAAAATTATTGGAATTGGATGGAAATTTGCCGTTCAAAATCACAATGCAAGTTACCACAATGATATTTTCCGTAGTCCGCCTCTGTGGTGTAATGGTTAGTGTCATTAGCTGCCACCGCCGGAGGCCCGGTTTCGATTCCCGGTTCTGCCACGAAATTTGAAAACTGGTCCGAGGGCTGTAACGGGGTTCACTCGGCCTCGGAAGGTCGACTGAGTAGAGTGGGGTTCAATTCCCTCCTCCGCTGTCCTCGAAGTGGTTTTCCATAGTTTTCCACTTCTACTCCAGGCAAATGCCGGGATGGTACCTAGCTTAAGACCACGGCCGCTTCCTTCCCTCTTTTGGGCTGTCTCTTCCAATCTTCCTATCCCCCCAACAAGGCCCCTGTTCAGCATAGCAGGTGAGGCCTCCTGGGCGAGGTACTTCCCAGTTGTATCTCCCGACCCAAATTCTCACGCTCTAGAACTCTGCCCTTGGGGTGACAGAGGTTGGATCCCTCGCTGAGTCTGAGGGAAAAGTCAACCCTGGAGGGTAAATGGGTTAAGAAAGAAAGAAAGAAAGAAAGAAAGAAAGAAAGAATAAATGAATGAATGAATGAATGAATGAATTATATTTTCCTTAATTAACTAATCACGGCGGTATTGTAAACGAATATGCAATTGTGTTCCTTAAAAAGGTGAAAGTTCTATGAAGCATAGAGACCGACAGGGAAGACCCAAACCGAGCGAATTAGCTACGCGGTATATGTCGTATAGCTTTAAGCTTACATTCAGGAGATGGTGGATTCGAACCTGATCGTCAGCAGCCTTGATTTTTTTTCTTTTGTGGATTCACATTTTCACACCAGGAACATGTTTACTAAAGACACAGCCGTTTCTTTTTTAATAGGTTTTCATTCCTCAGTCTGAATGGTATTGGAGAGGCAGTGATTATTGTTTTAAGACGGAGTACAACTGGGCAACCAAGCTCTATTAACATTAATCAGAAGGGAAAAAAGAAGAGGTCCAATTCTTCGATGAAGGTGTCGGCGAAAGAAAGGGAAGGACCTCAGGGGCATATAAATTAAAGACTCCCAAGGCCTCGCAAGAGTATTACCGTCGAGGTCGTGAGAGAACAAGAGTAGACCAGGGGAAGTCGGATGGGAAATATGAAAGTGAGAAGCCTGGTACAAAATTAAACGTTCTATGTACCCGTTTTGAATTGCAGCCATCTACCGGCGAATCAGAGCTTTATTGGAGATTACCAAAGACAGACCTAATTTTCTTGGATAGCTACAAGGTGCAGCTCTTGATAACTTTAACATGGTAAAGAATATGACACGAAGTGCGAAGATCTCGTCTACTACGGCTGGATCGAACCAGTGAACTTGTGATCATGAGTCATACACCTTATCTTCGAACGTATGAATCCTGGAGGGTAAATGTATTAAGAAAGAAAGAAATATATTTTCCTTAAATAACTAATCACGACGGTACTGTAAACGAATATCCAATTGTGTTTCTCGAAAAGGAGAAAGTTCTATGAAGCGTAGATCTTCACGCAGGACCCGATGCACACTCCAGTGAGATGCGTCAACATCGCGTCCAATACTTCACGCACTTCTATTCGGGTGTTGTTCAACTATGTCAAAAATTTCGGCTTCTGCTGCATATATTTCTCGTGATCTTTGTCGACCATAGTCTCGAATCGATGTTAAATTATTTTATCGTTAAATGATATCTACCAAATATTTTAAATAGAATGCATGAATCTCGTAACCACACAAAAGTTTATCTAACTCAAGAGTACCAAAAATCATCTCCGGTATAGTACTTACAACACGGACTCTCCTATTCTCAGTTGTTAAGTCATATAACTCAATTTATTGCCCGTGAACTGTATCGTTACACAGTATAAAACTGAACAATGGAGAGAAATAAATCAGTTCAATAGATTGCCCAACAGCTTGCATACATTTCGCATATTATAATGAGTCAATACTCTACCGTATGTGTTCTCCATGAAAAAGCCCTTTTACTTTTAATTCTCTACTGTACCATCAAAAAGAAATGCTAAGGGTTCGAAACTTCCGGTGAGTTGCTTCATTTTATCTCTTAAGTTGTTGCGACACTGCTTACATTTTGTACGTTATAAGTACTGGTCTCATGCAGAGATGTGGCATATGACAAAAGATAAGACCATAACGGGGACAGGAGTTGAATATGACAGCGATGGGACGCTAGCATGTGTGGCAGCAAGCTAACAGATAAAATGTGTACAGGTGTAAAGGAAAGTTATACCGAGAACACGAGAGTTGTATATGAAGTTTATTGTCTACAATATGGTAACGGTGACAACGTCCTGCTTTTGTCCAGGAGGACAAAAGTAAATATTTTCCCTTTTGCTTTACGTCGCACGTGTGGCAAGAGTTCATAAACAATTTACTGCACACGAATTACCGTTCGACAAACAACCATAGCACTAGGGTCTATATCTATCACACACAGAGAGTGTTACACATTATTGTCGTTAACATTTGCACAAACAATATGGCACACGGTGGTGGAAATGGTGGGGACAATTCCAATGGATCCGGGTCACCCAAGCTGCTAGAGTAGGTGTTCGATATGTCCAACATTTTGCACGTGCAAATACTTGAAGGTCCATCTGTATGGAATCCGCTGCTGAAAATACGTCGGTGGAGCTCATCATCCGTGCCTATTTTACTTGCACGCATCAGACACTGGATATGGCCCCACGAGTAAAAGTGCAGGGGATTGGCCACCTAATTGGTCCCATTGTGCCCTATCCCAAGGTGTGTAAATGTACGGTCGAGGTATTCACGCACACCGCGACTCACATGTGGTGCACCATCATGAAGGAAGTACGTACATATCAACGTGAATTTGCAATGGTACATTATCAAGATACGCGGGTAGTTCATATCATAGGAACGTTAGGCAATTTGCACCTTCCCAGACGCTTCGCTAATACGAGGGGACCAAGATGGTATTTCCAATGGTATCGGCCCACAAATTTATTGTAAATCGCCACTAAAAATGTATCTGCTGAATATTATGTGGGTACAGCCCATGTATAGGCATTATGAAAATTCAACACCCTATTCCTCGAGAAACAGCTTCATCTGTGGCTATCACTTGGAAGGGAAACAGTGGTTGTTGTCCCGTTTCGTTTACGAACCACGAACAGAAAATTCTCGTCTTTGTGGAAAATTCTCGTCTTCCAAGCACTGTACACGTTCCACAGAACGGTCGCAGTCACTCTTCACGCAGGACCCGTTGCACACTCCACTGGGACACATCAACATCCCGCCCAATACTTCACGCACTTCTCTTCGGGTGTCGTTTAATTATGTCCAAAATGTCGGCTTCTGCTGCATATATTTTTTGTGATCTTTGACGACCATAGTTTCGATAGAAGGGTAAAGCACTACCAGTGTCGTGCACTCGCTGGTACGCAGCAACGAAAGTTCGCCTATTGGGTGTGTGGTAATCAGGAAATTTATTTCTATACGATTGGACGGCAGCTTCTAAGTATGTGCTAATATGTGTAAATAAGAAGCATATTCGCCAACTCATTTGTAAAAACCTCCATTTTTTCAGCAAGAGAAGACTCTAGTTTTACTGAGCTTGTTGTCTGCAAACAGACCACGTCCGTCCGTTCGCTTGTTGTGATTCACTTTACTACTCTGACCTTCGCCCAGGTGTGTTGTATTTGTCACAACAGGTTGCTTGATCTTCCGACCGGAGTCACTAGCAGCATGCAGAAGCAAGCCACTGTACTGTCGCGCGTGTTCTTACTTACGGTATTAGCTTGCATGAAAGTACCATTTTGGTATCTACTGTACGTCCAAAAAGAACGAAAATGGTTTTCACGTATGCCTTGCAAATATAATTCTCTGCTGTCCCATATGAAATCGGTGCATGTAAAGTATAACGGTACTAAGATGAACTGTTACACAGTAAATTACCTCCTAAGGTTCGGCACGGCTTCAGGTCCGTTCGAGGATATTAGCCTTATTTGCGCATAAGAACAGTCCGTTACGTTCCCATATTAGATTTTTGCAACTCGGGAGAATAAACTTTTTACTGCATTGTAAAAAAAAAAAAAGAAATGGAGTATGGCTTTTAGAGCCGGGGGTGCCCGGGAAAAAGTTCAGCTCACGAGATGCATGTCTTTTGATGTGACTATCGTTGGCGACCTGTGCGTTGTGACGAGGATTAGGGAAACTACACCAATTATGATTAAAATTCCCGAGCCTGCCGGGAATCGAACCCGAGACCCTGTGACCAAAGGCTAGCACGCTAACCATTTAGCCATCGAGCTGGACTTACTGCTCTATGACTTCTATGTAGACGTGATCTGTTTGTGACGAAGCCTGCGAGAAGCCTCATCAAAGAAATAATAATAATAATAATAATAATAATAATAATAATAATAATAATGGTCACATTCTCAGAATGAACAATGATAGAACGACCAAAATAATTCTAAATATTGCACTCACACTGAAAGTCAAGAACAACTGGCTAAAGGAAATAGAATCAGATCTTCAGGAAATCAACATCAACCAGGAAAATGTGAAGAACCGATCTGCTTTCAGAACGCTGATTAATAACCACTGTTTCGTGGTGCCAAAAGCTAGAACTATTAAAACCTGGACAGAAGAACGTAAGAAGAATTTCAGTGAGAGGATGAAGAGATTTTGGGAAGAGAAGAAAGCAAAATCATCAGCTAAATAAGTTAAACGTGCTCCTCAGTTGGTGTGAAAATAATAATAATAATAATAATAATAATAATAATAATAATAATAATGTTATTGTTTTTACGTAGAGTTGGCGTCAGGAAAGGCATCCAGCCGTAAAACTGGATTAAATGCAGACGAAATGCAGGGAAGCTGGGAAAAGCCAGGAAGAAGAGGAAACAACTACATGAAATCCTTTGTTTAGGCCTAATAACAACAAATTATTAAAACAGGGTTCATAGACTATTAGTCTGTCTTCTGGATTGGAACAACCGCCGGCTTTTCCCAGAGGCGAAACAAGAATATTGTGAACTCAGTAACATAACGAGCACCACGCTGTTAGCTGAGTGGGTGATATCTCATGTCGATCCTGGAGAGCTTACCCGCATCGTTAATATTATGACCCAGTTTTGGATTAATTCTGATTCTAGAGTCCAAGGTCTTGCTGTTTAGCTGGTCATTAGCTCCACTAAGGGGTTTAATGGTGTTATACCTAAGTCGTGTAATGAGCGTCAGTGCCGCCAACCTAAATCCTCTTCCACTAACCGTCACCCACCCCAGTTCTCTGTGATTTACCAGAACTATACAGCGTCATGCCGAGATTATCGTCTATGTATATTCATAGCTATGTTCCCAATTATACTCGTTGCTTCTAACGAGATAGATCTGGCTCAGTGCAGTAAACAGACGATGTTAACCCTTATTAGACACAAGTTGTGAACCGTGGGTGACGATCACACGGTGCCAGTAAAGACTCTACACTCTCTCAAACACACATTTGTTACTCCAACTATGGAGATAACCGTGTAAAGTTTCGGTCAATGCATGTTATCATTTTGAAATGAAAAGTAGCATCCCTGACGTTTCGATTCCAAGCAAAACTGGAGTCAGGAAAGGAATCCAGCCGTAAAACTGGATTAAATGCAGACGTAATGCGGGTCACTATATTAACAGTACGCAATTATTTTTTTTTTTTATTTTTTTGCTTTACGTCGCATCGACACGGATATGTCTTATGGCGGCGATGGGACAGGAAAGGTTTAAGAATGGGAAGGAAGCGGCCGTGGTCTTAATTACGGTACATTCCCAACATTTGCCTGGTGTGAAAATGGGAAACCACGGAAAACCATCTTCAGGGCTGCCGACAGTGGAGTTCGAATCCACTATCTCTCGGATGCAAACTCACAGCTGCGCGGCCCTAACCGCACGACCAATTCGCCCGGTCAAAATAGTTTACTTCATCCACTCTTATTTTCTTATTCTTGTAGCATTAGCTACTAAAGGATTTTCCTTACCCCTTCTACATACTACTTTATTTTATGCCTCGAGAAGTCTGAATCCCTCAGTCAAATGTTGATCTAGATGCAGTCGAACTTACATTAAAGAATCGATCGATGAAGATGGAAGCCATATAGTTCTTATCGTCATTCTTACACTTATTCTGTATTTATGATGTACTTTTGATCAGATTTAAGGTGCGGTGAAGATGTGTTGCTATTTGCTTTACGTCGCACCGACACAGATAGGTCTTATGGCGACGATGAGACAGGAAAGGGCTAGGAATGGGAAGGAATCGGCCGTGGCCTTAATTAAGGTACCGTCCCAGCATTTACCTGGTGTGAAAATGGGGAAACAACGGAAAACCATCTTCAGGGCTGCAGACGGTGGGATTCGAACCCACTGTCTCCCGGATGCGAGCTCACAGCTGTGCGCCCCTAACCGCACGGATAACTCGCCCGGTAGATGAAGATGTAAGTAAGCCTAATTTTTTAACCAGATTTCTCATGACTAAATTAGCATCAAAGATGATTGTTTCAGTGAAATATAGGCCTACATTAATACGATAACGAAATTCTTGCCATGTCGGATAACAGGAATTTCACAGTTTTCTTCGTTTATTAGGGCATCGTCAACTAGCTTTCTAGTTTCAAAACACATTCCGTAACATTTCTTTAAATGTTCTTACAGGAAAGCATGTCAGTTTCAGAGCAGCCTTCTTAGAATTGTCGATAATGACAGTGTCATCAACGAAACCCATTACAGTGACTGGTGATAACTCTAGTGAAGGCGATACTGCATATTTAATAATAATAATAATAATAATAATAATAATAATAATGTCATTTTTCTTCGCGTCCCACTAACTACTTTTACGGTCTTCGGATATGCCGAGGTGCCGGAATTTAGTCCCACGGGAGCTCTTTAACGTGCCAGTAAATCTACCGACACTAGGTCAACGTATTTGAACACCTTCAAATACCACCGGACTGAGCCAGGATCGAACCTGCCAAGTTGGGGTCAGAATGCAAGCGCCTCAACCGTCTGAGCCATCCAGCCCGGCATAGTGCATATTTTGAAGCCTAGCTCTCTTCTGTCAGTTCGTGAGAAATTTTATCATTCACCAGGTTATATAATGGTGGTTAGAGTGGGGAACCTTACATTACGCATCTTAGTATATCCATCGATTTTGTTTTTCCCTTAAATGTCTCTACTTGCATAATGTTGGACTGTAAGCTCATTTTTATTTCCCTTAGTTTGAACGAGAAAAACAAAACAATCATCCCCTGCTCCAAAGCATCAATCAAATGGACAATGTCTTAATTTGAGTGAATTTCTAGAACTGTGAAACAAGAATTATTATAATGTTTTATATTATGGCGTTACAGGCGTCGTGTCGTTTGTTAGAACGGAGAATCACAAAGGTATTAAATATTTAATAATTAATAAAGTCATGCCGGGGTGAATGGATCAGAGGGTTGAGGCGCTGGCGTTCTGACCCCAGCTTTGGCAGGTTCCATTCCTGGCTCAGTCCGGTGGTATTTCAAGGTGCTCAAATGCGTTAGCCTCTTGTCGGTAAATTTACTGGCACGTGAAAGAACTCCTGTGGGACTAAATTCCGGCACCACGGCGTATCCAAGAGTCTGCCTCTATGGTGTAGTGGTTAGTGTGACTAGCTGCCACCCCCCGCAGGCCCGGGTTCGATTCCTGATTCTGCCATGACATTTGAGAAGTAGTACGAGGGCTGGAATGGGGTCTACTTAGCCTCTGGAGGTCAACTGAGTAGAGCTGGGTTCGATTCCCACCTCAGCCACCCTGGAAGTGGTTTTCCATGGTTTCCCACTTCTTCAGTCAAATGCCGGGATGGTACCTAATTTAAGGCCACGGCCGCTTCCTTCCCTCTTCCTTGTCTATCCCTTCCAATCTTCTCATCCGCCCGCAAGGCCCCAGTTCAGTATAGAAGGTGAGGCCGCCTGGGCGGGGTACTGGTCATTCTCCCCAGGTGTATCTCCCGATCCAATGTCTCACGCTGCAGGACACTGCCCTTGAGGTGGTTGAGGTGGGATCCCTCGCTGAGTCCGAGAGAAAAACCAACCCTGGAGGGTAAACAGATGAAGAAGAACACAAGAATAAAGCCGCTAGATGCCTCTATTGATGCTCTAGCTTCCATCATGAAGTGAGACGAAACATGACGACCAGACATTTCTGCGATCCATTTTCCTGAGAGTTAATTGGTAACAATTGTGTCCGGCTCCTTCACTGAATAATCAGCGTGCTAGTCTTCAGTTCAGAGGGCCCCGAGTTCGATTTCCAGCTGAGCTGGAGTTTTCCTACGATTCGGGGACTGTTTGTTTGTGTTTTACCCAACACATCCCACTCCAAATTCACGCACCATAAAACCAACCATTAAAGAAACACGCAACAGTGATTGCATTCCTCCACACAATGTTAACGTCAGGAAGCGCATCCGGACCAGATCCATATGTAAGACACAATTCTCACCCGCCAACCCCACCAGTGTGGGAAAAGCCATAGAAGGAGAAGAGGCAACAAATAATATGTAGCAAACGTTTCATTAAATATGAAATTGAGACACAAGATGTTCACAATATCCGAAGGTGTTATCGACAGTTGAAGAATTTAGAATGTTTGTGTAAGTGCTAAAGGATATAATGGTCACGATTTCATTGGTTGAAATAGACTTTAGTATTTTGGAGTTGTCTTCGCTTTACCTTCCCAACAGCAAGGAACAAAGCGAAAATTCGAATTTTTAGTCATTTAGATTCAAAACCCTCTAAAGCAGAGGTTTCCAATTAGTAAGAACTCAGAGGCCACATTGGAAACCTGAAGCATGACTGCGGGCCGCACTTTAATTTTCGTAAAATTCTGCAAATAAGACAGAGGTACCCGTATACAAAATAATATTAAATTGAAAGGAAGGTTTAATAACTTTAATTGCTTTAAACACTATTTTACAATTGCATAAAAGAGTGAAATTAAGAATAATCATTATTATACCCAGGATGATTGAATTTGGAGGAAGAGCACCCAGCAATGTCATTTCATTTAAATTAATATTTGACAAATGAAAAAAGTAAAACGAAACACAAACTAAAATGAATAATGTAGTTAAAACAAAAAGGACAATTTAGTGTTAGTAGTGTGAAGGGCACAATGTTGTACATTTGTAAGAGCCTAAAATCCCAACAATGTACTTCCTAAAGTACTTCCCTGAAAATTTTCACTGTGTACCAGCCAATACTGCCAGTGAGAGAAGAACAAAGGAATGAACCCGCTTCTTACACCAATGGCTTTTAAAGTATTTCTGTACCCCACTGTCGGCAGCCCTGAAAATGGTTTTCCGTGGTTTCCCATTTTCACACCAGGCAAATGCTGGGGCTGTACCTTAATTAAGGCCACAGCCGCTTCCTTCCCACTCCTAGCCCTTTCCTCTCCCATCGTCGCCGTAAGACCTATCTGTGTCGGTGCGACGTAAAACAACTAGCAAAATATATATATATATTTCTTGGTATTCATTGCATGGTACGTTGAATAAAAAGGCCACAGTGAGGTTGGCATGTAGTTCAATAATTGGAATGGATCCCAGGGCCATTTTTATAATTGTTAAGACCTAGAACTGATTTTTGTGAGAGCTACTTTTCCAGCGAAGCCTGGATTTTCATTTTACTAAATCAAAGAACCTATTCAGCACAAGCGAATACTAAAAAACAGGAACAGGATATAATATTAAAGAATGATTAGTTCTGACTTTGGTCTATACAGGACATAAAAATGAATACATTTTTGAACGAGCTCTCAAATATTTTTCGTAAATTTTTCTTCACATTTCTTAAAATACATTTATAAAGTCCTCACGGGCCGCAAGAAATAGCTTCACGGACCACTCCCCGAGAAGATCGGCACCTCATCCTAGTGACATTGCAGGACAGATCTGCGTCTTTCTCAGCTCTGGCGCAACAGTCACTGTGACCAGTTTGACCTACTGTACGTGAATGACATCCTGCGACCCGTAGCTATACCCTTCCTGCACGACATCCCAGAGGCCATATTTCAGCAGGAAATACGCGACCACATGTTGCTGCACGAACACGTGCCTTCTTGTTCTCACAGGATGTCAGACTGTTGCACTGGCCCGCCCGATCACCATGCTTGTCGCCAAACGAAAATGTGTGGTATATGGTGAAACGACGGGTGCAGCGCTGTGACCTAATGCCAACCACCAAAGATGAACTGTGGAACCAGCTGAATGCAACATGGATGGCTATACCCCAGGACGCCAATCGCGCCTTACATACGCGTCGATGCCATCACGCATGGAACAAGTTATCAGTGCCCATGGAGGACCCAGTGCCTATTAGGCAACAGGACACACGCTGAACCTAGGTGATTGAAATGCTAATCGTTTCTGCAGAACATACTAATGAACAAGTCCTGTGAATATGAACTTCCTATCTCTAGTCTTTCAAGGTGTTCTGTTTTTTATGAACATTGTGTATTTATCAGTGAATAAGAAAACATATCGAAAGTGTGATATATCCATTTCTGCTTTATCGCTGTATTGGACTAAACATTGTTTTATGGGTAGTTTCAAAAGTAAGTCTGAATTTTATCACCAAATAATTGATTTTCAGCACCAATTTTTTTTTTTTTTTTTTTTTTTAATCTGGACACATGAATACTATGTTCCCTATTCCTACCCAGCGATCTTTCCTTCCAAACTTTTCGCCCATTTTCTCGTTTCAAGGAACAGACTAACAATTCATCAGGTTCGAACCCCACTGTTGGCAACCCTGAAGATGGTTTTCTGTGGTTTCTCATTTTTACACCAGGTAAATGCTGGGGCTGTACCTTAATTAAGGCCGCAGCCGCTTCCTTTCTACTCCTAGTTCTTTCCTATCCCATCATTGTCATAAGACCTATAAGTGCCGGTGCGACGTAAAGCAGAATTGCAATTTTTTAAAAAAATCATAATTCTGATCCACAATCATCCTTTCTCGGCCCCGTAAATATCTGACGACTTCTCACGTATTTTTCCGTGCGTTTTGCTGGTCAGATCTCGATATCTCCGATTGTATTATACATGTCTACTAGTTATTCATAGAGAACTGCATCAAACTAGTCTATGGACTGATGACCCGAACAACAACATTAATATAACTCGATATTTAATTATTAAGGGTAGTTGGTGATTGATATCAGAATTATAGTCCATTTTGGTTGAAAGCGTCCTGCGCGAGAAATGGTTGCGCATGCAGTGGTGGGAGCTATCGTACCCCCACTCCTGCCGCAAGTCCAGTCGCCAGGCTAGCGCTGAAGTGAAAACGTCTCTCAAGCGGTGCATATTACGCGCGGGCTAAGTTGAAATTACTGAAGTGACGAGCATGGCTTGTAAGTCCTCTTCTAAATCTGGGAGACCACTGCGAGGTCAGGCACGTGAAATTGTTTATGAAGTGAGTGAACATATGAAAGTTATGAAGCGAGAATACGACTTGAAATTGAATGTTGTGCAGACAGTATTTCACTGGAAATCAGCTCAAGTACTGTAGATTATATCTTTGGGCTGTCAGTGGAAACAACTTCCTCCATTTCGTTAGGCGATTGATGAGATGATAGCGCGTACCGATGATACGCCTTTCCTGGGCATACAGTACAGTGTCAAACGAACTTCCTTTATTCGCAGTATTACCAGTTAATTGACAATTGACACCAGTAGCGGCGATTGGGAATTAAAAGTGTGGGGGCGGGCAAACATGTACAGACAACAAAAAGTACATGGGTTAGTGGGATATAGCGGGCGGGTGGGGGTAGGGAGGGAGGGAGGAAGACGACGTGGTGTATGCATGTAAACTGAAAAAAAAAAACCCTCCAAAGTGGGAATTATCTATGCTCTCTGAGCTAATTTCCACAGAGAGGTAAATGTTTTACCAACTTAAGTGTGGCAATAAATTGAGATTCTGATTCAATAATAGACTATACAATACAAATTTCACCAAATGAACAATATATACATCTATTACAATTAAATAGAAGTACGGCGTGATTATGCAATTAAAATCATTTAGCATCTGACTAGGCCTATACACTAAGAAACCGATAGACAGTAAAGATACTGCTAGACGGACTAATGTGCGCGGCAAGTCGATGAATTATACCTGTGTCCATGATCTTGGCAAAAAATTATACCCCTGGAACCCTTTCTCACAGCATATGCAAAGTCCCCACTACTTGCTGGGGCGCTATGCAAATCGACGAGCGACATTTTGTGTGTATTTCCGCTAATAATTAACGAAAATAAAGTAAAGAATTAGTTGATAAGAAAACAGGGCTTGTACAAAGTGCTTTTATAAAAAAAAAACTCCTATATTCCTAGTTTAAGACGGCTAAAATGGAATAATTTTTCTCCACAAAGTGGGGGGGGGGGCAACTGCCCCCCGCCTCGCCACCCCTTTGTCGCCGCTACTGACGCACACAATCGAAATGTAAGACGCGATTTGTAAAATGTACAGTATTACTTTATTTTCACTAGTTTATCATATTAAATAATTCTTACGCATTTGAGTTAGTGTGGTGTATGTATACCGATGTGCCATTGCATTATGACCATCCCGACCAGAGTACATTTTGGGCCTGGAGCGGGCAGAGTAACACATGACAAGCTTTCCACACTACTTCCGCTGCCTGAACTCGACTGTGTCAGCTGAAGGAAAGGATCAAGTTCTTCCCCCACTACCAGCGCGAACGCTCCCATAGTTCCTCGCACTCGATGGCAGGCCACACCTCCGGTCGTCCAAAAAGACGCTTACTATGAAGATAGACTATAGTAAGGTTAGATTATGAAGTTATATCTTATTTTCTTATATACTGGTATGACAATGCATTATTAGTCTACGTAAAACCAAACTCATTGTCTTGAAGCTTCTAAGAACAACGCGTGAGGAGTATTGGAACATGCATATTAGTGTTGCCACTTGAAAAACATTAATGAAGATAAAAAACATCGTTTGTATGTGCCAAATCGGTGAGTCTGAAGAGTAAATGAGTTAACTGAGCAGTAACACTATGGTAAATTACACTCGAACTTCAATACCTGCCCAATGCCTCTCAACTTGCTTTCCATATCCTGATAGCACAAAATGAAATTCATTAACTAGTTCATTTCAACTAAAGAGTAATTGAATTAACATTAAAATATTATTCCTTAATAGCAAAAATATTGGTACGTTTCGTTGAACTTTGCGTCCTTCAAATGTTGGCGCCTTGGGCTGCGGCCAATGGGCCCATTTATACAGTGTATATATTCAACCCTCTACCCTTCCTGCCTTTGAAATGTGGCGCCGGCTCGAGACATCCCAGGGTCGCTGACTGGGTACTACCCTCAGAGATATCTTCAGATGTTATAAACTAACCTTAAATTAATCAAGCGGGAAGGATAAAAGAGAAGAAATAAAATAATTAAATAAAAATCCGAATGAGAACATTTACGAATGCAAAATTTATTGAAAAAGCTAAACTTTGGCAAAGCAATATACTTCTATACAAACAATAAACTCTTCGGACCAAATATTGTTCACAACCTCTATCACCCTCGACTATAAAATATCAACCTCATGACTCATAGATTTCAAATCCTTCTAAACACATTACTTCATCTTTATTACAATTCCCTTTCATCTTATTCATCAACTCTACTTCAGTACTTCAAAAATTTTAATCCAATTCCATTCCACTCATATTTTGGTACCACCATATTTCAAAATTTTCAATAATAAAATATTATAATCTATCATCATGACCTTTGTTAATTTGTCAAAGTACCTTTTAAAATGTTAATACAACCAAAACTTCTTCCGTTCATTCTTTGAATAACAAATTCGTATTTGCTCTCCATACCTTTAAATTATTTCCTCACCATTTTATAAACCTTGTAGTTACCATTTACTAAATACCAAATTATTTATTTAAATACACTCTTCAAAATGAAATGTATGAGGCTGTGTAAATTCATTAAGCAACATCCGCCGTGTAATTCACAACTCATCTTTTAATTAATTAAATCCATTAAATTCATTATAATTTACAAATTCGCAGTTATCAATGTCGGTATAATTGTTACCTTGAAAATCATAAATTTATCCAATTACGTTTGTTAGATTTGGTAATTCAATCCAAAATGTTATATATCATAAAATTATTCATCACAAATTTTATGTAAAAATAATCCCTATTATTATTTGAGTCCGAAACTATTTAACTTATTCTTTCTCAGTACCATCCTTCCCTCATATAATGCTGATAATATGGAACGCACGCACGAAATCGAAAAGTAACCCTGACATAAATAAATTAAGTTAATTCACCGATTCATCTAAAATTAAAAATATCTTGCATATGCCTAATTAGCTGTTTATCAACACAAAAACATCCTACCCTGTAGCAAGACCTACACTACAATGATAAAGCACCTTAACCTACACTGAATTTACAGACAAGGGTCAGAACCTCAATGTCGCAAGTACATACAACCACATGAACTGAATTCAACATCAAAAAAAAATATATTGCAACTGCAAAACAGAATTTACATTGCTCATACACTGAAGAACATATAACATAAACAAACACAACATAATTTCAATCATATAGTCACAGGGAAAATCATTATACACTGGCTCGGCCGGGCATCGAACTCCGACCCTCAACATGGCATCATTACAGTGACCTATCATTATGCTTGCCGCAATGATCTGTCACGAAGTCTGGCTATCATTATTTAATCTAATTGTGCTGTCCTGAGCTCAACAAACAGAATTTTCTTACGGATGAATGCAATATTCTGTTACTTATAAAACCTTACCAACGTTACAAGGCTCTCTCTCTAATACACAACGCGCTGACCCGGTCTACTGCCTTATCTCTCGCCCCGATTCATTTCATCAACACGGCATTTAATTTTGTCCGCACCCACTTAAATTCCTTCTCTCTCTACTCTAAATGAAGCCATATGTTCCTCCACAATATCTGCGTATTCTTACTCTCGGTGCGAACAGTAACTAATTATATATGACACTCTCAATACATCTCATTTTTGTTCCATCTTTCACGTATATTTGTACTACCTTTTCATTCAACATTCTCGGGAACACATATATCACTATGCCGGTATTTTACATCTGTGGCATTGTACAATATCATTGGTTCGACCCTGCGGTTGGCAATCTGTGTCTTAGAGGTCCCTGCTTCAATACTAGCTAGCTATATTCCGGATAAATTAATAGAATGACACTTGTTTCCTACAGCACAAAAATTTTAATTCACTGGTTAGCACTACCTGTTACTTACTGATGACATCTATTTCAAAATTTCCACTGTAATGTGCCGGAAAGATCCAGGTTCGAAACTTTGGTCATGGAAATTTTCTTGATGAACTTTCATGCGACATGCCAGGTTAATCTATCTATTCCCTCTAACTAATCCTTACTGATGCCTCCTACGTCATTAAATATTCACACACGCACACGCTAATATTTGCTAGAAGATCACGCACTGAGAAAAAAACAAAAAACCATGTTTCACACCCGTAATGGAAGATCATTATTTACACACATTATTTCCACACTCGCGAAGACCATATTTTAACACACGCTAATATCACAATATGTACATCCCCCTAGGCATCAGCATAAAATAAAACCTAAAAAAAAACCTAACTATCCTTGCTACAGTACTTAAAAAGGAAAATAAACGAATAATCATGCATTAATTTATTTACAGTTAACAGCTAATCATGCACATGCTAGATAATGAATCAGGGTACTTATCGACTCGGCGACGCTCCATACTCAGCTCCACGGCCTCATGGTTTCAGGTCGGCCCCATGATGTACTTAAGCCATCATGCTAACGGCCTCAAAACCTGAACCCATACCATTCTCCACAACCATGGTCTTCACTCTTGTTGCTTTCATGAAATCACACGCTCATCACTTCCTACTACACTAAAATACATATAAAAAAAACACAGATATAGTTAAATTATTCTAGCACATACACTTATTCACAATTGTAATATACACTTTGTCTCTGCTTTCCGCGAGTTTACACGTGGCACTGCGATGCGTCCTTGTTTGATCTCGCTCCGATCCTAATTTTCAGTTAAGGTTGTAAAAATTCACCTTCTTGAATTTACAAAAATTTCGGTCATTATTGAGTTAAATGCAAAGTCTATCGGACCCGTAGTATCTTCGACAGCTAGTTATTTGATAGGAAATGCTCTAGATTAGGGTTCTCGTGAACCACATACACGTACGTCCGACACGTTCAAATTTCCGTAGCAGAGTGCCTGTTCTTAGCGGCTCGCGTCCTCTCCATGCACGCCGGATTCTGGGTATGGAGCTCGGGGAACCCCATTAACAATGATGTAACATCCCGTCACATATGCCTGCGATTACTTATTCCAATAACTTGTTGCAAATACGCCGTCTTTAATTATTGTTCTCAAAATGGTCCAATCTTGCTTTCACCTCATCCCCTGGTGGATTTAATTATTTTAGAAGTCATTTATGCGGCACCCATCTTTAATTTACCCCCATCATTCCAAAACCTGCTCTGCTGCGATTCGCTGCCTGAAAATGTTGCCAACTTAAATCTGGTGACTTTGGTCATCACACCTCATGGAATATTCCAATGCTTTCCATTTCATCATAAGATGACCTTGACACGTGGAACTATCTTTAAACCTGGGCAAGCGAAATGGCGCCACACATCCGGCCTATAATGTAACTGCGGCTATTCCCTCATATGCCATTTTTTTAATTTCCTAATATTTTTAAAGACAATGATATGAGCCAATTGGGCTCATCTTTCCCCCACTTTCTTTTTGGAAAAATTACTGACAAGGGATTTTTCCAACCACACATCTTCCAAATATATCATTGTCTTTCCATTATTTACTTAACAAATCCAGATTTTAGACTCAAATTTTCTTTCTTAAGACGCTCATTTTCTTTTAACAATTCAACTAATTCCTTGAACTTCTCTCTTAATTCCATTACTTCTTCACAGGCATATTTTCCGTTGGCACTTCCGATTTCATCCATTTTTCCCCTAAGCATTTCTTCCATGGTATTGTAGGCTAGCATGACATCTCCTTCATCTTCATCTTTCGTTTGATTGTCTTCTCCATCATCTTCTTCTCCTCCTTCATCTTCTTCAGGATGTCCTTCAAGATCGTCTTCGTCTACCAACAATGTGTTTTCTTCTTTACTCCTGTTCCTCCCAAGGAAAAACCCGGAGCATTTGGATTTAAGCCCCTAGCTTCCTCTCTCTGTGTCACGTCATGATTTTCCTCAATCTCATCTCTACATCTTCTATCCTGATTCCCTTGCTGAATCGCACTCTTCCACTGGTCCGAAGATACTCCTTTCGTGGCCAACTCCTCAACATATCTTCTAGACTCATTCCTGCGTTCTTGAAGATCCATTCTGTCCCTTTCTTCTCTTCGTGGTCGACCTCTTGCATCCTCTGATCTATTATATGGTGGATATGGTCTTCTCATCTCTCCAAACCTTCCATACCTATATCGGTACCCTTGTCTTCTATTTCCTCCATAATTCTGATTATAATTGGATTCATGACTTCTGTCGTTGACTCGTCCTCTTCCAAATGATTGAGCTTTCCAATTTCTTCCCTGGTATCCTCCTCGATACTCTCTGTTCTGATTATCATCGTTCTTATTGTTGTACGTGTTGGTTCCCTGGGTCTTCTTCTCTGATGAATTCTCTTCCTTGGTCAAGTCAATGGTATGGACTGTTTCAATGTTCCGACTCCTAGGATTATACAAGCTCGATGTTTGATCTAACTGCCTTAACAATACTTCGGCCTCTACAGCTGTTTTCACGTTCGCAGCTATCAATGTCCTTTGCACATCCACAGGTAGCTGTCTTTCAATTGATGCAATTAACTCTTCTTCTGGAGGCGGACAGTCTAACTCCCTAAGCTTCAAAAGTTGCCCACTGAAAAAGTCTGCGTATCTCGTGGGTACTGTGCTCTGGTATTTTCGTGAATACAGTTCAAGTCTGAGTCCTTGTTGAACCTCCTGACCCCAGTATTTTTGTAAAAAGGCACGCTTGAAACCTTCGTAGTCATCAAAACAATATTTGAATGCTTTAAACCAGATCAATGGTTGTCCATCTAGAAATCGCTCTACAATCCTCAACTGTCTATCCGGATGAATTCTATTGTCCTGAATATATTCTGTCATCTCTCTAAGGAAACTTTTTGGCGTTATCTCGGGTCCACCAGTAAATTCCCTTGGCTTTCCCTCTGATAATCTCATCAATTCAAAATATGGAATTGGTCCCATAATCTGTGGCGTTGAAGTTCTTTCTTCGAATGGTTGGTTGGTAGTTTCCGGTAAACGGGTCTGATCTACTCCATTTCCCAATCCTACACTACTAGAATGGCTTCCTGCTTGCTCTAAGACATTTTGTTTATTTATCATCGATCGCATGAGCAGTTCTCCCTTAGTCTCCTGTAATTTCAATATCTCGACATCTTCCTTAAGTCCCTTGATTTGTCCGATCTCCTCTTTCATTTCTTTCATTAATTCTTCATGTATGTCCACCTTCACTTCCGTCTTATGGCATTTATGAGCCCATTCACTAATTTGCTTCGTTACTTCACAACCTTCAGCTCGAAGATCCGCTTGCACTCCATTTATTTCCTCCAAGAGTTCCTTCCTATTTTCAGCCATCTCTTCTTTCAGTTGGTCTTCTACCTTCTTAACTTCTCCATGTACATTATCTCTCAATTGCAACAACCGGTCATTGAATCCCTCGGCAGTCTTGACAAACGACTCATGTGTTTCTATTTGTAGCTTAGTGACTTTGGCGTCTGTCAATACGATCGCTTCCTCAATATCAACCATCTTATCCTTGATCGAATTTACAGCTTTCTGTTGACCCTCGACGTTTATTTCGACTTGACTCAGTTTCTCCGACAACCTGGCATCTACTTGCGATACTGTTAAAGCGACCTGATCTATCTTTTCTTCCAACTTGTCACTGCGGGTAACTGCTTCCATTCGGACCTCTTCTATCTGCTTCTCTAATCTTTGAGCATTCCTATCGCAGCCCTCTTTAACTATAGTTATCTCTGTCGATAGCTGATCTTTGATACTGACCATCTGGTCCCTAACTTCTTTAAATTGTTCATTTGCACTCTCCTTAACTTCTTTAAATTGTTCATTGACACCTTGAAATTGTTGGTTAACACCTTGAAATTGTTGGTTAACACCTTGAAATTGTTCATTTGCACTCTCCTTAACTTCCCTAAATTGTTCATTAGTGCTCTCCTTCGCTTCCCTAAATTGTTCATTCATGTCCTCCCTCAGTTCATTCATGAGTTCGGTCATAAGACCCTTCATCACCTCCACATCTACCATATTATCTTTCTGAGAAAACGGGCCTTCCCTCTAACCATGTGCCGTGGATATGAGAAAGAATAAGTTCAAATTTCCATAATTACTATTATATAATTTAATTCCAGCTTCTTTACTTTACGTTACGTGGATAATATCAATCAAAAATTTGGCCAAACATTGCCATCTAAAAGCTGTCCCTATTTCATCTACATTTTGCCAAAGTTTTATACAAAGAAAACAAAACCCGAAATAAATTCGCTAACAAATAATTAACACAGCCCCAAAGAAATTTAACATTGAACCACCGAATATCGCGATACTATCATTGGGCTTTCGAATTATTAAGTACTTCACATACAGTACATGCCAGTATACAAACACATGCCCTCAGCATTACGGCGGATATGACCGAAACAATGGCCCATATCGTCGTAAACTGACACCATAACATTTGTTACTGCCATCTTCCACAACTTGAGACCGAGGTCATCTCATCCTTCCACGAAAATCTACAATTTCTTAAACTATTGCCCCTGGCTGAATTTATTTGAAGAATAAACCAGACATTTTTAACCTCGTTTGGATTTAACACAATCCCTCTATTCTTTTGGGCATTTCTATTAAGTGACTGCCATGAGCCTATGTCCATAACAATGGTACTCACGATCTGTTCTCATTCAGTTTCGCAAAATAATCTACATTTACATGTCACTCATAAAATATCTAACAAAAATCGTGAAACCCGAAATTTAGGATTTTTCCAAAAAAATTTCCAAAATTTCTATCATCACCATGATCAACTTGGTTCCACTTAATGGGTAAACACACAATCGTGCCCCACGTCACGGGCGACAACTCAACCCTCTACCCTTCCTGCCTTTGAAATGTGGCGCCGGCTCGAGACATCCCAGGGTCGCTGACTGGGTACTACCCTCAGAGATATCTTCAGATGTTATAAACTAACCTTAAATTAATCAAGCGGGAAGGATAAAAGAGAAGAAATAAAATAATTAAATAAAAATCCGAATGAGAACATTTACGAATGCAAAATTTATTGAAAAAGCTAAACTTTGGCAAAGCAATATACTTCTATACAAACAATAAACTCTTCGGACCAAATATTGTTCACAACCTCTATCACCCTCGACTATAAAATATCAACCTCATGACTCATAGATTTCAAATCCTTCTAAACACATTACTTCATCTTTATTACAATTCCCTTTCATCTTATTCATCAACTCTACTTCAGTACTTCAAAAATTTTAATCCAATTCCATTCCACTCATATTTTGGTACCACCATATTTCAAAATTTTCAATAATAAAATATTATAATCTATCATCATGACCTTTGTTAATTTGTCAAAGTACCTTTTAAAATGTTAATACAACCAAAACTTCTTCCGTTCATTCTTTGAATAACAAATTCGTATTTGCTCTCCATACCTTTAAATTATTTCCTCACCATTTTATAAACCTTGTAGTTACCATTTACTAAATACCAAATTATTTATTTAAATACACTCTTCAAAATGAAATGTATGAGGCTGTGTAAATTCATTAAGCAACATCCGCCGTGTAATTCACAACTCATCTTTTAATTAATTAAATCCATTAAATTCATTATAATTTACAAATTCGCAGTTATCAATGTCGGTATAATTGTTACCTTGAAAATCATAAATTTATCCAATTACGTTTGTTAGATTTGGTAATTCAATCCAAAATGTTATATATCATAAAATTATTCATCACAAATTTTATGTAAAAATAATCCCTATTATTATTTGAGTCCGAAACTATTTAACTTATTCTTTCTCAGTACCATCCTTCCCTCATATAATGCTGATAATATGGAACGCACGCACGAAATCGAAAAGTAACCCTGACATAAATAAATTAAGTTAATTCACCGATTCATCTAAAATTAAAAATATCTTGCATATGCCTAATTAGCTGTTTATCAACACAAAAACATCCTACCCTGTAGCAAGACCTACACTACAATGATAAAGCACCTTAACCTACACTGAATTTACAGACAAGGGTCAGAACCTCAATGTCGCAAGTACATACAACCACATGAACTGAATTCAACATCAAAAAAAAATATATTGCAACTGCAAAACAGAATTTACATTGCTCATACACTGAAGAACATATAACATAAACAAACACAACATAATTTCAATCATATAGTCACAGGGAAAATCATTATACACTGGCTCGGCCGGGCATCGAACTCCGACCCTCAACATGGCATCATTACAGTGACCTATCATTATGCTTGCCGCAATGATCTGTCACGAAGTCTGGCTATCATTATTTAATCTAATTGTGCTGTCCTGAGCTCAACAAACAGAATTTTCTTACGGATGAATGCAATATTCTGTTACTTATAAAACCTTACCAACGTTACAAGGCTCTCTCTCTAATACACAACGCGCTGACCCGGTCTACTGCCTTATCTCTCGCCCCGATTCATTTCATCAACACGGCATTTAATTTTGTCCGCACCCACTTAAATTCCTTCTCTCTCTACTCTAAATGAAGCCATATGTTCCTCCACAATATCTGCGTATTCTTACTCTCGGTGCGAACAGTAACTAATTATATATGACACTCTCAATACATCTCATTTTTGTTCCATCTTTCACGTATATTTGTACTACCTTTTCATTCAACATTCTCGGGAACACATATATCACTATGCCGGTATTTTACATCTGTGGCATTGTACAATATCATTGGTTCGACCCTGCGGTTGGCAATCTGTGTCTTAGAGGTCCCTGCTTCAATACTAGCTAGCTATATTCCGGATAAATTAATAGAATGACACTTGTTTCCTACAGCACAAAAATTTTAATTCACTGGTTAGCACTACCTGTTACTTACTGATGACATCTATTTCAAAATTTCCACTGTAATGTGCCGGAAAGATCCAGGTTCGAAACTTTGGTCATGGAAATTTTCTTGATGAACTTTCATGCGACATGCCAGGTTAATCTATCTATTCCCTCTAACTAATCCTTACTGATGCCTCCTACGTCATTAAATATTCACACACGCACACGCTAATATTTGCTAGAAGATCACGCACTGAGAAAAAAACAAAAAACCATGTTTCACACCCGTAATGGAAGATCATTATTTACACACATTATTTCCACACTCGCGAAGACCATATTTTAACACACGCTAATATCACAATATGTACACCCCCCTAGGCATCAGCATAAAATAAAACCTAAAAAAAACCTAACTATCCTTGCTACAGTACTTAAAAAGGAAAATAAACGAATAATCATGCATTAATTTATTTACAGTTAACAGCTAATCATGCACATGCTAGATAATGAATCAGGGTACTTATCGACTCGGCGACGCTCCATACTCAGCTCCACGGCCTCATGGTTTCAGGTCGGCCCCATGATGTACTTAAGCCATCATGCTAACGGCCTCAAAACCTGAACCCATACCATTCTCCACAACCATGGTCTTCACTCTTGTTGCTTTCATGAAATCACACGCTCATCACTTCCTACTACACTAAAATACATATAAAAAAAACACAGATATAGTTAAATTATTCTAGCACATACACTTATTCACAATTGTAATATACACTTTGTCTCTGCTTTCCGCGAGTTTACACGTGGCACTGCGATGCGTCCTTGTTTGATCTCGCTCCGATCCTAATTTTCAGTTAAGGTTGTAAAAATTCACCTTCTTGAATTTACAAAAATTTCGGTCATTATTGAGTTATAGTCCATTTTGGTTGAAAGCGTCCTGCGCGAGAAATGGTTGCGCATGCAGTGGTGGGAGCTATCGTCCCCCCACTCCTACAGCAGGTCCAGTCGCCAGTAGCGCTGTTAACGGAGCGGTTGTTTACGGAGCGGAGGCTCCGGGCGCTTTCAATCGTTTGCCTCCGGAGAACCTCCGATTGAATTGCAAGCGCGTAGTTTGGACTTGGCACGGGAGAAATGAACGAGATTTGTACAGGAATTTATAACTTGTCGCTATTAATGTGAAAAACTACGCCCCTCCGTTAATACTTCAGTTATTTGGCGATATTACAAATAGGCCTAGCATTCTTACGTACAGACATAATAATTATATAACAGAACCTCCGATTGAATGACAAGCGCGTAGTGTGAACTTGGTACGGGAGAAATGGAAGAGCATTTTCTCAGGAATTTAAAACTTGTCGCTACTATTGTGCGAAACTAGGCCCCTCAGTTAATACCTTAACTATTTATCGATATTACACATAGCATTCTTACGTACAAACATAATTATGTATTTTCTTAAATATAAACATGTTATAATTTAGGCCTTGTCCGTGACTGTAAATTACTTCGTTATGAAATAATTAATACTATTATCATTGCATGCCGGGCTGAGTGGCTCGGACGTTTGAGGCATTGGCTTTCTGACCCCAACTTCGCAGGTTCGATTCTGGCTCAGTCCGGTGATATTTGAAGATGCTCAAATTCGTCTGCCTCGTGTTGGTAGATTTAATTACACGTAAAAGAACTCCTGCGTAACCAAATTCTGGCATCACGGCGTCCCCGAAAACCTTATAAGTAGTTAGTGGGACGTAAAGCCAATATTATTATTATTATTATTATTATTATTATTATTATTATTGTACCGGGCGGTACACCTCTACACCGTTTATTTAAAAGTTGCGCCAGTTGAAACTCCTCTTCTGGAGGAAGGTTGAACTTTATCTACTCTATTAATTCTCTACTTTCTCAGAAGATGTCACCACGTGGAAAATTTTGAGTTTTTGAACTGTGTCACTTTTGATGTGTTTTTGTTTCGCTTGAAGTAAGAAGTGTGAACTTTCTCTTCTAGAGGACACTACTGAAGATCAACAATAGTGCACCCTAGTGCGGAGTCAAAGAACTATTTTGTTGGAGAAATTTTTATTTCAAAAGTTTGTTTCTTGTTAAATTTCTTTCTGTTATTGTTTAAGTTGGCTGTATACCCCTCTTTTTCCCCTTGTTTTAGATTTATCCAATCCCGAATTTCTTTTAGTAATTTCTGACCAATCTAGTGTATCTTCCCCCAACTTGTATCTGTTGCGGGGTCCTATCCAATAAAAACATTGTGGGCGGGTGTTTTCATTCCCCTAACGCCTAGAAACTTCCGCGAGAGTATATAAACTGCTGATTTTAGGGTCTCCGGGCCACTTCTGTTCCATCTTTCAGTGTATTAAGTACTTAGCAGGAGGCGGGAAGCGCCTCTTTCCTCGGCGGCGGTCAACAATAAGGTAATGGCCGATTAATAAATTCTTTCTTTTCTTGCTCAGCAGTTTAACTTTCGGGGCGGGTTCTAAGCGTTCAACCATGTAACCTTTTCCTAAAATGTAAAAACAACTGGTATCTATTCTATTTTAAAACGACATATCGGGATAGAGAGTGCTTAACCCTCTCGAGCTCCCACTCACATTGTCTTGAGGTGAACTTATTCTCTCAACCAATTCTTCCGTAATGTAATGTAAATTGCTATTAAGTCACCTCTGTAGTATGGGATTAGCCCTTGTAATAACGGCCTAGTGCCAAAGTAGGTTTTAAAATCAAAGTGTATTAGGAGTGCAAGTTCGCCTCCTCTCAAATTGTTTTAGAGGTCATTCAATTAACCTGCTTTTCATTTAATAGACCTCAGTAGATTGGGTATTTTACCCCTGTGTATATGTCCTTGGAGGACAGCTTAAAGGTAGAATTCTGAGTGGCCTGTGATAGGCTTGTATTTTAAGGGGAAGTAACCCTTTCTTGAAAGTTGTGGTTTCTGCCTCAAGGAGGCTTTTTCGATGTAATTGGAAACTGGTGTTTCTGGCATGATTGGGGGTTTTCGGCCCCTTTGTTGAATGGTTTATATTGTAAAGTTGGGCTCATTGCTCAAGACTTATGTATCTGATTCTTGAAGCCCCGAAGGGGGTAACCGTGTAAGTTGTATATTTCAAATCGTGTTTCTGCTACTAAGTACCAGTTCTATTTGTTGTTACTTAATTTTGAAAAGAAAATATAACCTGGTTAAATTTTACTTAGTTTCTCTTCCGTAGCTTGAGACCCGTTCACGCCCGCACCTTCTTTCTCCTCTACCTACCACTAAAACACGGTAACAATTATTATTATTATTATTATTATTATTATTATTATTATTATTATTATTACTAGCTGATGTACCCGTGCTTCGCTACGGGATTCTCAGAAAGACTGACTTGGTGGTTTTCCTAACTGAATTCAACATAGGTCATTACAAAAACGCCAGTAGGAATGTAGCGATTAAAAGCAATGTTATCATATAAAATACTCGATCAAATGAAAAACCGCACACTTTCTCACTTTCAACGAACAGTACTACGGTGCCGATCTAAGAGTCCAAAGTTCCAGAACGGGAATAACCAGGTCGCAGACTGCCGTGACCACTCCTCTGTCATTATTTCGTTAAATATGCACACTACTCATTCCAATCAGTGGCTCAGAGTAGGGATTTTATAGCTCGAATACAATGATGAACCAGTGTGTTACGTACCAGATATATCAGAAAATGTATGAACCAGAGGAATGGCATGCTAAAGAAGAAAGTTATCTTACACCCCAGCTACTTCCCACCAATATACAGGCAGGCTGTTACAGTCGGTACGACCAAGCGAGTTGGCCGTGTGGTTAGGGGCGCGCAGCTGTGAGATTGCATCCGGGAGATAGTGGATTCGAACCCCATTGCCGGCAACCCTGAAGATGGTATTCGGGAGATGATGGGTTCGAGCCCCACTGTCGGCAGCCCTGACAATGGTTCTCCGTGGTTTCCCATTTTCACTCCAGGCAAATGCCGGGACTGTACCTTAATTAAAGCCACGGCCGCTTCCTTCCACTTCCTAGACCTTTCCTATCCCATCGTCGCATAAGACCTATCTGTGTCGGTGCGACGTAAAACAACTAGCAAAGAAAAAAAAACATTGAATGACAAGCGCGTAGTGTGAACTTCATACGGGAGGAATGAACGAGCATTTTCACAGGAATTTATGACGTCGCTGTTTTTGCGCGAAACTACACTCCTTCTTTAACTTTTTTAAATGCTATTTGTTCGGGGCGTCGACCTATGAAGATCCTTTGCCCCTATTTGCACCATATATGAGGAAACCTGCGTGTATTATGTAAATGGCGGTAGGGTAAAGTGTTGAATGCGAGGAAAGGAACGTTAAGGATGACACAAACACCCAATCCCCAGGCCAGGGATATTAATAATTTACAATTAAAAACTGACCTGGCCGGGAATCGAACCCGGGGCCGCCGGGTGACAGGCGGACGCGTTGCCACCTACACCGCAAGACCAGTGGTTAGGAGTCATTTGTGCCATGTTTTACAGAGCAGCATTTACAGATTTGAACCGCTTGAACTCCTCCCTCCGCTCGTAAATAATCATCCCTTACTTCTGCCACGTCTGTCACGTGTTTTACATATGTCCAGAAATTAAAAACGAATTCAAATTTAACTTGAAATTAATGTATTCTAGCGCCAATATAATGGGAATATTTCCATAATAATGATGATAATAATAATGAACGAACCACTGTGTAAGTTCTGCACAGGTAGGGCCTGTACTTTTCTGAGGAACAACTGAACCTATTAAGATATATTGTTTGTTGTATCTACAGGGTTTATACCTACAGGTATATGGGGTATGTATTATATGTCGATATAATTGCATTTTCTTGATAACAAATGAGAGGATGCATTAATTATTCTGAATGACTATACGTTCTTTGATAAGGGGTATTGTATGGAATATCGGTGATATAGATCAATTTTTGTTTATGTAGGTAACGATTTTTATAGGGCGCCTACATTCATGGACGTAAGTTTGAAATTACAGCCCACTAAGTCCTTACACTCGGAGCTACTGTTGCGAATAGAGCTGTGAACGGAGCAGTTGCTCCTATGATTGCAATCGGTAGTGCGAGTGAGCGCTCCCTCCGGTATTCTCCGGTAGTAAACTGTTGCTGGGAAACCAATCGGTACTTCGGCACGCAAGCGGAGGGCGAGCGGAGGACGGAGCAACAGTACTGAATGTGTGCCTCGCTTGCCGTTCCATCCGTGGTGCGCAACGGATGTGCTAGCGACATAGTAAATACTGCTTTATAAGTATGACGAAGGAGAATATAGGAAATATATACATTCTCATTTATCGTTCGTGTTTCATTTGTCGATTACTTTTGTAAAAATTTGCTTTACGTCATGCCGTCTTATGACGACGATGTGATAGGAACGGCTAAGGAGAGTAATTTCTAGGCGTGAAAATGGAGAACGACGTAAAACCATCTTCAGAGCTGCCGACAGTGGGGTTCGAACCCACTTTCATCCGGAAGATAGTAGGATCGAATCCCACTGTCGGCAGCCTTGAAGATGGTTTTCCGTGGTTTACCACTTCTCCTCCAGGAAAATGCCGGGATGGTACCTAACTGAAGGCCACGGCCGCTTCGTTCCCACTCCCAAACCTTCCCTATCCCATCGTCGCCATAAGACTTATCTGTGTCGGTGCAACATAAAACAAAACCCAAAGTCTCACGCTCCAGGACACTGTCCTTGAGGCGGTATAGGTGGGATCCCTCTCTGCGTCCGAGGGAACACCCAACCCTGGAGGGTAAATTGATGGAAAGATTATTATTATTATTATTATTATTATTATTATTATTATTATTATTATTATTGTACTCCCATAATCACTTCTGTGGTTTTCTGTGACGTTAAGGTGCCGACATTTTGTCCCACAGGAGTTCTTTCATGTGCCGGTACAGTAGCGGCGATTAGGGGGGGCGAGAGGGGACAGTCGCCCCCCTACTTTGTGGAGAAAACTTTGCATTTGTATTCCATTTTAGCTGGATGAAACAAGGTATTATAGGAATTATTAAAACAAGCAATTTGTACAAGCCCTGTTGTCTTATCAGCTAATTATTTGCTTTAATTAATAACGAAATTATTAGCGGAAATACGCAACAAAGTCGTTCACGCGGTTAACCGATTTGTATAGCGCCACAGCGAGTACTGTAGTGGAGACTTTGTATGTGCTGTGAGGAAGGGTACGCGTGCATTCGTTAGTCTGGCAGTCTATTTAGTGTCAGTTAATTTTTTTTTTTAGTTTGTAGTCAAATACTAAATGATTTTAATTATATAATCACGCCGTACGTCTATTTAATTGTAATACATGTGTAATATTGTTCCTCTCGTGAAAGTTTTATTGTATAGTATTGAATCAAAATCTCAAATAAATATTATCAACACAGGTAAGTTGGTAGGCTGAGAATCTTTACCTCTCTGTCGAAATTCCATTTAGTAGCTTTTTTTTTCAGTTTTAATGTATAACGTATATACCCCCCCCCCGCTATATCCCACAAACTGGGGTACTTTGTTGTCTTTACATTTTCCCCCCTACTTCTAATTCCCAATCGCCGCTACTGCCGGTACACCTGACCACCTTCAGGTACCGCCGAGCAAAGTCGGAATTGAAACCGCAAGCTTGAGCTCAGAAGGCCAGCGCTCTACCGTCTGAACTACTCAGCCCGGTATAGCATATAACCAGTTTCAATCAGTTTGTACTCTTCAGTAAAAATTGAAATGGCGTATGACTTTTAGTGCCGAGAGTGTCTGAGGACAAGTTCGGCTCACTAGATGCAGGTCCTTTGATTTGACGTCTTTAGGCGATCTGCGCGTTGTGATGTGGATGAAATGATGATGAAGACGACACATGCACCCAGTTCCAGCGCCAGCGAAATTAGCCAATTAAGGTCAAAATTCCCGAACCTGCCGGGAATCGAACCCGGGACCCCTGTGACCAAAGGCCAGCACGCTAACCATTTAGCCATGGAGCCGGATGTACTGTTCCTTAATAAATGAGCTACGAGTATAATTAATGTAAGAACATCGTATATAATACATGTTTACATGCAATGGAATATAATTACCACTTAAAAACTATTTTACTACCAGTATTAATAATATTGTTAAAGCATTTGCAACAGTATAATATATGCCAATATTCAATCTACAGTATTCTATCCACCTGCACCTATTGCAAACTGAACGTCAGCAGATCAAAATCTGTTATTCATAACGTAACAAATAATGCGGCGATCTTGAAACGACTAAGTTCACCGTTGCAACATTGCCCACATCAAAGCATTTGAATTTTCCGCCAGTGAATTCAATCGGAGGACTACCGGAGGTCTCCGGAGGAGCGCTGTAATCGTATTATCCGATTCAATCAACAGGAGGTCCGCCTCCTCTTCACAGCGCTAGTCGCCAGGCTAGCGCTGAAGTGAAAACGTCTCTCAAGCGGCGCGTGTTGTTACGTGCGGGCTAAGTTGAAATTACTGAAGTGACGAGCATGGCTTCTAGGTCCGCTTCTAAATCTGTGAGACCACTGCGAGGCTAGGCACGTGAAAGTGTTTATACAATGAATGAACATATGAAAGTTATGAAGCGAGAACACGACTTGAAATTAAATACTGTGCAGACAGTTTCAGAAGCGACAGGAGTGGAAACAACACTGGTGAAGAAGATAATGAAAGAGAGTGAACTTAAGTTTGGCACTCCAACAGGAAAACAAGGTGAAAGAAAAAGAGATTTCCACTTGGTGATTTCGTAAAAGCAGCTATGAGGAGAAAGATTCATGAATATTACGCCGTGAGAAAAGAAATGCCCACATTAAAAAACCTTTCTGAATCTTTGAAAGAGGATGCCATAGTGCAATGCAGTCCCTCACAACTTCCTCCATATCATCCAGATCTCAATTGCACTGAGTCAGTTGGGGAAATATCAAAAGAGAGGTCCGTGATAAGAATATATTTCAATTAATAGTAACACAGCATAATTAGTTTTTTAGCATAAAAATGTGTGCCATAGCATCTCTAATGCCTTCACTGTTCATAAATGAGGCGCTCCTATTCCCAATATAAACAAAAATGATTATTCTGTACGAAATATTTCTCAATCAATCAATCAATCAATCAATACTGATCTGCATTTAGGGCAGTCGCCCAGGTGGCAGATTCCATATCTGTTGTTTTCCTAGCCTTTTCATAAATGATTTCAAAGAAATTGGAAATTTATTGAACGTCTCCCTTGGTAAGTTATTCCAATCCCTAACTCCCCTTCCTATAAATGAATATTTGCCTCAGTTTATCCTCTTGAATTCCAACTTTATCTTCATATTGTGATCTTTCCTACTTTTATAAACGCCACTCAAACTTATTCGTCTACTGATGTCATTCCACGTCATCTCTCCGCTGACAGCTCGGAACATACCGCTTAGTCGAGCAGCTCTTCTTCTTTCTCTCAATTCTTCCCAACCCAAACTTTGCAACATTTTTGTAACGCTACTCTTTTGTCGGAAATCACCCAGAACAAATCGAGCTGCTTTCCTTTGGATTTTTTCCTATTCTTGAATCAGGTTATCCTGGTGAGGGTCCCATACACTGGAACCATACTCTAGTTGGGGTCTTACCAGAGACTTATATGCCCCCTCCTTTACATCCTTACTACAACCCCTAAACACCCTCATAACCATGTGCAGAGATCTGTACCCTTTCTGTCTTATAGATCACTCGTGACTTGACAGCAGACGCACTCGACAAAAAGGAAGCTCTTCGCGGATATTGCTTGCACAGTATTCGCAAGACAAATGGAAAAAATGTTGCGACCACGTAAAAGACACTGAGCAGGAATACTGGGAGCGTGACAACACCAAGCATAAGGAATTAGCATCAGACCAGTCCGACATCAACCTCGGTGAAACTTCAGATGGCACTGGTTTAGACGAGAGTGAAGATTATTCTGAATAATTTGTAAATAAGATCCCTGAACTCCGAATATTAAACAAACGTGATCATAGAACACGTAAGAAGTCCGATAATATTTTTGCTCTGATTTTATGAGACAGATTTATATTGTCTATTGTTCCGGAGCAATTTGTTGCTGTTTTGTTGTTGTTGTTGTTGCTGCTGCTGTAGGAGACCTGTTCTCTCAGTCATAACAATAGCAGGTTATTCAAGAGTATTATATATTATTATATTTCTTCTGATGGACAAGAAAAGTAGATATTGCTAATGTTATTATGAAAGTAGTTGAAGTATTTCTACTAATGCTTCTTCTCTGCATTTTACTGACAGATTCGCATTAATTAATCTCTTTTATAAGTATTTCACTAGAAATAACGTTATATCTCCGGGCTGTCAGTGGAAACAACTTCCTCCTATTCGTTAGGCGATTGATGAACTGATAGCGCGTACCGATGCGCGTTTCCTTGGTATACAGTACAGTTTCAAAGGAACTTCCTTTATTCGCAGTATTACCAGTTGCAGGTTGTCTTATGTTCAATTGATTTTCTACTAAATGGTTCAAACCTTTCAACTTTATATAACAGATTTCATATTCGTAAACCAATAAACCAAAACCAAACCCCATGGCACTACAGCCCTTGAAGGGCCTTGGCCTACCAAGCGACCGCTGCTCAGCCCGAAGGCCTGCAGATTACGAGGTGTCGTGTGGTCAGCACGACGAATCCTCTCGGCCGTTATTCTTGGCTTTCTAGACCGGGGCCGCCATCTCACCGTCAGATAGCTCCTAAATTCTAATTACGTAGGCTGAGTAGACCTCGAACCGGCCCTCAGGTCCAGGTAAAAAACCCTGACCTGGCCGGGAATCGAACCCGGGGCCTCCGGGCAAGAGGCAGGTACGCTACCCCTACACCACGGGGCCGGCTTTCATATTCGTAAGAATGTATAATAATAAATGGCACAAGAATAAATTAAAGGCTACAGAGTGCCAAAATATTGACCTCCTCTTCTACTATACACTGAGATTTATTTCACGTTGTATCGAAAGCATCATCCGATATGAATTCTTTTAGGTATGACCCTCTGATTTCTTGATGTCACCAACATTTACTACGAAAGTTACGAAGTATTTCCGTACTGGAATAAAACTGAAATTTTAGAATATTATGCTCAAAGGCCTGTGTAGTTAATTGACAAGGTTTAACGCAGACAATCGAAATGTAAGACTCGATTTGTACAATGTACGGTACTATTTTATTTTCACTAGTTTATCATATTAATTCCTACACCTTTAAGTTAGTGATATATGTACACCGATGAGCCATTGCCTAATGACCACCCCGACCCGGGAACGTTTCGCGCCTAAGCTTTTCACACTATTTCAGTCCGTTCCCAGGGCTACGTCCGCTGCCTCAAAGAGAGCGCTGCCTGAACTCGACTGTGTCAGCTGTAGGAAAGGTTCAAGTTCTTCCCCCACCACCAGCGCGAGCGCTCCCATAGTTCCTCGCACTCGAGGCCAGGCCACACCTCCGGTCGTCCAGAAAGACGCTTACTACGAAGATGGACTATAAATGCAAAGTCTATCGGACCCGTAGTATCTTCGACAGCTAGTTATTTGATAGGAAATGCTCTAGATTAGGGTTCTCGTGAACCACATACACGTACGTCCGACACGTTCAAATTTCCGTAGCAGAGTGCCTGTTCTTAGCGGCTCGCGTCCTCTCCATGCACGCCGGATTCTGGGTATGGAGCTCGGGGAACCCCATTAACAATGATGTAACATCCCGTCACATATGCCTGCGATTACTTATTCCAATAACTTGTTGCAAATACGCCGTCTTTAATTATTGTTCTCAAAATGGTCCAATCTTGCTTTCACCTCATCCCCTGGTGGATTTAATTATTTTAGAAGTCATTTATGCGGCACCCATCTTTAATTTACCCCCATCATTCCAAAACCTGCTCTGCTGCGATTCGCTGCCTGAAAATGTTGCCAACTTAAATCTGGTGACTTTGGTCATCACACCTCATGGAATATTCCAATGCTTTCCATTTCATCATAAGATGACCTTGACACGTGGAACTATCTTTAAACCTGGGCAAGCGAAATGGCGCCACACATCCGGCCTATAATGTAACTGCGGCTATTCCCTCATATGCCATTTTTTTAATTTCCTAATATTTTTAAAGACAATGATATGAGCCAATTGGGCTCAATATATATATATATATATATTTAGTACCGGGATTGACCGTACTTCAAGTATTTCTTAAATAAAATACTCACCGAGCTCGATAGCTGCAGTCGCTTAAGTGCGGCCAGTATCCAGCATTCGGGAGATAGTAGGTTCGAACCCCACTGTCGGCAGTCCAGAAAATGGTTTTCCGTGGTTTCCCATTTTCACACCAGGCAAATACTGGGGCTGTACCTTAATTAAGGCCACGGCCGCTTCCTTCCCACCCCCAGCCCTTCCCTGTCCCATCGTCGCTATAAGACCTATCTGTGTCGGTGCGACGTAAAGCAACTAGCAAAAAAAAAAAAAAAAAAAAAAATACGCGCCTAAGTGACGTGCGAGTGTGGAACATACAATAATTCCGGCGTTACGGTACTTATAAACTTTCAGTAAGTTGAACCTCGTTGAGGGACTTATAAATATTGTAGAAGGCGATTCTAAGACTTCTATAAATAACATTTACGTGTGTGCTAGAAGTTATAATAGTAATTTTTTTAAAGTGAACTTGACTTCAACTTTTAACAGTACGGTGTGAATAACATAATCTTCAGAGAATTTACTTTTCGTACAATAAGTACATCAAATTCGATAATAAAGTGATATGTTGTTTTTATTCGAACAGACTTTTAATAATAATAACAATAATAATAATAATTGCGTCACGTCGAGTGCAATAGTTAGGAATGATAGGAGTGATTTTTCCTAGTGATTTACACGACTTAGACACAAGTATACTCATAGACAATCATGAAATGCAAGTGAAATTTCGAAGTGAACTGTAAATGAAATGGCGTATGGCTTTTAGTGCCGGAAGTGTCCGAGGACATGTTCAGCTCGCCAGGTACAGGTCTTTTGATTTGACTTCCGTAGGCGACCTGCGCGTCGTGATGAAGACGACACATACACCCAGTCCCCGTGCCGGCGAAATTAACCAATGTTGGTTAAAATTCCCAACCCTGCCGGGAATCAAACTCGGGACCCCTGTGACCAAAGGTCAACTTGCTAACCATTTACCATGGAGCCGGACCAAGTGAACTGTGCTTCTAGTAGATCGCTACGAACATTCTGTTTCTTTAGACTTATAATTCTTTTTTTTTTTTTTTTTGCTATGGGGCTTTACGTCGCACCGACACAGATAGGTCTTATGGCGACGATGGGATAGGAAAGGCCTAGGAGTTGGAAGGAAGCGGCCGTGGCCTTAATTAAGGTACAGCCCCAGCATTTGCCTGGTGTGAAAATGGGAAACCACGGAAAACCATCTTCAGGGCTGCCGATAGTGGGATTCGAACCTACTATCTCCCGGATGCAAGCTCACAGCCGCGCGCCTCTACGCGCACGGCCAACTCGCCCGGTACTTATAATTCTAAGAGTACAGTTGTTCCATCAGACTTCTATTTCTCGACGTGACCTTCAAGAATCAACGACGACCACTGCGACAATGATGAAGGAAAGGGCTTGGAGTGGGAAGAACGCGTCCATAGCCTTAATTAAGGTTCAGACACAGCATTTGCCTGGTGTGAAAATGGGAAACCACTGAAAACCATTTTCAGAGCTCCCGACAACGGGGCTCGAACCCACCAACTCCGGATTGCAAGCTCACAGCTGCATGCCCTTAACCGCATGGTCAACACGCTCGGGGGCCCGTTTATACATCCGGCACTGTTACTGGTGTGTTCTTCAACGTTTCACTGACTTACTTCTGACGTATTCCCTTCTTTCAATTCCTACGAGTGTTGTAAGTGTAATGTAACTGATTGCATTCTTGGCGATGTTATCGACCACTTTAAGTCATGGGTTAGCACCTACATTACCAACCTTTCGCATATACGCCTACCAGTCTATGTTATCTCAATCCAATTTTAGTGAAGGCGTTGCAAAGTTATCAGTCTATCGTTGAATTCTTAACTATATTAGTTCAAAATTACCTCAAAATTGCAATTTTATTTCCTAAAATTCATTCTGATCATCATTCACATGTCCGCAGGCTGTATCATTGCAAAAGGAATCTCAATGATATGACCTATTTGCATCCTGGACCCTGGAAACTTTAAATCACGAGAATACGAATAATATTCGTAACATGTAGGTTCGTTCGTTCGTAATCTGTTTACCCTCCAAGGTCGGTTTTCCCCTCGGACTCAGCGAGGGATCCTACCTCTACCACATCAAGGGCAGTGTAGTGGAGCTTCAGACTCTGGGTCGGGGGATACAACTGGGGAGGATGACTAGTACCTCGCCCAGGCGGCCTCACCTGCTGGGCTGTACAGGGGCCTTGTTGGGGGATGGGAAGATTGGAAGGGATAGACAAGGAAGATGGAAGGAAGCGGCCGTGGCATTAAGTTAGGTACCATGCCGGCATTTGCCTGGAGGAGAAGTGGTAAACCACGGAAAACCACTTCCAGGATGGCTGTGGAGGGAATCGAACACCCCTCTAGTCAGTTGACCTCCCGAGGCTGACTGGACCCCGTTCCAGCCCTCGTACCACTATTCAAAAATTTCGTGGCAGAGCCGGGAATCGAACCCGGGCCTCTGGGGGTGGCAGCTAATCACACTAACCACTACACCACAGAGGCGGACAATGTAGGTTACGAGCACAATCATCATACCTACGTGACTCACATTCCGCTAACACAGTGCGAGGTGTCATTCCAGGGCGCTTTCCATTTCCAAGAAGCACGTTCCCAGCTAACACAAAATTTTGTAATGACGTGTCATTCAGGAACTTAACGACAGCAGAATAGAGACGCAGGAGAAAGAGGGAATAATATGGGCAATACTGACGAAAGTCATCTACACAGCTTTGTCCTCATTAACTTCCTGTAAGATGTTTGGGCTTTAGAGAGCACTGATGCAGGTCTTAGCGACGTAATGCAGGCAGCGAGACTGTCAAATGAGCCACCAGTGTCTCCTCTCCATCTAAGCCTGTTTGAAATAAGGCTCAAAGCCAACACGTAGTGTATAAGTGTCCCACAGTAGAGGCATGATGTAACGGTAGTGAATGGTACTGCGAACGGAAGTTTCATCGGTCAGTTCAAGAACACCAGATCTTCACAAATTAGAAATATTGAGGGAAGCAATGCGGAAGGACGTGGGTTCGATTCCCCGTCAGGATATCGTAAAATTTAAGAAACTACATTTCCACTTCCGGAGGTGCACATGGCCCTAAGGTACACTCAGCCTACACAGGAAATGAGTACCAGGTTAATTCGTGAGGGTAAAGGCGGCCGGGCGTGGAGCTAACCATTCTACCTCACCAAGTGCCGAGGTAATGGATGGTGGAAGCCCCTCCAGGGGCCTTCATGACCTGTACAGAGATGACTGCTTTTGCTTTGAGGGAAGCAATGGAAATTCAGTACTCATTCGTCCAACCCACAAAGTATCGTCTAAAGGTAAGGGTGTATTCTGCCCGAAGGCAGGCCGAATCTCCGCAGAGGTGAGCCTGAGCCGGGGTTTACGTACGGTAGAGTGGCCAGTTTCTTTCCGCTCCTCCATTCCCTTAACCCCCCCAACAGGACGTGGCAACCCATCCAAATCTTGACCACGCCCAATGTTGCTTAACTTCGGAGATCTCACGGGATCCGGTGTTTGAACACGGCTACGGCCAATATAATACAAATGTAATGAGGTATTATTAATGGTTATACAATATATTAGTGGAACTGTGTTCTGCAAAGTTTTCTTGTACTCTTGTACTTTATTACTCCGTAAGAGCATTTTCATGGTTCTGTTCCACACGAGTATTAGTTAATCATTCTGTTTAATGCTATTGATTTTGCGTTCCATTAACTACTTTTACTGTTTTTGGAGACGCCAAATGCCGGAATTATGTCCCACAATAGTTATTTCACGTGTCAGTAAATATGCAGGTACGAGGCTGTCGTATTTGAGAACCTTCAAATACCTGCGGACTGAGCCAGGATCGAACCTGTCAATTTGGGTTCAGAAGACCAGCACTCGACCGTCTGAGCTACTCAGCCCGGAAATTATTCTGTTTTAACTTGTATAGATGTTTCTACAAGCGAAGAAACAACTTCAAATACTAGTGCAATTTTATTACATTTTTTCGTACATAATTCTTCTTCTTCTTCTCCTTCTTAATCTGTTTATCCTCCAGGGTCGGTTATTCCCTCGGACTCAGCGGGGATCCCACCTCTACGCCTCAAGGGCAGTGTCCTGGAGCTTCAGACTCTGGATCGGGGGATACAACTGGGGACGATGACCAGTACCTCGCCCAGGCGGCCTCACCTGCTATGCTGAACAGGGACCTTGCGGGAGGGATGGGAAGATTGGAAGGGATAGACAAGGAAGAGGGAAGGAAGCGGGCGTGGCCTTAAGTTAGGTACCATCCCGGCATTTGACTGGAGGAGAAGTGGGAAACCACGAAAAACCACTTCCAGGATGGCGGAGGTGGCAATCGAACCCACCTCTTCTCAGTTGACCTCCCGAGGCTGAGTGGACCCGGTTCCAGCCCTCGTACCACTTTTCAAATTTCGTGGCGGAGCCGGGAATCGAACCCGGGCCTTCGGTGGTGGCAGCTAATCACACCAACCACTACACCATAGAGGCGGACGAGTACACAGTTCAAGGAAATATATTTATGAAATATGTGGTGAAGTAGTAGCAGCAGTGAAAGTGATAAGAAAAATGACAATATGCATGTGGATAAAGAGAAAATACATTTTCATTTAAAGTCAATATTTGAGTACAATGAACATTTTAGGTTGAGTGGAGGGTCTTTTGACTGATGCTGGACGCAGATTAGAACATAAAATAAATAGAAGCAAAGCATTATCAGCTCAACATCAGTTACAAAACCCTCTACATTGGCTGGGTAATGGTGGTCAGTATCATGTCATATCAGATACGCATGAAATATTAAACTCCTCAGCGTGTAGATCAATTCACTGTGTGATAGCTGCTTTAAATAATATAAAAAATATCCCCACAAACTGTATGCTAGCCTGAAAACATACAAATAGGACAATATAAGATCACTGTGGCCTTATTTGCTTCTGCACGTTTTACGTTGAACTGGAAAGGAAGTCTAATCATTAACTCCCCCTGGTTTCTTTACTCGAGTTTATTATTCCCCTAGGTGACTTATTCTCCTCCATTCACCTCGCATAACTCCACCACAGATGTATCTTCATCCAGTGTGATCATCCATAATTTAGCCTTTTTCACTTAGACTAAAGGGGCCGTGTAGCTGTAAGCTTGCATTCGGGAGATGAAAGGTTCGATTCCCACCATAGACAACCCTGAAGATTCTCTTTCCCGTAGTATCCCATTTTCACACAAGGGCCTGTGATTTTCTTTGCTGTTATATCTCATTTTCCCATCAGAGTCTGTGATATTCTTCCCCATGGTCTCCCATTTCATATCAGGGGCTGTGACTTTCTTCCCCATGGTATCACATCTTCTCACCAGGGGCTGTTGTAACTTAATTATGGCATGACTGCTACCTTCCTAGTCCTAACCCGTACGAATACCGTCGTCACTGAAAACCTGCATGTGTTAGTGCGTCGTTAAACCGGTAGCAAACAAAAAATGCCTTCATTGAGAATACTCTCTTCGTTCCATTCCATTCCATTGCATCAATGTTTATAATCTCGAATTCTATCCTAAAAATCCTGGATATTTCATAATTTCCCAGTGAACTGTTTCTTAATGTTACCGGGCGAGTTGGCTGTGCGGTTAGGGGCTTGCATCCGGGAAATAGTGGGTTCGGGTCTCACTGTCAGCAGCCCTAAAGATGCTTTTCCGTTGTTTCAGATTTTCACACCAGGCAAGTACTGGAGCTGTAGCTTAATTAATACCACGGCCGATTCCTTCCCACTCCTAGCCCTTTCCCATCCCATCGTCTCCGTAAGACCTATCTGTGTTGGTGCGATATAAAGCACATTGTAAATTTTAATTTTGCCATTTTACTGCTCAAAGCACAATTTAATCAGTATCGTAACAATGAAACTTTATACCAAATTAACACAAGAAAATTTTGTTGCAGAAAATAATTAGAAATAAACATTGAAATGGGGTGGACGTTATAAAAGTTATTATTTCTCTATTCTTTAGCAAAATTTCCTCCAAGAAAAGGAACTTCTTCCCAGAATATAGTGAGCAGTAACGAGTTTAATGTCAGCCGGAATAGCAACATGAAGTTTTATATCTACGAAGTAAGTTAATGACTTTGGCTTCCTTTAACATGTCAAAAGCCTTGTAATTATAACCACCATTACTCTTCAAAAGTTAGTGCCACCATATTTTTACGGATGTCATCAACTGAGAAGTGATGACGGCCTATCTCATTAAATGCAATATGTCACATTGCTAGCGTTACCGCAGGTAAGGGTTTCTAATGAGATTTATTAATGTCAACAGATCCAATGCTTCCTGACTACCTTCTATGACAATTTTTGTTTAAGCGACAAACGAAATTGAAATTGATTCGCTCATTGAAACATATCTGTTAACCCTCTGGAGATATTAATTACTTTATTTCTCTATTTGCTTCACCCATTCATACCTGATTTTTTTAATATACCGAGTGTTCCGCCAGCTCCATATAACACTTTAAAATATTCAACCCATCTAACAATGTTAGTCCTTACTGCTGATATTGCTCTGTTTGCAACTGGTACATCTGCAACGAAAAATATGTTCGTCCAGCACTGGAAAAAAAACAATATACGGCACTACGTGTCCACCTCCATAGTGTAACGGTCAGCGCCATTAGCTTCTATCCTAAGAGGCTCGAGTCCGATTCCCGGTACCACCAGAAATTTAAGGTTCGCAGAGGGCGGATGGGTGTTTAAGTAAGTGCATGCATTGGGGTGTGCCTGAAAGAAGCTGGGCCACTTCGGTATGGTGACATGAACTTGTCTGCTTCCTTGGCTGACTGATCAGAGTAGTGACCTTCGGTTCAGAGGGCCCCGGATTCGATTCCTGGACTTCCGAAGTCGACAATCCAAAGCGATATAATATGCTGTCTGAAGCACATTTATACAGCCACAAAAAACATTCCAATTACTCTTCTAGGATTGATATCTATCGTGTTAAATTCTGACACGATTTAATGACAACAAGTCTCTTCTGGGTAGGTTGAAGCCAGAAGGTCGCTTACCTGGATCCAAGAGTAATTGCCGTCTTCTACTGCCCGCGTGGCCTTCGGATTCAGTTACTCCAGACATTATTTCCAAAATATTTTTCTCGTAGTTCCTAATTCTCATCCTCAATCTGTAATCCTTGTCAGGGTTGCAGTATTGCTCGTGTCACTATCTTCCTTCCTTTCTTTGCGGTCTCATGCTGCTCGACCTGCAGTTCGCTAATGGTTACTCCTCATTTCTCAGATCTGAGCTGACCAGCAGTGGGGAATTCTTTTTCTTGATTGTGTTGCATTTACTTTACCCTATTATTATGAAGAGTTCTATGCTCCTTCTTGTTTCTTTCGGGCTGAGTGGCACAGACGGTTGAGCGCTGGCCTTCTGACCCCAACTTGGCAGGTACAATCCTGGCTCAGTCCGGTTGGTATTTGAAGGTGCTGAAATACGTCAGCTTCGTGTGGGTAGATTTACTGGCACGTTGTCCGGCTCCATGGCTAAATGGTCAGCGTGCTGGCTTTTGATCACACGGGCCCCGGGTTCGATTCCCGTTTATCATCATTTCATACTCAACACGACCTGAACTTGTCCTCAGACACTCCTGGCATACGCCATTTCATTTCATTACTGGCACGTTAAGAACTCCTGCAGGACTAAATTCTGGCACCTCGGGGTCTCCAAAAACCGTAAAAAAGTAATTAGTGGGACGTAAAAACAATAGCATTATTACTGCATTTCTTCTTTGTAAATGGGTGAAATAACATAAGAATTCCATTCATAATGTCATGCATTCACTTTCTGATTCCCAGTTCACTTATTATAGAACAATGAAACATTTCTCTGTCCATGAGATGTGCAGCAGCCTGTGATAATACTACATTTCAAAGCCATCGAGTTACTTGCGGTCCGTTTCCTTTACGTTGCGTACACTAAGGCAGAGGAAACGTATAGAATGAAGTCGCTAGTGACGCCATGTAGTATTGCCAGTGTGGATGCATTCTGAAAACCCACATCTTGTTTTCAGTCATTCGACCGGCTCAGGAATGGAAAGAACGAAGCCCCATCTAACGGCGAGTACAGGAATTGTGCCGGCTGCCGAAGCCTGTCGCTCTCGTCTGGGGCAATGACTAACAGATTAAATGAAATCATACTGGAGTGCATTACTGTAATGAAAGATGACAGGGAAAATCGGAGTACCCGGAGAAAAACCTGCCTCGCCTCCGCTTTGCCCAGCACAAATCCCACATGGACTGACCGGGCTTTGAACCATGGTACCCAGTGGTGAGAGGCCGGCGCGCTGCTGTCTTAGCCACGGAGGCTCTGTGAATGCATTCTATAGAGTTAAAATACACCGAAAGTCATGTTGGTAATAACAGTAGAATCTGGAAGGGCGTCAACACGACTCATTTGCATGTGCGGGTAAGCAGCTTGGTTTTCTTCTCCTTCCTCTTCTTCTTCTTCTTCTTGTCTAATATTACAGTAACACAAAAAAATATAGATTTATGCCGACTCTGGGACAGAAAACAGCTAATACGTACAGCATCCAGCTTTTGCCTTAAGTGAAAACAGCCTCCATGATGACGATGTTCGAAAGCACCAAGCTCACACCTACATGATCTTACTTCTTTCTTTCATAATCCGTTTACCGTCCAGGGTTACTCTTCCCTCGGACTCAGCGAGGGATTCCACTTCTACCGCCTCAAGGGCAGTGTCCTGGAGGATGAGACTTTGGGTCGCAGATACAACTTGACAGGAGGACCAGCATCTCGTTCAGGTGGCCTCACCTGCTTTGCTGAACAGGAGCCTTGTGAAGAGATGGGAAAATGGGAAGGGACAGACAAGGAAGAAGGAAAGAAGTAGCCGTGGTCTTAAGTTAGGTATCATCGCGGCATTTGCTTGGAGAAGTGGGAAACCACGGAAAACCACTTCGAAGATGGCTGAGGTGGAAATCGAATACCCCTCTACTCAGCTGACCTCCCAAGGCTGAGTGGACCCCGTTCCAGTCCTCGTGCCACTTTACGAATTTCGTGATAGAACCGCTAATCGAACCAGGGCCTCCGGCGGTGGCAGCTAATCACACGTAACCACTACACCACAGAGGCGGACCCAGCTACATGATACGTCTATATACCCGATCCAAAAAAAATGGGTGACGCTATGATGGAAGAAGTCCCACTCTAACCACGTGACACTCCAATACAGAGGTGCTCACGCTGGGCATTCCGTCCCGCGGGCGCCCAGCACTGTAAGTGGGCAATGAGCGATATACTATTCAACCACAGTGACGTTGTGGCTACGTCACAGGCCGTAACGGTTGGGCGATGTTCTCCCAGTCACTCTCGACAACAGCTGCTATAACAGAGTTTGAAATGGAGGTAGAAAATAATGAAAGAAAGAGGACAGAAACCCACGTCATTTTCCATTTACGTTGTAAGAAATAGATTATTTATGTTCATTGCAGTTCATGTATTTTGACAACCTCAAATATTTTTATAATGTACGTAATGAATAACAATTTTCACTATTACATTTTAAGAGGTGATGTAGAAACTGTTCTAGTATAATACGGAATTAAGGTGGATAAGCTGTAGTTTATGGTTTTTGGGTTTAAATTAGCTAAGAAATTCACCAAAAATCCATCATGCTTACCGCGAATACAATCAGTGAGGTTATTTATTTGAAGGCAAAATGTACATCTGTCTGGTAGATACATTTGCATTGGTGTTGTACTTTAATCTTGGATAGTAAATATCTATGTCCTCACTCGTGATGAAACTGCCTCTCACCATTTAGCTATTATTACCGGACGCCTGTTCAATTTTAAATACTATTTTTAAAAATACAGTTAACAGGGAAAGTCACACAACACTACAACACTACAAAATTATTGTAATAAATAATAATGTTATTTGTTTTACGTCCCACTAGCTTCTTTTACGGTTTTTGGAGACGCCGAGGTGCCGGAATGTTGTCCCGCAGGAGTTCTTTTACGTGCCAGTAAATCTACCGACACGAGGCTGACGTATTTTGAGCACCTTCAAATACCACCGGACTGAGCCAGGATCGAACCTGCCAAGTTGAGGTCAGAAGGCCAGCGCCTCAACCGTCTGAGCCACTCAGCCCGGCAAGACAAAATTATTGTTGCACTATGTAATTATATTACTTTTTGCTTAATGAATAACAGGATTTTTAAAATTGATATACTGTCATTCCCATCCAAGGAATATTGTAAATCGTAGCTTTTACGCTTAAACCCTGTACCTTTGTAGATATTAACACAAAAATTATAACGTATCCATTTTCTTTGAATGAATAAATATAAGAAAACAAAACTGACTCTTTATATCGAGCATAGTATAAATCAAACCGGAATATCTTGAAAAGGTCAGTTTTTGGTATTGCGGTTAGGGTTTTATTTCAAATAATAATAATGGCGTATGGCCTCCGGAGAGACCTAGTGCGGGTCTTTTTCTCGTAGACGGCCTATTGGGCGACCTGCATGTCTCTGAAGATGAGGGCCCTACCTAGGATTTCTAATGCTGAATACGCCCCACACACTCACCCCCCGAGCCATTGGAATTAACCAGTTAAGGTTAAAATCCCCGAACCGGCCGGGAATCGAACCCGGGACCCTCTGAACCGAAGGCCAGTATGCTGACCATTCAGCCAACGAGTCGGACATTTTAAATAATGTACCGCAAGGTCAGTTTTTATTATTGCGGTTATAGAGTTTTATTTTAAATAATGTGCCGCAATCAGCACTTCGCTGAGTAGTGGAGGAGAGCTTCGTAATCACAATCGAACATCAATGCTCCCTCATGTGTTCGTTCTCTCGCTTCACTGTGACGTATGTTTGCTACGTAAGCTGCCCGCATTTACGTCACGCCAGCCCGACTGCACTGGGCTAGCCTCAACGGACGCCCGGCTGAGCACCTCTGCTCCAACACCTGCAGGCCATCACGATGGGCAGCGGTTCGTTTATCTGGGCAAGACCGTTAATGGACTGTATGTGCCAAGAGTTCAGTTGGGTTTGATTTGATTTGATTCGATTCGACTCGATCTGATGGATTTGATTCGATTCGACTTTGATTTGATTCATTATTATTTCAATTAATTTAAATTAAGTATGGTGGAACCAGATTAGGGATCATATTCCAATAACTATGATACATAAAAAACTGAAGAAGTCATTGACTTCGCTGTTGGCTAGGCCTAGCAGTAAAGGCAAACGATAACCTATCTGAACTTTCAGTGTATTTGTCAATAACTCTACCACGAAAAAATCCCCATCTTTCCCATATAGAAATCATCACTTGCTTCATTTTGCCGCAAACTACACGTTCCGTTTGTTATATCGTGGATATTCCTCAAATAAAATATTTCCTGAATCTTCTGCGACCGTGCAAAAATGGCCATCAATGTTGGATGACAGGAATATTAAAAAATAATGTTATGTATTTAATTACAACGCCACACATAATTATCTTCTTTTAAGTCCTCAGCCCGAAATCTGCTTTGATCCTCAGATTAGATCATGAAATTTTATTCAGTTATAGAAAAATTTCAAGAAACGACTGAGACGCAGTAATGACTCACTGCACCAGCAAGTGCTCTTGCAGCAGGACTCGCCCTATGTCATTACTCAGCATCAACCATACCTCAGCAACCTCCATGGTGACACAGTCGTGAATGAGACTGAAATTTCGGTGGAAGGTTACTTTTCCTTTGGCCTGTATTTAAAGATGCCGGCCCCGTGATGTAGGGGTAGCGTGCCTGCCTCTTACCCGGAGGCCCCGGGTTCGATTCCCGGCCAGGTCAGGGATTTTTACTGGACCTGAGGGCTGGTTCGAGGTCCACTCAGCCTACTTGATTAGAATTGAGGAGCTATCTGACGGTGAGATAGCGGCCCCGGTCTAGGAAGGCAAGAATAACGGCCGAGAGGATTCGTTGTGCTGACCGCACGACACCTCGTAATCTGCAAGCCTTCCGGCTGAGCAGCGGTCGCTTGGTAGACCAAGGCCCTTCAAGGGCTGTAGTGCCATGGGGTTTGGTTTGGTTCTGTATTTAAAGACTAGATCCATCAAGAAATTGCCATAGGCAGATTATTTATTAGTATTACTGAACCTGTGGCCACTCACTTGAGCGGGTGAGGAAAACTGTGCTGTTGTCAGATATGGGAAAGGCGAAGCGACAGAGGGTCGAGAGTGGCTTTCATCTGAGCACGATGTGGCGACGTTGACCGTCCAGTGCTGTCTAGTCAAAACCTGCCCGTGCTAGGTCCACGCATTTTTTAGAGTAGTTTTCTTTTCTCTGTTACGCAGTCCAATATATGGTATTTAAGTATTTAAAGGTAAAATGTAAAGCTTAAACAAATAGAAAATATTTTAACAAAACTGATACAAATTAATGCATAATCCGAATGTACTTACCGTGTCCTGTGTCATGTGTCCTGAACGTCCTCAGCTAGCGACATTTATATGGCCACTTCTCGGGCAAGAATGTTTCAGATATAAAAATTAAGTTAGACGATTTTCTACACTTCTCCCGCACACAACAATTTATTGGCTAAAGAAACAAAAACGTGGCCGCTTACTGAAAATTTCAATTCGTGATTTTACGGATTGTCCGCCTCTGTGGTGTAGTGGTTAGCGTGATTAGCTGTCACCCCCGGAGGCCCGGGTTCGATTCCCGGCTCTGCCACGAAATTTGAAAAGTGGTACGAGGGCTGGAACGGGGTCCACTCAGCCTCGGGAGGTCAACTGAGTAGAGATGGGTTCCAGTCCCACCTCAGCCATCCTGGAAGTGGTTTTCCGTGGTTTCCCACTTCTCCTCCAGGCGAATGCCGGGATGGTACCTAACTTAAGGCCAAGGCCGCTTCCTTCCCTCTTCCTTGCCTATCCCTTCCAATCTTCCCATCCCTCCACAAGGCCCCTGTTCAGCATAGCAGGTGAGGCCGCCTGGGCGAGGTACTGGTCATACTCCCCAGTTGTATCCCCCGACCAAGAGTCTGAAGCTCCAGGACACTGCCCTTGAGGCGATAGAGGTGGGATCCCTCGCTAAGTCCGAGGGAAAAACCGAACCTGGAGGGTAAACAGATGATGATGATTTTACGGATTTAATTTATTCAGGTTTTTATTGATAATAATTGTAATTGGTTTATGTGGAAAATAGTTATACCGCTGAAACCAGCAGTCGTTCCTGAAGGAAACCTACAACCTGTTTTCCAGTCAATGACCGGGTCAGGGATGGAATGAATGAAGCCCCCAACTTGCGGCAAGGATAGGAATTGTGCCGGCTGCCGAGGCCAGTCGCACTCCTCTGGGGCAATGATTAATAACTGACAGATGAAATGAAATGATAGTGGGGAGTGTTGCTGGAATGAAAGATGGCGGGGGAAACCGGAGTACCCGGAGAAAAACCTGTCCCGCATCCGCTTTTTCCAGCACAAATTTCACATGGAGTGACCTGGATTTGAACCAAGGTATCCAGCGGCGAGTGGCCGGCGCGCTGCCGCCTGAGCCACGGAGGCCCCAGTCTTTCCTGAAGCTTGTAGTATAATTTGTTTTGCAACGTTATAGGAGGTTACATTAGGACCTTGGGAGAGAACAAACTGCCTCGCGCTCCGAAATGATGTGTTCAGTTAGATCTTTCTTGGCCAGTTGCTACATAATCTTGGCAAGAGAGTAATTTCTCTGGACCGCCTAATTCGGTGGCCGCGTCTATAGATATTATGATTGTATAGTTGTTCAAATAAACAATGAAAGCACGGTATTTTATCAGATTATTTTATTATCAAAATGTAACCCTCCTCCCATGTAGATACGAACCCTGTGGATTCCCACAACAATCTACAGATTTAATTATTTCTGAGAAAAGTGTACCTGTAAGGAACTTAAGCAACACCATGTGCTCATTTTCTTTTTTCTTCGCCGAGTGGCTCAGACGGTTGAGGCGCTGGCCTTCTGACTCCAAACTTGGCATGTTTGATCCTGGCTCAATCCATTGGTATTTGAAGGTGCTCAAATACGTCAGCCTCGTGTCGGTAGATTTACTGGCACGTAAAAGAACTCCTGCGGGACTAAATTCCGGCACCTTGGCGTCTCCGAAAACCGTAAAAGTAGTTAGTGGGACGTAAAGCAAATAACACTATTAATTATCTTTTTTCTTTGATTGACTGTACATAAATCGGTAAGTGTTGAAGAAAGATGTGGAATATCGTGTCATTGCACTTCCAATTCCTTAATAAATAAGTCATGTTTCAAGGCGACAACTCATCATTATAAACACAGCACATGTAAATGAATTAGAGGTAAACATCAGATGATTCCCGCGAGCTGTGTACACCCCTGAGTGACAAGTCAACTTCATTGTCGCAGTTATTTACGTAAAGCACGCAGCTTTTGACATCTGCAGCAAAGTGAAAATTACCAGGCGATAACCGTAACAATAAAAGGGAATAGAGCTGAAATGAAATCTTTGTGACTGCAATTCTTTTTCATGGAATTGCTAACAAAAATTTAATTTTGTGTTAAACGTTTGAAATGAGTTTTTCGTGTTTTAACTGCCAGACTGTTTGTGGTGAAGATCTGCCACCATGACATCTCGTCTCTATGAACCTCTTTTATCTCAGCCACAATATTACTGACATAGTGTTCTTGTCTCTATGCCAGCACATTTTTCTGGCTGTATTACAAAAGGCAGGCACACGACTTATACAGCCAACCGTCTATAATTTTCATTTCAGGGTTTTTCCTTATCCTGAGCCAAGAGATGATGTAAAGTAAGGTTTTAGTCTAAATTCTTCTCGGAAAAGTATAATAAAACATTGAAGACCTCGTCCACCAGCTAGGCAGCGTAAAATATGGAACTCAGCATAATTAAAAGTATTTGTCATGGATACAGCATTCGGTAGAATATGAATGCAGAATCTAGTAATATGGAGCAAATTCTTATTAATGAATTCAGAAATCCAGAGAGAGAGAGAGAGAGAGAGAGAGAGAGGAGGGGGGGATCCAAGAAGGAGACCTGCCTTTGCATAAGAGTAAAGATACAGCTTCATAATTGGTTTTTACAAACAACATTTCAATAATATTTTTATTTAATGCGTCTATTAATTGATTTAATATTTCTTCAAGATTCCCCTAAAGCGGCACATATTTCCGGATGGAAATATTTATTTCATATTTAATGTGTCATGTTATACAATGGTGATATACAATTTATAGGGAGTCCATGAGAATATCAGTGCCAATTTCTTCTAGTTCCAAAATTCTAATTCCAAAACTTCGAAGGAAGTTAACGCAGAATTTAAACATGACTCTTCGAATCCTAAAGAGCTGCCCAACCACCTCCCATTTCCGAAACGGGTTGTTGTGTTTCTCCTCTAGAGGTTTAAAAGCACGGCTTGTAGCGTCTCTACTTTTCAGCATAAGCCATTTCTGCATGTGTGTTTCTCCCTTCATACCTCACATCTGGATCGTTAACGAAGCCAATGTTCTTCTCTTCGTCGATTGCTATGATAGCACGCTTATAGGAGCCCTCAGATGAAATACACGGCACTTCTTCAAATACTTCAAACTTGCTCGACTTTTTGAGGCAACTAGCAATAGAGGTCCGGACCCTTTGAGGTCTATTGCTTCTCAAAACATCCCTTTTGCGGCAGAAATAAAAATACAACAGTCCTGCTTTAATGATTTTTTTCTTACCTTTCTGTGCAGAATGAAAATATTCTCTCGTTCTTTTGTTGGGTCACCTCCGTACTATGCGTCCCTGCTCTAGAGAGTTTAACCAACGTGGCTATCGGTAGACATCTTTCAGGCCAATAATATAGATTGTATTAATACGTTTAGATGAACTGAATAGCGTACAATGCAGAATTTTAAAATAGAAAATTTCATCAGGGAACTTAACATACGAGTATTAAAGCCGGCCACGTAGTCTAGAGGTACCGAGCCAGGATTGCCGTCTAGAACAAGGTGTGGGGGCTAGTTCGAGGTCTACTCAGCCTACGAAAGAACAATTGAGGAACTACCTGGCGGTGATATGGCGGCTCCGGTCTAGAAAGTAAAGAATAACCACCGAGAGGATTCGTCGCACTGACTACGCGTCACCTCGAAATCTGCTGGCCTTGGAGCTGAGTAGCCGTCGTATTGTAGGCAAAGACCCATCACGACTGTAGCACCAAGAGGTTTGTTTGGTTTTGGTCTAACATATTATGATTTTAACAATTTAAGGCTCTATAATTTAAAAAGTTTTCTGATGTAAAATTGTCGGAAATCTCAACATTACAAATAAGGAACAATGCTCATATGATAATAATGAGTAAGGGTGGTAATAGCGAACTCGGAAATACATGGCAAGATAAAGGTAAAGTAAAGGTCATAAGATGGTAAAATTACTTTACCTTACAGCATTTTTAGTGAGTATGATTTCTGTCAGGGACTGCTAGGTTCAGTGGGTTCGATTCCCCGTTAGGAAGTCGAAAGATTTAAGAGACGAGATTTCCACTTCCGGAGGTGAACATGGCCCTGACGTTCACTCAGCCTACATTAAAAATGAGTATCAGGTTAATTCGTGGAAGCAAAGGTGTCCGGGTGTAGAGCTAACCACTGTACGCCAACAAGTGCCGAGGTTACGGATAATGGGAGACTTAACCTTCCACCCTTCCACAGCCTTTCATGGCCTGTACGGAGAAGACTTTGATTTTTGCTTTGCTTTATCTTCTCGTAAATGTGTTCTAGTCAGCCCTTAATTTCTCCAGTTTTAAGAAAACTCCTGACTTCAAAGTTTACAAATTCTGTAGAACTGGACTTTGAAATCTCATTTACTTTGAATATCATAATTTCATGTCTGGGCAAAAAACTACAGCTTTCCATGCATGAATTTGGATGATGTAATCTATAGGTGGTGAGCTAAGTTCTCGTTTTTCTACATATGCTCTCCATTTCTATACCAGACTATTTCAGAATTCCGAACGAATAAACAAGAGTTGGAATAGCGTACGTGTTTATTGCTTTTAATTTTGTTCTTGGTATTTAGGTAGCTATGCTAAATCTGATGCAACCTTCATGTATATTTGTCAATGAGTTCCTGTTTGATTTTCTTGTGCTCCAGAGTCGTATTCTGAGCAAATCCAAGGTACTTATAGGTCTCTGTTTGTGTCCCTCCCTCAATTAAAGATCCAGTACAAAGCTCATATGGTTGGGAGTTTGTGCACCGACCACGTTCAATTGTTAGGAAATTGCACTTCTTAACTCCCAATGTCATTCCCACATCAGATGTGTAGGAGTCTATTATATTCAGCAAGGCGTTCCTTTGTGTTTCGTTGTGGGCATACACTTTCTGATCATCCATATAAAATAAATGGGATATTCTGTGTTTCTATTTTTTATATTTTTCTACTTTTTATTATTATTATTATTATTATTATTATTTCTATTAATTCCTACGTAGGTTTTAATTCTTCTTCTTTTTCCTTCTTCTTGCCTTCATCACTCCCAACTACCTCTGGCCGTCGTGTCAGATAATTACTTCCTTATTGTGTTTAGGATGCAAAACTGTATGTCCATTCATTTTGCACATTATGTAATATATAAGATATGTATGTATATTGGATAATACAGTAGGACAGGAGTTGGTTTCACATTTTATTTTTTGTATGTATTCATGTCCACCTCTGTGGTGTAGTGGTTAGTGTGATTAGCTACCACCCCCGGACGCCCGGGTTCGATTCCCGGCTCTGCCACGAAATTTGAAAAGTGGTACGAGGGCTGGAACGGGGTCCACTCAGCCTCGGGAGGTCAACTGAGTACAGGTGGGTTCAATTCCCACCTCAGCCATCCTTGAAGTGGTTTTCCGTGGTTTCCCACTTCTCCTCCACGCAAATGCCGGGATTGTACCAATCTTAAGGCCACGGCCGCTTCCTTCCCTCTTCCTTGCCTGTCCCTTTCAATCTTCTCATCCCTCCACAAGGCCCCTGTTCAGAATAGCAGGTGAGGTGGCCTGGGTGAGGTACTGGTCCTCCTCCCCAGTTGTATCCCCCGACCCAGAGTCTGAAGTTCCAGGACACTGACCTTGAGGCGCTAGAGGTGGGATCCCTCGCTGAGTCCGAGGGAAAAACCGATCCTGGAGGATAAACTGATTAAGAAGAAGAAGTTATGTGCGGTCCGTTTCTGTTGGTAGTGGTTAGTGTGATTTGCTCCCACCCCCGGAGACCCAGGTTAGATTCCCGGCTCTACCACAAAATTTGAAAAGTGGTACGAGGACTGGAACGGGGGCCACACAGTCTCAGGAAGTCAACTGAGTAGAGGGGAGTGTTCAATTCCCACCTCAGCCATCCTCGAAGTGGTTTCCTACTTCTCCTACCGAGCTCGATAGCTGCAATCGCTTAGTTGCTGCCAGTATCCAGTATTCGAGAGATAGTGGGTTCGAACCGCACTGTCGGCAGCCCTGAAAATGGTTTTCCGTGGTTTCCCATTTTCACACCAGGCAAATGCTGGGGCTGTACCTTAATTAATGCCATGACCGCTTCCTTCCCAATCCTACCCCTTTCCTTTCCCATCGTCGCCATGAGACCTGCCTGTGTCGGTGCGACGTAAAGCAACTTTCTTGTCCTACCTGTACTTCTCCTTCAGGAAAATGCCGGAATGGTTCAGAACTCAAGGCCACGGCCGCTTCCTTCCCTCTTCCTTGTCTATTCCTTCCAATCTGCCCATCACCCCTCAAGGCCCCTGTTCAGCATAGGAGGTGCGGCCGCATGGGCGAAGTACTGGACGTCCTCCCCAGTTGAATCCCCGACCGAATGTCTCACGCTCCAGGACACTGCCCTTGAGGCGGTAGAGGTGGGATCCCTTGCCGAGTCCGAGGTAAAAGCCAACCCTGGAGGGTAAACAGATTAAGAAAGAAAAATAAAGTTAGGAAGTTATGAAGTTCTTCCCTGGAGAAGAAGTGGGATACTACGGTAAACCACTTCGGGGATGGCTGAGGTTGGAATCGAACTTACTCTACTCATTTGACCTCCCGAGACTGAGTAGACCCCGTTCCACCCCTCGTACCATTTTTTCAATTTTCTTGGCAGAGCCGGGAGTCAAACCCGGGCCTCCGGGAGTGGCAGCTATTCACACTAACCACAACATCACAGAGGCGGACACATCAAATTATTGTCGCGTTATTTCTGCCTTTTAGATTAGTATACATATTTTTATGTTTTCCGTGATGTGGCTACTTCAGTCGGAACGAAGAAAAACCTTTTCTTTTGCCCTCTACCGAAAAACCTCGACTTTAAAACTCTGAAAATAAAAACACGTCCTTCAATCACAATAAACTCTTAATGTTAGTAAGTGCTCTTATTAAGTTTTCAAAGTTACACATTTTTATTTTTACTGTCTGAAATGGAAATGGCGTATGGCTTTTAGTGCCGGGAGTGTCCGAGGACAAGCTTGGCTCGCCAAATGCAGGTCTTTTGATTTGACACCCGTAGGCGACCTGCGCGTCGTGATGAGGATGAAATGATGGTGAAGACGACACATACCCCCAGCCCCGTGCTAGTGAAATTAACCAATTATGGATAAAATTCCCGACCCTGCCGGGAATCGAACCCGGGACCCCTGTCCATTTAGCCATGGATTTGATTGTCTAAAATATTATCACCAATTTAATTTGGAATGGGCTTTTCAGCACTGTGAAGTCAGACGAAGTTGTGCTCAACATAACGTTGACCGAGCTCGATAGCTGCAGTCGCTTAAGTGCGGCCAGTATCCAGTAATCGGGGAATAGTGGGTTCGAGCCCCACTGTCGGCAGCCCTGAAGATGGTTTTCCGTGGTTTCCCATTTTCAAGCCAGGCAAATGCCGGGGCTGAACCTTAATTAAGGCCACGGCCACTTTCTTCCAATTCCTAGGCCTTTCCTATCCCATCGTAGCCGTAAGCCATATCTGTGTCGGTGCGACGTAAAGCAAATAGCAAAAAAAAAAACATAACGTTGATCGCAGTAAATACTTTTTTCATAATCATTTTTTACGAAAAACCTGCACCTATTCATTCACAGTAGGTGTCATTGAAGAAGCATATTATTATTATTATTATTATTATTATTATTATTATTATTATTATTATTATTATTATTATTATTATTATTATTATTATTATTGTTATTATTATTATTATTATTACAATTGATAGATATCTCCCTGGCAATGTCTGAAATGTATTTTAAGTATAACATTATGTGTTACTCGCCATCTCGTACGGAGAACAACTAAAAATGTTACAGATAAATTATGAAACAGGGAGGGGGAGAAAAGTAGTTCCCCGTTACTTTTATCATTAATCTAGAAGATATTATTACATATCGAAGGAGCGGAGTGGCCGCGCCTGTTAATACGCTACAGTTATGGAGCGAAGCTCTGCATTCCAACCCCTGGCTGTCCTGAGAATAGTTTTCTATGGTCCCCCATTTTCGCTTCCAGGCAAATGCCGGAACAGTTCCTATTCAGAGGTCCCCATAGCCGATTCCTTCAACCTCTTTTCCCGGTTTCATTCACCATTACTCATCTCATCTTTACCTCCTCAACTGAGATTGGCGTCAGGAAGAGTATTTGGCCGTAAAACCATCATCTCACCTCATCCCCGACCCCGTATCAGGAAACGGGACTAAGGGATAGACACCGCAGTGTATGGGGCAACTCGTCCGCCTGTCAACCGGCAGCCCCGGGTTTGATTCCAGGCCGGGTCAGTGGTTTTTAATTGTAAATTATTAATATCCCTAGCCTGGGGGCTGGGTGTTTGTGTCGTCCTTAACGTTCGTTTCCTCACATTCAACACCCTACACTTCCGCAATTTACACTTACACGCAGGTTCCTATCATATGGTGAAAGTAGTGGTAAGAGATCTGCAGAGGTCGACGCCACGAACAAATATCATTAAAGGGGGGGGAGGGGAGTATACAGGTAGACATACAAAAAAATTACATATCAGTACCTTCACACCATTCATTTCATAAGGAATATCTTGGAGATATTTCTTCCCCGGTTATCCTCTCTCACTTTTTCCCATAACAACTGTGAGCGAACTTTCTATTTACAAACCACTATCCAACTGCACTCTACATGTGTGATATTATATGTTAAATTTTCTTCTCCTGTATTTCAGATATGTTCCTCAGGATTTGAAATAAGTTAATTTAAAGTACTGAAAATGAATGAAAACCTACAACCTGTTTTCCAGTCTTGACCGGGTCAGAGATTTAATGAATGAATCATATATAGGCTATTAGTACGATGGGGTCGCCACTCCCAAAGCAATTTATTAATGACTGATAGATGCTATGAAATGATAGTGGAGAGTGTTGCTGGAATGAAGGATGACAGGGAAAACCGGAGTACCCGGAGTCCCGCCTCCGCTTTGTCCAGCACAAATCTTACATGGAGTGACCGCGATTTGAACCACGGTATCTACTGGTGAGGGGCCGACGCGCTGTCGTCTGAGCCACAGAGGCTCTAATTTAAAGTACTACCCTATCGTATTTCGAGAGTGAGATTGAATTTTGTAGGGAAGAAGGCACCCATTTCAGTCAAGGTGCAGCTTCCAAATTCTATCATGTGTCGACCACGTTATGATGAACTAGGATGCCTCCATCCATGATTCATAACGTCCAATAAAATTTCCAAAGGTACATGCCATTACACAATACTTAAGAAGTCTTCTTTTAAATCATATCCTGCTCTTCTCCTTCACCTCATGGAAATATTGGAAGTCTCCTCCACAATATCAATCCATCACTGTGATGGAGGAGGGAGGTCTCGATATTGTGTGACTGCCGTAAGTTTACATGGGAGCAACAAGAAATGGTTATAGGGTCATTAAACTTGCTGGGGCAAGGCACGCCTCGCGGGCTTTACTTCTCAACAACAAAACTTGTCAAGTTTCTCGGGAGATAACACTCAAAATAGTGATTTGTCTTTTGGTTGAAAAACTTTTCTACAGTCTATCTCAGTGAATGTGTGGCTGTGTTATTTACGAAGAAGTTTATGGAAGCAAGATGGTAGATAAATCATAACAATATTTTTCTGTTTCCAGTCATACACACCAGCTTCTAAATACGCTGCATGTTTGGCCGAGAATTATTTAAAAAAAATTAAAGATAAGTCCGCCTCTGTGGTATAGTGGTTAGTGTGATTAGCTGCCACCCCCGGAGGCCCGGGTTCGATTCCCGGCTCTGCCACGAAATTTGAAAAGTGGTACGAGGGCTGGAACGAGGTCCACTCAGCCTCGGGAGGTCAACTGAGTAGAGGGGGATTCTATTCCCTCCTCAGCAATCCTCGAGATGGTTTTCCGTGGTTTCCCACTTCTCCTCCAGGCAAATACCGGGATGGTACCTAACTTAAAGCCACGGCCGCTTCCTTCCCTCTTCCTTGTCTACCTCTTCCAATCGTCCCCTTCCCCCACAAGGCCCCTGCTCAGCATAGCAGGTGAGGGCACCTGAGTGAGGTACTGGTCCTGCTCCTCAGTTTAATCCCCTACGACCCACACTCTACAGGACACTGCCCTTGGGCCGATAGAGGTGGGATCCCTCGCTCTGTCCGAGGGAAAAGCAAAGCCTGGATGGTAAACAGATTAAGAAAGAAAGATAAGTAGGTAAACTCGCGACCTCGCATCAAGGGACTGAGGGGCCGAGGTGTTGCAGCTCTTTCCAGGGGTGTCCGGCTATTTGCGGTCACCACAAAATCACGGATATTTGCGGTCGCTTACATATACTTGTGGCCACTCCCAGAAATTCCCCAGCTGTCACAGGAGATTTGCAGTCAAAGCAGCAGTCGGTGGGCTTCATTAGCTTAATCTCGGGGTATCACCGCTAACCTGCCTGTGAAGGGCTTCGAAAACAACCTTTTTCTCTCGCGCACATAATTTAGAAACTGATACCTTCAGCCATAATTGTGCACATTGCAATGTTTATATGTACAGAAAGTATAGGGAAAGTCGACGTGGAATCGTCACCTGGGTGTGTGTCTGAAGGAGAATAAGTCATGTCATGTTTTTGGAAACATAGGCCTACAATTCTGTAATTTATAAACGAAGTATAAAACATCCCAATGTATATTGTGTTGAAAGCTGGATTAGATCAGATGACGAGTTTTTTGAGTAACAATGTCTTAAAACTGACGCTTGGTTGAAACACATTTAAAAACGGGTACTTTTTGCGTTCCTCCAGCGACAAAAAATATTTTTGGACTATTGGTTATTTAATGAATAACCTCCAAACTTGAGTACATATAATAATTTGGTCCACAGTAAATTATATGTTTTAAAACGCTGATTCCCACCACACTTTATCCTGAATGTCAATCTAGCGCGAGTGAGCAAGAGCTCAGGCAGGTCAGCGGGGATATCCCGAGATTATGCTAATGAGGGCAAACACCTGCTGTAGTGACCTCAAATCTCCTGTGCCTGCTGGGGAATTTCTGTGAGTGGGCACAAGTTTATCCGGTGACCGCAAATATCCGGCAACCTTTCCAGACACACCCGAATCGAGATGTATCAAGTGTATAAATGCTCTTATAATGTATTCAACACAGTTATTTATTTATTTATTTATTTATTTATTTATTTATTTATTTATTTATTTATTTATTTATTTATTTATTTATTTATTTATTTATTTATTTATCATTTTGGTTAGTTAGGACCATATTCAACATTTGTCAGCTTTTCTGGTTTTCCAGTACTCCTTTATTTTGGTAGAGAATTTCATCTCCTCGTTCTTCAGACCACTTTATGCCAGTTCTTATTATTCTTTCCGGCAGCGCTTTTATCCCGTGTACTCAGGTCGTGAACTTACTTCCGGTAAGAAGGTCCCCCTTCACTGCAGTTGCCCGTAGAGTAAGATATTTCCAGTTCATAAGAAGAATTCTGAGTAAAATTCTGGTGTTAGGCATTTGAAAGGAATGACCGTAAAATATAAGACGGTGCATCGTCATAGAAAGTGGGAGCTTTTCGAATTTAGAATACAGCTCTGCGTTTGACCTCCGGCGCTATTCGCCCTTAGAATTTTGTCGTGGGTCATATCTTCCGTAAGAATTTCCCTTCTTTTATTTGAATCCTCTTTACCTCACCCCGGTAAGTGCCAAGCACTCAGTGGCATACAAGGCTTCAGAATATACTATTGTGGTGTAGCCGGGCTAAGTGGCTCAGACAGTTGAGGCGCTGGCATTCTGGCCCCAACTTGGTGGGTTCTATCCTGGCTCAGTCCGATGGTATTTGAAGGCGATCAGATTTTTCAGCCTCGTGTCCGTAGATTTACTAGCACGTAAAAGAACTCCTGCGGGACAAAATTCTGGCACCTCGTTGTCTCCGAAAATCGAGAAGAGGTCGTTCGTGGGACGTAAAACCAATAACACTATGATGATGATGATGCTGATGATGATGCTTGTTGTTTTAAAGGGCCTAACATCGAAGGTCATCGGCCCCAATAACACTATTATTATTATTATTATTATGTTTAGAGGCGGTATTTTTTCAGCCATGAAGTTAACCTGGGCTGTTAAGTGGGTTTACTGAAGCGAAAAGCTTTTTTCCATGTGTTTGGCTAGATATTTCTGGGCTTCTTTCTCTGATGAGTGAAACGGTTGACTTTTTTTTTTCCTTATAATCGGTATCGAGAAATACGGTGGTTTAGTGGTGATCAGTAGTTCAGACATAATCTTCTAAAAGTAAATCTGGAGATCTTCGGCTTCAGCTACTTGTTGTAGTGTTTCAACCTGGAGACGAGCGGTGATTCAGTCTTACTTGCTCTACTTGCTAACGTCGGGTTTGCCATTTTCAACTATGAAATTGCTAGATAAGAGGTTGAGAGAGGCTAGTGGACCTGTAACGACGCAAGGCCTTGCACGGACCGAACACGTTTGTCGAACCGCTGATCCGCGCACGCAATACTTTATAATAGAAACATTATATTTGCCCATTAAACTGCAAAATTTCGGCATTTAAATGACCATATGTTGCCTGAACCTAAATCTGTGATGAGTCCACATTTTGGAATACCGTCGATTACCTTTTAACCTATCTCCACTTAGAGAATATGTTACAGTCGCATTCGGCCAAACCTATCTTTTGCGATGTTACTCTGAAATGCATGGAGTCGCCTCAAATTCACTGGACACAATGGACACACGCCAATGGCGCGGCGTGGTTTTGTAAAATTTTCCCCCACCCCCAAGCCTTTGCATTTACCGCCAAAAGTTTACTGACACAGTTTTACCTCACAGAAAACGTAATTATGGCTGATTCTGAAATAATACATAGTTGTTCAGTTTAGTAGCGGTGGTGATGATAAGCATTAAGGGTTTCTCTTAACAAATTTGAGTATTTAAATTAACTCATAAGGTAGGCACTGTATTTCGATCGATGTAACAGAGTTTGAACAAACAGGCGCGTCTTTTCGGTAATTTTCCAAATTGTTTCATTTACAACCTCCTGACGTCTACCACGGTGCTTTCGTCGCCAATTCTTCTCAAAGCTAAAATAGTTCCGCGCCAAATTAGTTTGTATCCCTGCACATTTTACACGTATGAGTGACGTAATTTCTGTTGCGTGAGAATGAGAATATCCACGTGTCGCCTCTGGTAAGAAAAATAAAAATGTTACTAAGGTTCCTCATGACCTGGCGCGCTGGAATTAAATGGTGCCTCATGTAAAAAGTTTAGGACTCTGACTCCTTATGACTCAAAGGTCATGAGTTCAATACTTCGTTTAAGTCTACCGGTCACAGGCAGACTAAACTCAGGGCTAATGTATGAAGCATATGAAGCACTAATAATGTGTGATATGACTAACGCCGGTTGTTTTCTTAACTGTACTTCAATTTTGTTAAGTTCTCTACCATATTTGTATCCGATAATATCGGGGCAGTTGGCCGTGCAATTAGGGGCACGCAGCTGTGAACTCATCCGGGAGATAATGGGTTCGAACTCGACTGTCGGCAGCCCACAAGATGGGTTTCCGTGGTTTACCATTTTCACACCAGGCAAATGCTAGGGATGTTTCTTAATTATGGCCACGGCTGCTTCCTATCCATTCCTTGGCCTTTCCTAGCCGATGTCGCCATAAGAACCATCTGTGTCGGTGCGACGTAAAGCAAATTGTAAAATTGTATCCGATAATCTCACTGTTTTGCTGATGAAACAACAATCACCAGCACTACCACAATCAGATTTGTACTGAAACTGCATTGCGTGTAGTAAAAAAGAAACCAATAAAAATGAGCTTCTGCAATGTGGGTAAAATATTTATTGGAGCTGGCCATATTGGTAAACAAATGATATAGGTATTCGTTTATAGGAAGGGGAGTTAGGGACTTACCAAGATGTTAGAAAAACAATTTTTGCCAGTTTTATATTCTAATATTATTTTTAAATATACATTTTGCGTTTACAGCTGCATACTCACCTCTCAAGTAAATATAAACTGTTACTTGGATGTTCCTGGTGCATTTATTTTAATTTTAACGTGAAAATTAAGTTCATATTAACCCCATAAATTCAAGTATATATGACGTAAAATATTTATAGCGCTATCCATCAGACGTATATAACTTACGTCGACATCACATTCAGTTGGCTTTCTTATTACCTTCTTTTTTAAACTGCCCCGTACTTAAGTCCTATTTAAAATCCTTTGAACCGAGCTCGATAGCTGCAGTCGCTTAAGTGCCGCCAGTGTCCAGTATTCGGGAGACAGTAGGTTCAAACCCCACTGTCGGCAGCCCTGAAAATGGCTTTCCGTAGTTTCCTATTTTCACACCAGGCAAATGCTGGGGCTGTACCTTAATTAAGGCCCCTGCCGCTTCCTTCCAACTCCTAGCCCTTCCCTGTCCCATCGTCGCCATAAGACCTATCTGTGTCGGTGCGACGTAAAGCAATTAGCAAAAAAAAATCCTTTGACTATGTAATTTCTTATTACTGATACATGTAAGCACTTAGTAAAATACCGGGTTACTAGACCAGGTGGAAAGACACTGCCTTTCTGAGTCCGTTCGTGTTTGAAGGTGATTAAACACGCAGGCCAGGTGTTAGTAGATTTATTGTTACGTAAGAGAACGTCCACAGGACAAAATTCCGGCACTACTGAGTCACCAAAAATGTAAAACTAGTTAGTGGGACGTAAAACCATCTATATTATTATTATTTTTATTATTATCATTATTATTATTAATATTATCGTCATGGATTTCGGCGTTCTGTCTACAAAATTCTGTGAAATAACCAAGCACTTCAATAATACTGTATTTGCTGCTAGCTCTGTGGCACTTCGAATTACACTTTGTAGTACTTCTCTCAGAATCATTTCCTAAGTCTACCAGTAAGTCTCTTACCAATGTGGCCTAGAACACTATGAAAATTATTTGACCTGTAATAACTAAGAGGGGAATTCCTCATGACAGTATTATTGGACCTTTATATTTTCTTATATATACGCATGATATGAGTAAAGAAGTGGAATCAGAAATAAGGATTTTGGCGGATAATGTTATTCTGTATAGAGTAATAAATAAGTTACAAGATTGTGAGCAACTGCAAAATGACCTCGATAATGTTGTGAGATGGACAGTAGGCAATGGTATGATGATAATTGGGCTTAAAAGTCAGGTTGTGAGTTCCACAAATAAGAAAAGTCCTCTCAGTTTTAATTACCGCGTTGATGGTGTGAAAATTCATTTTTGGGATCATTGTAAGTACCTAGGGTAATCACATAAATGGGATTGTAAATAAAGGGTACAGATCTCTGCATATCGTTATAAGGGCATTTAGGGGTTGTAGTAAGAATGTATAGAAGAGGGCAAATAAATCTCTGTGAGACACCGCCTAGAGGATCCCTGTCCAACGCGGCGCCTGAGATGCCCTTTATGGCGCCCTTCGCAATTAATTTGCAAATTAAATTTTACTTAATATTTGAAAACGATACTTTTGCATTTCAATAAATATTCTTACTTTTCTCTTAAAAATACCGTCCTCAAAGTCAGGAAATTTGTTATATCCGTACCTCCAAATACACAAAGAGCTTTGAGAAAGCCATAAATGTGATCTAGGCCTAACTGACTCGTGTCCGCAATTAGTGAAGAGATAGAAGAATGGTTCAGAAAAAGAGCTATTCGACATGTAAGTAGTTGCAACAAAGGGAAATCCTCTACGAACCTCTCACTGTCGGAGGGGGGGGGGGGGCTGGCGCGAGGTATAAGGCCCTCTCTACTCACGGAGCCAAATGTAGCCGCATATTTATTCTGCCAAACACAACCGCTTCCTTATGATTCACTTGATTGCAATGCCATAAACTACCTAACATGACAGAGTTTCACCAGGACGACAATGGGACACATAATTTGGCCACAAAGTAACTTTAATCCCAACAAAGCTGTGCCGTAAACAATGAACAAACGATTTATGAAAGTCTTGTAATTGGAATGTTCCCAGTTCCTAGCTTTCAGGCGAACATTCAGTATTACTTCTGAGCTTATGTAGGGCTTATGGAATACGTTTTGAGTCCCTTGTGTTGTGATAAGTTGTACATTCAAGTTTCGTGTGCTTTTTTTTCATTACTATTTAAACTTTAAATTATACAGTTTATAATCAGTTATATTTCATTAAACATAACTCTTCACAACATGACTAAAAGGCAAATAAATTATAACTTTAACAGTGAATGGGAGGACCAGTATTGCTTTATTGAAAACAAAGTCTGTGTGTTTATTGTGTATGCTAGCGTGTCTGTTCCTAAAAGATATAATGCTGTGAGCTTGCATCCGGGAGATAGTAGGTTCGAATCCCACTATCGGCAGCCCTGAAAATGGTTTTCCGTGGTTTCCCATTTTCACACCAGGCAAATGCTGGGGCTGTACCTTAATTAAGGCCACGGCCGCTTCCTTCCAACTCCTAGGCCTTTCCTATCCCATCGTCGCCATAAGACCTATCTGTGTCGGTGCGACGTAAAGCCCCTAGCAAAAAAAAAAAGATATAATGTACAGCGACATTTTTTGACTAATCATAAAAAAATTGACAGTGAATTTCCTGTTAATTCTGAACTAAGAAAACACAAAGTGAAAGACCTAAAATCTAAATTAGCATTGCAACAATGTGCGTTTAAGAAGCCAGTTCAGCAAACGCGTAACGTGACAATAGCTTCTTACAAAGTTTGTTACGTCCTACCTAAAAGGAAAAAAGCTTCCAGTTATGGGTAAGTAGTGAAAGAAGCTATACTAAATGCTGCTGAGTCTTTGTTCGAATCTTACAAAGATAAATCTGAACTGATATCTTCAATCAAAGGACTTCAGTTGTCTCACCAAACTGTTGCTAGGCGAGTTGAACAGATTTCTAACAATATGGAATCTCAATTACATCAGGGTTTGAAATCGTGTGAACATTTTTAACTCCAGTTTGATGAAAGTGCTGATATGTCTGACACTGCTGAGTTGTGTGTATTTGCTAGAATGGTTTTTAATGATTTTACACAGAAGGAAGAATTTGTCTACCTATTGCCACTTCATGGACGTACTAGGGGAGAATACATATTTAATGCTTTCGTTAAATTCACCAAAGAGAGTAACTTACCACTGTCAAAGCTTGTCGCTATAACAACAGATGGGGCACCGTCTATAACTGGTAGAAATAATGGATTTCTTTCTCTTTGCGCTAAGGATGAATCATTTCCAAAATTTCTTTCTTGTCATTGTATTTTTTCACCAAGGAGCTTTTTGCGCAAAGGTTTTAAAGTTCGATCATGTCATGAAAATTGTAACTCATGTCGTGAATTATATAATATCTTCATCGATTGTTCAGAAATATTTTAAGTATATCAGATTCGGAGTATGGTGACGCCATCCTTCATGCAGACGTAAGGTGGCTTAGTAAGGGGAAAACACTCAAACGGTTTTGCTGCCTGTTGGATGAGATACGAGACTTTATGAAATCATCTCCTGGGAAATGTTATCACGAACTTGATGATATATCTTGGCTAATCGAATTAGCATTCTCGGCAGACATCACCTCAAAATTAAATGAGTTAAATCTCGAATTGCAAGGAAAAGATCATAATATTTCAGGTATGAGAAGTATTTTCAATGCATTTGAAAAGAAACTTAAGGTATGGATTGTTCATTTAAATAGAAATCCCCTTTCACATTTTCCAAATTTGAAATCTATGGCAGATACAGTAAATGGCGGCAAGCGTGATTTTTCATCTCTTGCTAAATACACTGACTGACAGAGCAAATGCAACACCAAGAAGGAGTGGTCAGAACTTTATGCCAATTGCAGGGTAGACTGAAGTCACTGAGGTATGCTCATGATGTGAAATGCGCCGCCGTGCTGCGCACGTAGCGAACGATAAATGGGACACGGCGTTGGCGAATGGCCCATTTCGTACCGTGATTTCTCAGCCGACAGTCATTGTAGAACGTGTTGTCGTGTGCCACAGGACACGTGTATAGCTAAGAATGCCAGGCCGCCGTCAACGGAGGCATTTCCAGCAGACAGACGACTTTACGAGGGGTATGGTGATCGGGCTGAGAAGGGCAGGTTGGTCGCTTCGTCAAATCGCAGCCGATACCCATAGGGATGTGTCCACGGTGCAGCGCCTGTGGCGAAGATGGTTGGCGCAGGGACATGTGGCACGTGCGAGGGGTCCAGGCGCAGCCCGAGTGACGTCAGCACGCAAGGATCGGCGCATCCGCCGCCAAGCGGTGGCAGCCCCGCACGCCACGTCAACCGCCATTCTTCAGCATGTGCAAGACACCCTGGCTGTTCCAATATCGACCAGAACAATTTTCCGTCGATTGGTTGAAGGAGGCCTGCACTCCCGGCGTCCGCTCAGAAGACTACCATTGACTCCACAGCATAGACGTGCACGCCTGGCATGGTGCCGGGCTAGAGCGACTTGGATGAGGGAATGGCGGTACGTCGTGTTCTCCGATGAGTCACGCTTCTGTTCTGTCAGTGATAGTCACCGCAGACGAGAGTGGCGTCGGCGTGGAGAAAGGTCAAATCCGGCAGTAACTGTGGAGCGCCCTACCGCTAGACAACGCGGCATCATGGTTTGGGGCGCTATTGCGTATGATTCCACGTCACCTCTAGTGCGTATTCAAGGCACGTTAAATGCCCACCGCTACGTGCAGCATGTGCTGCGGCCGGTGGCATTCCCGTACCTTCAGGGGCTGCCCAATGCTCTGTTTCAGCAGGATAATGCCCGCCCACACACTGCTCGCATCTCCCAACAGGCTCTACGAGGTGTACAGATGCTTCCGTGGCCAGCGTACTCTCCGGATCTCTCACCAATCGAACACGTGTGGGATCTCATTGGACGCCGTTTGCAAACTCTGCCCCAGCCTCGTACGGGCGACCAACTGTGGCAAATAGTTGACAGAGAATGGAGAACCATCCCTCAGGACACCATCCGCACTCTTATTGACTCTGTACCTCGACGTGTTTCTGCGTGCATCGCCGCTCGCGGTGGTCCTACATCCTACTGAGTCGATGCCGTGCGCATTGTGTAACCTGCATATCGGTTTGAAATAAACATAAATTATTCGTCCGTGCCGTCTCTGTTTTTCCCCAACTTTCATCCCTTTCGAACCACTCCTTCTTGGTGTTGCATTTGCTCTGTCAGTCAGTGTATCTTGAAACTCTTGGGTCCGAATTTGGTAGCAGATTTAGCCAGTTTTCAATGTTTGAACCAGTGATGATGTTTGCCGATAATCCCTTCGCTTCTGTTGACGTTTGTGAGCTTGGAGGGAGGGTGTGTGAAATATTCGAAAATTATAATCCTGAAGAATTAGAAATGGAAATTTTAAGCCTTCAGTAAGACCTTTCTTTGAAATCCTCCTATGCAACATGTGCCAATTTATGGACTCTGGTGGACGGTAAAAAATATCCCATTACCCGCAGTGTTGCTCTGAAGATGCAGGCTTATTTTGGTTCAACCTATCTTTGTGAAGTCGCGTTTTCGACTATGAACATAATAAAAAACAAATACTGATCCTGCCTGACAGACTCACACCTGGATGACGCGTTAAGAGCAGCCTGTTCCAGTTACACACCAGACTTTCCTCAACTTGCAGCGAGCATGCAGTGCCAGATTTCACATTAATTATGTGAGTAAATATTTTTTCATATAATTTTTAATTCTAGATTATTTATTATTTCTATTATTATTATTATTATTATTATTATTATTATTATTATTATTATTATTATTATTATTATTATTATTATAGTCCTTGTAGTACCGATAACAGTAGTCGAATTAGCGGAATCGTACCTGGCGCCCGCATACCCTTATCATGTGAATGTGCTCGCGTAGAAACGAACGTTGGACAGCCCTGACCTAGAGTATGGTTCCAGCGTATGGGAGCTTCACCAGAATTACTCGATTCAAGAACTGGAAAATATCCAAAGAAGAGCAGCTCGGTTTGTTCTGGGCCATTTTCGATAAAAGAGTAGCGTTACAAAAATGTTGCGAAGTTTGGGCTGGGAAGACTTAGGAGAAAGGAGACGAGCTGCTCGATTAAGTGGTATATTTCGAGCTGTCAGTGGAGAGCTGGCATGGAATGACATTAGTAGACAAATAAGTTTGAGTTGTGTCTTTAAAAGTAGGAAATACACTGACTGACAGTGACAATGCAACACCAAGGAGGAGTGGTTCGAAAGGGATGAAAGTTGGGGAAAAAAACAGAGACGGCACGGATGAATAATTGATGTTTATTTCAAACCGATATGCAGGTTACACAATGCGCACGGCATCGACTCAGTAGGATGTAGGACCACCGCGAGCGGCGATGCACGCAGAAACACGTCGAGGTACAGAGTCAATAAGAGTGCGGTTGGTGTCCTGAGGGATGGTTCTCCATTCTCTGTCAACCATTTGCCACAGTTGGTCGTCCGTACGAGGCTGGGGCAGAGTTTGCAAACGGCGTCCAATGAGATCCCACACGTGTTCGATTGGTGAGAGATCCGGAGAGTACGCTGGCCACGGAAGCATCTGTACACCTCGTAGAGCCTGTTGGGAGATGCGAGCAGTGTGTGGGCGGGCATTATCCTGCTGAAACAGAGCATTGGGCAGCCCCTGAAGGTACGGGAGTGCCACCGGCCGCAGCACATGTTGCACGTAGCGGTGGGCATTTAACGTGCCTTGAATACGCACTAGAGGTGACGTGGAATCATACGCAATAGCGCCCCAAACCATGATGCCGCGTTGTCTAGCGGTAGGGCGCTCCACAGTTACTGCCGGATTTGACCTTTCTCCACGCCGACGCCACTCTCGTCTGCGGTGACTATCACTGACAGAACAGAAGCGTGACTCATCGGAGAACACGACGTTCCGCCATTCCCTCATCCAAGTCGCTCTAGCCCGGCACCATGCCAGGCGTGCACGTCTATGCTGTGGAGTCAATGGTAGTCTTCTGAGCGGACGCCGGGAGTGCAGGCCTCCTTCAACCAATCGACGGAAAATTGTTCTGGTCGATATTGGAACAGCCAGGGTGTCTTGCACATGCTGAAGAATGGCGGTTGACGTGGCGTGCGGGGCTGCCACCGCTTTGCGGCGAATGCGCCGATCCTCGCGTGCTGACGTCACTCGGGCTGCGCCTGGACCCCTCGCACGTGCCACATGTCCCTGCGCCAACCATCTTCGCCACAGGCGCTGCACCGTGGACACATCCCTATGGGTATCGGCTGCGATTTGACGAAGCGACCAACCTGCCCTTCTCAGCCCGATCACCATACCCCTCGTAAAGTCGTCTGTCTGCTGGAAATGCCTCCGTTGACGGCGGCCTGGCATTCTTAGCTATACACGTGTCCTGTGGCACACGACAACACGTTCTACAATGACTGTCGGCTGAGAAATCACGGTACGAAGTGGGCCATTCGCCAACGCCGTGTCCCATTTATCGTTCGCTACGTGCGCAGCACAGCGGCGCATTTCACATCATGAGCATACCTCAGTGACGTCAGTCTACTCTGCAATTGGCATAAAGTTCTGACCACTCCTTCTTGGTGTTGCATTTGCTCTGTCAGTCAGTGTATTACAATATGAAGATAAGGTTGGAATTCAAGTGGACAAATTGGGGCAAATATTCGTTTATAGGAAGGGGAGTTAGGGACTGGAATAACTTACCAAGGGAGATGTACAATAAATTTCCAATGTCTTTGCAATCATTTAAGAAAAGGCTTCCAAACAACAGAGAGGGAATGTGCCACCTGGGCGACTGCTCTAAATGCAGATCAGTATTGATTGATTGAACCCGAGCTCAGTTCTTAGAACTGTCCTTCCCACTACTCTTACTATTTCTGCAGTTTCTTTTCTCTTTTTCTGGGACGTAGAATTGTTTGAGTTGGACGAGCTTCACTGCAAGAATTCATGTTCTCTGTTACAAGCAAACAGTTATTTCATTTTTTTTTTTTTTTTCTGATATGAGAGAAACGGAAAATGAAGGAGCAAGCAGAGAGATCGGCATTCTCTACGACTGCCAGGAGCCTAAGGGTGTGTGCGTCCACCCTTAGTTGAGGAACTTCTTTTCTGACGCAAGGGGAAGGAAAGCAGAGGGAAATAGAACGGAAATCCTGAACGGGAGAGTAGGAGAGGGGAATATACATCTTTGTTTCTTTCCCAGAATCAGCTATATGAGGAAGTGAGACAGTCAAACTCTTCTGTTATTCAGTCAACTAGTTCTCTATACGTTATCCTTGTTTGAATACAATACATTCAGAAATTTGTTGATGGAGATGACTGGGGAAACTTCAGGAAGTTCTCGAATGCTTCAGTGAAACGAATAACAGAATGAATCCCTAGAATGAGAAAACAATTCCATGGTAAGATATAATTATGATAGACTTATAAAGGAAGTTTCTAAATGAATAGGGTCCGTTGCTTGGAGACTAATAATAATAATAATAATAATAATAATAATAATAATAATAATAATAATAATAATAATAATAATAATACCGGCCGAGTTGACCGTGCAGTTAGGGCCGCGCAGCTGTGAGCTTGCATCCTAGCACTCTCCTATCCCATCGTCGCCATAAGATCTATCTGTGCCGGTGCGACGTAAAGCAAATTGTAAATAATAATAATAATAATAACAATAATAATAATAATAATAATAATAATAATAATAATAATAATAATAATAATAATAACAAAACGAAAATGTCCTTATGGATCAGAGACGCTAATTTTCAACAGGAAAGCAGACATTCAAAACATTGAAAAAAAGGAGCTAAAATCATACGGTCCACCTCTGTGGTATAGTGGTTAGTGTGATTAGCTGCCACCTCCAGAGGCCCGGGTTCGATACCCGGCTCTGCCACGAAATTTGAAAAGTGGTGCGAGGGCTGGAATGGAGTCCACTCCGCGTTGGGAGGTCAACTGAGTAGAGGCGGTTCGATTCCCACCTCAGCCATCCTGGAAGTGGTTTTCCGTGATTTCCCACTTCTCCTCCAGGCAAATGCCGGGATGGTACCTAACTTCATGCCACGGCCGCTTCCTTCCCTCTTCCTTGTCTATCCCTTCCAATCTTCCCCTCCCCCACCAAGGCCCCTGCTCAGCATAGCAGGTGAGGCCGCCTGGGCGAGGTACTGGTCATCCTCCCCAGTAGTATCCCCCGATCCAATGTCTCACGCTCCAGGACACTGCCCTTGTGGCGGTAGAGGTGGGATCCCTCGATGAGTCCGAGGGAGAAACCAACCCTGGAGGGCAAACATATTAGGAAAGAGAGAAGAAAATCATAAGAATAATTCTACGCCCAAAACTCACCGACGAAATCACCTTGCTTGCTTACGTCTCTTGAGTAAAATGCAAATGTTGACTAAACGACTTACGACCCTGTTACACATCGATCTCGACGTGCTGTCCTTGAGACAAACTTTCACTCCGAAAAAGAAATGGGTGTAGGATCTTGCATTATGGTATAGCCTAATTATGATAAATCTAACTACAGTTAATGCTTCTAGTAATAACATGTTAGAACACTGAGCCGATGTGTGCACCAGAGTACTTTTATTTTCCGACATAAGCTGTGAGCTAAAATATAGCCTTTCTCAATTTCTACTAGCTAGTTAGTTGCTTTACGTCGCACTGACACAGATAGGTCTTATTGCGACGATGGGGCAGGAAAGGGCTAGGAGTGGGAAGGAAGCGGCCGTGGCCTTAATTAAGGTACAGCCCCAGCATTTACCTGGTGTGAAAATGGGAAACCACGGAAAACCATCTTCAGGGCTGCCGACAGTGGGGTTCGAACCCACTATCTCCCGAATACTGGATACTGGCCGCACTTAAGCGACTGCAGCTATCGAGCTCGGTTTTCTCAATTTCAAGAACCCACTAAGCTCATATCAGAGTGACAACGTCACTCGATTTTCGCCAAGATTGTTGCGATTCGAATCCCGGTCAATGCACGTGGCATTAAACATGCAAAATTTTGTACGGGGCAGTGTCGAGTTCATTGTCGCAGGTGTTGACGTAAAACACGCACCGCGATATGGGTATTGCCCAAGCCAAGCATCTAGTCAGTGTGAGTTTGAAATTTTATTGCTGAAGTGTTATTTCCTAATTCTAAGCACATTTACACATCTTCAAGACAAACGTGATCAGTATCCACATCCAAATAATTCCAAATCTTTTTCCACAACAGGGACCATTGTTGAGGTCGGCTGGAGCTCACACTAGCCTTTCGACGCCTGGTCTCCTCAACTTTGAAATGCTCCCGGCAAAACTTTTGAGGATCAGCATTGGTGATTTTGGACTTTTGTAATTCTGACAAACCGAGAGAAAGTTTTTGCACCACAGCGATCTATGTCTACTATTTCGTTCATTTCTCCCTATACATTTAGAATTCAGTGAAACAAACCAAATGACACCTCATACGAGGTGCTACCACGCCGGAGGCTAGAGCTACACTAATTGTTAGCTACGCGGCACGGCAATTTCAGTACCCCCAAGATGACGGGGTTATTGCAACACCCGAGAACATCCTACAAAGGTCAGTTTCTTATTGCTAGGTAAATTGCTCCTTCCTATTTACAATGAGATATTGAACTCTTTCGTCGCAAGTGTGACGTTCCACGTTGCGATTTTATTTGATTTAAATAAATATCACACGAGAACACGTTCACTTCCTTGTACAAATTACTTTATTTACACTGTACGTCACAACACACAATTTTACACAGTAGCAAATGACACTATATACAACAATAGCGGAGCCGCCTTAAGTCGATTCTGAAAAGTACAGATATCAACGACAGTGACGCGCGCACTGAGTACAGTACTCAGACTCCACCTCGGAGCCCAACAGTCACTCCCAGTCCATCACTTGCCTGAGTCCCAAGAACCAAGATCTGCGAACTTAGAACTGAGAACTGAACTCACTGACTGACAGCTCGATATTTATACCATTCGATCAACCATCTAGAATGATCGACTTCTGGAAGAGTTCTTACAACACTCTAATGGAACACACTCGAAACATCGATCGACCAGCTAGTCGAATGGGTACTCGAACGTTCTCCGCTATATTTCAAAATGTACATGGAAATATCTACAACATTCGTAATGTCTCTACATGTATCTGGATAATAAAAGCTTACAGTAAGTTTCCAGAACCTTTCACCTATACCAAATTATAGTATAATAAGTCTAACATACAAACATTATAGAATTTTCTACCGCTTTCGACCATATAGATTTTTAGGTTACACAATACGTATTTGAGGTTATAAAAAGTTATACATATTTACAGAGAAACCATATAGTAGTCATGTTTAACACTTAATAAAAGATAATTTAGCATTAAATAAACTATGATTAAAATATATTAAACATAATAATTGAAGGTTTTACACCAATTACAATGTCGTACCTACGACAATTATCTCCCCTAAAACCTTCAATATCTACCCTGTACATTCCTTATTCTAGGTCTTAAATTACATCTAGGTGTCCTTATATCTATTTCTACGTCTCTCTTAGTCCTCACCATTCAGTTACACTTAGGCCACCTCAATCGCACTGTCTTCTTGTTGGCGTTGTTTAAGTCCACATATCGCAGCTAGGTTGTTCAATCGATGGCCACCACCTTCCCATGGGGGATCCGCTGGGTCTGGCTGACGGTGCCCCTGTTCTCCGTAGCAATGATCTACAGGTCCTTGCGAGGCAGTCGACACTCCACTGACTCTCCCCTTGGCCGCGCCTTTGTGTTCTGCCGGGGCGTACGCGTCTTCGTAGTCCACCGGTGTGATGCACGGGGGAGGCTCGCACGTCGTGGTGTTGGTCCCGTTGAGTCTCCTCTTTTTCCGGGGTGCTGAATTCATCATCCCTACCGGCATATGATTTTGTGCCGGGACTAGTTTCCTGGTTACGTGGAAGCCTCGTTTGTCGGTTGCCGTCGCCACAATGATCCTGTCGTCCCGTGGAGTTGTCGTCTTCACGACGCCGGAGCCGTCATCACTGCTAGCGGGCTTCACCAGTCTCTCCAGAGCTGTCGTGCTTTCACACAGCGCACTCGCTGTTTCCGCTGGACCTTGAACTAAGGACTCCACCATCACTGCAATGATCCCGTCGTCCCGTGGAGTTTCCATCTGCACAACGCCGGAGCCGCCATCCCTGCTTGCAGGCTTCACCCGTGTCTCCAGAGCTGTCGTGCTTTCACACAGCGCACTCGCTGTTTGCGCTGGGCCTTGAACTACGGACTCCACCGAGGCTCGTACTTCGTTGTCCAACGACTTGATTTGGTCCGATATTCCTTGAGACTGGGCCTCGATTATCCGCCCGAGTTTTTCGGACTGGGCCTGAATCAACGCAGTTAGTTGTGCGAACATACTGCATACCCCGTCGTTGGTTTCTTCCTCCGAGGTGACTTCGAAGTCGAAACTGTCTGGGTCCTCCTCGCTGTCTATCAAATCCTGGCGTAGCCTCTCCTGTAGGTCTGCTTTGCTTCCAGCCGTCGGTAAAACTCGAGATGCCAGCGCTTTCCGTAACATCGCCACAGTCATTTGTTCGATCTTCATTGCTGAGTCTTGAAGTGACCTGTCACGGTCGCCAATTTGACGTTCCACGTTGCGATTTTATTTGACTTAAATAAATATCACACGAGAACACGTTCACTTCCTTGTACAAATTACTTTATTTACACTGTACGTCACAACACACAATTTTACACAGTAGCAAATGACACTATATACAACAATAGCGGAGCCGCCTGAAGTCGATTCTGAAAAGTACAGATATCAACGACAGTGACGCGCGCACTGAGTACAGTACTCAGACTCCACCTCGGAGCCCAACAGTCACTCCCAGTCCATCACTTGCCTGAGTCCCAAGAACCAAGATCTGCGAACTTAGAACTGAGAACTGAACTCACTGACTGACAGCTCGATATTTATACCATTCGATCAACCATCTAGAATGATCGACTTCTGGAAGAGTTCTTACAACACTCTAATGGAACACACTCGAAACATCGATCGACCAGCTAGTCGAATGGGTACTCGAACGTTCTCCGCTATATTTCAAAATGTACATGGAAATATCTACAACATTCGTAATGTCTCTACATGTATCTGGATAATAAAAGCTTACAGTAAGTTTCCAGAACCTTTCACCTATACCAAATTATAGTATAATAAGTCTAACATACAAACATTATAGAATTTTCTACCGCTTTCGACCATATAGATTTTTAGGTTACACAATACGTATTTGAGGTTATAAAAAGTTATACATATTTACAGAGAAACCATATAGTAGTCATGTTTAACACTTAATAAAAGATAATTTAGCATTAAATAAACTATGATTAAAATATATTAAACATAATAATTGAAGGTTTTACACCAATTACAATGTCGTACCTACGACAATTATCTCCCCTAAAACCTTCAATATCTACCCTGTACATTCCTTATTCTAGGTCTTAAATTACATCTAGGTGTCCTTATATCTATTTCTACGTCTCTCTTAGTCCTCACCATTCAGTTACACTTAGGCCACCTCAATCGCACTGTCTTCTTGTTGGCGTTGTTTAAGTCCACATATCGCAGCTAGGTTGTTCAATCGATGGCCACCACCTTCCCATGGGGGATCCGCTGGGTCTGGCTGACGGTGCCCCTGTTCTCCGTAGCAATGATCTGCAGGTCCTTGCGAGGCAGTCGACACTCCACTGACTCTCCCCTTGGCCGCGCCTTTGTGTTCTGCCGGGGCGTACGCGTCTTCGTAGTCCACCGGTGTGATGCACGGGGGAGGCTCGCACGTCGTGGTGTTGGTCCCGTTGAGTCTCCTCTTTTTCCGGGGTGCTGAATTCATCATCCCTACCGGCATATGATTTTGTGCCGGGACTAGTTTCCTGGTTACGTGGAAGCCTCGTTTGTCGGTTGCCGTCGCCACAATGATCCTGTCGTCCCGTGGAGTTGTCGTCTTCACGACGCCGGAGCCGTCATCACTGCTAGCGGGCTTCACCAGTCTCTCCAGAGCTGTCGTGCTTTCACACAGCGCACTCGCTGTTTCCGCTGGACCTTGAACTAAGGACTCCACCATCACTGCAATGATCCCGTCGTCCCGTGGAGTTTCCATCTGCACAACGCCGGAGCCGCCATCCCTGCTTGCAGGCTTCACCCGTGTCTCCAGAGCTGTCGTGCTTTCACACAGCGCACTCGCTGTTTGCGCTGGGCCTTGAACTACGGACTCCACCGAGGCTCGTACTTCGTTGTCCAACGACTTGATTTGGTCCGATATTCCTTGAGACTGGGCCTCGATTATCCGCCCGAGTTTTTCGGACTGGGCCTGAATCAACGCAGTTAGTTGTGCGAACATACTGCATACCCCGTCGTTGGTTTCTTCCTCCGAGGTGACTTCGAAGTCGAAACTGTCTGGGTCCTCCTCGCTGTCTATCAAATCCTGGCGTAGCCTCTCCTGTAGGTCTGCTTTGCTTCCAGCCGTCGGTAAAACTCGAGATGCCAGCGCTTTCCGTAACATCGCCACAGTCATTTGTTCGATCTTCATTGCTGAGTCTTGAAGTGACCTGTCACGGTCGCCAATTTGACGTTCCACGTTGCGATTTTATTTGACTTAAATAAATATCACACGAGAACACGTTCACTTCCTTGTACAAATTACTTTATTTACACTGTACGTCACAACACACAATTTTACACAGTAGCAAATGACACTATATACAACAATAGCGGAGCCGCCTGAAGTCGATTCTGAAAAGTACAGATATCAACGACAGTGACGCGCGCACTGAGTACAGTACTCAGACTCCACCTCGGAGCCCAACAGTCACTCCCAGTCCATCACTTGCCTGAGTCCCAAAAACCAAGATCTGCGAACTTAGAACTGAGAACTGAACTCACTGACTGACAGCTCGATATTTATACCATTCGATCAACCATCTAGAATGATCGACTTCTGGAAGAGTTCTTACAACACTCTAATGGAACACACTCGAAACATCGATCGACCAGCTAGTCAAATGGGTACTCGAACGTTCTCCGCTATATTTCAAAATGTACATGGAAATATCTACAACATTCGTAATGTCTCTACATGTATCTGGATAATAAAAGCTTACATTTTTTTGCTAGTTGCTTTTACGTGACTCCGACACAGATAGGTCTTATGGCGACGATGGGACAAGCAAGGGCTAGGAGTGGGAAGGAAGCGGCCGTGGCCTTGATTAAGGTACAGCCCCAGCACATGCCTGGTCTGAAAATGGGAAACCACGGAAAACCATTTTCAGGGCTGCCGACAGTGGGGTTCGAACATACTATCTCCCAAATACTAGATACTGGCCGCACTTAAGCGACTGCAGCTATCGAGCTCGGTTAAAAGCTTACAGTAAGTTTCCAGAACCTTTCACCTATACCAAATTATAGTACAATAAGTCTAACATACAAACATTATGGAATTTTCTACCACTTTGGACCATGTAGATTTTTAGGTTACACAATACGTATTTGAGGTTATACACAGTTATACTACATATTTAGAGAGAAACCATATACTAGTCATGTTTAACGCTTAATAAAAGATAATTTAGCATTAAATAAACTATGATTAAAATATATTAAAAATAATAATTGAAGGTTTTACACCAATTACGATGTCGTACCTACGACAAGTGTTGTCTAGAAATTATTTCCATTTGAAAAAACAATCATAGTTTTGTAACGCTCAGTGGTCCAAGTACGGTTCCGAAACTACAGACGTTTTTCTACTTGTTTAACGTGGCACTAACACTACGATAGTTTTCCGCTACGGAAGGATGGGAAAGGGGTAGGATTTGGAAGATAGTTGCCGTGGCCTTAATTAAGGTTTTTTCTTACTTTCTTTTTCTACCGTTTTTCCCGCACCTGTAGTATCGCGGGTGCGAACTGTGTCGCACATGTGGATTTGGCCCTGATTTACGACCGGATGCCCCTCCTCACGCCAACTCCACATGGAGGGATGTAATCACTATTGCGTCCTTCTGTGGTGGTTGGTAGTGTAGTATGTTGTCTGAATATGAAGAGGAGAGTGTTCGGACAAACACAAACACCCAGTCCTCGGACCATAAGAATTAATCAGAGGCGATTAAAATCCTCGACCTGGCCGGGAATTGAACCCGGACCCTTTGATCCGAAGGTATCAACGCTGACCATTTAGCTAATGAGTCGGACGTCTCAATTAAGGTGCAGCCCCAGTATTTACCTCGTGTTAAAATGGGAAACCACGGAAAGCCATCTTCAGGGCTGCCAACAGTGGAGGTGTTCGAACCCACTCTCTCCCGAATGTAAGCTCACAACTAACCGCACAGTCAATCAGTCCACTATAGACGTATTCTACATCAAAAGTCACGTCCCTACGTTTAGGAAGCTACGTAAAACAGGACGTCCCATGGCTATGATTGCGATATCAAGAATTGCGAAGAACTACAGTTTTGCTTGTCTTTTTCTTCTTACCCCAACAGTGCGCGATCAGCTAACCTTAACTCATCCCTACATTGGAGTGTACTTTTATAGCTCGAATTACATCCTTCTAAAATAAACGTTATACAGGAATCTTAGTGGAGAAAAATACCCTCTCACAGCAAAATTTTCGTTTGAAAATGTACAGAATGTTTCAGAAAAAAGGATTTTGTTTTGTTTTTCCTGTTGGCTATTGGCAGGGCCCAGAATACATACGTCAAAATAATGTCCTGTTTCTAAAATTAAAACACAAACTGAATATTTGTTGTAGCTTAGGTAATATTTAATGATAAACTGATTTAGGGCTTTGTTGACATAGGCTCTACTACATTACAATATTTCCCAGTGTAAAAACGTCCCCTTCATTTACATTGAACGTTTTCATACAATTAACGCATGCATGCGTCCTGAAGCCGCAGTGAAGTGATGTACTTAGAATTGCTTCTTACATTTATTACGTCCTGAAGCCCCAATGAAGTGATGTGTACAGCTGCAGTGCACTGATGTACTTAGAATTGCTTCTTGCATATTATGCATGCATACTGTCTAAGGCATGGTACGGTGGGTGGTATAAGCCGAAAGGCAAAAGAAGCTACTACCTACCTCACAAACACTCTGTATATGGGTGACATTATGTGTATAGGATGAATCACTTAAAATTGCCACCATCAATATTTCCGAAATGCGAGTGCAATTGATGTACTGTTGTCAGAGAATGGAAGTACATAGAGGGGCTCACAAATGTAGTGCATCTAGTGATTGCAGTAATGCAAGGAAGGTGATTTTTGAGCACCAAGTTATATTTTAAAATGGGACAAGCCTACTAACAAGTAGAAAAAGAAACAGTCGAATCAAAATGTTTTGTCCGCCTCCGTGGCTAAATGGTTAGGATGTGTTCCCTTGAACTAAGGGGTTACGGGTGAGGTTAATTCAACTGGGTCCAGGATTGCGTGCGTGTGTGTTTCATCTTCAACATTAGATTTCATCCTGATTAGGGCCCCAACATCACATTCATACAGGGGTCGCCATGGACGTCAACTTTAAAGATTTGTACCACGCCTCCTTGTGCATAGTTATAAAATATCGTCATCTCCATCTGGTAGTGCTATCCGCTCCAGTTGATCGTCCTCTACTAGGGTATGTATAGTATCCTCGGAGGATAGGGATATTGTTACTGTATTGTGACGTGTACGTGGGGTAGTAGACAAATAAAAGCACGGCTGGTGGCTTCTACTCTAAAATTTATTAATAATCACTAATAATCACTTATACATACAGCACACAATTACACTAATTACACCTTTCTCTCAATTCTCAATGTTCAGTCACACCGACCCTCACAATCTAAATAAACTACACTACGCACACTTCTAAACAGTTACTCGAGTCCTAGGGCAGTTCACGATAAACCTCACAGTCCACTCTAGCAGCAGCACACTTACAGTTTAAGCGCACGCGCAGCGCGGTAACCTGTACGCAATACAGAGGTCGCATGCACACACACACACACACGGCAATCTTCTTCCGTTATCCCTCGTCACTCTTCCGTCGTCCACACGCAGCGCTCCGTCAACACTGTGTACTAGGCGGTACACACCTCACAGCACTGTCTCGCCGACTGCACTTTTCGCTCAATATCGTTGTCTGGCTGAGTTCACCACTGAACAATCCCGCTCTTTTTTTTTCAGGAGGACATGGGGGGAGGGAGCAAAGCGTGCACCTCCCGCTTAGCGATCGACTCTAATATACGTCACCTCCGACATGGCGTTAGTTCGGAGAAGAAAGATACAGCAGAAAGAATTGGGAGTGTGATACTATGGAAGTATCGGCCTGTCCCTGTGTCAGACATACTACCAGGCAGATTGGTATTAGGTCCGTGGCACTAGAGGTTGGTAGTAAGGGTCAGGACAAAACCACATAGGCAGAAATAGAAAAATGCCTACGTGTAAAGCCTGACATATTGTAAACAGCGCATGCAAGAATGTGGTTCTGGGAGAATCCAGGTGTTAGTTGGCAAACAGGTTATATATACAAAGGCATTAGCCCGTTGCCGTGGTAACGTGTCTGACATGGAAACCGGCAAACAGGTTATATATACAAGGCATTAGCCCGTTGCTCTGGTAACGTGTCTGACATGGAAACCGGCAGATACTCCTTGTATCACTTTCCACCCTTTCCTGCTATCTCTTTCTTCTTAGAAATAATAGCATGTCGGAGGCCATGTAGATTGAGTCGATGGTCACGCGGGGAGAGCGGGCTTCGGGGGCCCCCCGAAAAAAAAACCGTTCCACGCCAGTCCAGTTATTCAGGGGGATCTTTCCTTCTGTCCACTGCTGTGACTAGCACGGGCCTTGCCGGTTGCCGAGCTATGTGACGAGAACCCCTAGGGCCTGCCACACCGCCCGACACCCTTGGGGTCCCTGGTACCCAGTGTCCGATTCCGGCATCATGTACCACAACCATTCAGCAGATCCCCAGAATGGTTGCGGTACATGACGCCGGGCTTTTCTCCTCCCCGCCCTGGCAATGGCCCTGTATCCCGAGCACCTGCGATGAGAGGCCGGGTGTCCCTCCGCGCAGTTGGCTCAAGCCGGTGCCTCCTTAAATGCTGCGCAGGCCATGCGCTTGATCGTCTCCCTTAATATAAGGAGGCCAGCGTTCCAGAACGGTCCAGAAGCTGGATACATCTAGAAATCCCTCGAGATAGTAGGCTTCAGGTTGATCGTTTCCCGTTAGTTTCATTTAGGCCTTCCACCTCCACGGAGTGAATAAAGATGGGCTGGCCTTGCTCGTCCATGAGTTGTGCAGTTGGAGGGAGCGGGCGGGCCATATGTGTAACGTCACTGCTACAAGAGCTGTCTAAAGCTCCGCCCAAAGTCGCACATTGGCATGGCGGACACTATAACCATTACAGTATCTATGGCTTTAATTAAGGTACAACCCGAGCATTTACTTGGTGTTATAGTGGGGTTGAAGCCCATCATCTTACTTGGTGTGATAGTGGGGTTCGAATCAATCATCTCTCGAATGCAAGCTGACAGCTATGTGACCCAAACCACGCAGCCAACTCTCTCGGTGGCGTCATATATCGATAAACTGCCTACGAAAATTAGAAATTCTGCAAGTGGAGTCCATTAAATTTCGTATACGGTTCCTTATCAAACCTGGACGATGGCAGCCCAGTTAGTGCCAACAGGCACACTTAAGCTGCAATTTACTTGCGGCAGGAAGGCCAATTTTTTTCCGTTTCTACTCTGGCCAGTATCATGTATGCTACAAATCCATCGTCACAACACTCCATGTTACTAAACTTCAGAGAACTCATACAATCCGTTGTTTCACCACGTCTACGCCGTTGGCTCTTCGTATTCGCTATTTTGTTTTGCGAGATTGTATATTTTAAACTATGAAATAAACCTAATAAACTACCTCGTATTTTATGTACCTGCGAAAGAAGATTTTTGGGAAGTTTTACAGATGAGATGTATAGTCACTCACGTAAAGAATGAGTAATGTATATTCGTCTCCCGTGTAGATACAAACCCTTTGGATACCCACAACAAACATTATATCTACAGGTTAAATTGTTTCTGAGAAAAATGAAGTCTACCTGGGAGGAATTTAAACAATACCATGTGCTCATTCTGTCTTTGATTGACTGTACGTTTTGTTCTTGCACCCTTGGTTCCTTAAACATCAGTCACAAGAATGTGCATTTTATGAGGTCACTAGACAGTGACGTAATGACAGCCCAGTGCTGTCACTATGCTTGTAACGATGGCGTTGGTTTAGACTAGTACAGGGGTGTTAACGAGGTCTCGGGTTTATATCTGGGCACAAGTGTTATCTACTAGCACGCCATCACCAAGTCATCATCAATCATTTGCTATCATCAGTCATGCATTATCTCACAAGCATTCACAATTAAAAATTGAAGCTATTCGTTATTCACGAAAATCCATTTATCGTGACCACGATATGAAAACAGGGGTGACCAATATTGAAACGATGCCATCGCAGTTGTGTAGTATTTATGGGCCATCACTAATTTAAGGTTAGTCAGAGGGGATGAAACGGGGCACACCCTGTGTCAGGTTGCACAGTTGATGGTAATAGGGGTATTATTATTTTAAGGGGAAATATGACGAGGCAATCACTCGCTCTCTCCTCCCGTTAATCAAAGCAGGACGAGGAAGTAGTGTGAGCAGGCAAGAGGCCGTGCGGTAGTAAAAGCTGAGGTGGTGTGACCTTTAAAATAATAAAGTATATCAAGTTGGAGAAATTTTTGAGGAGGAAATATTCGAAGCATGCTATGTAAAACAACTTTAATGACCTTATGAGGTGCTCAATCGATAAGATTCCCTCGGAATACTTCTTCATTTACGTAGAGTTGTTTGGCTCTATACCAGGACCAATGACCTAGATAACTCCGATGGCCCTTTCGGCGAGGGGGGGGGGCACGGTTCGTGGATGTGGTACAATATCCATGGTATCTCCTGCCTATCGAAAGAGGCAACTAAATGGGGAAACCCTCAGGGCCTCTCAATTCGGAGCATGGGATGACGACCACGGATCACTTACCTGAGTCTGCCACACTGGCCGTGACAGGCTGTGGACGAAGTGGTAAAATACACCCACATTATCCCCTGTGTGACGAAAGAGGCGTCTAAAAGGAGGACGTGGGTTGACGACGACGTCGGGTCATATGCTAGTGACAGGTTACCAAATACAGTACAGACAATACGCGACACTGAGCGAGATATCGAGGGACAGCTATTGAAGCTCTCTCTAGCGAGTAGACCTGAAAACTACTGATTCTGTCATAAGAGCACGTGTATTTTTGTGTGCAGTTTTTGGTGTTATTTATGCGTTTTCAGTGAGTTGACATAATTAAATACTATAGTGTGTCATTCCTTGATACCTCCTCTCAACATGAGGGGAAAGGTATGTGCTGAGTTTGGCTGCAGTAACTATGAAGTAGAGAAGAATACGCGGTCGTTCTTCAGGTTCCCTTGTGACAAGAAAATGTAAGTAATATTGTGTTTACATATATATTCTTCCAGTGACAGAGATTTTTATAGTACTTCATAATCTTCTGACCTGCTCGACCCATATTTTAACTGGCTTAAAATGTAATACGCATATTTTATTGTATAGCGCAGCAATTGACCTTCAATACCGATGTGTTGTAGGTGTGATCTGTGGGTTTTGAAATGTCACAGAAGTGATTTGGATAAGGTGTACAAGAAAGAAGGGACGTTACGCTTAGATAAGAATAATGAGATCTGTTCAGATCATTTCCAGGCCAGCGACTTTAAAAATCCTCGATTATACAGCCAAGGGTATGTTACATTTTTACTCTAATTGTACGTAAATATTCCTCAAAGCATCACTATCGACAACATTTTCATACTTTTCTTTCTTTTATCCCTCTTCTCAGATTAAAGTCGGGATTTTATATATTATCTTTCTGTTAGTATGCTTCATGTTAAGAGGAAAATTGTCCAGCTATTAAATGTTAATTCGGCGGGCTGAGTGGCTCAGACGGTTAAGGCGCTGACCTTCTGACCCCAACTTGGCAGGCTCGATCTTGGCTCAGTCCGGTGGTGTTTGAAGGTGCTCAAATACGTCAGCCTCGTGTCGGTAGATTTATTGGCACGTAAAAGAACTCCTACGGGACTAAATTCCGGCATCTCGGCGTCTCCGAAAACCGTAAAAGTGTAGTTATTATTATGAAATATTAATTCATTGCAGCACATGTGTACGGAATATCTTTCTGTTAGTAGGCTTCATGTTAAGAGGAAAATTGTCCAGCTATTAAATGTTAATTCATTGCATCATATGTGTAAGGAATGTGCCGATATTTTTATTGACAAGAGTCTTAATGTGATGATACAATGTTTTTAAATGAGAAAAAAGACAAATCCAACCGTAAGAGTTCAGGCAGGAATGCTAAAGCTAAAAATGTAATGCATAAATGAAATATCAATCCATTTCACAGCAGTCCATTTCACTTCTTGTTTATATGTCTAATTTCAGTCTTTGAATAATAACCTTTTAAATATTTCTTCATTCATTTATCCAGAATTGCTTTAGCAACTTCGAAGTTAATATCTCAATAACACTTTCTTTCTGGACGTAATTTATTTATCCATTTCCGTATATACATTTCCATTGATATTTGAATTTAGCGCGATTTTTTCAGGTCAAGTCACTAGGAGCGCCACCGTCGAATTGTCTCCCATTTTTAGCAAGGCTAAATCCGCAAGTGTCGCGTATTGTTACTCAGTTTCGCCCCGTGTGGTTCAGGGCAGTAGACTACACCCATGATGTTCACTTCCTGTAGTAAAAGGCGAGTAATAGGGAGACCCCTCTTCAAGATTCCTCTAGTTAAATCTGTCACTATTTTCACTTTTTTGTGACAGATACCTCAATTTCATCTGACATCGTTTGGTTAACTCTTGTTCTCTTCCAACCGAGACGGTATGAAGTTTGCGAGGTCTAGGGAGCCCATTTTAAGCCCTTTGTGGATTTTCCTTATTTTATGCTGATATCCACATTCTCCTAAGGAACAGAACTCTTACACTTCTTCCTAGAGCATAACTTAACACAACAAATTTTGAAATTGTATCTTTCTCTTTTTCTTCTAATTTAAAATTAAAAATTTATCTCAATAAATAACAACCATATGATAATCTCGTCAGCTCTTAGGATCACAAGGACTTAAAGTCCAAAAATCTGGTACAAAATTTGCAATAGTAAACGGTTTGTTTGATTTACGTATAAAAGAGCGTTATTGCTCTTGATAGGTAAAGATTCACAAAAGCACGATTGCTCCTATCCTTTACACTATAAAAGAGTCTGTGCTCCGACTATAATTATCGTAGTCCAGCCTAGCAGAGGCATCAGTTTCTAACTGCGCACTTACAACCTATCGCTTGTCCTTAATTACCGTATTTCCACAAGGTAGCGCCTAGGTGGGCTTATCTATTGCTTTACAGTTTATAACTTTCTGTTCCTCAAGGGAACTTCACACCAGGAACAGTTCTACACGCCACAATAGATTTACAGGGGCATGATTTCCCATACTAAATGACCTTAAATGACAAAAGAATAGGTTGGTTGTAATCGGCCCAAAACAAAATGCTAGGAGGCGAAACCTGCGCACCTTCTAGAAATGCTTAAAATTCTAAGTGGGCTTACGGCCCAATGATACAGAGGCCAAGACTATTATACACCGGGGTGACTAAAAGAGAAACATTAAATACCAAATAAGTGTTAAGAATTTTAGAGGTTTAGAAAATTTAGTCACACATGCCAAGTTGAATGGGAATCAACAGAGGGTCACTCTTTGTTCCCTTACATTACATACCCGGTGAGTAAGCCGCGCCTGACGTTTTATGCTACTAGGCATCCCACCGAACGTTACTGGTGCTGTTATGGTCTATTCTCCTTTGCCGCTTCCCAAGCAACAATCGCCTTTAATCAGTTACTGCACCATTACCTTTGCAAAATCATGTACCGTATGCGACAGGCTTTTACACAATGAATGTAACTGTCATACGGTTATGTAAAAAGTACGTTCCAATTGTGATCTTTCAGTAGGGTATGTCCGACTCGTTGGCTGAATGGTCAGCGTACTGGCCTTCGGTTCAGAGGATCCCGGGTTCGATTCCCGGCCGGGTCGGGGATTTTAACCCTCATTGGTTAATTCCAATAGCCCGGAGGCTGGATGTTTGTGCTGTCCCCAACATCTCTGCAACTCACACACCACACACAACACTATCCTCCACCACAAAAACACGCAGTTGCCTACATATCGATGGCTTTCTTTTAAAACCTCGTATGTCCAAATGTTCTTCCTACCCATTATATTCCTTAAGACTGGTCACGCCTCTCGGTCATATATTTGGATGCAGTCCATCAGAATAATTTTCGTTGTGTTCATTTTCCTTTGCCAATGTCTAAAGGAAAATGGACCTTATCGTACCGCATTGTAGGGATGTTGATTGCACGGCGAATTTACACACTCCTACAGTATAGTGTATTTAAGATTTATTTTCCTTACAGTTCGGCAGAGGAAAATGACCATAACGAAAATTATTCTTTTGGACTGCATATAAATATGTGACTGGGAGGCGTGACCAATCTTAAGGAATATAATGGATAGGAAGAGTATTCGGACTTACGAGGTTTTTAAAGAAAGCCATCGATATGGCAGATGCCGCCCACCGTCATCGGAAGGTCTGCCTTACAAGGGCTGCACTCGGCTAGAAATAGCCACACGAAATTAAAAGTAGGGTATGAAATGAACAGTAAAAGCGATGGCATACTGATATAAAACGTGTGTGCATTTGTGAAGCGGAAGTAGGAGTCCATCTAGTAGGCTATCTGGAAACCTACTCGCTGGAGTCGCGTGGTGTCATAGGTTAAGTACGGTATTGTTAATACAGCTGCGTTATGTAGGTGGGTTCGAATCCCACTTGAGCCAGTATATTTCATTCACATTTTGTAACTCGAGAATCATCCACAGAGCCGACTGTCTTCACGTCGTGGGATATTCAATTGAATTTATTTATTTATTTATTTATTTATTTATGTATTTATTTATTTATTTATTTTTATTTATTTATTTATTTATTTTGGCACTATTTTAGGCCATTAGGGCTGCTTATGTGGATGTTTTATAATCAGGGCTGGACGAGGATAGAATGGTTGGGGGTTTGAATCCGCTTGACTGAGCAACATTCTGCTAGCGCAGTAAGTGTTCGAATAGATTGCCTTATGCAGTAATGCACGTTTCAGCACGCCGTTGAACTGCCATTCGGGCTCTTTGTATCATTGTAGGTGTTACTAATTCAGAGGCTTCCGTAATAAGGTTTCGAAGACTTTCAGGATTTTCCGGCTGCTGAGCGTACACTACATCCTTCAAAAATTCCCATAGGAAGAAGTCCAGTGGCGTCAAATCGGGCGATCTAGCAGGCCAGGTGACAGATCCTCCCCTTTCTATTAATCGACCAAGATGTGTAACAATCAGGTAGTTGCGAACAAGGGGGAGCTCCGTCGTGTTACGACATGGTTACACGCTCACCCAGAAGCACATGTTCTAGCAGCAATGGTAACTGTTCTTGAAGAAACTGTAGGTACCGCGCACCTGTCAAATGATCATCTAAGAAATATGGTCCAATCAGGTATCACCCAGTATACCACACCAGACATTTACTCCCCATTGTGCCTGAAATGCTGCCTGCCATACCCAGTGGGGATTTTTAACACTTCAGTAGTGCATATCATGACGATTCACTGAGCCATTATTATGAAATCGTGCCTCGTCCGAAAATAAAATGTGAGATACAAACGCTGGATCATTTTCCACTTGCGTCAGTATCCACGCAAAGAAATCAACACGAGTTTCGAAATCTCGTCCGAGGGGTTCTTGATGTAGTTGCAGACGATACGGACGAAGAACTGGAATGTAATATCCTTACAATAGACGACTGGCTGATGTTGGTCTGTTGTGCTACTGCTCGGGTACTCGTGTGAGGATTCTCCCAAAAAGTGTTCAAAACCATCTCAGCGGTTTCATCGGACGTAACTGGTGCCTCTCTCACAGGACCTGTTCGGGAAAGTGACGAAGTTATACGCAAACGCCGCCGCTCCACCCGCCTAAACGTATTTGCGTTTGGCCGCTGTCTGTGTGCAAATATTTCCTGGTATAGATGCTGTGCTTCCTGTGTGTTATGCCTTGCTTCACCGCAGATGAGGAGCATGTCAACGTACTCATCTGTTGAATACATAGCGAAGAAATGACCAGGACTGCTAGGCTACACCATACATGCTAATGGTCGAATGTGGCACGAATGGCCTCTTATTTGATCCTCAAAGTTAAAAATGTGAATGAAAATATTCATCGCTCGTGGGATTCGAACCTACCTACCAGCGAAATTTTCGACAACACGTCTGTGGTTAGTCCACTACATCACGGTGACTGCTGCCTGCAGGTAATCAGAAAGCTTACTTGCTGTAAAACTACGTCACGCTTCACAAACACACACACGTTTTCTATCAGTATGCCATCGCTTTTAGCGATAATTTCAAAACCAATCGAAGGCTTATAATTGGCACGTACATTTTACATAACCGTGTGGCAGTTTGATGTATTGTGTAAATACCTGTCGGATACATCTTTTTGCAAAAGTCGTGCAGTGATGGAGCAGTAAGTGCTTTAAAGGCGACTGTAGCAAAGGAAAATCGACCATCACCCCACTGACGTCTGGTGGGATGCCTAAAAGCAGAAACGTCAGGGGCGGCTGACTCACCCGGTAATTCCCAGTAGGGAATAGAACAGATTCCTTAGACTTGACGAAAGTTCTACATTAAAACCAACAACATTAGAAATTTACATGAATTAAAGAGGTTTAAACCTTCCCGTCAAGCTATCCGCAGGAGCTATCCCATGTTTATGAAAATTCTGCCATTACCTTACGTTGTTGGGCCTTCCGAACGCCGTCCGCTGCCTCTGCTTCCCTTAGGACACGCCACACACAATTAACTGGAGCAAATAAGACAATACGGCCCTAAACCGCCCACCTTTTATAGTATTTTACAGGAGAATCTTCTAGACCTCTTTACTGATAGGCTGGATTTCTTTATGAAGTAAGCAAGCTGGAATAATTAATGCTGTGATAGAGACATCTAACAGTTGAAAACCAAAAATACCTTGTAATACATCACAACATCAGTTCAACTCAGATTACATAAATTGCCTTATAGCAGGCGCGCAGTTTAACTGGCTGGAGAAGGTGTGCCCCCGGTACAGTTATTATTATTATTATTATTATTATTATTATTATTATTATTATTATTATTATTATTATTATTATTATTATTTAAAGCCATGTTTGATTAGTCACGAAGGTCGTTAATCGATTCCCGTCGAAAGATGTAATTCAGAAACGAATCTTCCACTTCTAGATTGGTCCTGAGGTTCACTGAACAATAACAACATTATCATCATTATCGTGAAAATTGATGCAGGAGAACACTTTGTATGTCATGAAACTTTTCTCAGTCTTCATTCCTTTTATATGGTAGACTACTTTCTTTTAAAATGATATTACTGTGAAAATTGTGTTTCCATAAATAAAGAAATCTGAATGAAATCTGTCTGCAAACGAATAAGGGCAGAAAATCTCCAGGGCGAGGAAATTAGACAGAAGTACATGGATATGATTAGTGAGAAGTTTAGAAAAGTGGACAGTAAGCAGGTTCACGATATAGAAAGTGAATGGGTGGCATACAGGGATGCTGTAGTAGAAACAGCAAGGGAATGCCTAGGAACAACTGTGTGTAAAGATGGGAAAAGGCGAACATCTTGGTGGAATGATGAAGTGAGAGCAGCTTGTAAACGTAAAAGGAAGGCTTATCAGAAATGGCTCCAAACAAGGGCTGATGCAGACAGGGATTTGTACGTAGATGAAAGAATCAGAGCGAAACAAATAGTTGTTGAATCCGAAAAGAAGTCGTGGTAAGATTTTGGTAATAACCTGGAAAGGCTACGTCAAGCAGCAGGGAAACCTTTCTGGACAGTAATAAAGAATCTTAGGAAGGGAGGGGGAAAAGGAAATGGACAGTGTTTTGAGTAATTCAGGTGAACTCATAATAGATCCCAGGGAATCACTGGACAGGTGGAGGGAATATTTTGAACAGCTTCTCAACGTAAAAGTAAATCCTCCTGGTGGTGTTGCGAACAGCCAAGCTCATGGGGAGGAGGAAAATGATGTTGGTGAAATTACGCTTGAGGAAGTGGAAAGGATGGTAAATAAACTCCATTGTCATAAAGCGCAGGAATAGATGAAATTAGACCTGAAATGATGAAGTATAGTGGGAAGGCAGGGATGAAATGGCATCATAGAGTAGTAAGATTAGCATGGAGTGTTGGTAAGGTACCTTCAGATTAGACAAAAGCAGTAATTGCACCTACAGTATATATAAGCAAGGGAACAGGAAGGATTGCAACAACTATCGAGGTATCTCATTGAATAGTATACCAGGCAAAGTATTCACTGGGATCTTGGAAGGGAGGGTGCGATCAGTGGTTGAGAAGAAGTTGGATGAAAACCAGTGTGGTTTCCGACCACAGAGGGGCTGTCAGGATCAGATTTTCAGTATGCGCCAGGTAATTGAAAAATGCTACGAGAGGAAAAGGCAGTTGTGTTTATGTTTCGTAGATCTAGAGAAAGCATATGACAGGGTACCGAGGGAAAAGATGTTCGCTATACTGGGGGACTATGGAATTAAAGGTAGATTATTAAAATCAATCAAAGGCATTTATGTTGACAATTGGGCTTCAGTGAGAATTGATGGTAGAATGAGTTCTTGGTTCAGAGTACTTACAGGGGTTAGACAAGGCTGTAATGTTTCACCTTTGCTGTTCGTTGTTTACATGGATCATCTGCTGAAAGGTATAAAATGACAGGGAGGGATTCAGTTAGGTGGAAATGTAGTAAGCAGTCTGGCCTATGCCGATGACTTGGTCTTAATGGCAGACTATGCCGAAAGCCTGCAGTCTAATATCTTGGAACATGAAAATAGGTGCAATGAGTATGGTATGAAAATTAGCCTTTCGAAGACTAAATTGATGTCAGTAGGTAAGGAATCCAAGAGAATTGAATGTCAGATTGATGATACAAAGCTAGAACAGGTCGATAATTTCAAGTATTTAGGTAGTGTGTTCTCCCAGGATGGTAATATAGTAAGTGAGATTGACTCGAGCTGTCGTAAAGCTAATGCAGTGAGCTCGTAGTTGCGATCAACAGTATTCTGTGAGAAGGAAGTTAGCTCCCAGACGAAACTATCTTTACATCGGTCTGTTTTCAGACCAACTTTGCCTTACGGGAGCGAAAGCTGGGTGGACTCAGGATATCTTATTCATAGGTTAGAAGTAACAGACATGAAAGTAGCGAGAATGATTGCTGGTACAAACAGGTGGGAACAACGGGAGGAGGGTACTCGGAATGAGGGTACTCGGAATGAGGAGATAGAGGCTAATTTAGGAATGAACTCGATGGATGAAGCTGTACGCATTAACCAACTTCGGAGGTGGGATCATGGAAGGAGAATGGAGGTGGATAGGTTACCTAGGAGAATAATGGACTCTGTTATGGAGGGTAAAAGAAGTAGAGGGAGACCAAGACGACGATGGTTAGACTCAGTTTCTAACGATTTCAAGATAAGAGTTATAGAACTAAATGAGGCCACAGCACTAGTTGCAAATAGAGGATTGTGGCGACGTTTGGTAAATTCACAGAGGCTTGCAGACTGAACGCTGTAAGGCATAACAGTATTTAATGATGATGTATGTACACTGACTGACAGAGCAAATGCAACACCAAGAAGGAGTGGTTCGAAAGGGATGAAAGTTGGGGAAAAAACAGAGACGGCACGGACGAATAATTGATGTTTATTTCAAACCGATATGCAGGTAACACAATGCGCACGGCATCGACTCAGTAGGATGTAGGACCACCGCGAGCAGCGATGCACGCAGAAACACGTCGAGGTACAGAGTCAATAACAGTGCGGATGGTGTCCTGAGGGATGGTTCTCCATTCTCTGTCAACCATTTGCCACAGCTGGTCGTCCGTACGAGGCTGGGGCAGAGTTTGCAAACGGCGTCTAATGAGATCCCACACGTGTTCGATTGGTGAGAGATCCGGAGAGTACGCTGGCCACGGAAGCATCTGTACACTCGTAGAGCCTGTTGGGAGATGCGAGCAGTGTGTGGGCGGGCATTATCCTGCTGAAACAGAGCATTGGGCAGCCCCTGAAGGTACGGGAGTGCCACCGGCCGCAGCACATGCTGCACGTAGCGGTGGGCATTTAACGTGCCTTGAATACGCACTAGAGGTGACGTGGAATCATACGCAATAGCGCCCCAAACCATGGTGCCGCGTTGTCTAGCGGTAGGGCGCTCCACAGTTACTGCCGGATTTGACCTTTCTCCACGCCGACGCCACACTCGTCTGCGGTGACTATCACTGACAGAACAGAAGCGTGACTCATCGGAGAACACGACGTTCCACCATTCCCTCATCCAAGTCGCTCTAGCCCGGCACCATGCCAGGCGTGCACGTCTATGCTGTGGAGTCAATGGTAGTCTTCTGAGCGGACGCCGGGAGTGCAGGCCTCCTTCAACCAATCGACGGGAAATTGTTCTGGTCGATATTGGAACAGCCAAGGTGTCTTGCACATGCTGAAGAATGGCGGTTGACGTGGCGTGCGGGGCTGCCACCGCTTGGCGGCGGATGCGCCGATCCTCGCGTGCTGACGTCACTCGGGCTGCGCCTGGACCCCTCGCACGTGCCACATGTCCCTGCGCCAACCATCTTCGCCACAGGCGCTGCACCGTGGACACATCCCTATGGGTATCGGCTGCGATTTGACGAAGCGACCAACCTGCCCTTCTCAGCCCGATCACCATACCCCTCGTAAAGTCGTCTGTCTGCTGGAAATGCCTCTGTTGACGGCGGCCTGGCATTCTTAGCTATACACGTGTCCTGTGGCACACGACAACACGTTCTACAATGACTGTCGGCTGAGAAATCACGGTACGAAGTGGGCCATTCGCCAACGCCGTGTCCCATTTATCGTTCGCTACGTGCGCAGCACAGCGGCGCATTTCACATCATGAGTATACCTCAGTGACGTCAGTCTACCCTGCAATTGGCATAAAGTTCTGACCAATCCTTCTTGGTGTTGCATTTGCTCTGTCAGTCAGTGTATGTATGATAAATAAAGAATAAAATACAGTGGAACCTCGTATTGCGAGTAACGTGTTCTACGAGTGTCTTGCAAGACGAGCAAATATTTTAAATAAATTGTGACTTGATAAGCGAGTGAGGTTTCGCAATACGAGCGTCACGATTACGTACGTTTTCGCCTCCCCAGTGCCTTTGTTTTCCCCTCCCCCTGCCACTCTCTTTCCTGGGAAAGTGTGTGTAATCATTTCCCGCGCTGGACTTCAGTTGGGGTGCCTCGCTCGCATAGTCAACACCGTACGACTGTACATGTTTTGTTTCTGTCATCTGTGATATAACTGTTCTGCAAAGATGGGCCCTGTGAACGAAAAGAAGGCTAAAAAGGAATTCGGTCAGAAGAAGGTGATTATTACAGTGGATGAATCTGTTCAATGACAATGCAATATCACATTTTCGTGAAATCCTCAAAAAGAGGCAAAAGCAACAGTCATTGGACAGGTTCCTCGTTAAAGTTGCACGAAAAGAAAACACTTCCAATGAGCCAACCGATAGCAGTGATTCTGTTAGTGAAATTCGTGCTACACAGTAACTCTTCTCATGTCATCTCTCGTCTCCCTCACACCAACAATGATTCTATTGTAAGGTAAAGTGCAGTTTAATTTTTTACGTTATATTTTGTTTTAGAAATGTTATGCGAATAAATGTTTTTGTGTTGTGGACGAATCATCCGAGTTTCAATAGTTTCCTATGGGAAAAGTTGCTTTGATATACGAGCGATTTGGATTACGAGCATGTTGCCGGAACGAATTATGCTCGTAATCCAAGGTTCCACTGTAATACTTTATTGCTTGTACTGTGTGAGTTAGGCACGAAATTCCAGTGAAATTGTTATTCTTTTCGTTTTGAGACTCGTGTGTTGAAATTATTACGAACAACGTTATATAAAAGACATTCGCTGCATTTGCTCCTTTCTCTCATTATGAATGCCTGTGATTTTCTACACAATTCAGACGATCTCCGGTAAGGAACTCCGCCACGTGTCACACCCTAAGCCTTACAAGCCTCTTTGAAATAAAGCTAATATTAGAGAATTTAACGTCGCATTGTTGGAGGAAAATAACTTGAAACTCTTCCTCTGGCCCGGTATTTGTAAGTCACTTTATAATACAAGAAGAACCGTTAAAGGATAATTACCCAGTCTTTTGAGCTCTTTCATTGGAATTAATAGCGACCAAATCACTTCCTTTCAACATGTGCCTCTCACTCCTTTTATTATCTCTCCTTCTCTTTTTATCTCCTCTTGCCATGGAGGTTAAAATAGCAATTAACACTTTGAATGGTATCTCGTTATAGTTCATGCAGGAAAGGTATAGACAGCGCGCGGGGGCGACAAGCTTTGAATAACGTTAATTGAGATACTCTCTGACTTCAAGGAGTTTCTTTATTTTAAGACTTGCGAATGTTCCCAACAGCCGGTCCGGTTGACGTATGTAAGCCGAACTTAAATAATATTTGCAACTCTGTAATTTTCCAATATTCCCCCCAACGCAGAGTTTAATCATACAAGAACATTAAAAAGTCGTAATTTGAACGAGCCTCTCAGATTCGTATTAAAACACTCACTGTAGGGGCAAAGTTAGTATCTCATAAACACTCGTTCTGAATGTCACACAGTTCTCGAGGAACTGCTCAATTTACTGGGCGTAATTTTTAATCATTCTAGGAAACATTATAATGCCTCTAAAGTACGATGTATTCATACTGCATTTATTGTACTGTGTTGATCCTTCATCACACAATTATTGTCACTCAATTTCCATATATAGGCCTATTATTATTATTATTATTATTATTATTATTATTATTATTATTATTATTATTATTATTATTATTATTATTATTATTATTATTATTATTATTATTATTATTATCATTATCCAGAAATGTTACTTTTCATATCACACTCGCCGTATTTCTGAGTTTTCTTGTGAACGGTCCCGATAAGGTGAATTAAAGTTGCTATGGGAAAAGAGAAGGGGCTGCCTGGCCGAGGCGGTAAAGGCATGCTCGGCTCGCCAGGAAGGACGTGGGTTCGAATCCCCGTTAGGAAGTCGTAAAATTTAAGAAACGAGATTTCCACTTCCGGAGGTGCATATGGCCCTGAGGTTCACTCAGCCTACACCAAAAATGAGTACCAGGTTAATTCCTGGGGGCAAAGACGGCCGGGCGTAGAGCTAACCATTCTACCCCATCACGTGCCGCGGTTAACAATGGTGGAAGCCTTTATCTTCCACTTCTCCAAGGGCCTTCATGGCCGTACGGAGGTGACTTTCTTTTTTATGGGAAAGGAGAGGGCATCTCCAACATAATCTGAGTAGTATTCCACCTTGTGATCAGTAGCCTAAGTCCATAAATCATTAGAAATAAATATATTTTTATTTTTATTTTTTCTTATTCTGCTTTACGTCGCACCAACACAGATAAGTGGAAATTGGTACTGTGTGGAAGTAAGGGCAGCATCCTGCTTGATAGAAATGTATCCGTCACATTCACAATGTTTCATTTTTCATCCAAATTCAAGTGCTTTGTGCGCCCCTAACCGCACGGCTGTGAGCTTGCATCCGGGACATAGCGGGTTCGAACCCCATTGTTGGCAGCCCTGGAGATCCTTTCTCGTGGTGTCCCATCTTCACACCAGGCAAATATTGGGACTGTACCTTAATTAAGGGCACAGCCGCTTCCTTTCATCTCTTAGGACTTTTCTATCCCATCGTGGCCATAAGACCAATCTGTGTTGGTGCGACGTAAAAACAATTGCAAACAAAAGTGCTTCTCGTCATGCCTGATCAATGGCCCCTGGCCTAGCTGGGTGTACTGACTGGATCACCAACTCGCTCGGTCCTGATGAGAAGGGCTTGGATTCTTATGTAATTACATATTCCACTTCTTTACTTGCAGACAACTGGAAAAAGAAAATTGTCGGCGAATCGTGTTTCTGATGTGTTTATATCTGTGCTCCATGTTTCATATTTTTACATATTATGCGAGAAATGTAACATTTTTGTACATATCTGGGTAATTATTCAAAAAATTATAAATTCTGTCAGTTCGTTTAATTTTTAGACTATAGGCAGGTGAAATAATTGGCAATTTTCATCGCATACAGGATATATTTCAATTGCTAAAGTTGGCTTTCAAATTCCTTTTTATCGGGCGAGTTGGCCGTGCGGTTAGGAGCGCGCAACTGTGAGCTCACATCCAGGAGATAGTGGGTTCGAACTGCACTGCCGGCAACCCTGAAGATGGTTTTCCATAGTTTCCCATTTTCACACCAGGCAAATGCTGGGGGCTGTACCTTAATTTAGGCCACGGCCGCTTCCTTGCCATTTCTAGGTATTTACTGTCCCATCGTCGCCATAAGACCTATCTGTGTCGGTACGACGTAAAGCAAATAGCAAATTCCTTTAAATTTGAGATTTCTAACCTTTTGTCTGTGGAATACAATAGGTCGAAGTGCCTCAACTGCATGCAACAGCACTAATCCTTTCTCAGAATCTGGGATGGCTGGGTGTCTTTCACTGGTCAGAGTTTCTAACAAACTCCATGCAGTCCTGAAACGAAATCTAGGTTATTCAAGCTCTCCATCTGTTTTTTTTTTTGTTTTTTTTTTTTTTGTTTTTTTTGCTAGTTGCTTTACGTCGCACCGACACAGATAAGTCTTATGGCGACGATGGGACAGGGAAGGGCTAGGAGTTGGAAGGGAGCGGCCGTGGCCTTAATTAAGGTACAGCCCCAGCATTTGCCTGGTGTGAAAATGGGAAACCACGGAAAACCATTTTCAGGGCTGCCGACAGTGGGGTTCGAACCTACTATCTCCCGAATACTGGATACTGGCCGCACTTAAGCGACTGCAGCTATCGAGCTCGGTCCATCTGTTTGTAAGATCATTAGTGACGAACAAGAAGAACAGCCAGAAGATATTTCATCCAGCTAGTTTCATCTTGTAAAATATGCATCAATAACTTCTGGGATGTTGAACGGCCCTCCTCAGCCTACAAGATAATTGCCGATTAGCGCCAAAGCATCACAACGGAAAATATGAAAAAGTACTTGGTACCGGGGTTTAAAGACAGATTCTGTATTAACTTTATTTAGTAATACTTATTTGTTTCATTGTCAGGGCAAGAGGACACAAGTAAATTAGGTACAAAAATACATTGTGTGATATACTCCGCGATTTATAGTGTATAAAGTTGAAATGAAAATTCACAGACGGTTTCCAGTCATTCGACCGGGCCAGGGATGGAATGAATAAAGCCCCTATCTAGCGGCGAGGATACGAATTGTGCCGGCTGCCGAAGCCTGTCGCACTTCTCTGAGGCGATGATTAATGACTGGAAGATGAAATGAAATGATATTGGACAGTGTTTCTGAAATGAAAGATGACAGGGAAAACCGGAATACCGGGAGAAAAACCTGTCCCTCCTCCGCTCACAAATTTCACATAGAGTGACCGGTATTTGAATCACGGAACCCAGCGGTGAGGGACCGGCGCGCTACCTCCTGAGCCACGGAAGCTCTTATAGTGCATAACGTTATTTTTAAATATTTGAAGTATTTTGATTATACCTTTAATGTTAAGATTTAATACTGTCAAAATTAGAAAGCAGTAGACTATAAGTACGAATGATGACTTTGCAATAAAATATGGAGGTCTTAAAACAAATGCATTGTTTCATTTCATGACCATAAGTCATAATAAATTCCAGCTCCATGGCTAAATGGTTAGCGTGCTCGCCTTTGGTCACAGGGGTCCCGGGTTCGATTGTCGGTAGGATCGGGAATTTTAACCTTAAAAATTGGTTAATTTCGCTGGCACGGGGGCTGGGTGTGTTCTTCATCATTTCATCCTCATCACGAAGCGCAGGTCGTCTACGGGAGTCAAATCAAAAGACCTACATCTGGCGAGCCGAACTTGTCTTCGGACACTCCCGGCACTAAAAGCCATACGCCATTTCATTTCATTTCATTTCATAATAAAAGGAATATATAAACATTTTAATAAAATGAGGGCATTAATACTATTATATTTTAATTAGCATTTTATGTACATTTTTCAAATCCGGGCTCTATTGATGAATATGTAATTTGCTACGCTTTTACCTTTTCCATTTGATGGCCGCAAGCTGCACGGCTTGCAACTGTATAGCGGATTGTAACCTTGCCAGAGCTGGCAATGATTGTTTACCTGGTGATGTTTTTGGGGTACGTTAGTGATGATCATGTTTCAGCGCTTGACTTGGGGCCATCCTTAAGACCTTTCAGAGAAGCTACTGAGAATTAGAAGGTTAAAAATCAACGAACACTTCATCTAGTGTAAATATGTTTTGGACTCTCAAGTTATTAAAAGTGCTTCGTGTACAACAGAAAAAAAAATAGGTCAGTATGCTAATTTAAAGAAATTATGTTTTATACATTCCTTACTTTCATTACTACTTTTTTCTTCTCTTATATCACTGAAAACCTAACAAAATTTTCATAGCTTATTTTTATTTTCTCACGTTATAGAAGATGATAACACTGAAACCAAGCAAGTTGGTCTTGCGGTTAAAGTCGCGTAGCTGCGAATTTGCATTCGAATCCCACCGTCAGCAACTCTGCAGTTAGCTTTACATTTTCATAGCAGGCAATTTTTTTCTATTGGCTTTACGTCGCACCGACACAGATAGGTCTTATGGCGACGACGGAGTAGGAAAGGGCTAGGAGTAGAAAGGAAGCGGCCGTGGCCTTAATTAAGGTACAGCCCCAGCAATTGCCTGGTATGAAAATGGCAAACCACGGAAAACCATCTTCAGGGTTGCCGACAGTGGGGTTCGAACCCACTATCTCCCGGATGCAAGCTCACAGCTGCGCTCCCCTAACCGCACGGCCAACTCACCCGGTCAGGAAAAGTTTCGGCTGTATTTATTTACCAACAATTTTTAAAAGTGGATAGATAGTTACCATTCAATTATCACGTTGTCACGCTCCCGTGGCCCGTTTTTGACATCTAAATTGTTCTCTGAAATGGATAACAGGCACGGTTTATGGCGAAACTAGAAATTATGTACAAAACTCTCAAGTAAGTTACTCGGTAACATATTAATGAATATGTGTTATTACATTTAGTTCAACAGTGTTACTAATGTAATAATTTTAATTTCTTAACTTCCACAGACACAAACAAGGAGCTACAACAAAAGGGAATATGCAATGACGCAGATTTCCTGGAATAGTCTTAAAAGTGAAGCATATAGTTATAGAGGATTTGTATCTCAAGAAACCTATTCCTTCTGAAGAATCGTGTGATCTTTTGAAATGGTGGCAGAAAATGAGTGATGTGTACCAGATGTAACTAATGTGGTTCGTCATGTTCTTTGCATAAATGTCACTAGCACTCTGAGCGAGAGAAATTTCAGTAAAGCACGCATGATGGTACAAGAAAGGCGCATGAGATTCCTCAGAAGTTGTTAATGCAGTGTTAATTGTTCACTGCAACTGCGACTGGGTTCTAGAGGGAGAAGAAGATGGAGATGAAAATAAGGGGAGGAGAGGAGAACAAAAGTAGGGAAAGGGAATAGAATGAAGCAAAATTATAGGGAAATATATTTTTGTTTCACACTTCTAATAATAATAATAATAATAATAATAATAATAATAATAATATAATAATAATAATAATAATAGTTACATTTGTTTTGTTATATGTTGCAGTTGTATGTACACAGGGTGGAGACTATGTAGAATGAATAACATATTGATAATAGTCCCTTCTGTTTTCTTTCTTTTTGAATTGTATTTTTAAAGGATGTCAAAAATACTATTTTACATGTTCTTGGTTGTATGTATACGAGCTTAATTAAGATTTTTGCAACACAAAATTAATTGCTGGGACATTTGGCATTGTTTTGCTTCAATATCTCTGAAGTTGTTTTTGGTGCATAGCCCCCTTCGAAAGTTTGGTTTACTATTTCTATGACCAGAATTACAGCATTAGCCTGTAATGATAGAGATAGGGGTAGAATATAGACTGTAAAAACATTCTTGGGGTGGATAAAGTGAAATCACAGAAGCTCAGGGTCAAACCATTCACTTTTGGGTTCCGAATCCTTTCGATATGAATACTTTGATTTTCATAGTTATGGTAGTTTGTGGTCATATAATCATCCTTTAAGATTCTTTCTGTTGCCACCACGACTCAGTAAACTTTACTGAAAGTAGCCTGGTAGCGGTAGAAGTGTGTCTCCAAGTTGTGGTGTTACTGTACAAACCGCAGGTGCACTATCTTCCAGAAGAGAGTCATCTGTATTCATGACTTGTAGCCCACTATTGCCCTTTCTTTCACAAAGTTGGGCGCCGTATTTCAGAGCAGACATGGCTGGAATATGGATAGTCAATTAATTCTTGAGAACCCACTAGGTCAGCCTCTCAAATCCCCGCATTACAGAGAAAGTTAGTCCCACACATTCCCTTATCTCCATTACTCCCAAGCTAAGGACATTTGCTTATCTCTAATACAAGATGAATGCTCCCAACTCAATCCAAACGCGAAACTCTAGACCTACATCCTGCTCCAGGTTTTCAATAGTATCATAACTTTTAAACATGGTCACTTGTCTGAAAGTGAAGTAAGTGTCAGCAGATTAACATATATTTCTCAGTCACATTGAAACTCAATAAATTACATTTTAGGAGTATATGGAATTTCTGGATTAAATGTATTGGTACAGTTTGCGAGAGCCATTTATCTTCTGTTGTATAATATTCTCAATATATTGAACCCTTTAGGTCCTATTGAGGGATACCTACCTTCCTTACCTATCAGCAAAGTTCATGAGATCTGTCTCTTGGGTCGTTTCGGGTTCTTCGTCACTTGCTGAGGTAAAGGTAGGGTTCATTAATTCTAATCTATCTACTGGAATGAAAGGTCTATTTAAAATATTCCTATTTATTCAGGGAAATGAAGTAATTTACTTTGTCAACGATGTCATAGTCAATTGTGTCCACTGGACACCACAATCATTTTTACATAAATGTCAGAACACTGGTGTGAGACTTTAACGTAACTGCCTGATGGGCAATCTTACTAGAAACCATTATCTCAATTATTAATCATTTAAGAAAGGAAAGTCTGGAAATCCCTAAATTCGGCTTCCATGTGAGACCACATGTACCATCATAGTGATTCGTTATGGTCCAGCCCTCGTAACACGAACTCTGGACTCTGAGTATAATTAAGGCCGTCCAATCGGTGTGTGCCACACAGTGGTTCTACGGCATGGACCCTTAATTGAATCGATGTGACCTGCGTCTATGTCATGGACCGACATCTAATCTTCTAAGTTACTTTAAAGTCATTGTGGATGATGACCGCAAGGAAATGATGCTACAATGGCATATGGCCCTAATCTAAGTCACTGAGGTTGATGACCCCCTGACCATCCAAGTTTCTAGGCTGAAGGCTAAACACAATTAAGTTACATCGGTTGATGACCAAAGTTTCCACTTTACTATCCCCAGCACATTCACTGCTCAATCAATCAAAGTTCAATAATTACAACAACAACAATGCTCACAAACTTTGTGGCAGTAAAATCCATTTCCTTCGGATATGTCCCCTTAATCGTTACTTTACATGTTAATATTCCCCAGAAAAACAAACTAAAATTTCCAGAATGCATCTCCAAGTTATTCGCTTGATTAAAGTTATTTCAAAATGCGGTTTCACTGAATTTAATAATTTAATAAATTTAAATGATTTATCGAAATGTTAAAGAACAGTAAATTTTATCTCCGCGGACTCTGGTTTCTTCACAACTTTCTACGCAGCTGTGATGTAAATTCAATATTGCGATGTTTATCTGGCTGGAAAAGAATTTGTTACATCATTCAGGTCCAGCTATATATCTCATCTCGTGATATTATGCTCAAAATCTAATCTAGTCCTAACCGTTATTAACACTTGGATATCCTAATAATCTACGTACAAACCAAACAACTCGCCATATAATTACGATGTCATATCTCGTCATCACTGAATTTTGCACACCCCTCGCAGACAAATCGATCATCACGACCATCGCTCTATATTTTGGACAATCCTGAAATTGGGTTACTCTGTTCCTTATACTCAAAGTTCATGGTTTCAAATGTTCATTCCGTCCCCAATTACAGTATTTCGCAATACTTAGATCAATACCGGCTATGAAATTTCAACTAAATCCAGCATTTAACATATCCCTGGCCGAGAATTACAGTACAATCTCAACTCCACTGTCCCGTTAGATAGCGGAGGTGTCTCACCCCCTTCGCTCGCTTGGCAGTTACAGGAACCACCTGGTTTATTCACAGTTGACTGACTTCTCAAATGTTCCCTTTTAACTCTGCCGACATAATTAAACAAATACGATATTCTAACCAACAAAATGCACAGATTATGCTTCAAGATGCCCACACTAATTATACGCGTCGCCAATTTTACCGCCATGGATTTCTATGAATTTCTTTCCATTCTCAACATTATAAAATAATCCTCGGGTTATCATATCCCGGCTTCAATGACAGGACTCTAACCTGATTCGCACATCTCATCTCAACTCATATAAAACACTCCTCGGGCTCTGTATCCCGGCTTCAATGACAGGTCCAACCTGATTCACAAAACTAACCTCTGTTTCCCAACTCCACAATTATCATCGACAAAGAACTGGAATAAAATCCTCACTAGAAATACCGACGTATAATATCGCACAACGCATTACTCATGAATACTTTGCATAAATGATATCGTATTTAATAACTTGATTTTTACGACTAATGACTGAAACGTTCTACTAGATCTTTTATTGTCAGTCAGACACAGTTTAAAATGGGCATAGAAAAACGTTTCTCTCCGTGACCAAATTCATCCCCTAGGTTCTCACCCGACAGCGCGCTTCCACTCGATTGAAAATGAGTGACCATGGATTATTATTATTAACGTCAGGTTGGAGACAGAAGAATTTTACATCGAATGAACATCTTACATTGACATCACAAAATACAGGCAGTACACTCACACGGATGACGATCTACATTGGACGTGATATCACTTCGGAATCCTATACAATAACTTTTTACAACATTATATGGCACTCGCAAGACTTCAAAATTTTATCCAAGTGGAAAATAAAACAAATGACTCTTTTAGTCGTACCCTCACATTTACAAAACTTAGTAGGGGTGACCACTGCGTCGTAAATCCCCATTCAAATACAAGAAATCACGAGACAAGATATAAGAGGTAGTAAGATGGAAAGCCACCTACCTCATGTCCACGCCAGTATTCGTCTTAGGGCTCACCTGTGACCCTGGCATTTATTTAGCCATCTTTACATTCATGGCTGTACATCTCATTATGTTTCTTCAGGTTTCCTGGAATAAAGCATTAAAAAAAAAAAGAAAATACCCTTCACTTGTTTGCTGGGCGCACACGATGGATTTCAATTATTCCCGCACACGAATTACTCAATCACATTAGAATATTTCAGTACTTTGACCGTCCTATCTGATACACTTATTTCTCTCAAGAAAACTATCTCCCCACGGAGTCAAGACTTAGCCACACTGGCTAAAATCTGCAGTCGAACTCAGTCTACTTTCGTTGATTTGATTTCGCGGAGCAACTCAACAATTTCGTCCGCTTTGTATCACAAATGCCGGAGAAGGAAGCTTCGTCATGGCGTCCCTTCATATTTATAGCAGTTACCCCCTCTCTTCGGATCTCTCCCTTTGCCGCCAAGAAAAATTTCTATAAAATTTCTGACTTACCTAAACTGCAATTTCAAGAGTTTTGAAAGTGACTACATGCTTGCTACATTTCTGACGGTAGTGTTCATGGACATTTAAAAATTTTACGGGTTCAATTTGTGAGATGATTGACCTCCTTTGATAGGCACTATATTTTTTTGACTTGGCGTGGTCACGCCGGGTACACGCGCTTTGAAATAGTTCATAAAAACTACTTGAGATTCTTCCGCCGTCGACACGTGTGGTTGACGTCACGTACCCCAGAGCGTGGGACCGAAGGTAATCACCCCCTCGTCACGTGTCAAATCCATGCTATCAAGAATCCAGCTTTTAATTATTTTGTTATATAATGCATAATGTTCTTAGGGCACAAAGGTCATGGGTTCATATTTCCCCCAAGACACGAATTCCTTTCGCGCAGTGACAAGGAATTTCCTTTAAATACTCCAGATGGCGAAATTTCTAATTTTGACGTCTGATGAAACATGACCTTTGAACATAAATTCCTTTCTTCTTTCTTATGCAGTTGTTCATCTTCTGGTGTACGGATACTGGTTGATGCCTTCAGCTTCCTGGTAGTTCTCCACTGAATTTTCGACTGAGCTATTTATCCCTTCCTCGCCGTCAAAGTCCTCCTCGCTGTCAAAGTCTTCTTCCTCAGAACCTTCCTCAAATTCTCCCTGTTCTATCGAGATTTTCTCTGTAAGATTCCAGTACTCCTCAAATGCTCTCAATATCACAGAGTCTGGGACTTGCCTGCATTCCCTACATCGTTTCAGTGGGTCATCCTGCTTTTCTTCGAGCGGTTCCACATCTTGATCCACCACTGATTCAATGAGGTTAACTTCCTGGTCCGCCATATCTTCAGGTTTGCGATAAACCTTCAAGTTGGCTGCATTGAAAATAGCCTCAGAGCGTCCATCTAACGACTGGATTTTATAGGAATTATTTCGGAAACTCTGGATGACTTTAAATGGACCCATATACAACGGTGCAAACTTCGCGTAATACTTGTCCTCAGGTTTTGAGAGAGCGGGTTTACGAACAAGCACATATTCGCCTTCTTTCAAGGGCCGATGAAATCTCTTATTTTTGACGCGTCTCAAACGTCGGTCAGCTTGCTGACGAAGGTGCCTAGCTGTCTCTTCAATGCGCATCGCTTGAGTCGGCCGTGGGTCGCTCGGACACTTCACCACTGCGTGCCATGGTCTCAGAGGATAAATATTGGAATGAACCACATTTGGGACGCACCCTATAGATTCGTGGATTGTGTTATTCACGCAATCTTCTATGATAGGTAACACATCCATCCATCTCCAATGCTCTTGAGCACAGAAGATCCGACAGAACTTCACGATGACCTGCATAATTCGCTCTGATGGGTTTCCCTCCGGATGGCGAACTGAACTAAGAATATGTCGAATTTCAAGCCTTTGCAACTCCTGTTTAAATTGAGCTGAGGTAAATTGTGTACCGTGGTCCGTTAATAAAAACATGGGCTTCCCCATAGTTGGAATGATGGTCCTATTTATAGCTCTTAATACCAATTTAGTGTTTGCTTTCTGTAATGGACATAACGATGTGAACTTAGAGAATACGTCCACGGTTACCAAGACGTATCTATTCCCTCTACGTGACTTGGGAAGGACTCCGTAAATATCCATCGCGAACAATTCCCGAGGTTTAGCTGGTAAGAGAGGTATCGGTGCCTGTCGAATGAGGTACGGGTTCGCCTTAACCCTCTGGCATGTGTCACATGTAATTACAAGGCTTCTCACGTCTTCTCGTAGATGAACCCAAGTGAACGTTTCCTGAAGGGTGGCGGTGACCTTGTCAATCCCACCATGACCGGTTATCCTATGGGCATGCCATATAAGACCCTTCCTAAGTGATGGTGGTACCACAATTCGAGATTTAGTGTGATCCTTGTCTATGAATTTCAACAAGGTGTTGTCGACAAACAAATAGCTCTCAGCTAGCTTCTCAACTTCTCCACGTCCTGGGTCGTCATGTGGAAGTTCTCCCTTCAACAACGAAATTAACCTGCCACAGAACTGGTCCTGTCGTTGACATTCTGGTAATCGTGTCAGCTCATTTAGAAAGGTTCTATCTTCGTCAGTTAACTCCACGAAGTTCACCTCATGTTCGTTATCGTTTGGGTTTCGACTTAGGGCATCCGCCAGGACATTTGACATTCCTGAACAGTGCTCGATGGTCAGATCAAACTGCTGGATAAACAGTGCCCACCTAGCTACTCTCTCGCTAGCAACTACCGTCTTCATCACAAAGGTCAAGGCCTTGTGATCCGTCCTAATGGTTATAGGGAATCCAAAAATCATCTTTCTCCAGTGCTGTAGTGATTGAACAATTGCAAGCATTTCTAATTCAGTGACACTGTATTTTAGCTCGTGTTTCCTAAGTTTACGGCTAAAGAATGCCAAGTAGTTCTTCTTCTTGGGTTCTTCTCCTTCCTCTTGGTATAAAACTGCACCAATCCCTACGGTGGAAGCATCAGTTTGCAAGATAAAGGCCTTATCGAAATTCGGGTACCCTAGCTTCACACTTCTAGCTAACATCTCCTTAGTATCCCGAAAAGAAATCTCATGTTCCCTAGACCATTTCCATCGATTGTTCTTTACTAGCAAATCTTGCAAGGGAGCCACAACCTCCGTATAATTTGGACAGTGATCACTGAAAAATTGACTCATACCCAAGAACTGTCGGACGTTCTTCACCTTGATAGGCCTTGGAAAGTTTTCGATTGCCTGCAATTTCACTGGGTTAGGGCGTACTCCTTCACCATCAATGATGTGTCCTAAGAAGAGAACTTCCTCCTGTCCGAAATTTGATTTTTTCAAGTTGATCTTAAAACCAGCCACCCTGAGATTTTCGAGTAGCAACTCGAGATGATGAAGATTTTCCTCGAAATCCTTCGACGAAAGCAATATGTCATCGACATAGCGCGTAGTTATGGCCTTAACCTGTTCGGTGAGGTTGCGATCTAGGGCGCGTATGAGAGCTGCACCGGCGTTTTTTATTCCAAACGCGAGACGGTTAAAAACATACGTGTGCTGGTCATACAGGAATCCAGTAAACAATCTTGACTTCTCATCGAGCATTATATGATGATACGACGAGGTCAGATCAATATTAGTGAAGCGGCGCTTGCCCCTAAACCTCCTAATAACTTCTTTGATGGGAGGAGCTCTATCATTTTCAGGGATTAGTCTGTCATTTACGACCCTTGCATCGAGGCATACCCTCAGGGACCCGTCGGGTTTCTGAACGGTAACTAAGGAATTAACGAATGGTGTATTTGCCTTGGAAATCAACCCACTTTCTTCCATCTCTTTAATAATTTTTCCAGCCTCCTGGCGATGTTTCTCCGGAATGGGATACGGCCTACGTTTGAACGGCTCCCAACTGTTTACAGCCAACACATATTTGAAATTTGGAATGCATCCTGGCTTTGAATCGAATACATCCTGATATTTGAGAAGTAGTTCCCTCAACTTCATCTTCTCTTCCGCCGTCCCTGGGCATTCTGATACTTTCTGACTTATTAAATCTTCTACAGCCTTTCCCAATTCAGTCTCGAGGACATCCCACTCTTCCTGATTGACCTCTTCTGTTCCCTGTTCTATCTCCTCTTCTGCCTCCTTAGAAACGGTAATGAAATGGACTTCTTCCTCACACATTCTTCTCCCAGTCTGACCCAATGATTCTTCGTTTAGAGCTACTAATTCCGGTCCGTCATCCTTCCTAAATTTCACCTCTCTCCTTCCTAAATCGATGACGGCATTACTTTCACAAATGAAGTCTGCTCCCAGAATAACATTATAGTGCAGCTTTGAAATTATGACAAAAGGATGCGAAAATGTCATGTCTCCTATCTGCAAATCCAAAAATGTCTGCGTTTTACAAATGGCAGTTTTGTCGGGAATGACTCCTCTAATTTTGATATTTGCTACAGGAATTTCTGGCAATTTCTTCCGAGTAGACAATTCGTTAAAGAAATTTTGTGAAATTAAGCTGATGCTGGCACCTGTATCCAATAAACAGCTCACCTTAAAATTGCATATCCTGACATTAATGATTGGTAGCTCTCTTATTTTCCTAACCTCCTGTCTGAGGTGGTCTTCCACTAATTCATCTGGTTGTATAATCCAGGAGTCAATCTGGGCTACTATCCAGCCGTCGCGAGAAACATATTCAGGCTGTGTGTGGGAATCCTGTCTCGTAACCACTACTGGAAATTTGGCGGGTTTTTTTTCCGCTCATTTGACGAATTCAGATTTTCGTCGAAATGAGGCGCGTTAGGGTTTAATTCCCTATCCTGGTGGTAGGTCTTTCGGATAGCTCCAGTATGGGACATGTCTTGAGCACCTACACAGTCAGTGTTGACTTCCCTTCGCTGGATGCTGTCCTTCCACTTGTCCTGTCCGGTACCTGACCTCAGCTCTCTCAAATACTGGTCCCCTTCTCTCCTTCTCTCTTCAGGCCCGTGCCAGCGGTCAGAACGTCTGGAATTTTCGTAACCGTCCCCTCTTCTGTTGCCTTCATTCCCGCGCGGGTTCCTTCGTCTTAGATCTGAGTTCCCCTGGTATCGACCCTGGTTTCTTCTCCACTGTTCTCGGCGTCTGTCCCACTCTTCGTGATGGTATCTGGGCTGTTCCCAGTTCTTCCTACCTTGGTATGGCCTGGTGTCGAACCGCCGCCCCTCATTCTCATATCTCGGTGCTCGTGAAACTTCCCTATCTGGCGCGCTCTCCTGGCTGTGATTTACGACATTCACCTGGGGCTCTGAATGCCTGACTATTCGCGGGGCTGATTGATGCGAATGGGTCTGGTCCAGCTGTCGCAATATCAATTCTGCCTGCATCGGGGTTTCGACCTTCGCAGCAATTAATATTCTCTGGATATCCGGTGGGAACTGTTTCTGGATAGCCTGAACCAGTTCTTGCTGACTTGGGGCTGATTCCAGTTCCTTGAACTTAACTAATTGTTCGGTAAAGTAAAGCGAAAATTTCGGCGGTCCTGCTGTGTTATACCGGCGACTATATAACTCTAGCCTTAGGTTCTGCTGAATCTCAGAATTCCAAAATTTGCCCAAAAATGCGGTCTGAAATTCCTCGAACGTGTCAAAGCTATATCGGAAACCTTTGAACCACAGCGACGCAACTCCGTCTAGGTACCGTTCCACAGTCCTTAGTTGCCTCTCTTCAGGTATCCTATTATCGCGAATATACTCTCTAAGTTCTCTAAGAAAACCCTTTGGCGTCTGGGTACCACTGCCATCGAATTTCTTAGGCTGATCTTCCTTAAGACGAATCATGTTTATAACATTAGTGACGTTTTGCCCCTGAGAATGGGTAGAATTGTCAAAGTGTACGTTCCCTGCAGGATGTATGGGACTACTAGCGTTGCTAGGGCAACTGAACGACATGTCTGAGGTGCGGCGAGATTTACTAACCACTTCCTCTATCTTGGCCTGGACTCCTACGATATTGTTCACTAACCCATCCAGTTCCAATTTCCGGGCACTAACTTCCCCCTTAAGAGCCTCATGAACGGATGTCAACTCGTCGCTCAGTGTTATGACCTTATCTTGGGTATCTTTAAGTTGTTTCGATAGGTCTACCCTTGTATCGCCTAGATCCTTTCCTAGTTCCTCAATATCTGCTTGTACCTCCTCAATACTCCTAGCCGTTTCTTCCTGAGTTGTACCTAATTTTCTCATATCCTCTTTATTCATCTGGATTAATTTAGAGTCAATGGCCTCAATACGCTGGCCTACAGTTGCCTTGACGTCTTCGGCTACCTGGTCTACTTTGTCATTTACGACGGCTATCTCTTTACACAACATTTCCTTATGTTCATTCATTGCTGTGAAGACCTTTGACTTATCGTCTTCACGCATGATGTTGAACTTCTCTACGTCTGTCTTCAGATCGGCCTTAAGCTCAGCTTGATCTGACATCAACTGCTGATGTAGTTCCCTACTTTCGTTGACGTGCCTATCGAGGTCCCCTCTAATTTTGTCCTGATTTTCACTAAGAACACGATGTAGCTCGCGAGTTTCTATAAACTGCTGATTTATTTCATGTTTAAAGTCACCAATGTCCTTCCTAATATCAACGCTAGCTTCCTTACAACTATCCTGAGTGTCCTGCACTTTAATGTCAACATTTTGAACAACTTCCTTCATACCTTTTAATTCTACATCTGCACTGTCTAATTTATTGTCCATTGTTCCTACGACTTCCTTCATACCTTTTAATTCATTGTTAATAGATTTTACACTCTCACTTAAGTCCTTCCTATCGGCATCCGCAACCTTCCTATCGGCCTCCATTTTCTCCATAAAGTCCTTCATCATTTGGACCACCTGCCCTTGGGCCAATTCTCCCTCCTGCATAAACATACTGTATTTAACAGAAAACGATAGGTCATCGGTGAGCCCGAGACTTCAACGGCGTATCATAAGACTACAACGATAAACATCACAACATCCTCCTATCTAACACATCACACTGTTAATGCAATATTCTCTAACATTTTATTTAATGAAATGTGAAATTCAATGTTCACTCGATCAAAGTGATCAGCCAAAACACTCAAACCAGTATTCAAAAATTTGCGAAATTACTCTAACACACTTAAATTATACCTTTCATTCAGTAGATAAATTATTCTTATAGTGGTATCTCCTAGCCTTACTCATCGGGCGTTTATGTATTTCTTCGAGTTCACTCTCAACTCTGGCGCACGATTTTACCATCCATAATGTGGCATAGCCTCAACATTATTTCTCTTTTCCTCTAGTACACGATTTTTCCAAAATATCGTTATCGTTATCGTGACTTAGGTTCCCTCATCGTTATCGTGACTAATGCCCCATCGTTGGTGCGACATTTTAATGAACCCTTTAGGTCCTATTGAGGGATACCTACCTTCCTTACCTATCAGCAAAGTTCATGAGATCTGTCTCTTGGGTCGTTTCGGGTTCTTCGTCACTTGCTGAGGTAAAGGTAGGGTTCATTAATTCTAATCTATCTACTGGAATGAAAGGTCTATTTAAAATATTCCTATTTATTCAGGGAAATGAAGTAATTTACTTTGTCAACGATGTCATAGTCAATTGTGTCCACTGGACACCACAATCATTTTTACATAAATGTCAGAACACTGGTGTGAGACTTTAACGTAACTGCCTGATGGGCAATCTTACTAGAAACCATTATCTCAATTATTAATCATTTAAGAAAGGAAAGTCTGGAAATCCCTAAATTCGGCTTCCATGTGAGACCACATGTACCATCATAGTGATTCGTTATGGTCCAGCCCTCGTAACACGAACTCTGGACTCTGAGTATAATTAAGGCCGTCCAATCGGTGTGTGCCACACAGTGGTTCTACGGCATGGACCCTTAATTGAATCGATGTGACCTGCGTCTATGTCATGGACCGACATCTAATCTTCTAAGTTACTTTAAAGTCATTGTGGATGATGACCGCAAGGAAATGATGCTACAATGGCATATGGCCCTAATCTAAGTCACTGAGGTTGATGACCCCCTGACCATCCAAGTTTCTAGGCTGAAGGCTAAACACAATTAAGTTACATCGGTTGATGACCAAAGTTTCCACTTTACTATCCCCAGCACATTCACTGCTCAATCAATCAAAGTTCAATAATTACAACAACAACAATGCTCACAAACTTTGTGGCAGTAAAATCCATTTCCTTCGGATATGTCCCCTTAATCGTTACTTTACATGTTAATATTCCCCAGAAAAACAAACTAAAATTTCCAGAATGCATCTCCAAGTTATTCGCTTGATTAAAGTTATTTCAAAATGCGGTTTCACTGAATTTAATAATTTAATAAATTTAAATGATTTATCGAAATGTTAAAGAACAGTAAATTTTATCTCCGCGGACTCTGGTTTCTTCACAACTTTCTACGCAGCTGTGATGTAAATTCAATATTGCGATGTTTATCTGGCTGGAAAAGAATTTGTTACATCATTCAGGTCCAGCTATATATCTCATCTCGTGATATTATGCTCAAAATCTAATCTAGTCCTAACCGTTATTAACACTTGGATATCCTAATAATCTACGTACAAACCAAACAACTCGCCATATAATTACGATGTCATATCTCGTCATCACTGAATTTTGCACACCCCTCGCAGACAAATCGATCATCACGACCATCGCTCTATATTTTGGACAATCCTGAAATTGGGTTACTCTGTTCCTTATACTCAAAGTTCATGGTTTCAAATGTTCATTCCGTCCCCAATTACAGTATTTCGCAATACTTAGATCAATACCGGCTATGAAATTTCAACTAAATCCAGCATTTAACATATCCCTGGCCGAGAATTACAGTACAATCTCAACTCCACTGTCCCGTTAGATAGCGGAGGTGTCTCACCCCCTTCGCTCGCTTGGCAGTTACAGGAACCACCTGGTTTATTCACAGTTGACTGACTTCTCAAATGTTCCCTTTTAACTCTGCCGACATAATTAAACAAATACGATATTCTAACCAACAAAATGCACAGATTATGCTTCAAGATGCCCACACTAATTATACGCGTCGCCAATTTTACCGCCATGGATTTCTATGAATTTCTTTCCATTCTCAACATTATAAAATAATCCTCGGGTTATCATATCCCGGCTTCAATGACAGGACTCTAACCTGATTCGCACATCTCATCTCAACTCATATAAAACACTCCTCGGGCTCTGTATCCCGGCTTCAATGACAGGTCCAACCTGATTCACAAAACTAACCTCTGTTTCCCAACTCCACAATTATCATCGACAAAGAACTGGAATAAAATCCTCACTAGAAATACCGACGTATAATATCGCACAACGCATTACTCATGAATACTTTGCATAAATGATATCGTATTTAATAACTTGATTTTTACGACTAATGACTGAAACGTTCTACTAGATCTTTTATTGTCAGTCAGACACAGTTTAAAATGGGCATAGAAAAACGTTTCTCTCCGTGACCAAATTCATCCCCTAGGTTCTCACCCGACAGCGCGCTTCCACTCGATTGAAAATGAGTGACCATGGATTATTATTATTAACGTCAGGTTGGAGACAGAAGAATTTTACATCGAATGAACATCTTACATTGACATCACAAAATACAGGCAGTACACTCACACGGATGACGATCTACATTGGACGTGATATCACTTCGGAATCCTATACAATAACTTTTTACAACATTATATGGCACTCGCAAGACTTCAAAATTTTATCCAAGTGGAAAATAAAACAAATGACTCTTTTAGTCGTACCCTCACATTTACAAAACTTAGTAGGGGTGACCACTGCGTCGTAAATCCCCATTCAAATACAAGAAATCACGAGACAAGATATAAGAGGTAGTAAGATGGAAAGCCACCTACCTCATGTCCACGCCAGTATTCGTCTTAGGGCTCACCTGTGACCCTGGCATTTATTTAGCCATCTTTACATTCATGGCTGTACATCTCATTATGTTTCTTCAGGTTTCCTGGAATAAAGCATTAAAAAAAAAAGAAAATACCCTTCACTTGTTTGCTGGGCGCACACGATGGATTTCAATTATTCCCGCACACGAATTACTCAATCACATTAGAATATTTCAGTACTTTGACCGTCCTATCTGATACACTTATTTCTCTCAAGAAAACTATCTCCCCACGGAGTCAAGACTTAGCCACACTGGCTAAAATCTGCAGTCGAACTCAGTCTACTTTCGTTGATTTGATTTCGCGGAGCAACTCAACAATTTCGTCCGCTTTGTATCACAAATGCCGGAGAAGGAAGCTTCGTCATGGCGTCCCTTCATATTTATAGCAGTTACCCCCTCTCTTCGGATCTCTCCCTTTGCCGCCAAGAAAAATTTCTATAAAATTTCTGACTTACCTAAACTGCAATTTCAAGAGTTTTGAAAGTGACTACATGCTTGCTACATTTCTGACGGTAGTGTTCATGGACATTTAAAAATTTTACGGGTTCAATTTGTGAGATGATTGACCTCCTTTGATAGGCACTATATTTTTTTGACTTGGCGTGGTCACGCCGGGTACACGCGCTTTGAAATAGTTCATAAAAACTACTTGAGATTCTTCCGCCGTCGACACGTGTGGTTGACGTCACGTACCCCAGAGCGTGGGACCGAAGGTAATCACCCCCTCGTCACGTGTCAAATCCATGCTATCAAGAATCCAGCTTTTAATTATTTTGTTATATAATGCATAATGTTCTTAGGGCACAAAGGTCATGGGTTCAATATCTATCTAAATATAGTAGTTGGAAAAGAAAATAATTGTTTATTCATTTATCTTATTTCTTTGTCTTGTTTTATTTGAAGTTTAGGAAAATAAAAATTTTCTCTAGCTCTACAGATAATGTTTGTTAAATTTTCAAAGTTAGATATTTCTTAGAAGTAGTGTGAAGTGTTGCTTCGTATGAACCAGATCAAATTTTCATTTACCTGTCTCAGTCTCATCCTTATCTTTGAGTATACCAAAGAGTCTGATGTTATAGAAACAATATAGATAACTTCCAAGAGACTAAATATCGGCAAGAAATAATGTAAAATGTGAAATTTATATTTTTAATTTTCAACAAGACTTTCAACTTTATCTTACTTAGTTGAAGAAAGTTGAATTTCAATTTTTGAAAATGTCCATCTAATACCACAGAGATGAACACTGCGAACTTTGAATGTGATTTTTCATTTCTCAAATCTCACAGCTATTGGCCCAGATTCAAACTATGGCTGCCTTGGTCAGATATCTACAAGTATTTGGAAATTTAAGTATATATTTTCCGGGACACTGTTTATTCCAATAAATGTCACTATGAACGGAATGGTTATAATGTAGACTTTCCTCTTGAAATAATAACGACCAATCTAATCTCAATAAAATAGAAGAGAACTTCAGTAGTATCACCGTAGTAGCACCACGAGTGCTGGTGTTTCTCCTCCTTGCCTTTTATTTATTACCTGCTATAGGCAACCATTTCTTTTACTGTTAAGACCATGTAGTATGGGCAATTATGCCCCTGTTTACTCTCCCTTTAGAAAAAGTGATCAATCTCCTTGTGGAGCAATTGATAAGCCCAAAAGGGGGCAACCGTGTATAAACACTATAAAGTGGGTTGCCTAGTGCAATTAAGTCTATCTATCAAAAGTAACTGTTCGCCTCTGCGAGGCTAGGCTATGATATTTTGGAGCTCAGAGTCCTGTGTAATGTAACCGCTAGGAGCAAACTTTGCTCTTGTAAAATATTGTACCTGTCCGGAACAATTATGCTCTTCTCTGTCTAAATTTACAGCCTCCGTGGCTCAGGCAGCAGCGCGCCGGCCTCTCACCGCTGGATACCGTGGTTCAAATCCCGGTCACTCCATGTGAGATTTGTGCTGGAAAAGCGGAGGTGGGACAGGGTTTTCTCCGGGCACTGCGGTTTTCCCTGTCATCTTTCATTCCAGCAACACTCTCCAATATCATTTCATTTCATTAAGCATTGCCCCAGAGAAGTGCAACAGGTTTTGGCAGCCCGCACAGTCCTATCCTCGCCGCTAGATGGAGGCTTCATTCATTCCATTCCTGACCCGGTCGAACGACTGGAAATAGGCTGTGGATTTTCATTTTCACTTTCTATGTAAATTAAACAAACTTGTAATTACCACAGGTTTTTGTACCTGATGTTCGGACTTCGTTAGAGCTGACGAGCTTGTTAATAGCCTGTTCTATTGTTTGTTATTCATTCAGATTTTCTATCTCTCAATTTAAAAAAGGAAAGAAAATTTCCAAATTAGTTATGTTAAATTTTGCTCTAGTTAATTCCTTGTCCAGCCATTCAACCCAAGCGCTTCTTATTCCTCTGTGAGCCACGGAAACCCCGGGACAGTAATGATGATGATGATAATAATAATAATAATAATAATAATAATAATAATATTAATAATAATAATAATAATAATAATAATAATAATAATAATAATAATAATAATAATAATAATGTCCGCCTCTGCGGTGTAGTGGTTAGTGTGATTAGCTGCCACCCTCCGAGGCCTGGGTTCGATTCCCGGCTGTGCCACGAAATTTGAAAAGTGGTACGAGGGCTAGAACGGGGTCCACTCAGTCTCGGGAGGTCAACTGCGTAGAAATGGGTTCGATTCCCACCTCAACCATCCTGGAAGTGGTTTTCCCTGGTTTCCCACTTCTCTTCCAGGCAAATGCCGGGATGGTAACTAACATAAGGTGACGGCCACTTCCTTCCCTCTTCCTTGTCTATCCCTTCCAATCTCCCCAACCCCCCAACAAGGTCGCTGTTCAGCATAGAAGGTGAGGCCGCCTGGGTGAGGTATTGGTCATTTTCCCCAGTTGTATCCCCAGACACAGAGTCTGAAGCTCCACGACACTGCCCTTGCGGTGGTAGATGTGGGATCCCTCACTGACAAGGGTGCATTCCCTACTCATCACCACCGATTTCGCTCAAATTTACAGAACATGCAGGGCTTGGCTAGAAATGAAAGTACCCGAAGTGGGAACTCCAGATGGCCAAGCGTATAATAAAAATAAAAATTAAAAAAAATAAAAATAAAAATAAAAATAAAAATAAAAATAAAAATAAAAATAAAAATAAAAATAAAAATAAAATTAAAAATAAAAATAAAAATAAAAATGTTGACGTGGCTCTCGCACCGTATATGCCACTTACGTTAGTGCAGACACCGAGCAGTAGTTGGCGTAGTGGTAAGAACTTGTACTAGTAATTCGACGGTCGTGAGTTCAACCCGCCGTGTGGAGAATATTTTTTCAATTTTTATATTATTCATTTATTTTAATTTAGTTTATTTATTTGTAGTCCGCCTCTGTGGTGTAGTGGTTAGCGTGATTAGCTGCCACCCCTGGAGGTCCGGGTTCGATTCCTTGCTCTGCCACGAAAATTTCAAAAGTGGTACGAGGGCTGGAACGGGGTCCACTCAGCCTCGGGAGGTCAACTGAGTAGAGGGGGTTCGATTCCCACCTCAGCCATCCTCGAAGTGGTTTTCCGTGGTTTCCCACTTCTCCTCCAGGCGAATGCCGGGATGGTACCTAAATTAAGGCCACGGCCGCTTCCTTCCCTCTTCCTTGTCTATCCCTTCCAATCTTCCCCATCCCCCGCAAGGCCCCTGTTCAACATAGCAGGTGAGGCCGCCTGGGCGAGGTACTGGTCATTCTCCCCAGTTGTATCCCCCGACCAAGAGTCTGAAGCTCCAGGACACTGCCCTTGAGGCGGTAGAGGTGGTATCCCTCGCTGAGTCCGAGGGAAAAACCGAACCTGGAGGGTAAACAGATGATAATAATAATAATTATTATTTATTTGTATGCGAAAGGCATATAGCACTTCATTATTTAATGAGCGCACAATTGTAGAAAATTTGGAGTTGCGAACTTTTCTGACGTGTTCAAACAGAAATTCTTCTTTTTTCTCCTTTATTGGCTACCTCCCCACCTTGGGGAATGTGCCATAAACGTGAATAGTCGTTTCGCTGTAAGATTCGTTTTCACCTGACGAGTGAAGGTTGCTCCTGGCGGCTGCACACAAACAATAGATTCCGGGCGCAGGTAGAAAAATGTCTGACAATTAAATCCCAATTTCTTACCTTTTCTATGCTTTTTGCGTATAAATAAATAAATAAATAAATAAATAAAATGAATTATTCACCTTTTTGCTTAATTGGAAAATGAATGATATAAAAGTTGACAGAAAAAACAGTCTCCACACGGGGAGTAGAACCCACGACCAGCGAATTAGCAGTCCGACCTCTTACCGCTATGCCAACTATTGCTCGGCACGCGTACTAAAGTCAGTGGCTTATACGGTGCGAGAGCCGCGTCAACATTTTTATTTTTATTTTCTATACGCTTGGCCATCTGAAGTTCCCACTTCGGGTACTTCCATTTCTAGCCAAGCCCTCCATGTTCTATACATTTGAGGGAAATGTGTGGTGACGAGTAGGGAATGCCCCTTTGTGAGTCCGAGGGAAAACCGAACCTGGAGGTTAAGCAGATGAATAATAATAATAATAATAATAATAATAATAATAATAATAATAATAATAATAATAATAATAATAATAATAATAATAATAATCATCATCATCATCATCATCATCATCATCATCATCATCATCTGTTTACCCTCCAGGTTCGGCTTTTCCCTCGGACTCAGCGAGGGATCCCACCTCTACCGCCTCAAGGGCAGTGTCCTGGAGCTTCAGACTCTTGGTCGGGGGATACAACTGGGGAGAATGACCAGTACCTCGCCCAGGCGGCCTCACCTGCTATGCTGAACAGGGGCCTTGTGGAGGGATGGGAAGATTGGAAGGGATAGACAAGGAAGAGGGAAGGAAGTGGCCGTGGCCTTAAGTTAGGTACCATCCCGGCATTCGCCTGGAGGAGAAGTGGGAAACCACGGAAAACCACTTCGAGGATGGCTGAGGTGGGAATCGAACCCACCTCTACTCAGTTGACCTCCCGAGGCTGAGTGGACCCCGTTCCAGCCCTCGTACCACTTTGCAAAAATTTTCGTGGCAGAGCCGGGAATCGAACCCGGACCTCCGGGGGTGGCAGCTAATCACGCTAACCACTACACCACAGAGGCGGACCAATAATAATAATAATAATAATAATAATAATAATAATAATAATAATAATAATAGTAATAATAATACTTGTTACCGTGTTTTGGTGGATCAGCAGAGGTGAAAGAAGGCGCGGGCTGGAATGGGTCTAACTACAAGTCCGAATGATGAATATAAAATTTAAATAAAGGTTATATTTTCAACTGATAACAAGATTTAACAATTTTCACTAGGTGAAATAACAAAGAAAAATCATGTAAAATGCAACTTTACAAACGAAAGCACAAGTTAAGGGGTCATTACAAATTCTGGGCTACGAGCCCCAAAGTTTAACAATTTCTGAGCTCTCAGCGCACAACCACAAATTACCAAAGGGCAGGAAACCCCTAATTACATGGAGCACTTGCTCCCACCTCGTAATGTCAAGCCTCCTAGAGCCACCTTTCAAAATACCAGAAAGAGCTGACCCGCTCTCAATTGTCCAAGCCTATTAAAGGCAAAAACAGATATTTACCCTAACCTGCCATCAAGGCACAACTTATAATGGAACAGGGGTACCTCGTACCCAATCTACTGGGCCTTCGCAGGAAGGAAAACAAAAACGTGTTAAGTTAATGGCCCAAAATACAAAGCTGATTGGAGGCGAGTACTTGCACTCCTACATGAAAGCTTGTTAAAACCTAAGTGGCGCTAAGCCGATACACAGGGGCTATTCCCACACTATATAGGTGACTTGTATAAGAAAATTTTAACACATTAGGAAAGATTAGAAAATCAGTTACGAAAACATAGTCACCTCAAGTCAAAATGAAGGGGAGCTCGAGAGGGTAAGGCACACTCTATCACCGATTTACATTTAAAGTAATAAGAAAAAGTTTACATAAGCCGGCACTAAGTTACATTTTTGAACAGGTAAGATACTTTGAAAAGGTTTCGAACCTTCCGCGGGGGTTAACTGCTGAGCAAGAAAGAAATAAAGATGTTGAAAGGCCATTACATTTGCTGAAGAGCTGCTGCTCGAAGAAAGAGGCGCAACCCGCCCCCTGCTATATTTCCATACACTAAGCTAGATGTTGTTGAAGTGGCGAAGAGCTGAGAAAATCAGCAGTTTTTAAACCCTCGTGGAAGATTCAAGACCTTTCATGAATAATAAAGACACACCCACTCAACTTTATTGGGTAGCTAAGAGTTACACGTGGAAATTCGAAGAAGAAACCTCTGATAGGTGGAAAATTAATTACAGAAATTGCTGATTGGCTAAGTTCAAAACAGGCGAAAAGAAAGCTTAATATTTCCAACCTACAAATGAAAGAACAAAATTTAGTTATAGGAAAACTTCATCATCATCATCATCATCATCTGTTTACCCTCCAGGTTCGGCTCTTCCCTCGGACTGAGCGAGGGATCCCACCTCTACCGCCTCAAGGGCAGTGTCCTGGAGCTTCAGACCCTTGGTCGGGGGATACAACTGGGGAGTATGACCAGTACCTCGCCCAGGCGGCCTCACCTGCTATAGTGAACAGGGGCCTAGTAGGGGGATGGGAAGATTGGAAGGGATAGGCAAGGATGAGGGAAGGAAGCGACCGTGGCCTTAAGATAGGTACCATCCCGGCATTTGCCTGGAGGTGAAGTGGGAAACCACGGAAAACCACTTCGAGGATGGCTGAGGTGGGAATCGAACCCGCCTCTACTCAGTTGACCTCCCGAGGCTGAGTGGACCCCGTTCCAGCCCTCGTACCACTTTTCAAATTTCGTGGCAGAGCCGGGAATCGAACCCGGACCTCCGGGGGTGGCAGCTAATCACGCTAACCACTACACCACAGAGGCGGCGCTATAGGAAAACTTATGAGTATAAAATATCTTCAAGAACAGTTCCATCACTTCGCACCAGGGTGCAATTTTCATAGTTTTTTTTTTTTTTTTTTGGTAGAGACATCTGTGAGAGAATGTCCACACTTATTGATAATTAGTAAACAAAAACAATTCGGAATTAACACAGTGACATCTTCAGATAAATGGTTGAATTAATTCAGTTTATAAGGTTCAGAGTTTCTCCAGTAGAGGAGTACTTTAAGGCGGAAAAATTCAAATGTGTGGCGTATGGGTGTACCAACCGGTAGAATAATAATATTAATAATAATAATAATAATAATAATAATAATAATAATAATAATAATAATAATAATAATAATAATAATAATAATAATAATAATAATAATAATAATAATAATAATAATAATAATAATAATAATAATAATAATAATTGCTTTACGTCCCACTAACTACTTCACCATTTGTTTGCAAAGAAGAGTGTTCTTCAGCCAGATATTGCAGTGTCATGTGGTCAGCATGACGATATCTTAAGCGTATTATTGGCTTTCATGTCTAGCTTCACTGCCTGGCATATCAGACAGCTCCACAGTTGGCCTTACGAAGCTGAGTGAACCCCGTTCCAGCCTGCAGTCCCGAATTAAAATCTGGGGTTCGAAAGTGGTGCCTTTGAGTAAAAGTCTGGTATGCCACCCCATGCTGAGTAACTCAGACGTAGAGTGCTGGCCTTCTGAGCCCAAAATGCTGGGTTCGATCCCGGCTCGGTCTGGTGGTATTTGAAGGTCTGAAATATGCCAGCCGCGTGTCAAAATATTTACTGGCATATGAAAGAACTCCTGTGGGATAAAATTTTTCCGAAAACCATAAAAGTAGTTAGTAGGACGTAAAACCAACAATGATATCGCTCTACACCTCGGGGCTGGAAAGATTCTCGCTTAGTTGTCCGAAATTCCCCTATCTTCTTATCTTCCCTCATTTACATTCTACTCCATACATACAGCGTGTCCCAAAAATATACTTACACATTGAATGACAATAAATTTTGTGATTAATCTCATTATTTCAACCGTATTGAATTTCTGTATATCAATATTTTTATAATTGATTTATTGATATCCACCTTTTCAATACTTCACAATTTTTTTTACATATTTCGCTTGTCCTAGCAAGCATCATCAGCCACTCAATTCCCTAAATTAGTCAGAGCTCTGTACCAGATGTTATATAAGTAAGATTGCCACTTAAGAACTAATTGTTTACAATAATTTATGAATAATTGTTTGATACATTTTGTTGGATCACAGTTTATTAACAGTGGATGGTTGAATTGGTTGATTATAATCTAAGATTTTAGAAGGTTGTATATTATTATCTTCCCTTCTAATGTGAATAAAATGTAAGTATAATGTCAAAACACACCAGTATTGATGCTAGGTTAACAATCAATGTAAAGTATTGAAAAGATGTGCACCAAGGATTGGCAGCGATATGGAAGTAAGGAAGGTACGGGCTTTAAGACCGAAGGCTGAATACCAGTAACGAGCAAGGGAAGCGATAACACAGTCAGCGAAAACCGAGTCGTGTGCAATGTTGAACATTTATTACAGTAGTAAGTGCGAACAAGATTAAAGTTCGTGTTCATTGGGGGACCTGCCCTCCGACAATTGAAACACTACAATTCTCGATTCTTAGCAATTACAGGGGCCTTAGCCCACATACCGATTTAACTATCATGAGGGCTACACTCATTTTACCAAGAAATCGAGGCTCAGCCTCGGGAACAATGTCCTTTAGTGACAACATACTGAATTACTTAAAAACCAAGTTAACACATTAACCTTTTCAGAAATAAGCCCTCTTACTATTTACCGAGGCCCTTAGCCTCTACTTTTTTTTTTTGCTAGGGGCTTTACGTCGCACCGACACAGATAGGTCTTATGGCTTAGCCTCTACTGACAAGAGAACAAATATGTTACATTCTGAATATTAAACAACTCCCTCCCTAAGCCTGAAGTTGGTTGACAAGCATTTCTCCTACCTCCGCGCTCACGGCTAGGGTTGCCTCCGAAGAGGCCGAGTGCAGGTCTTTCTTGTTGACGCTACATAGGCGACCTGCGCGTCTATGAGAATGGGGCCCTACCTGTGATGAATTCTAATGTTGAAGACGGCACACATACCCAGCTCCCGAGACATTGGAATTAACCAATGAAGGTTAAAATCCCCGACCCGGCCGTGAATAGAACCCGGGACCCTCTGGACCAAACGCCAGCACGCTAAACACCGAACGACATAATACTGATTCCGTATGACGGTACTTGTTCTGTTATTTGGTGCCGCGTGAAGCAAACTCGGCCCTTTTGACGCCCTATTCCATGTGACCGGAAATATGTTTCACGGCAAACAGCTTCTCCTCCATTATGAGAATCACTGCAGAAAAGAACACCACACTGAATCCACTATGTCGAACTATTATATACAATAAGCACTTCGTTTTTAGCGAAGCGTGGAAAGCAGATGAATAACAATTTCAATGCCGTTTGTTTTGCCGCATACCGTATTAGGTTTGAACACACTATATAATAGTTAATTTTAACAAGGTATTGAGGTTATCATCATATAACTTTATACAAATGAATAAGTAGATAAGCAAAATAACCTAATGTACGCATTCTCCTTTGAACAGAATTTGAACATTTCTTCATATTCATCTTCGGGCTCGCAAACGTTTCGTTCCACTTCCTTTCCCTCATAAGTACACCATCTGTAATTGGGAATAGCCTATTGGTGGTAAATAAATCTATCTATCCATATATCCATCTATCTACCTATCTAAGTCGAAGATTATTAAATATGGGTTTTTGAATTTAGTCTTAGAAGAAATAAAGGTAAGTAAAACTGTGTATAAAAGCTTGAAATAAACACTATTTTCCATTGCGAATATTCTTGGTTGTAATGACATCTATGGCCTACAATGACTGAAGAAGACCACTAAAAGAAGGCTGGGAGAAGTTCAGTGGTATGAGATCAGTTTCAAGATAAAGGTAACAGGTTTTATTTTTGGTAGGATCATATAAAAACAAATTATCAAAACTCTTAAAATATGTATTTATAGTCATATGACATAATGCAAAATATCACTGGTTTTCTAAAACATCACGGTTCTAATATAACATTTATTGTTCTAGAATATCTATACCTTATATTTCTATATTATTTCATTGTCTTTGTTTCATAATTATTGTCACTGCCATTTCTATTTTATTAACAATAATTCTTCTTAATGCATACTTTAAAATCGCGGTTTTGAAAATATCACAAAAATGGCAATTACAACAAACCGGATGCTTAGAGCCCTTCCTTTAATCCATTTACAAATCTTAAAATGTTACCAAGTAACAGTGTCAAGGTAGAAAAGGTACCAATAATGCAGTACGCATTATCAACCGCACAAAAATTGGCCAGCAAAGAATTTTTTTAAAAAATTCCCGAAACGCGAGGATATTCATAGACTATGACTAGCCGTTGGCCGAAGAGATGATACTTGGAATCGTACCACCTGCACAATATGTTCATTCTATTTCAAACAAGAGGATTTTGAAAGAGATGATACTTGGAATCCTGTCACCTGCACAATATGTTCATTCTATTTCCAACAAGATTATTTTGAAAGAGATAATACTTGGAATCCTACCACCTGCACAATATGTTCATTCTATGTCGAACAAGAGGATTTTGAAAGATGATACTTGGAATCCTGTCACCTGCACAATATGTCCATTCTATTTCCAACAAGAGTATTTTGAAAGAGATGATACTTGGAATCCTGTCTTTGAATGAGATGATACTTGGAATCCTACCACATGCACAATATTTTCATTCTATTTCGAACAAGAGGATTTTGAAAGATGGTACTTGGAATCCTGTCACCTGCACAATATGTCCATTCTATTTCAAACAAGAGGATTTTGAAAGAAAGTCTTCTTTAGCGACGGCCAATTTTTGTGAGTTTGAGTGTACAGCAACACAGTCTACATAATTCACTGGACGTTTTCAACTTTATAGCTATTGTACAGGGTGGCGCACGAATAGTTGACACATTTACTTTTGGAATAACAACTTTATTTTTCACAGAACACTTATGAAATTTTAGACACAGGTATCTTGGACCCTGGAAATACATTTCACTATAGCACATGTTCAAAGTGGCCTCCAGTGCGGCGGACAACCTCTTCGAGACGAGTGCGCATGTTTCTGACGACTTTGCGGCACCGGTCTTTATGAATTTCACTGCAGAGTTGCACAATCTGAGCACGCATTTGCATGCGGCTTTGAGGTCTTGAAGCGAAGAGTTTTTATTTCAACTAGCCCCGGTAAAAGAAATCACAAGGATTTAAATCTGGGCTTAAAGGAGGCCAGAATAATCCGCCATTATTGTTGTACTGTGGGTAACGATGAGGCATTACACGATCCCCAAATACTCCCCTCAAAAACTCAAGAACATCGTTAGCTGCGTCCACAAACCACTGCGTATGAATAGGGAGTTCTGTAGCGAGAAGTTGAGGCATGAATTTATTCTCCAGCATTTCCTTGTATCGCTGTGCTTTAACTGTCTGACTGAAGAAAAATGGTCCATTTAACCCATGACTTGGCAGAGCTACCCACACACTCACTTTTCCCCATACGTGTTTTATTTTTCATGAATGATTCTGGTTTTTCTGTAGCCTAAAATCGCAATTTTGTTTACTAACTGCCCCGTTGAGATGAAAATAGGCTTTATCAGAGAACTAAGTGTTAAACAGTACTTCATCTTTATACTGAGTCCATAAGGCGTACTGCAATCTCTTCTGCCTGTGAAGATCTGTTAACTTGTGTAGTACAGCCATTTTGTACGGGTACAATTGAAGGTCACCGTGTAACATTCTTTGAACTGAACAGCGCGACATTCCACTTCCTCCTGAAGCTCCCCGTGTTGACTTGTTTGGGCTGCGCTTCACGGCGACCCTCAGCGCAGCGATGTTTTCAGGTGACGGAACTGCCGGTGGTCGCTTTTCTTCCTTCACACTGCCTTGTTCTTCAAAGTTTCTGTATAAGAGAAGAATGGTGTTCCTTGCTGGTGCCCACTTAGTCTGAAATACAGCTCGAAATTTCCTTTGTGTCGCCGTAACACTTTTTGATTCGCAATAAATGATAACTCTTGGCGCGCTGCTGAACGGATAGTCGGCCGTGGTTGGCCATGGTAGAAAGCTCACTGGAATGCAGGCATTCGGATACAAAGCAGCAGTGTCACCTCTACAGTTATTTCCATGAAACAGGGAAGGTGTGAGCAAAATTTGAACAACATGGTACATAAGTTGCATTTTATATTTGCTTTTCAAATGTGTCAACTATTCGTGCGCCACCCTGTATGTGGTTATATACAAAACGTCAACATTCGCAAATAAGGAACAAATATGTTCTACGTAGCGAAAGAAGTTAGTGGATTCAAATATGTACATCACCGTTTATAACAGTGCTTGTGAATGGAGATACAAATTAATTTTTATAGTTTATCGTAAAAAAGAAGTAATTATTATAAACAACAAAACTATGGAGGATATTCAACTAAGTTACGGAATGGGTTCTATGGCACACATTTAGTCCTTCGGATGAATTGTGAAGTGCAAGCAAAAAAGCAATGATAATCATTGTTACAACCAACTTGATGGACTTCCATCCCTCTACAATATCATTATAAAGTCAAATGATCAAAATAACTTTCAGGTTGTGCTTTACTTTGTATCATCCTTCAACAGATGATAGTATAATATATTTAATATGTGCAGAACATTTTCAAAACAGCCTTATATTAGTACTCAAAATACGTCTGTTCTATGCTCATGCATTCCATTTTCCAATATTTCCACATATTGTGATTACAATCACACTACACCAAGTATAGTAAGACACAATTGATAAAATACATTACGGTACAAATTCTTGTATACTGTTGTCCTTATTAACATAACGTGGACAGCTGATCCAACACAGGAAATACCCAGTGCCGATGTACTGTTTTATACAATTATATTCTCTTTATATATTCCTGTATTTACATGTTCTTAAAACTACAAGTCACTCCCGACAGTTCCCACTTCATGCCCCACGTTAAAGAATGAAGTTACCTGAAGTAGCCGTCCTAAAAGTAAATGAAGATTCAGGTAAAGGCAATGTTGGATGTTACTTTCCATCATGCATAAAGAGAACTATTTCTATACAAACAGATTAGTTTTACACAATTTGAATTATTTCTTTAAAAAGCAAGGGACAGATTAATTCGTACCAAGAGCCTAACTGAATATCCATTAGTTAAATTGCCCACAGAAACACACCAAAAGCAGAATTATCGCATCATGGGGAATAATTTACGTACCCTCCAATTCTCTTCTCTGATGTTTGAAATCTTCCTCTTTATCACAGATAACTTCAATAGCAGTACTCAAACGTCTTCAGTAAATATCTCATCACGATTTATAATACTGCTTCCGTTAGTGTACAGTGACGAATAGTAAATAGTTACAACAAACGTAAGCAGAAAGACGATCATCTGCCTCTCGTATGGACTACAGAAGACTGTTCTGAGAACGGCCTTCCAAGTGGATCCTCAGTTCGTATGCCTGTACCCCCTGTGGGATCCACGATTGCTCCCCAGAAGAGTATAGCACGAGTCTCTTCGTGCAGGATGATGAACAGGAACGGTCTGTCCACCAACACCAGCTTCACATCCCCGCTGTAGTCTACAGTGCCAGCGCTAACTGCTGCTGCTTCTGTCCCAGTCTCCGACACCTCCAGCCACATCTCGTGGAGGATATCGTCAATTCTGAACCGGCTGTCTTCTGAGGCACCTGTAAGATCAAACTGGATATCGTCCCCCTGTAATCCAGTGGGTCTATTACCAATCGAAGAATGTTGGTTCAAATGCGCCCCGCCTTCTGGATAACTTTCGGACAAAGAAGGTGAAGTAACAGGCTTAACATTTCCGGACTGCCGGAATTTCGTAAATCCTGGATTATTACCTTGTTGAGTGAAATGATAAGAAATCTGCGATGGTGTCGTAGCTCGCTTTGACAAATGATCTTCGGAAGTATTATCTTCTGGAGGAAATAAAATTTGATCTTGAGTACTGTAAATATTTCCGTTTGTTGGAGTAAATTTTGTTTGAGCTCCTGTTTGAGCAGGCTGATTTGGTCTTTGAAATTTATTGTTAGGACGAGGACTATTCAACTGCGTAGGATAATTTGAGGGCTTAAAACTGGACAACAATGGGCTAGTAATTTTTAAATTGGAGTTAAATTCCCCTCGCCTTGGAGGGAAATTTTCCTTTGTCGTGTTAGAATTGTTTATATTCAATGAATTGTTTAAGCTGACTGTATACGTTTTTTCCACCTCCATCACAATTAAAGGCACTGCAGGAACCATCATACTAGATGTTATTATCTCAGTTTCGATCGAATCTTCCGAATTCAAATTTGTCTGGCCCGTTTTCAAGTCAACTTTTGGTGGCATTGTTTTATGTGTAACATTTTTCGAATCATTAAATTTATTTTCAAAGTCTTCCTGCGTTTCAAACTTGGAGACATTTACCTCTGTTTTAGATTTGTCTTCCGATCTGCTTTTTGGTGCAGGATTGTTTTCTGACTGAATATCTCTTCCATGTCGTTTGGCGTTGTTTATTCCTCTCGGTAGCAAGTTCTCCACATTTCTCACATCTCTGCTATCCCGTCTTCCTCGTGGGCTGACAGCGGCTGGTCTTGCAGCTCTGGGCGCAGGCGTCCCTTGAAATTCTGTTTCCTGAAGCTTTTGAAATCGAGCAAGAGGTTCTTTCAAACTAAATTTGCCACTTAGTGTCATTTTAGGCATTATAAGTGTGACTGAACGTTCAATCGAAGCAAGCTTCAGCTCGACAACATCATTAACGCCAATTCGTGCGGTAAAATTCCTTATATCATAGTCCTTTTCAAACGGTAAGAAGATATGCATAGAGGCCTGTTTATGTTTATATGGCAGCACGACCATTTGGCAGCCCAAACGTTCACTCTCTGCGTACCTCAGTTCGAACTGACCTCGCATGTATCTGACAGCGACGCGCTCTTTCGAGTTCATCTTGAACGTTCCGTTGATTGTTAGCTCTGGGTCGAATGGGTTCTCCCAAGCACCCCGAAAATATATGGCGTTAGCGATTAGTGACGCAGTAGTTCGTGGTAACGGGTAGGACAGCAGTGAAATAATGCGTTCACGGGTATTTCGGCGCACCCATTCGTTAACTGTTTTCTGCGACGCTACTGGATTGCCACTGAAAAGAAAGAAATAAAGAAGGATGTTATGCATCGGAACAAAAATTCCTGTGTAAAGTTCAAGACCTAGGTACACTCAACCGCACAAGAATTGGGCGGCAAGGAAATGTTTAATTTTATACATTCCACAAACGCGAAGATATTCGTAAACTATGGATAGCCAATGGCAGAAGAGCTGATACTTTTAACCCTACCACATGCACAATATATTCATCCTAGTTTAAACAAGATTTTCGAAAGTCATCTTTTGCGACGGCCAATTTTTGTGCGGTTGAGTACAAACCAAAATGGAAACATTAGCCTACATTGTTTCACAGAGAACAAATAAATTTGCGACACAAGAGCCGACAGAGAGATTTTACATACAAGTTTAATTTCGAAACGATTACGTAAAATATTTTCGCCTTTGTAACGTATACACATTCACTTTATACTGTGTTCAATGTCTTCATTTTTATTTAAATGCAGATGAACACATTATGCTCAGCGCAGGTCCCACTACTCAAACAGTCAAACTGACTTGCCCACATGGCGCAGTAGCACTCTGGTAAATATCTAAGTAACTGTTTTACATGCATTAGAAAGTTTTATAATGGCATGTTATAATGATATAGAAGTTGAGTGTTGTATGTAACTCCAGTAGTTTTAATCAATCTATCAACACTGATCTGCATTTAGGGCAGTCGTCCAGGTGGCAGATTCTCTGTCAGATGTTCACCTATTCTTTTCTTAAATCATTAGAAAGAAGTTGGAAATGTATCCAATATCTCCCTTGGTAAATTATGACAGTCCATAACTTCTCTTCCTATAAAGAAATATTTGCCTCAATTTGTCCTCTTGAATTCCAGCTTTATCTTCATGGTATGATGTTTCCTACTTTTAAACACGCCACTCATCTGTATTCATCTACTAATCTCATTCCACGCCATCCCTCTACTGACAGCTCAGAATGTACCGCTTAGTCGAGCAGGTTGTCTCCTTACTTCCAAGTCTTCCCAGCCCAAGGTTTGTATCATTTTCGTATCATTACTCTTTTGTTGGAAACCACCAAGAGCAAATAGTGCTCTTGGATTGTTGTCCACTTCTCCAATCAATTCATCTTGGTGAGCGTCCCATACAGTGGAACCATACTGTAATTGGGGTCTAACCAGAGACTTATACAGCCCTCCTGTGCACCTTACTACTGACTGACTGGCGTTAACCTCATCAGAGAAGTTAATAAGATGAAATGAGGTGAGATTGCTATTAAGACTGCCCTCCAAATATCATATGAGAAAACACAATACATGGACTCCAAGAACACCAGTGTGGAATCACTTGGGACCAAATATGGCAATATCACACGAGTTAAACATTTCAAGTACTTAGGTGAAATTATCGGAAGCACTGGTAACGACAGGATAGCCAACAAAACCCGTGCCGAAAAATTACGTAAAGCCTATACAGTCACCTGGAATATCTACAATAAGAAATCCCTTTCCATCCAAGCCAAGCTGCGTCACTACCATACAGTAGTTCTTCCTGAAGCACTCTACGCGATTGAAACATCAACACTGACCATCAATACAAATGACATCGAGAAAATGGAACGGCAAATATTTAGGAAAATATTTGAACCAAAGTTCCAAGATGGAATATGGATGCGAAAAAGCTTGGAAGAACTCTACTCACTGACCGAAAGATTCACTTCAATCGCCCGGAAAAGACGTGTGCAATTCTACGGACATCTAGCACGAATGGACGACTCGCGACTGACCAAGAAAATCTTCCTCATTATCAGCGGAACCCGACAAAATAAAGTACGGTGGCTTGCTGACACCGGCGTTGACCCACTGACAACTACACGGGCTACATTTAGACACAAAATTAACTTGCACAGCTTTGCAGCCAGACAATGTACAAGAAACTTGAAACTCCAGGAGGCATGGACTCAAGAAAGACGACAGACTCACAGTGCGAGGATGAAGAAGTTTTGGGAGGATAAGAGAAACAAGAAGAAGAATGCTAACTAAAGGTTCTACGTGCTCCTTAGAGGGCCTAACGCATATATAATATATAGTAGGAAGGGAGAGGGTGAAACCGAGGGCCGACATACAGCCTACTCCTACCGAATAGGACCAAAGGATCTGCTCAAAGCTTTACTAACGGACGAATCACTATCAACAGCGTCATATGCCCCTACTCCGTATGAGCACTGCGGAAAAGTTTGGAATTGAATCCAGTCTTTTGGCACGCAATCTAGTGACTAGAAATTATATATACCACCACCTCTCCTTCTCTACCGGCCAACATTCAGATGGTAACAATTTTTTCGACCAACGGGACTCGAACCGGCTAACCATGGTGTCAGACCATTATAGACTTCACGTCTTAACGATTATGGCGACAAGGAGAGCTTACTGAGAATAAAACTATTATAATTCAATTTAACTGGATATTTTTCTATTCGCTTTAGGTTGCACTGACACAGACAGATCTAATGGGGAGGATGGGAGAGAAAAGGCTGGGACTGAGAAGGAAGTGACCGCTGTCTTCATTAAGGTACAGCGCTAGAACTTGCCTGATGTTAAAATTAGAAACCACGGGAAACCATCGTCAGGGTCGCCAGCAGTGGGGTTCGAACCCATTGTTTCGCGAATGCATGCTCACATCTATGTGATCCAAAACGAGAAGATCACTCGTTAGGTCAATTTAACTGAAATTCTTCATAAAACCTGGTCAAAAGTGCAGCCTCCTGCTGCAACACAAGCACTGCATTGATTTAACCCTAATTCGGTGGTGGGAAGATAACCGTTTAGATTATAAACTTTTGTAGTGATGCTGTTTCAGGCTTCGAATGGTTTCATTCTCAATCACGTCAAAAAGTACCTCAAATATCAACTTCTGACCTGTGATCAAGAAAAATTTTCTCTCACCTGAAGTTGACGGGCACCACGTCGCAGTCGTAGAGATCAGTGACAGCGTGTTTGTAATCAGCCTTTAAGCGGAGGTCTGGCTGTATGAAGAACGCACTCGCAATGTGGAGCTCGTAGTTCTCGAAGTGGTTGCTGCCGTTCCCTGAGGCGCTAGTCTCTAACATGGATAGCAGGGTCTTAAACTGCTGGTGATATTCCACGTCTGGGATAGAAGCTCCTGCCCCATCCTTCTTAGCAGTTGACAAGATCTGCAGTGGAGAACAGAATAATTACATCTCTAATGAAAACAACTGTAATTTAATATCTTGGAGCTTGAAAAGAGGTGGAGCTAGTACATGAAAATTAGTATTAGTCTACTAAGATCAAAGTAGGGAACAAGCCTAAGAGGACTGACTATCAGGTCGGGAATATGAAGTGGGAACAGGTGAATCATTTCAAGTATTTAAGATGTGTATTCTCCCAGGATGGTAGAATAGTAAGCGAAATTACGTATATCGAGGAGCAGCGAAGCTGATGCAGTGAGATCGCAGTTGCGACGAGCGGTTTGGTCTGTTTGGACCGACTTTTCTGTACGGGAGTGAAAGCTGAGTGAATTATGGATATCCTAAGGATAAGAGACCGAGCGAGCTGGCCTTCCGGTTAGGGGCGCGCAACTTTGGGTTTGCATTCGGGAGATAGTGGGTTCGAACCCCTGAAGAATGGTTTTCCATGGTTTCCCATTTTCACACCAGGCAAATTCTGGGGTACCTTAATTAAAGTCACGGCCAGTTCCTTCCCACTCCTAGCCCCTTCATATTCCATCGACGCCATAAGACCTATCTGTGACGGTGCGACGTAAAGCAAATTCTAATATATTAAACACAGAATGGGGAAAAAACAGAGAGAACAGGAAAACTATAATATTTCGGAGGAATGTGGGAAAAATAAATCTAAGGAAGCTGAAATCAGAGAAAATGCACGCATCTAGTAGCAAGTAAACAAATGATGAGGTATCTTGGACTCCCTAACTTAATTAAAGTCTAGGAAATATGGTATCTGAGAAGTCTGTCTAATTATTTAGGATATGCCCAAGAAAGATGTTTGAGATACACAAAACTAACAAACCCCATGGCACTATAGTCCAGATGGGTCTTCGCCTACCGAGCAACTGCTGATCAGCCCAAAGGCCTGCAGATTATGAGGTGACTCGCGGTCAGTGCGACGAATCATCTCGACTGTTATTCTTCGATATATATAAAGAAATTATGTTTAATTAATCGTTATTAATGATAAGTAACTATCCCTTTCAAGGAAGACCCTCCGACGAATGGGAAACTGCGTGTTAGTGTGGCGGAAGATTGTGCTGTGTGAAATGTATGAGCTTGTGAGGCATGTGGTAAAAAAGAAAAACAGTACAGCATTAGTTAATATAAGATTCGGAATAGTGGTTTTGGATCAGTAAAGAATTCATGGTTTTAAATAACTACCTGGGATTTATTTTATATGGAAGTAAAGTAGGATCAATTTAAACACAAGGTAACAACTACAACAATACATTTCCTTTGACTGGTGAACCAATCAACATTTTCAAAAGCAATATAATGTTTTGAATAAAAACTATTACATTTTCAGAACAAAAGAATTAGAAAATATCAAAATATACGCCAAGTAACTAAAAATGCAGCAATGAAGCCATGTTTGGGCTTCGTAGGTTCTTTGGAGTTCATAAAGTCGGAAATTAAATTTAAGTGTACATACTGTAGATCGTCTTGCTGAATATATACGGAGTTTTGAGGGTATACTATTCCAACTTCGTAGAATGGTCATATTAACTATACTTCACAGAATGGTTAGAGGTAGGAAAGTTCTATTCTTTCGGTTAGCTGTGACGCCTTTGGTGACAAACAGGCTAATCGTTGGTGAAAACGTACTAGTTAAAATACACAGTACACTACCATTCTTATACATGAATTTGTAAAATTGACCTAGAGTTTCTAAGAAAATAACACTACCCATTGAGAGGATAGTTGCAGTTGAGTTCATATTTTATCACAGATTATTCATTTCCATCTTTACATGATGATAACCTACAACCTGTTTTCCAGTCTTTGACCGGGTCAGGGATGTAATGAACGAACCATATATAGGCTGTTAGTACGATGGGGTCGAATCTCCCTAAGTGATATATTAATAACTGATAGATGCTATGAAATGATAATGGAGAGTGTTGCTGGAATGAAAGATGACAGGGAAAACCGGAGTACCCGGAGAAAAACCTGTCCCGCCTCCGCTTTGTCCAGCACAAATCTCACATGGAGTGACCGGGATTTGAACCACGGTATCCAGCGGTGAGAAGCCGACGCACTGCCGTCTGAGCCACGGAGGCTCTTTTCCATCTTTACAATCACAATAAAATTAGTTAATCTGTGTTGATAATTTTATGCTGCTCGGGTGGTGTCACTTTTGTGGTTTACAACAGAGTGTGATGTATCTCTCTTCCTCTATAACGACAGTTTCCTGTCTGTTGGGAAGTCGGACGGTTTTGAAATGTAGATGGCCGGGCTGAGTGGCTCGGATGGTTAAGGCGCTGACTTCCCGAGCCCAAGTTGGCAGGTTCGATCCTGCCTCAGTCCGATGGTATTTGAAGGTGCTCAAATACGTCATCCCCGTGTCGATAGATATACTGGCACGTAAAATAACTCCTGTGGGACGAAATTACGGCACCTGGCATCTCTGAAAACCGTAAAAGTAGTTTGTGGGACGTTCACGTTTTTTAACCTAGTCCTTCTTAACTTGTAACTTGAATTCATTTTACCACATTAGGTGGGTACCTTATTGAAATGTATTTCTATATTAAATCAACATTTTAAAATAATAATTTACGTAGCTATTCAAACTGGAAATTATCATAGTAGGAATTGCATGGGAGAATGAGCTTAAATTGTACTTAAATTCAATGTACAGGAAGAGTGCCACTTACTGATAGCCCTACAATGAAAAACTAATCAAGTTTCCATATTGGACCATTTAGTATAAAATATGAAACCACTATGAGTTTCTGTCTTGTTTTAAATTGTTGAGGTATCGGTTTCTGTCTTTGGGTACGATTCACTACTCAACAAATTTGAACTTTTTCCCACAACATTAATAAAATAGGTTGATCCTAACTAATTTGCATGCCCTGAACACGAGAAAGAGAGTGAAAATTTCTTAACACGACACGTTTTTGTGTTATAGAATTTACATTATATATTGAACAAATCAGCTTTTTTGATCTAATAAAACTTACTTTGTTCTCATTTTTGTATGAAAATTTTCAAGGGTAGTTTAGATATGATAGACCTGGTGTATTAATAACTGGCCATGCAATAAATAGAGAAAAATACCTTAATTTTTCTCTTATGTGAACTGCAGTCTTCCCTTTGTAGGAACCAGCAATAATCGCCCATCATTGGAGGATCCCATCTTCCTTGATACCGTTACTGCATTGTAGGAATGTCTTGGTGAAATCGCTCTCCCTGCTCATCACTTACAGCCCCCAAGTTCTCAGGAAATAATTCCAAATGTGAATGTAAGAAGTCGATCTTCAGTGACATACGGCTGCCCATTTCTTTGTAGTTTCTTAGTAACATCTCTATTAATTGGAGATAATTTTCTTCCTTGTGATTCCCTAAAAATCCGTTGATAACACATGCAAAAGATATCCATGTTCTTAATTCCTTAGGGTTATGTTTTTTCTCAAAAATGCTGTCCTTCAAAAGTTTTCTAATTTGTGGACCGACAAATATGCCTTCCTTGAATTTATATCACTGATTTTAGGGAATAGAGTCTTTAAGTACCGAAAGGCTTCTCCACTCGTACATAGAGCTTTCACAAAAAGATTGAATTAACCCTAGTTTTATGTACAGAAGTGAAAGATGTACTTTTCACGTTGCACTAGAGGAAGATAATTAATATTACGTTCACCAGGAATATAACCTCTTCTGATAGGTCAGTCCTTCACCACATAATGCTGTGCTGTTGCTCGATTGTCCCACAAACATAAAAAAACAACAGAACTTAGTAAACATTCCTTGTAATCCAAGAAACAAAGCTATTACTTTCGAATCGCCACAAATTTCCCAGCGATGTTCATTATAATTTACTGCATTAAAAATTAGTGGCATGTATTCATAAGCAAAATTATCACAAAAATAGTTTATTATCACCACCTATTCAATACAAACCACGTGCTACGTGCTTGAAAACTACATAATACTGTATAAACTTCTCAGGGACATGTTTCGCCCCCTTGTTAAGGTCAAATGTCTCAAACATTATCTATCCACACATGGTTTACAATGAGAATTACGTTACATATTCAAGACCTCTTAAAATTAACATGCTACAGTTATAATATAAAAAGATGTCTCATTACACATTAAGAGAGTCGAGAATTGATAGTGTCTTATACACGTGAAAATTAAAAACTTATTAGTGCTGTTCTTTTTTATTCTAAACAAAGTCCAAAGCTAAAATGGATCCGCTTCATAATAACTTGCAGACCATGGGGATAGTAACATTATTGAGTAAAGAGAGTTATCTTCCTTGGGTACATTTTTCTCAAATGTTCAGTCTACCTGATTGTGGTAAAATCAGTGTCAATTAATTATAAACAACAGCTGGATATTTAAGAATAAATTAGATAAGATTGAGTATTGTTATTAAAATGTTGTAATTTTAAAATATACGTCGTATGTTTTCTGTCGCGTGAAGCGGTATCACGATTCCAAGTTGAAGCTGCTGCTTAAATGTGAAATTGTGTCCTATTGAAAGCTAGAGAAGTTGATATAAAGGTTGAGTGTATGCTATCCCTGAAATATGTGATATGAATCCTGTCTTTAACGTGAAGGACAGCTATAGTGAATTAAATGAATGTGGATATAAGCCAGTGACGGCTGGACATATAGTGGTGTCCTGTCTCGGTCATGTGCTGGCTCATGGCCGAGTACTTATTATGTTTAAAGGCGTTGTAGTGTCCCATGTATCTCGCGGAAAAGCTCCTCCCAGTCTGACCAACGTATGAAAAGCCACACTGTAAACATGTTAATCTATATACACCAGATCTTGAGTATATGTTGCTGTTGCAATTGACCTTATTGTGGTTAAGAAATATGTTTTGATTGTTGTTGACCGTCTTCAAAGCTGTATTAACACTGTGTTTCTATAGGGTATTACTGAACTGATTGATCGCGGGGTTATTAAAATTAAATGTAGCGAATTTGGTTTTTTTAGGCTTGTCTGGTATGAGATTCGTGGATAATTTAGTTTTACTTTGTTGATTAGACGATTGACGATTTCAACTTTGAAAACGTTAATTTTGGCAAGATTCCTTATATAATTGAATTCAGCCTTTAAGTTGTTAGAAGAAAGAGGAATTTTCAGAGCTCTATAAATCAAGCTGTAGAATGAGGCTTATTTTGGCCCTTAGGGTGTAGGGAGGTATTCTTAATTGCAATGGGAGAGTTTGTAGGTTTCTTAAAGATACGAAAATCAAATTCATTATTAAAACGTGTGACCATTATGTCTAAAACGTTTAAGGGATCATTCATCTCGTCTTGTTTAGTAAATTTAACGTTAGGGTCAATTTTATTTAAATGATCTAAAATCTCATCACTACTGGTGACATATCATCCACGAATCTGAGCCACAATTATATGCCTTTTATTTGCGGTATGCTCATAGTGTGTAATGTGGGATCTTTTCATATTATAATTGTAGCATGTTAATTTTAAGAGGTCTTTAATGTGTAACGTAATTCTCATTGTAAATCATGTATGCCCAGGTAACATTTCAGACGTTTGACATTAAGGTTGCCTATATCGTCGCCATAAGACCTGTCTGTGTCGGTGCGACGTAAAACCACCAGAAAAAAGTTGCCTATAGGCTGATGATGCCCTTAATAAGGGGCGAAACATGTCTCTGAGAAGTTTATATAGTATTATGTAGTTTTCAACCACGTAGCACGTAGTTTGTAATGGATAGGTGGTGATAGTAAAATAAATTATTTATGTGATAATTTTGCTTATAGTCATTTTCAATATGGATCAATCATGAGAGTTGTCTCTTGCAATGTTTTCATAAGTTTCTTTCATAGCGACTGAATAAGGCACTGGAATGTAGGGTTTTGTATTGCCATTGTGTAATAAAACTGCTTTTAAGCTTAGTTTTGATGAATCGATGAACAGTCTCCATTCTTCTGGATTGTATTCAATATCTAATTCATCCATCAACCCGATCACATTTTTGCACGCACAAACAGAATTTTCCATTGCAAAATAAGTAGTCAGCTTATCATTTCATTCTATGTTTGTATTTCTTGCTAATAAGTTCCATTTTTGTAATCTGGAACCTCATAATTTAACATGTTGCTTGGAAAGACCTAAATCCCTAACTAGATCATTAAGTTCTGCCTGTCGTATCAGATGAGGTGTTTTATGATGTTCAGGAATGTAGGTAGTATCAGCGGAAGTTGAACAGTAGTCTTAGGATTCTGATTGTTCATGTTCCTCTTCCCCACTGGGGGGGAGGGGAGGGATAGGGACGGGAAGCTCTGGACAATGTGACACGGGCCTTGTGGCTGATGGCAGATTACGATACACAATGTTACCTTTAGTTTTCCTTAAAATCCCTCTGTTTTTGGTAATACAGAAGTAACAATTTTCCACATGACTGGTAGGCTGTCGCCAAATCATTGGAACAGCAAAAGACATATTGTTATTTTTTTCTTGCAACCACTCTGTTAACTTCACGTAACACTTTACACAACTCACGTGTGGAGCCCAATTTTTACCTTGGTCACCAATTTACAACCAAAATACAAGTAATATGCGTTTTACATTGTCTGTAATTGATCGACGTTGTGATTTCGAAGTTAATTCACCACAAACATAGCAGAAACTATTTGGAGAATTTTTATATGACCGACGACTGCGATCCGTTTAACACAATTGCAGAATAACTAGTACCGCTCACAACACTTCCACAATCAAAACTAAACGTTTCTTGTCTCACAATACAACAGCAAGCAACCGTATTTTCACAATACAACGCCAAGCAACCATTTTTTTCTTTCCGTTAGTCAATTGTAGCCTGATGTGCCTACCCTCTGTGCAGACGCATAATAAGGGTAATAACATAAAAAAATCACCACGAAGGGTAACACTCATTCAAACCACAAAAGAGAAAGTATGTTTCAAATGGTACTTTACTGTAAAAGAACGGAAATTATACATATTTGTGTAAAAGATAATAACCTCTTTCAAAGTGGGTAGGTTTTAACACATTTTTATACGATTCGCTAACTAAAAAATATGAGTTTATAAAAAATTTGAAAGCAATAACTATTTTGTATTCACACTATCTTCACTGTCAGTACTGTATAACATTTTCCAAGTTCATATTCGTAATAAGGACATACAAATTACCTAAAAGTTATTCTTGTCCATGTCATGAAAACCTTGTTGAGCAGTAATAATTATTATTATTATGTCTTAAACAAAAATAGTACCTTAGATATTCCTACTGCAACACCAGTATAAAATATACAAATATGATAGTCCTGAATGGTTTACCGCACCGAACGAATTTGTTCTTGATTTACAGTAGATGGAATGAACTTTTGTGACAAGAGTTTGGTTATTGTTTATTCATGGTGCAAACCAAAGAGGAACCGTTTGTGAAATGTAAATATGTTCTCCCTTGGGGTACGGACATGGTGAGGAAACCAGACTACAGCGACAAAACGACAAGGCGACAACGCAACAAGGATGGTCAACAAGGAAGTGCATATAGAGAAACAGCACGCAACAACGCTACACAGAGATACCAAAGCGACGAGGTGACAAGCAAGTCGCCTTGGTGCGGCTTCGCGTCATTGGTCAGTTTCTAGACACACTGTCCCTTCATACGGCTCAGATCTTCTCAGCGCACAGTCAGTTCGGAACATCGGTACCTCTTGTCTTCGAAAGACTGTCTCATTTGTTTAATGCTCAGTATTATAGCACTATGAGATAACAGTGTGAACAACGCCACACCCGATAGGTATTAACGCAAGAGTCGAGACACCCGGATACAGTTCTAATGCAGGAATAAAGTGTGATATTCACCACATTCTTGTTCCATTTCGTTAACAGTGTGCACACTATATTTGCGATTAAATAGGTTTGAAAGCAATAACTATTTTGCACTCACACTATCTTCACTGTCACTACTGTATAACATTTTTCTTAGATATCTTCAGATATACTGGAAGTGAACGACGATGACCTCAGAGATGGAATATTCTAAGCGCAAGTTGACGGGCATGATCCTGGCCCATTCCGGTTGTATTTAAAGATGCTAAATGCGTCAGCAGCGTGTCGGTAGATTTATTGACACGTAAAAGAACTGTGGAATAAAATTCCGGCACCTCGGCGTCTCCGAAAACTGCAAAAGCCGTTAGTTTTATCACAAGTATGGAAAAGATCTCATTTATCTCTGGCGTATCGATTCCTCCACAAGCGTAGCGTCATCGCTTCATCTTCAGTGTGTTCCTTTTGTCGCCTTGTCATCTTACCGTTGGCTGCTTTGTAGGGTTGTCTCCTCACGTTTTTCGTACCCCTAGATTATCTCCCAGTTCAGAAGCAGATGCCTTCCAGAACACCCAAAAGTAAACTTCATCGTTTTGCTGTGAACAAGCTTTTCTATAAGCAGTTAATATTGAGCATGCGAACTAGATGGTGTATGGAGTTTCAACAACATCGTGCTTTCTCCACCTGGATGTGGAACGCATTTCTTGTCATGTGATTATTTTAGCTTACCTCACTTAATTTACGTCGCGATTCGCCTTTCGCCCCCAGAAGAAGCTGACCCAGCACTGCCGCGACACTAAGTGGCGACACAAGAAAGTTCCCACCATTGATGCTGAAGTCTAACAGAGACTTGAGGCGAAGCGCAACAGCAAAGAGGGCCTCAGATGCTTGCTCGAATTGCTTCCTTTGTCCATTAGGTTGTCGAAGGTTGAACGGTGAATACCTCAACTCTGTCGGAAACTCTATGTGGTCAAACTTGAAATCGTTTGGGAAGAAATCTCTCAATGTGCCAGCCGTCACAAGGACAAGACAGGAAGTCAAGAGTACAAGCTGGAACGAGGCATGCATTTTGAGAACCTGCGGGGAAAAAAGACACATATTACTTATTGCCATATACGAGGGAAAGAACAAAGTGAAAATAAAATGATAAAACAGCTTTCGAATGCATGACGAAAAGAATGTGAAAAACCCCGAAAGTGACGTTCAACATAGTGTTGTTAAACATGTAAGAAGAGATCGAACACAATCAAAATGGTAATTTCGTGACGTATATCATAAGCGTAGCCTGTTGTTATTTCTTCTTCTTCTTCTTCTTCTTCTTCTTCTTCTTCTTCTTTTGATAGCGCTTTTCCCACACCTGTGGGGTCGCGGATGCAAACTGTGTCGCACATGTGGATTTGGCCCTGTTTTACGGCCGGATGCCCTTCCTGACACCAACACTATATGGAGGGGTATATTCACTATTGCGTGTTGTTGTAGTGGTTGATAGTGGAGTGTGTTGTCTGAATATGAAGAGGAGAGTGTTGGAACGGACACATATGCCCAATCCCCGAGCCAGAATAATTAATCAGAAGCGATTAAAATCCCCGACCCGGCCGGGAACCGAACCCGGGACCCTCTGAACCGAAGGCCAGTGCGCTGGCCATTCAGCCAACGAATCGGACCTTCTTATTTCTTGATGGATGCAATATTTACTCATCTGTCTCTTGGCAGAGACCAGAGTGAAATATAGGTTTCCAGTGTCATTCATGGCTGTGGAAGCTGCTGCGGTATAGGTGGTGCTGAATAATGGCAGGACTAGTGTGTCTGTATGCTGTGAAAGGTGCTAGTCGTGGGGGTCATTTGTGCTGCAATATCACTTTCTGGCCCAGTGAGGAAAGCAATGACAAACTATACCTTTTATCTTCTTTGTTAATAACGAAGCAATACTTTTCAGTGTCGACTCAGGTAGTCTGTCGAAAACACTCACTATAGGCTAACACATATAACATATCACTAAATGACACACACTAACGAAGAAAGAAAGACATGTTTCGTTCGACAAGAACATTCTCAGATTCTATCAAATCACTTTAAATCATGCATATACAGGGTGAAGCGAAATTCGCGCACTCGGGCGTCGCAGCGCGACTCCTCACATGCCAGCAATAAAAAAAATGTATCTCACAAAAGTTCGTCCTGCGAGTATATCCGGGGACGATGAAGTGTGGCAATCTGGCAACACTGTAACCACATGTAGAGTAACTACCTCTGTCAGCACACATTAGTCGTGCTGTACTGTTGGTGCAGTGGATAGGGTTTTGGGTTAGCATGCAGGAGGTCGAGGGGTGGATCCTGGGTTGAGGAGTATGTTTTTTATTCCGTAAATGTAGTCCAGGTCCGCCTCTGTGGTGTAGTGGTTAGTGTGATTAGCTACCACCCCCAGAGGCCCGGGCTCGATTCCCGGCTCTGCCACGACATTTGAAAAAGTGGCACGAGGGCTGGAACGGGGTCCACTCAGCCTCGGAAGGTCAACTGAGTAGAGGGGGGTTCGATTCCCTCCTCAGCCATCCTGGAAGCGGTTTTCCGTGGCTTCCCACTTCTCCTCCAGGCAAATGCCGGG